>NC_141873.1:46323255-46948255 GCF_056163025.1 Triticum urartu | reverse complement strand
TTGTTGAATTCATTCATGATGCTATTGAAAATTATTATGATGGAGGAACATATGCTTATGGGAATTGCAATAATATGAAGTTTCCTCTCTATGTGCTTAAAATCTTAAAGTTATGCTTGTTTTACCTTCCTATGCAAGTTGATTCTTGTTCCCATAAGTTGTTTGCTCACAAAATCCCTATGCATAGGAAGTGGGTTAGGCTTAAATGTTCTAGTCATATTCTTCATGATGCCCTCTTTATGTTACAATTCTTATCTTTTATGTGAGCATCATTTAAATCATCATGCCTAGCTAGGGGCGTTAAACGATAGCGCTTGTTGGGAGGCAACCCAACTTTATTTTTGTTCCTTGCATTTTGTTCCTATTTAGTAATAAATAATTTATCTAGAATCTGTTATGGTTGTGTTTTCTGTGTTTAATTAGTGTCTGTGCCAAGTAGAACCTTTGGGAAGACTTGGGGAAAGTCTTTGCGATCATGCTGTAAAAAACAGAAACTTTAGCGCTCACGAGAATTGCTGCCAGTTTTTATTGGAGAGCGCTATTGAGTTAATTATTTTTGCAGACGATTAATAGACAAATTACTCAGGTCCACCAAGTTATTTGAGAATTTTATGAGTTCCATAAGTATACGTTTGATACAGATTACTACAAACTCTTCTTTTTTTGACAGATTCTGTTTTTCATGTGTTGTTTGGTTATTTTGATGAATCTATGGCTAGTAAAAGACTTTATAAACCATAGAGAAGTTGGAATACAGTAGGTTTAACACCAATATAAATAAAGAATGAGTTCATTACAGTACCTTGAAGTGGTGTTTTGTTTTCTTTCGCTAACGGAGCTCACGAATTTTCTGTTAAGTTTTGTGTTGTGAAGTTTTCAAGTTTTGGGTGAAGATTCGATGGACTATGGAATAAGGATTGGCAAGAGCCTAAGCTTGGGGATGCCCAAGGCACCCCAAGGTAATATTCAAGGACAACCAAAAGCCTAAGCTTGGGGATGCCCCGGAAGGCATCCCCTCTTTCGTCTTTGTTCATTGGTAACTTTACTTGGAGCTATATTTTTATTCGCCACATGATATGTGTTTTGCTTGGAGCGTCATTTTATTTTATTTTGTTTTGCTTGCTGTTTGAATAAAATACCAACATCTTAAATTCCTAAATGTTAGAGAGTCTTCATATAGTTGCATAATTATTCGACTACTCATTGATCTTCACTTATATCTTTCGGAGTAGTTTGTTGTTGCTCTAGTGCTTCACTTACATCTTTTTAGAGCACGGTGGTGGTTTTATTTCATAGAAATAGATGAACTCTCATGCGTCACTTATATTATTTTTAGAGTCCGAAAAAGCATGGTAATTTGCTTTGGTTATGAATTTAGTCCTAATATGATGGGCATCCAAGAGGGATATAATAAAAACTTTCTTATGAGTGTGTTGAATACTAAGAGAAGTTTGATGCTTGATGATTGTTTTGAGATATGGAGGTAGTGATATTAAAGTCGTGCTAGTTGAGTAGTTGTGAATTTGAGAAATACTTGTGTTGAAGTTTGCAAGTCCCGTAGCATGCACGTATGGTAAACGTTATGTAACAAATTTGAAACATGAGGTGTTCTTTGATTGTCCTCCTTATGAGTGGCAGTCGGGGACGAGGGATGGTCTTTTCCTACCAATCTATCCCCCTAGGAGCATGCATGTAGTGCTTGGTTTTTGATGACTCTTAGATTTTTGCAATAAGTATGTGAGTTCTTTATGACTAATGTTGAGTCCATGGATTATACACACTCTCACCCTTCCATCATTGCTAGCCTCTTCGGTACCGTGCATTGCCCTTTCACACAGTGTGAGTTCGTGCAAACTTCGCCGGTGCATCCAAACCCCGTGATATGATACGCTCTTTCACACATAAACCTTCTTATATCTTCCTCAAAACAGCCACCACACCTACCTATTATGGCATTTCCATAGCCATTCCCAGATATATTGCCATGCAACTTTCCACCATTCCGTTTATCATGACATGTTCATCATTGTCATGTTGCTTAGCATGATCATGTAGTTGACATAGTATTTGTGGCAAAGCCACCATTCATAATTCTTCCATACATGTCACTCTTGGTTCATTGCATATCCCAGTACACCGCCGGAGGCATTCGTATAGAGTCATACTTTGTTCTAGTATCGAGTTGTAATCATTGAGTTGTAAATAAATAGAAGTGTGATGATCATCATTTTCTAGAGCATTGTCCCAAGTGAGGAATAAAAAAATAGAGAGAAAGGCCATAAAAAGGGAGAAGTCCCAAAAAAAGAAAAAATGAGAGAAAAAGAGAGAAGGGACAATGCTACTATCCTTTGCCACACTTATCCTTCAAAGTAGCACCATCATCTTCATGATAGAGAGTCTCTTGTTTTGTTGCTTTCATATACTAGTGGGAATCTTTCATTATAGAATTTGGCTTGTATATTCCAACGACGGACCTCCTCAAGTGTCCTAGGTCTTCGTGAGCTAGCAAGTTGGATGCACACCCACTTAGTTTCTATGTTGAGCTTTCATATATTTATAGCTCTAGTGCATCCGTTGCAGGGCAATACCTACTCCTCGCATTAACATCAGTCGATGGGCATCTCCATAGCTCATTGATTAGCCTCGTTGATGTGAGACTTTCTCCTTTTTTTTCTTCTCCACATAACCCCCATCATCATATTCTATTCAACCCATAGTGCTATGTCCATGGCTCGTGCTCATGTATTGCGTGAAGATTTATGAGTTTGAGATTACTAAAGTATGAAACAATTGCTTGGCTTGTCATCGGGGTTGTGCATGATGAGAACATTCTTGTGTGATGAAAATGAAGCATGACTAAACTATATGATTTTGTAGGGATGAACTTCCTTTGGCCATGTTATTTTGAGAGGACATAATTGCTTAGTTAGTATGCTTGAAGTATTATTAGTTTTATGTCAATATGAACTTTTATCTTGAATCTTTCGGATCTGAATATTCATACCACAATTAAGAAGAACTACATTGAAATTATGCCTAGTAGCATTCCACATCAAAAATTCTATTTTTATCATTTACCTACTCGAGGACGAGCAAGAATTGAGCTTGGGGATGCTGATACGTCTCCAACGTATCTATAATTTTGTATTGTTCCATGCTATTATATTATGTGTTCTAGATCTTTATGGGCTTTATTAAACACTTTTATATTATTTTTGGGACTAACCTATTGACCCAGAGCCCAGTGCCAGTTCTTGTTTTTCCCTTGTTTCAGTGTTTCGAAGAAAAGGAATATTAAATGGAGTCGAAACAGAATGAAACCTTCTAGAGAAGTTATTTTTGGAAGGAAAGCTACCAGATAGACTTGGAGTGCACGTCAGGAAAGAAATGAGGGAGCCACGAGGCAGGGGGCGCGCCCACCCCCCTAGGGTGTGCACTCCACCCTCGTGGGCCCCTTGTGGCTCCCCTGATGTATTTCTTCCGCCTATATATATCCATATAGCCTAAAACGATCAGGGAGCACAATAGATCGGGAGTTCCGCCGGAAGAAGCCTCCGTAGCCACTTAAAACCAATCTAGACCCGTTCCGGCACCCTGCCGGAGGGGTAATCCCTCTCCGGTGGCCATCTTCGTCATCCCGGTGCTCTCCATGACGAGGAGGGAGTAGCTCTCCCTCGGGGCTAAGGGTATGTACTAGTAGCTATGTGTTTGACCTCTCTCTCTCTCTCTTGTTCTTGAGGTGGTACGATCTTGATGTGTCGCGAGCTTTGCTATTATAGTTGGATCTTATGATATTTCTCCCCCTCTACTCTCTTGTAATGGATTGAGTTTTCCCTTTGAAGTTATCTTATCAGATTGAGTCTTTAAGGATTTGAGAACACTTGATGTATGTCTTGCGTGGGATACCTGTGGTGACAGTGGGGTATTCTATGATCCACTTGATGTATGTTTTGGTGATCAACTTGCGGGTTCCGCCCATGAACCTATGCATAGGGGTTGGCACATGTTTTTGTCTTGACTCTCTGGTAGAATCTTTGGGGCACTCTTTGAAGTACTTTGTGTTGGTTTGAATAGATGAATCTGAGATTGTGTGATGCATATCATATAATCATACCCATGGATACTTGAGGTGAAATTGGAGTATCTAGGTGACATTAGTGTTTTGGTTGATTTGTGTCTTAAGGTGTTATTCTAGTACGAACTCTAGGGCTGTTTGTGACACTTACAGGAATAGCCCAACGGATTGATTGGAAAGAATAACTTTGAGGTGGTTTCGTACCCTACCATAATCTCTTCGTTTGTTCTCCGCTATTAGTGGCTTTGGAGTGACTCTTTATTGCATGTTGAGGGATAGTAATGTGATCCAATTATGTTATTATTGTTGAGAGAACTTTAGGCCTTGTTTCAACGCATTGCAATACTGTTTACGCTCACTTTTATCATTAGTTACCTTGCTGTTTTTATATTTTCAGATTACAAAACCTATATCTACCATCCATATACCACTAGTATCACCATCTCTTCGCCGAACTAGTGCACCTATACAATTTACCATTGTATTGGGTCTGTTGGGGACACAAGAGACTCTTTGTTATTTGGTTGCAGGGTTGCTTGAGAGAGACCATCTTCATCCTATACCTCCTACGGATTGATAAACCTTAGGTCATCCACTTGAGGGAAATTTGCTATTGTCCTACAAACCTCTGCACTTGGAGGCCCAACAACGTCTACAAGAAGAAGGTTGTGTAGTAGACATCAACCTCTTTTCTGGCGCCGTTGCCGGGGAGGTTAGCGCTTGAAGGTATATCTTTAGATCTTGCAATCGAGTCTTTTAGTTTCTTGTTTTATCACTAGTTTAGGTTATAAAAGAAAATTACAAAAAATGGAATTAAGTTTGCCTCATATGCTTCATCTTTTTAATATCTTTCATGAGTATGATGGAAAGGAAAATTGTGCCAAAGTGTTAGAAGAAGAATGCATTAAAATGTTTGGCACTAAATCTTTGAATGATGAGCATGATTGCAATGTTGTTAGTATGAACTCCTTGAATATCCATAGTACTAATGATGATTGCACTAGTTAGGATGAAAATGTCTCCTATAAACATGTCAATTTTTGTGGAGTGCATTGGGTTTACAAGTACACACCAAATAGGGAAGATAGATATTGCAAGAGGCATAAGCATTTAGAAACTAAATTGTTGCAACAAAGGCTAGATGTTTGTGCTGAAAATTTATATTTTGTTAGCCGTACTTGTGAACTTTGCAATGAACGTGGTCATTTAACCATCCGATGCAAATTGTTTCATGATATAATCGTTTCCAAAAATTGTGATGACTTGATTTCCCTTGCACATCATAATGAACTTAGTTTGCTTATGGGTTATGAAGAAATGAAACGTATAACTAACTATCTTCCAGTATTTGCCCATGATAAATTTCTTGGTTTTGATCTAGAGGAAATTTATATGTATTGTGCGGTGAATATTGAAAATACTTATATTGCCAACTACATAAAGAAAAGAAAACAAATAGAAGATGAAGAGAATACTAATGAAAGGGAAGAGACTTCCCAATATCCTCCTATTATTTCTTATGATGAATCAGGTAACGAGGAGGAGCCTTCTATTCAACCAATCTCATTAATAAGGAGCTCCAAAAAGAGGATTGAACCCACACATGATGTGGTGAAGAAGAAGACAAGAAAAAGGAAGATAGGTAAAAAGATATCTGTCGGTGTCAAAACCGGCGGATCTTGGGTAGGGGGGCCCGAACTATGCGTCTAAGGCGGGTGGTAACAGGAGGCAGGGGACACGATGTTTACCCAGCTTGGGCCCTCTTGATGGAGGTAAAACCCTACGTCCTGCTTGATTGTTCTTGATGATATGAGTATTACATGAGTTGATCTACCACGAGATCGGAGAGGCTAAACCCTAGAAGCTATCCTATGGTATGATATATGTTGTCCTACGGACTAAAACCCTCCGGTTTATATAGACACCGGTGGGGGCTAGGGTTACACAAGCTCGGTTACAAAGGAGATATACGTATCCGAATTGCCTAGCTTGCCTTCCACGCCAAGTAGAGTCCCATCCGGACACGGGACAAAGTCTTCAATCTTGTATCTTCATAGTCCAATAGTCCGGCCAAAGGATATAGTCCGGCTGTCCGGAGACCCCCTAATCCAGGACTCCCTTAGTAGCCCCTGAACCAGGCTTCAATGACGATGAGTCTGGTGCGCAGTGTTGTCTTCGGCATTGCAAGGCAGGTTCCTTCTCCGAATACATCACGGAAGAGTTTGAATACAAGGATAGTGTCCGCCCCTGCAAAATAAGTTCCACATACCACCGTAGAGAGAATAATATTTCCACAAATCTAATCTGCTGACATGTTTTGACAACATGACATCACGCCACGGCCCGGTCATTATTTGAATCGTTTTTCTTTAACCAGCCCCGCACATAACGCGAGGCGGTTTCTTGACACGTCTTGTCAAAGCAGAGATTGTGTTATCATGGGATTCTCATCAATACAAACATGGGTAACCCAACCATGCCTGTTGGTATGACTCCTAGATCTTAGGTAAGTCTCAAAACGGCCACGAGGAGGACGCCTGATATTCACCCTCATTATAAAGGGACAAGGCTTTTTCTTTTTTCCCTACCGCGCTCAATCGAATCCTTCCCCCGCCTCGAGTTCTAACACCCAAAGCTCAGGTCAGGTGCTTCAGACCTTCAATCATATCTGGATCCAGCCTTCAAGGCCGGTGGATGCCTTCCTCCGTCACGAAGGAGGACATAAAGAAGTTGAGGGAGGCCAGATATTTGACCGCCGAAATTTCGCATAGGCTGCCCGCCCGAGGATAGGTCGTCCCTACTCTCGAACCCAACGAGAGTGTTGTGTTCGTCTCCCACTTCCTCCGAGGATTAGGCCTCACTTTGGGTCCCTTTGTTAGGGGTCTTATGTTCTATTACGGGCTGGATTTTCACGATCTGGCCCCGGATTCCCTTCTTCACATCTCGTCATTTATTGTCGTATGTGAGGCCTTCCTCCGCATTACCCCTCACTTCGGCCTGTGGCTCAAGACCTTCAATGTGAAGCCGAAGATGGTCGAGGGGCAGTACGCAGCATGCGGAGGTGCTTTAATAAGCAAAATTTCTGACGCTCCATGGCCAAAGGGTTCCTTTACAGAGGTGTCCGGATTGTGGCAACGCGGGTGGTTTTACGTCACAGCTCCCCAAAGTGCCAAATGGGTAGCTACCCCCACCTTTCGCTCGGCCCCCCACCACAACTGGTGTCATGGATGAGCAGGGGGCTGAGCTGGGGTCCATCCAAGGATGTGCCAATACTGCAGAGCCGTATCCGAGATCTCTTTGAGGAACATTTCAGTCTGGTTATGGTAATGCAAGTTATGTTGGTTTGTCGAGTCCAGCCTTGCAAATGTCGGCCCCTCCGCATGTGGGAGTTCAACCCAGAAGGACCGCGCACTATTCAGCATTTCCTCGGCATGACGCACGAGGAGATGTACAAATCATTCTTCGGACCCCAAATAGAGTGTCCGGACACTACCGAGGACGTGGGCCTGAGCTGCAACCGCCCCGCTGCCCAAGTAAGTAATCCCATGGGCGAACACACTGTCCTTTTATTTATCATGACATCATTCTGAAGAATCCCTCTTTGACCAGGACTGGATAACAAAGGCGAAGATGATCCGGTGTTCGGCCCCCTTCCTGAAGGCTTGGACATTTCGGTGCTGGAAAAGATGCTCGAGCCAGGACCTTGTCTAGTGCCCACAAAGGAAGATGAAGGGGGGAATAAAGAGGGCGAAGGCGGGCCTCCATCGCTACCTATTCCAATCGAGGGAATGAGCGCCACCGCGAGGGAGGATAACCAAGGCGAAGAATCTAACATTCTCTCTCCCCGGGGAAGGAAGAGGACTACCTCTGAAGATCCAGAAACTAAGGTTTCCAAACGGGAGAAGAAATCTCCGCTAGAGGGTCCTACCTCGGAGGGTATTCTTGCCCCACAATGTTCACGCGGGGATCAGCCCTCTACCGAGCTATAAGTAATCAAAAAGTACTTATAGTGAAGATATCCTACCTTACTTCCAAAGACAATAACCGATGCTTATAAATTGTAGTCCGGATCGCAGCCCTTCTCGACAGAGCTCATCTTCGGGGGATCTTCTTACGGAGATGATGGAGAGCGAAATGCCTCCCCCGGACTCCCCAGCTCAAGAAGCGGGCAACCTTGAAGTGTCGTCGCGAAGGGTATCTCCGGATCCACTAGGGCCAGAGGATAACCCTTTGGCTGCCCGGCATCCCAAGTATCCGGCTCCTGAGGAGAGCGACAGCAAGGGTCCGTACAGTGTACGGTCGGACGCGCTGAAGGATCTTCTGGGGCAAGCTGTTGTCTCGGAAGCACATCGTATGCTAATGGGTACGGTAATTGAAAGGATTTCATCCGCCGAAAGACGTTTGCACAAAGCTTTTATGAGTCTGCTGAAAGGCTTCAAGGTACGTGAAATGATGTATGCCTTCAACAGTACCGCATATGTTAGGTATGCCCATGCATTTAGTAGCCCCTGAGACTCTGGTTGTCGTCGAGAACGGGGGCAAACAGAGGATCATAGTCCCAGTTAATAACTAGACCGCCTTTGTGTGCAGGTGGTTGAAGCTCCGGTGGCTAGCCGGACTGATGGGTTTGCCGAACTAAAGCAGCAACTGGATGCGGCAGATGCCGACATCGTGCTTGTCAACAAGCGGCTTGACGAGGCACAGGGTGAGTGATTTTTCTGGTGATCGTCACATAATAAGAGCAGCATGATGCCAGTATCTTTAATATGTTGTGACTGCAGATGGAGCTGCCACCGTGGAGACCCGTCGGGTGGAGCTTGCCCGAGCCAAGGAGCAAGCAAGGAGTAGCAATGCGGCCGCTTTACAGGCGGCCGAAGAGTTAAGGGCCGAACAGGCCACGCATTGCGAGAGCAAGGAAAAAATAGCCAAGATGGATGTAGAGTTAAAAGATGCTGCTGACCGTTACC
The DNA here is from genome assembly GCF_056163025.1 of Triticum urartu. Taxonomy (NCBI): domain Eukaryota; kingdom Viridiplantae; phylum Streptophyta; class Magnoliopsida; order Poales; family Poaceae; genus Triticum; species Triticum urartu. The sequence goes on along the minus strand of NC_141873.1, from coordinate 46,939,213 downwards.
GACTTCTTGAAGAAGAAAGCCGGGCGAAGGCGACGGACCTGGAGAAGGACCGGGTGGCTGCCAAGGAAGCCCGCTCCAAAATTAAAGCGACGAAGGAGGAGCTGAATCAAGCTGCAGATATCGTGTCTGGGAAGCCCTTCTTGTTGCGGACTAAGTTCGGAGATCCGAAGTATGCTCCTCTGAATCGGCTATGGAGTTTTGCGGACGCGTACATGGATTTGGCTGCAAGCGCTGTTGATGTAGCCGAGTACTTCAAGGATCAGAAAGGTCCCGAAGTGGAAAAGTTGTTCTGGTCACAGATTCATGCTCCAGTCCGTCCGCTGCTACTGAATGAGCGATTGACCGGTTGGGTCGAGCTCCATAGGTTGTCCGGACTTGCCATGAGGTCCGTTGTGGATCACCTATGGCCGGGAGGGCTAAGGCCGAATAGCTACTTTAGCTTAGTGCAACAATTCCTTGACGATGTGCCACGCATTGATGCTGTAAAGATATTGACGTGTATAGAAGGTGCGCGGATGGCCCTTGCCCGTGTCAAAACATATTGGGCGGAGATGGAGGCCACCACTGTTGCGGCATAGGGTTGGCCATAGGCCGAGTGGCTGCTGAGCACTACTTTGAAGAAGTCCTTGAAGGCGCTCCTTCGATAGAGGCTCAGTGCTCAAAGACTATTATTTTCCAGTGACATGTAGTCCCATTGTACAAACAATGTTTTTCTGAATTAATCAAGGTTGTATTTATACTTTTGCCCAAAAGTACTATGATGCCTCCTCTGCGGCCGTTTATGTATATTTGTATATAACCTGAAAGTTTGCAGTCGTCGGCTTCCGCCCCCACGCGTATAATGCGGGGGTGTTTGCAAAAGATGCATATCCACACTTGATCCAATGTCTTCGTCCGTTAAGGAGGTGATAGCGTAGCGAACGAGGCAATCAGACTATATTGCTTTAACACTTTCACTTAGCCATAGGAGTTTGACAGTGGGGCTACTATATAGCCCCTGTGTTGGGGATATTACTACTTGATGTAAACCGGCCAGGAGTAGCCGGGTTAACTCCTTGAAGATTAGAAGCCCATGAAGATGCAAGAATGATGGCGCTTTACGAAGGCCCAAGGCCCAAAAGCGGGTTAAAGCCTGTAGATGTAAACTGACCTGGTCATGTAACTTGTGTTGTAAGATAGGAAGGATAGAGACCGAACTAGACACATTTATGATCCGGCTTCGGGACTCTATAACCCGGCGGGCATCAACCTATGTATATAAAGGGACGAACCGACAGCGGTTTATGGACAGACAACGACTCGAGAGCCAGACAAAGCGGATTCGCCTTCTGACCTTCGAAACCCTAGCAATACCAATCACAACTAGACGTAGGCTTTTACGTTCCTTGAAGGGGCCGAACTAGTATAAAACTCCTTGTGTCTCCTTGTCCGGTTTAACCCCTTTAAGCTAACCCGTAGCAATGGCTCCACGACTAAGTCCTTTCACAAGGACATGTGCCGTGACAAACCCACGATAGTTGGCGCCCACCGTGGGGCTATCGCATGATGGTTTTGAGTTATTGAAGTGCAGCTTTGATGGACTTAAGGGGTACGCTGTGGGCCGGATCACGAAGAGTCTTCATGGCAAGCTCTACATCGACAATGCAGGATGGGGTCCCGAGGCCGATTCAATTGAGTATGGGTACCGGGTCCCCTTCGGTGGGATTCACGTCTTCATCGGCAAGATCGGCGAACCGGCCCCTGAGCCAGACATCTGCACCAACATCATCAAAACGGCTCGTCGTGCAAATTCTTCGCCGGTTCAGCCCGTGACAAGGCATGTTTTCGTAGGTGTCATCCATGGGACGAGATACAAGGATGGGCCAGCGTCCGATGGAGAGACTGTGGTCTGTTCTGACGACGAGTCTTCTGGAGAGACCGCATTGCTTTATCAGTTGCAGGACGGCCGGATTGATGGAGGATCCGAGGGAAACAGTATTTCGGATTCCCCTGATCTGCCAAACCGGGCCGCCATCTTCATGGCCGGCACACAATTAGCGCCTCATTCATCGGCCGCCGCAGCAATACTCTCCGGTTAAACAATGGCCACACCGGCAGGGGCAGGAAGCTCCGCGCCGCCTCCAGCCCAAGTCCTGTCTGATTTGTTTGACGCTTTGGCAACGTTGATGGCCGCAAAGGTGGATGCAGCAGCCAAGGATCAGCACAATGCGGAGATTGCAAAGGTGAAAGATCAGATAGCTCAGGCTAAAGCGGACCTGGCGGCGGAGAATGCTAGGATGGCTACAGAACGGGCGGAATTGGAAGCACAGGCCTACCGGATTAGGCTGGATCAGAATGCTTCCCTGGAAGTCATGAGAAGAAGGTACCGATCGCGTCTCCCGTCGGTTTATGAGCCGCAAAATCTCTTCAACACACTAGGAGCAAGAGCTGGTAACCAACCCATACTAAACCGGGCGGAGGCACCGGGGACAGGAGCGCCGGTTCAGCCGCGCACGATGGACCCGCCTCGCCAGAACAACATTGTGCCGCAGTATGTGCCAACACCTCCCAGGCATTATTCCAACCCGTTGGACAATATTGTGGCCGCCGCTTCACGCCTGGCAGCCCTCCCAACCGACGGCGAGTCACCAGTTGCGGTTGAGGCACGTCGGGCCAGAGATCTCCTTCAAACGGCGCTAAATCGACAGCAGGCATATTCACACAGTCGTGAGAGGATTCATTCCACTCCCCGTCCAAGCCGGAGCTATAGCAGACACATTGAGGATGAACCGACTGTGTCAAGCAGTGCACGTCGCCGAAATTCGCCGCGAGAAAACAACCCGGCAGGGGGAGGTGCTAATGCGCAGGTTGTTGTGGACCATGGCCGCGCACGTCGGGAGGCCGAGTTAGCAGCTCAACACGGAGCATGACAACATACTCCGGTTCACCCTACCGCTTCAGTAGAGCCAGGTGTGGTATTTAGTTCCTTAGGGGTGCCGTGTCTCACCCCCGCTTTGCATAATGTGAGACTGCCCAAGGACTTCAAGGGACCTCGTAAGGTACCAAATTACACCACCAATTTACAACCAGAGGCGTGGGTGGAAAGCTATGAGATGGCAATGGAGATGTTAGATGTGGATGAGGCAGCGTGTGCTAAATATTTCACCATGATGTTGGAAGGAACAACTCGTACTTGGTGGAAGAGCTTACCGACCAACTCTGTCGGATCATGGGCTGAATTGAAGCACCGGTTTATCCAGAACTTCAAAGATACTTGTAAGCAGCCGATGTCAATCGTGGATCTGGCTGCTTGTGTCCAAGAGGAAGGGGAGTCGACGACCCATTGGGTCAAACAGGTTTGAGCGATTTTGCACTCACCAGATCGTATCAATGCAGACACCGCAGTGTTGACGTTAGAGGGCAATTGTCGTTTCCTACCGCTCAAACAGAAGTTAGGAAGGCTCAAACGTCACTGCAATGATATGTCAACGCTCATGGCCGCTTTGGTTAAGTAAGCCGATTCAGATAATACCAAGGACCCGGATTCAGAGGAGGACAAACCGGGGAAAGGAAAGAAGAACGACAACGCCAAGGGTCAGCAGCATAATCCGACAGGCCATGGGAACAACGGTAAGCGCAAGGCCGACAGCAGCTTGGACTTTGTTGCCAACACCAATGCTCAGGAGAATGGCCAGCGCCATAAGGGAAAGCAGCCCTAGAGGGGTGGTGGTTCAGGCCCCAATTTGGAGCGCCTATTAAATCAGCTCCGTCCAAAGCATGGACCAAAGGAGAAGCCAGCATCGCATCTTTGGAAGGACTGTTATATCATGCGGGATTTCAAGAATTCCAATATGTTCCAGTATGATAACGGACCGCCCGGCGGTTCAGGAGGTGGTTTCCACGGGCCAGGTTACAGAGGTAGTGGTTCCGATTTAGGGTTTCAAGCCAACCAAACCGGACACATCAATCAAGGGCACCAAGGCAACCAGGGAGGCTACAACCATCAGGGGAATCAGCAGCAACAGCAGCAGTCGGGTTACTAGAGCAATCCGAAGTAGCTAAATAGCGGGCAATATCATGTCTTCACTACTAGTTTGTGTAAACGTGATCATAAGCTTCACAAGAGGGCGGTAAATTCTGTTGAACCAGCAGTGCCTCAATATTTGCGCTGGTCTGAGCAACCCATTTTGTGGAGTAGAGAGGATCACCCACCCCGTGTTGACAATCCGGGTCACTTGTCCCTGGTGGTAGCCCCTCAAGTTGGGGGATACAAGTTTACTAAGGTGCTCATGGATGGGGGAAGTAGTATCAATATTCTATATTATGATACATTCCGTCGTATGGGGTTGACAGATAAGAATCTTAAACCGTCAAGTACGGTTTTTCATGGTGTGGTGCCTGGTAAGTCTGCATATCCTATTGGCAAGATAGCCTTAGAGGTGGCTTTTGGAGATGATTATGATTCAAGGTCAGAAACATTGATGTTTGAGGTGGTAAAAATCAAAAGTCCGTACCATGCTTTGTTTGGGCGGTCGGCTTATGCTAAATTCATGGCGAGGCCATGTTATGTTTATCTACAGCTTAAAATGCTAGGTCATAAGGGGACTATCACAGTACATGGAAGCAGAAAGATCGCTTTGGAGTGTGAGGAAGGTGATGCGGCTTATGCTCAGTCGGTTTGTGCCATGGAAGAGTTGAAATTCTATAAGGAGCAAGTTGATCCGGCAGATATGACCTCTTTGAAAAAGCCGACTACGGAACATGATCCGGCGTTGAAGTTCAAATCGGCTACAGATACTAAGATGGTTGACTTTATTCCTGGCGATTCATCCAAACAGTTCAGCATCAGCGCTAACCTGGATCCTAAATAGGAAAGCGCACTCATCGAGTTCATCCGTGAGAATCGGGACATCTTTGCATGGAAACCTTCTGACATGCCAGGTGTACCGAGGGAACTCGCTGAGCACACACTCAACATTGATCCTAAGTTTAAACCGGTCCGGCAGTTTCTCTGCCGTTTCAACGAAGAAAGGCATAAGGCTATCGGTGAAGAGGTCGCTCGGTTGTTGGCCGCAGGGTTTATCATAGAGGTCTTTCATCCGGAGTGGTTGGCTAATCCGGTGTTGGTTCTTAAGAAAAGAAGCACTTGGCGTATGTGTGTAGATTACACAGATTTAAACAAGGCCTGCCCTGCAGACCCCTTTGCTCTCCCTCGCATTGATCAGATAATTGATGCTACGGCAAGTTGTGACCACTTGTGTTTTCTGGATGCTCATTCTGGTTATCATTAGATGAAAATGGCGGTTAAGGACCAGAAGAAGATAGCTTTCATAACTCCCTTTGGAGCCTTCTGCTATCTCTCCATGCCCTTTGGACTCAAGAGTGCCCAGGCAACTTATCATCATTGTGTTTAGAATTGCCTTCATAAGCAAATTGGGCGTAATGTTCATGCATATGTGGATGATATTGTGATAAAATCCAGAAAGGAGGAAACATTGATAGATGATTTGAGAGAAACCTTTGACAACCTCCAGGTTTACAAGATGATGCTCAATCTGGAGAAGTGTGTCTTTGGTGTCCCGGAAGGCAAGCTCTTGGGTTTTCTGGTGTCAAACAGAGGCATTGAGGCTAATCCGGAAAAAAAATTCAGTGATAACATCTTTGGCTAAACCGTCATGTATCAATGACGTTCAATGTTTGGCCCGCCGGATTACAGCCTTAAGCCGGTTTATCAGTCGCCTTGGAGAGAAGGCCATCCCTTTATATCAGATGCTCAAGAAAACAGATAACTTTGTCTGGAGCGAGGCAGCTGATAAAGCGTTCTAGGATCTAAAGAGGCAATTAGCTGAACCGCCCGTGCTTGCAGCACCGATCGATAAGGAGCCGTTATTGCTATATTTGGCTACTAATGCCCGAGCTATTAGCGTGGCTATCATAGTGGAGCGCAAGGAGGTTAGCAAGGAATATCCGGTTCAACGGCCGGTCTATTATACCAGTGAGGTACTCATTGAGTTAAAACAGAGATATCCACATTGGCAGAAGCTGGTGTATGGAGTGTTTATGGCAAGCCGGAAACTCAAACACTATTTTCAGGGCCATCCCATCACAGTGGTCAGTTCAGCCCCTCTGCGAGATATAATTCAAAACAGAGAAGCAACTGGCCGGATTGCCAAGTGGGCTATTGAGCTCGGGCCTCATGGGCTCAAATATATACCCCACACAACAATCAAATCCCAGGCACTCGTGGACTTCATCAATGATTGGACAGAGTTACAGGCACCTGAGGAGAAACTAGATAATACATATTGGACTATTCATTTTGATGGGTCCAGACAGTTGTATGGCTCGGGGGCTGGAGTCATACTAACTTCCCCACGAGATGACAAGTTTTGTTATGTCCTTCGTTTAATGTTCCCTTGTACTAACAATGCAACTGAATATGAGGCTTTGCTCCACGGTCTTCGGATGGCTAAGGAGATGAATTTAAGCTGGGTTAAGTGCTTTGGCGATTCAGATCTAGTGGCTCAACAGGTGTCTGGCCCTTGGGATTATAAGGACCCACTCATGGCTGCATATCGGTGAGAGGTGGATACAGTGGCTGGTCACTTTAAGGGTTATCAGGTGGACCATATAGACCGGCGGAAGAATGAAGCGGCGGACGCTTTAAGTCGTCTTGGTTCCTAGCGTAAACCGGTTCCGCCAAATGTCTTTCTTAACGTCTTGCATAATCTGTCAGTCAAGGTACCAACCGAAGAAGATTTGGCTATTCCTGATCCGGAGGCTCAATTGGTGGCGGCTTTGCATGCCATACCGGATTGGACAATCCCATATCTGGCTTACATGAACCGGGGCGAGTTACCAGACGATGAAACGTTGGCTCGACAGATAATCCGGCGTTCCAAGTCCATGACCATACTCAACAGGGAGTTACATCTCTACAGCATTTCAGGAGCAATTCAGCGTTGTGTTTCTCCTCAAGAGGGTTGTGAGATTTTGCGAGAAATCCATGAAGGGGATTGCGGTCACCACGCCGGTTCAAAGTCTTTGGTTTCCAAAGCTTTTCGCCACGGTTTTTACTGGTTGACAGCGCATGCTGATGTGGAGGATTTAGTCAAGAGATGTGACGGGTGTCAAAAATTCGCCTGCCGTGTGCACATTCTAGCTCAAGAGTTGAGGATGATTCCAATAACTTTGCCGTTTGCGACTTGGGGGCTTGATATGGTTGGACCCTTCAAGTGATCCAAGGACAAAAAGACCCACCTGTTAGTAGCAGTTGATAAATTCACCAAATGGGTGGAAGCAGAGCCAGTCAGCAAGTGTGATGCAGCCACGGCGGTTCAATTCATCAAAAAGGTAACATTCCGGTTTGGTTTTCCACACAGCATTATAACTGATAATGGTACTAACCTGTCAAAAGGGGAGATGGAAGAATTTTGCCAACGTGAGCACATCCGGCTCGATCTAGCATCGGTGGCTCACCCCTAGTCTAATGGTCAAGCAGAGAGGGCAACTCAAGAAATTCTACGAGGTATCAAACCCAGGCTTATGGTTCCTTTAAAGCGGACACCGAGTTGTTGGGTTGAGGAGCTACCTTCTGTGTTATGGAGCATCAACACCACACCCAATAGGTCTATGGGTTATACACCTTTCTTCATGGTTTATGGAGCGGAGGCAGTTCTTCCTAGTGACATCTGTCATGACTCGCCCCGTGTGACAGCCTATGTTGAAGCTGATAATGAGAAGGCACGTCAAGATTCTCTGGACCTGTTGGATGAAGAGCGTGATCTTACAGCAGAACAATCGGTGATTTATCAACAAGATCTCTGACGTTATCACAGCCGCCGGGTTAAAACCAGAACCTTTCAAGAAGGCGATTTGGTGCTCTGGCTCATCCAGGATCAGACTGATATGCACAAGTTATCCCCACCTTTTGAAGGACCCTTTCTGGTCAGCAAAAATCTGCACAACGGGTCTTACTACATCATTGATGTTCGAGAGCACAAAGACTTGCATCAATCAGAGGAGGAGACCAAGCGGCCATGGAACATAGCTCTTCTTCGGCCTTACTATACTTGAAGCCATAGGCTCTTCATATGTACATATTTATGATAGTGTATATATCATATAATAAACCGGAGCCTCCGTTACAAGCGGGGTATCTGTTCTTTTTACATCCTGTGTGTGCTTATAAGAGTTTACTCACAAAGCGGAGTTTTTTATTAATCCGGTCTTAGCAGCTGCACGGATATAAAGAAAATCACTAGGGGGCTTCGTCATATTTGAACTACAGCTACACCTCTTGATCGGTTTTGAAACCACGAAGGGATATCACTAGGGGGATTGGTTGTTACCACACCATAGCTACACCTCTTGATAGGCATTTAAGCCACAAAAGAAAAATATGTGGAGCCAAAGAGAGTTTTGCACAAAGCACAGACTCAAACATGGGCACACACTGAGCACAGCTCACAAAGTTACTTGGGGGCTCTTTTTTGCAAGGCAACAAAGAGTTTGAAAGGACCCTTGTAATTGGCTATCAAGCCACGGCTTGGAAGCCTGGTGTATTCACCTAAAAACCCGGGTTAACCTGCCTTCATCAAGTAAGCCACTCCTGTCCAGGTAATCCTGGTATGACCCACCGAACGTTTGACATGTCAATCTTTTATAGACCCTGAACTTGTCAAAGTTAAAACGATGATTGGTTAATTGGAGGCCAATCTTAAAAGGATTTGTTAAATGGTTTAATCAGAGGCCTGGCAGCCCATGAAAAGCCTCGATTTGGAGCCTGGCAGCTCGTAAAAAGCCTTGCATATTTTCCTTTTTGAGTTTTATTTGTTGAAGTTCATAAGTATCTTTTGATAACCTGGCGTCCTTGACCCGGCTTGCTTTTCAAATACAAGTTGTTGGCACATGATCAGTTATAAACCGGTGTTTATTGACCCGGTCTGGTTTGACTAAATCACCAGTGTTATAAAGAAAACCCGGTAGTTATCCTGGTCCGGTTTACTATATAGACTAGCATTGTAAGGACGGGGTTATCAATGTTCCGGATTGGTATTAACACCTTTTCCGTATACACCGTTGGTCAACCAATGAGGTATGTTATACATATTGCTTTTTATACAAACACTTTGATTATTCATCTATGTATTGTATACTTCTTGGACATCATGACCCGTCTAGCGGTAAACCGCTAGATACTTTTAAGTTGTTGTACCCAGGAACACAATTCATCATGGGTTATGCATAAATATATCCCAAAAGGTGGCACAAGTTATCACGAGGTATTACAAAACATGCTTGATGGCATGGGAAATAACGGAGTTTTGGCTATCCTATTACAAGAAGCTTCAAAGCAGCTCCAATGGCATAATTGTTTTTCATAATATCGGCACACAGTGGCCAGTAAACCAGCGACCAGTTTAGGATGCTTCGTCTGGACGGTTTGATGGTTGAGGGTAAGTTGGTGTGGGCACTTCTTCATCCCTCCCGAGACACTGGAAATCAACCGTCGACCAATCGATTCCAGTTAAAGCTTGAAATACTGCTTCTTCATGGATAAGATTGGAGGGGTTAATATCAGGAGCATAAGTGTGCTTACGAATCGGAGGCACAAGTTCTTGAACTTCATGGATGTCGGTCGGCTGTCTTTTCCCTTCAGCGTCATAAACCGGTTGAAAATGGGGCAAGTCTGTATCATCGGCCAGCTTGCTGGCTACTGGCCGCATCTGTTTGGTCAACCGCCGGAGGTCATCATTGTTGAAGTTTGAACCGTCTTCCTTCACACCTGGGTATCCTTTAATGATATCCTCCGCATCAAGGTCTGGAATCTAGGCTTTGGCTTGTATAAGTGCGGTTAAAGCTCCTGCTCTGGCAGCTGCCTTCTTCAATTCGGCAATACGGGCTGGTAACATGGCCAGTTTCTCAAGTGTTTCTTTAATCAAAGTTGGGGCCGGTTTGTTGTAAGCTGCCGTGCAAATAGCCCGCTGAGACCCAGAGTACAACTATTCAACCAAAGTATACGCTGCTTTGAGCTTCATCCGCATGTCTGTACCAAGATGAGCAATCCGTGTACCTACCAAAGATTTATATCCACATTCTGTTCAGTGATAAGGTTCATTGATTTACGCAAAACACATAAACAGATACTTACCAAAGATAGCAGAAGTCATAGCATTGATTTGCCGTTTCAAGCCAGCAAGTTCATCTACAATTGGTTTCAGGGCTGCCTCAGCGTCTTCGGCTCTTTTGGTTAAACCAGATTTTTCAGTTTCCTAGTTAGCACGATCTTTGTTGAAAGATTCCTTCAGCTTTTCCATTACGGCCAGGGCTTGGGTCAGCTCCTCTTTGGCTTTTGCAGCCTCTGCTTGTTGTGACTTCACATTCTCTTACAAGTCAGAATTCCGGGCATCTTTGCTTCTCAGTTCAGCCTGCAACATTGAAGGTATATTAAACAAGAGGTTATATATGTTCTAAGTACAAAGCGGATAACAACTTATGCACTTCATACTTGGGGGCTAATGCATGTTCGCTCTAAAGTGTTGCATTTCATATAAGTATCCAGAACAATGCAAGCATTATCCTGGACACTTGGGGGATAATGTGCGTCTATTCTAAAGTGGATGCATGGATTAAAACCCGAATTAACTTTCCAAGTTAAACCGGCCTTTGGGGGCTATGCTACAAAAGGTTATCTAATTGTTCAAAGATGAGTTTTGGTTTTTATTAGAGACCTGACATTTCGAGGATCAATGATGAGAAACTTAAAGTGTTACAAAGACCCGGTTTATGATTAACATCATAAAATGGCCCTTGGGGGCTACTTGGGCTACTGTCTCAGCTATGAATCAATAAACAAAGGGAGATGAACTTACCTCATATCGCTCTTTCATCAAGTTCACCAAACCAGCTTCATAGTCCGGGTTTGAGTGCAGACGGTTCAAGAAGCCAGAGTGAAGCTCTTCAGTGTTGAGATGAGCATAACTTGATAAATCGCTTCTCCATTTTCCTTTTTCCCTAACAGCTTGCTCTTCTTTGGCACTATGTTGAGCCAAGATGACGGGATGGCCAGGAGAGCTGTGGCCCATTCTAGTAATAATAACATCGTCTCCTTGGCCTTCGGTGTGTTTGGCTGGTGACAATGGAGTTTCAGTATTTCTCACCGGACTAGCCCGGTTTGGTTCTGCCGGTTCAGTATTAGGCGCGGCAGGTTCAGCGTCTGCTGGTTCATTGGTGTTTTGGCCTTGAAGGGGCGGTTCATCAGAAGCAGCTTCAGGATGAGGGCCCTTCGGTTCATAAGTTTGTTCCGGTTAACCTCTGGTTTCTTCTTCAAAAGTGGCCGGGTCTTCGGGCGGATTGGTGACCCGAGGTTTCTTGCTGGGTCTGGCTTTGGCCATGCAAACAAAATATAAAAGGATTAACACATTATTCCAGTTCTGTGACGCATTGAAGGAAAAGGTTTTCAGCTTACCCAGCCACAGTTTTCAAAGGAGGGAGCTGAGTTGATGTCGACTCGCCAGATGACGAGGGAGGTGTCACCTGATAATTTGAATCGGAAGGATTAAGAGGTTGTCTGAAATAACCTACCTTGGGGTAAGAATGGTCAGGAGTAGGAGAGACCCCATACCGGCGCTTCCGAACCGGGGTGTCAGGTAAACCGGCTGAAGTGACCTATTGGCCACTATGCTGGGTTGTCCGGCGAGCTTCATGCTGCCGAGTCTTCAAAATAAATGTTGGATCCAAGTGAGCAAGAGGATGAGAAAAGCTTACTTTCCGGACTGCTTGGCGGATTTTTTGTGTTGGCATAGAGTCTGAACCGGAGGAAAGGGTAATTACCTCTACATCATCAGCTTGACTGCCTTCTGCGTCCTCCTAAGGAAGATCATTGTTAATGAGATGCATGAAAAGAGAGACAAGTGAGTCAAGTTCTACCTCAACTTCCGGGTCATCAGTGTCATCATCAAGCTCCATGTTGATCCGGTCATCCGTTTTCCGTTTTGACGTCCGTTTGACGGCTTTGGTTTTGGGGCGAGATGGTTTGACCGCTTTATCCCCAGTTGGCTTTACCGCTTTTTCTACGGTTTTCCATTTCCAGAAGGGGTCATCACCCTATACATACATACATAGAAGAAGGATTATAGGTTGTACAAGGTAAAAATATTAAAGATGAAAAGGAAGTATAATGCTTACAGCAGGCGGTTTGTTCTTGGTATAGAAAGGATTCAAACCGGTTTGACTACAGACCGGCTCCGATTCTTTCAAAATCTTCTTTACGCCTTCAGTGACTTCTTCATCAGATAGTTGAAGGTTGCAATGGCGTTGAGGGTCGTCAACCTCACCGGTATACTCAGACATTAAACCGGGACGCCGGCTTAGAGGCAAGATGCTCCAAGATATCCAACAGTGCACGAAATCCACACATGTTAAACTGTTGGCCATAAAGGCCCAGAGTTTGGCGAGTTGAGGGGCATATTTCACCCTTTCTACGGAGCTTAAGCATTGCGGCATCGGATGGGCGTTGGAAAGTCGGTGATCACGAAAGCCTGGGAGGGGATTTTCATCTTCAGGCGAAGTGTCTCTGCAATAAAACCAAGTCTGGTTCCATTCCTTTGGGTGGCTATGCAGTTTGGCATGAGGAAATTCAACTTCTTTCCGCTTTTGAATTGAGACACCACCGAGTTCAGTGTTGGGGCCATTTACAAATTCTGTGCGCCGGTTTAAGTGAAAGAAGTCCCGGAACAGCTCTGCAGTTGGTTCTTCCTGTAAGTACACTTCACAGAAGACCTGGAAGTTACATAGATTGGATACTGAGTTGGGCCCAATGTCTTGGGGATGGAGTTGGAAACTGGTCAGCACATCCCGGTAAAACTTTGACCCTGGCGATTTGAAGCCACGGATTATGTGGTCAACAAAGACCACCACCTCACCCTGCCTTGGGGTTGGAGGATTTTCTGTTCCTGGAACTCGCCATTTAATTTCAGTTTTCTTAGGCAAGGAGCCGATGCTGACCATATCATTTAACTGATCCTCGGTGACCCGGGAACGAGCCCAGTTGCAAGCGGTGAATTGTTTGGCCATTGCGAAACAAACAAGCTGAAAACGAAAGGCCGGTTTATAAATCACTCATGATGATAGACAAGATACAATGGAGTAAGAGATATACTGATATGCCAAATGGCATAAACCGGAGACCAATGCAATAAGGGATAAAAGGTAATAATAGGATAGGGGTACTCAGACACTGTTAAACCGGAGTATAACTATGAAGGTAAAAGGCTCCTCCGGTTTATCAGAGGGCTAATGGTATAGATTGCTTATACAAAGTTAAACTGCCTATGTTGGTGTGAGGAGAAACAGATTTCACAGAGATATATGAAAATTTCGGATCTAAGGTAAGACAGAAAAGCAAAAATATTTTGACCTAAAAAGGTTAAGACCCAAAACAATTTATGAAGGACTAGATCAGTTTTTTGCGCATAAGGGTTTGTGGTGGTAACAGAAGATTAGCCACGGCAAGGGATACGTCAAGTGCGAAGTGTTCATCTATAGGCCAAGGAAGAATAGCACTGAAAGCTCCGATGAACTTCAAGAACCGCGAAGAGCAAGGAAACCCTAATGGATCTAGAAAGGAAGGGTGAAAGGACTTACTGCGGCCGCGGAAGCAGCAGAGGTGTGCTGCGGAACTCTGGTACGAGCAGGTCGATGCAGCGGCCGATGGTGAAGCAGAGGCGAGGCTTGACGATGACGGCGGCGCTCAAGTGCGGAGACGTTGCGAGGAAGAAGAAGGGATGAAAGGGTATCAGAAAGAAAAGAAAGGGGTCCTCTACCCCTATTTATAAGGTGAAGCAATAAAATGACAAGTGTAGGAATCGAGGAGCTCGAAAATGGATAAATTAATAAAGGTGTCGCCTCGGTGACTGAATACACATTAATGAAGGTAATCTTTAGCCTCAACGGATAGATGACATCAGGGCGTTTTATCATAATCATGAAGTATGACGTCATGGCAGTTTACAAGATCAAGGTGAAGATATGAGAGAGGAATTTTTCTAAGTGTTGAAGATTGACATGAACAAGTTCAACCCAATCTGGGGCCTAATGTTGGGGATATTACTACTGGATGTAAACCGGCCAGGAGTAGCCGGGTTAACTCCTTGAAGATTAGAAGCCCATGAAGATGCAAGAATGATGGCGCTTTACGAAGGACCAAGGCCAAAAGGTGGGTTAAAGCCTGTAGATGTAAACTGACCTGATCATGTAACTTGTGTTGTAAGATAGGAAGGATAGAGACCAAACCGGACACGTTTATGATCCGGCTTTGGGACTCTGTAACCCGGCGGGCGTCAACCTATGTATATAAAGGGACGACCCGGCAGCGGTTTAGGGACAGACAACAACTCGAGAGCCAGAAAAAGCGGATTCGCTCCCTGGCCTTCGAAACACTAGCAATACCAATCACAACTAGACATAGGCTTTTACCTTCCTTGAAGGGGACGAGCTAGTATAAAACTCCTCGTGTCTTCTTGTCTGGTTTAACCCCTTTAAGCTAACCCGTAGCAATGGCTCCACGACTAAGTCCTTTCACAAGGACATCTGCCGTGACAAACCCAAGACACCCTGGTACTTCTGCGCTCGTCCGAATACGGGGCACGTACGTACATGACCGGGAAACGGCCCTTCATTAATGCGGAGGAATCCCGAAGATTCCGATTAGTCATCGAGTGGTTGACCAGTCTCTCGCTATATCATGACAGTAAGTTTTCGGCTTTCCCTACTGAGGTGCTCATCCGGATGAACCAGGGCACAATCACAGTAGTTCTCCCAGTGCTACCTTAGCCAATATAACGGAACGTAAGGTACCATAACATGGGAGTCGGGCAAACCCAACATTTGACCAAACACATGATTCGGAGCTTATGCATATAGGGCCAAACTCGCGACGCCAAACACTCCCTAAGGTGTTTGGTCTTTATAACATATACCGGGCTAAACAATGCCCTTTATAAGAAACCCCATGTGTCCAGGTACGTGCAAAATCCTGGCGTGGCCACATGCCAATAACGCCGGCATCCTTCTCGGTTGTGTGGAGTATCCGGAGGATGTGAGCAACAAGAGACAGTAAAAAAGGTTTACGCAGGGCCTTAATCTAAAAAGAAACCTTTGGGCGGGTCCCTGCTGCACGTCTGCGCCTGTGTCTCCATTGTGCCGTGTCCTGGATGGGTGTAGCACGATTGTCACCTGCAAAAGGAAAGAACTTAGGTGAAAGTTGTCGTGCCAAAAAGAAGAATGAATTGTCAAAATTCCAGAGAGGCCTAGTTGAGCCGGGCTGGCCCTGATTACACGCGGGAAGCCCCTGGTATTGTTTTATGAGGGTTCGAAAACCAATCTCATGCATGTATGATGAACGCCGGACTCGTCTAACCATGTCCGTAGTCTTGACGACCTGCCATTTTTTCTGGTTGGTGAGGCCGTCTAGTGTGCGGCTGTTAGAGCCGCCACGTCCTCTTCCGTACGTAAAGAACGGTTGGTGTTTCCACTAACTGTAATGACGCCTCGTGGACCGGGCATCTTGAGCTGGAGAAAAGCATAATGCGGTATTGCGTTAAAACGAGCGAAAGCCGCCCTTCCGAGTAGTGCTTGAAAATCACTTTGGAATGGAGCGATGTGAAAAGTTAAGTTTCACTTCGGAAGTTATCGGGAGAACCGAATACCACCTCCAGTAGTAGAGAGCCCGTGCAGTGGGCCTCTTGGCCTGGTATTACTCCCTTGAAGGTAGTATTACTGTGGCTTATTTGTGTCGGGTCTATCCCCATTTTGCAGACTGTGTCCTGATATATCAGATTTAGATCACTGCCGCCGTCCATGAGGACCCTTGTGAAATGGTACCCATTCATTGTTAGGTCTAACACCAAGGCCGTCAGTCCTTCACGCCGGATATGCGTATGGTGATCTCTACGATCAAAAGTGATTGGGCTGGCCAACCAGGGGTTGGACCTAGGGGTGACGGGCTCTATGGCGCGTGTGCATCGGAGTGCGTGATTGCTTCTCCTTTTTGTCACATGGATCACATTTACTGTTTTAACCTCTAGTGGGAACTTTTTCTGTCCTCCGGCGCTTTGCTGGCGAGGTTCATCCTCGTCTTCGCTTGGTGTCTCTTCCCCTTTGTGTTCGGCGTTTAGCTTACCGGCCTGCTTGAAGACCCAGCATTCTCTGTGGGTATGATTTGCAGGTTTGTCTGGGGTGCCGTGAATCTGACAGAGTTTGTCAAGAATTTTGTTTAGGCCAGATTGTCCTTCTCCGCTGCCTTTGAAAGGCTTTTTCCACTGACCTGGTCAGGAGCCCCTGAATCCGGCGTTTACCGCCGTGTTATCTGGGCTACCTTCTTTACTTCGACGCTTGTTTTTGTTGTGTCGTGGTTTACCATTTCCATCCCTTACTTCAGATGTGCTTGGGTCACTGGTGCTGCTATGGGCCAACCAGTTGTCCTCGCCCGCACAAAAGCGGGTCATGAGGCTTGTTAGGGTTGCCATTGTTCTCGGTTTTTCTTGACCGAGGTGTCTGGCGAGCCATTCGTCTCGGACGCTGTGTTTAAAAGTTGCTAAGGCTTCGGCTTCCGGACAGTCGACTATTTGGTTCTTCTTGGTGAGGAACCTGTTCCAAAGCTTTCGGGCGGACTCTCCGGACTGTTGGATTATATGACTTAAATCGTCTGCATCCGGAGGTCGGACATAAGTCCCTTGAAAATTGGCCCGGAAAGCGTCCTCGAGCTCCTCCCAACTTCCAATTGAGTTTTCGGGGAGGCTTTTCAGCCAGTGTCTAGCTGGCCCTTTAAGCTTGAGGGGCAAGTATTTAATGGCATGGAGATCGTCTCCGCGAGCCATATGAATATGGAGGATGAAGTCCTCTATCCAGACTCCTGGGTCTGTGGTTCCGTCGTACGCCTCTATGTTCACCGGTTTGAATCCCTCTGGGAATTCGCGATCCAGCACCTCATCAGTGAAACATAATGGGTGCACGGCACCCCTGTATTGGGATGCGCCATAGTGTTCGGACGGTTGTAGTATTTGGTGTTGGTTGTGTACCGTAGCGCGCTTCCTAGGTCCATAGATAGATCTGGTCGCGCCAGATTTTTGACGCAAGTTCTCACGTAGAACGTGTGTTGACTTGTGCGTGACTTTGTTAGCTGCTCTATCGCGTTCACAGGGTGGTGCATCCGGCCGGTTGGTCGTATCACTTTCCTAGGCCTCATCGTCGAATTCTGGTAATAGCTTGTGCTTTGGATAGCTATTTGGATGGTAACTTCCACCATACTTTGTTACTTTGTTCCACTTGTTGTTGAGCGTATCTTGTGCGACCTTGAGCCTTTGCTTCTATTTCTTCAAGCTTCTCGTTGTGGCAGTAAGCCTTCTGCGGAGGTTCTCTTGCTCCAAGTGTGTTTCCGGGATGATGGCTGCATCTTCGTCCAGACTGTTTTCTTCCCTAGACGGGGTTGATGAGGCTTATCTTTGGCGTCATCGTGTTCGGACGTCGGATCCGTACTATGTTTGCAGTTTGCATCTTGATCATTTTCTGCCACCAGGGTGGTGCAGTTGTCGTCTCTTCCAGAGTCGCGTGGACTATTATTGTCGCTGTTTTTGCTATGGCGGGACTTAGAGCGGCGTCGCTGACGTCGGTGCTTGGGTTGCTTCTTGGAGGGGTCATCCTCCGCTTTCTCATCGCCATTGGCTTTGTTGGGGGTGTCCACCATGTATACGTTATGTGATGGAGTAGCGGTCCAGCGCCCTGTGGGCGGTGGTTCCGGTTCGTCTCCTGCATCATCGTCCATATCGTTGATGTCTTCGGAGTCGAAGTCGAGCATGTCGATTAAGTCGTCGACAGTGGCTACTAAGTGGGTGGTGGGTGGGCAGCGAATTTCTTCGTCGTCCGCATCCCATTCTAGCCGGACATAGTTCGGCCAAGGTTCTCCTGACAAGGAGAGAGACTCGGCGACACGGCTCTCGTAGGGGGTGAAGTCAGTATCCGGCTCTATCGCCACTGAGAGTGCGGCCTCCATGGTGGGGTCCATCACTCCTCTCTCGGACGACGCGACTTGCTCCGGATTAAAGGCTGGAGTAGATGTGGATGCGATCTCATGAACACTGTCCGACCGTAGAGTTATGTCTTGCTCGTCGTGACTGCGCTGCGCGTCCGGCATGGGATCGAATCCGTCGAAGATCAAGTCTCCGCGGATATCGGCTGTGTAATTCAAGTTTCCAAATCTGACCTGATGGCCAGGGGTGTAGCTCTCAATCTGCTCCAAATGGCCAAGAGAATTGGCCCGTGGTGCAAAGCCGCCGAATACGAAGATCTGTCCGAGGAGGAAAACCTCACCCTGGACCTCATCGCTAGCGATGATCGAAGGAGCCATCGAGCCTTATGGTGACGACACAGTGGAACTCTCAATGAAAGCACCAATGTCGGTGTCAAAACCAGCAGATCTCGGGTAGGGGGTCCCGAACTATGCGTCTAAGGCGGGTGGTAATAGGAGGCAGGGGACACGATGTTTACCCAGGTTTGGGCCCTCTTGATGGAGGTAAAACCCTACGTCCTGCTTGATTGTTCTTGATGATATGAGTATCACAAGAGTTGATCTACCACGAGATCGGAGAGGCTAAACCCTAGAAGCTAGCCTATGGTATGATATATGTTGTCCTACGGACTAAAACCCTCCAGTTTATATAGACACCGGAGGGGGCTAGGGTTACACAAGGTCGGTTACAAAGGAGGAGATATACATATCCGAATTGCCTAGCTTGCCTTCCGCGCCAAGTAGAGTCCCATGCGGACACGGGACGAAGTCTTCAATCTAGTATCTTCATAGTCCAATAGTCCGGCCAAAGGATATAGTCCGGCTGTCCGGAGACCCCCTAATCTAGGACTCCGTCAATATCTCTCCCAAATAATGCTTCTCCTATTACTGTTGTGCCTCATGAAAATATAATTGTGGAAGATGATGCACTTGATGATGATCTCGTTATGCCTATTGCTTGTTGTGATGATTATGATTGGGAAGATAATGATACTTCTTATGATATTGAAAATCTTATTGGCACTTGCTTAAAACAATATGATAATTGCTATACTATTGGTGATATCCATACTATTGATGATGAAAGTGATTATGCTTATGATATGAAAAGGCCCAAACTTGGGGATGCTATGTTTGATGAAGATGATGTTTTTGAGAATATATTTTCTGCAATTAATGTTAGTCCCAAACTTGGGGAATCTATGTTTAATAAAGATGATATTTGTAGTCTCCCAAGTTTTGATATGCAAATTTGTTATAATGAAAGCATGCCTCCTACTTATGATGATTATATTGATGAAAGTGGGTTTGGAAGAGTGTCAACTTTAGGAAGTAGTAATCCCACTATTTTGGAGGATGTTGAATCTCATTTTGATAATTATGAAAGTGGATTTGGAGAGTTCATGACTTTATTTAGTAATAATTCCACTATCTTGGAAGAGGTTTCAATCGATTATGATGAGAACAAAGTTGCTACTTATGATAATTATTGTGATCATAAATATGCTATAAAAAGTAGTGATGATTATATTTATAAAACTTGTCATGATTATGATTACCCTTTTTCTGAACATTACTCTTTTAATGTGGAAACAATTTATAGTATTTGAGTCTCTTATGATACTGCCACTATTCTGCTTGAGAAGAATTTTGCTTGTGTAGAGAGTAATAAAATTTCTATGCTTGTAGATCATGAAAAGAATGCTTTAGGTGCTGGTTATATTGTTGAATTCATTCATGATGCTACTGAAAATTATTATGATGGAGGAAAATATGCTTGTAGGAATTGCAATAATATCAAGTTTCCTCTCTATGTGCTTAAAATCTTAAAGTTATGCTTGTTTTACCTTCCTATGCAAGTTGATTCTTGTTCCCATAAATTGTTTTCTCAAAAAATCCCTATGCATAGGAAGTGTGTTAGGCTTAAATGTGCTAGTCATATTCTTCATGATGCCCTCTTTATGTTACAATTCTTATCTTTTATGTGAGCATCATTGAAATCGTCATGCCTAGCTAGGGGCGTTAAACGATAGCGCTTGTTGGGAGGCAACCCAACTTTATTTTTGTTCCTTGCTTTTTGTTCCTGTTTAGTAATAAATAATTTATCTAGACTCTGTTATGGTTGTGTTTTTTGTGTTTAATTAGTGTTTGTGCCAAGTAGAACCTTTGGGATGACTTGGGGAAAGTCTTTGCGATCATGCTGTAAAAAACAGAAACTTTAGCGCTCACGAGAATTGCTGCCAGTTTTTATTGGAGAGCGCTATTGAGTTAATTATTTTTGCAGACGATTAATAGACAAATTACTCAGGTCCACCAAGTTATTTGAGAATTTTATGAGTTCCAGAAGTATACGTTTGATACAGATTACTAGAAACTGTTCTGTTTTTGACAGATTCTGTTTTTCATGTGTTGTTTGGTTATTTTGATGAATCTATGGCTAGTAAAAGAGTTTATAAACCATAGAGAAGTTGGAATACAGTAGGTTTAACACCAATATAAATAAAGAATGAGTTCATTACAGTACCTTGAAGTGGTGTTTTGTTTTCTTTCGCTAACGGAGCTCACGAATTTTCTGTTAAGTTTTGTGTTGTGAAGTTTTCAAGTTTTGGGTGAAGATTCGATGGACTATGGAATAAGGATTGGCAAGAGCCTAAGCTTGGGGATGCCCAAGGCACCCCAAGGTAATATTCAAGGACAACTAAAAGCCTAAGCTTGGGGATGCCCCGGAAGGCATCCCCTCTTTCGTCTTCGTTCATCGGTAACTTTACTTGGAGCTATATTTTTATTCGCCACATGATATGTGTTTTGCTTGGAGCGTCATTTTATTTTATTTTTTTTTGCTTGCTGTTTGAATAAAATACCAACATCTTAAATTCCTAAATGTTATAGAGTCTTCATATAGTTGCATAATTATTTGACTACTCATTGATCTTCACTTATATCTTTCAGAGTAGTTCGTTGTTGCTCTAGTGCTTCACTTACATCTTTTTAGAGCACGGGGGTGGTTTTATTTTATAGAAATAAATGAACTCTCATGCGTCACTTATATTATTTTGAGAGTCCAAAACAGCATGGTAATTTTCTTTGGTTATGAATTTAGTCCTCATATGATGGGTATCCAAGAGGGATATAATAAAAACTTTCTTATGAGTGTGTTGAATACTAAGAGAAGTTTGATGCTTGATGATTGTGTTGAGATATGGAGGTCGTGATATTAAAGTCGTGCTATTTGAGTAGTTGTGAATTTGAGAAATACTTGTGTTGAAGTTTGCAAGTCCCGTAGCATGCACGTATGGTAAACGTTATGTAACAAATTTGAAACATGAGGTGTTCTTTGATTGTCCTCCTTATGAGTGGCGGTCGGGGACGAGCGATGGTCTTTTCCTACCAATCTATCCCCCTAGGATCATGCGTGTAGTGCTTGGTTTTTGATGACTTGTATATTTTTGCAATAAGAACATGAGTTCTTTATGACTAATGTTGAGTCCATGGATTATACGCACTCTCACCCTTCCATCATTGCTAGCCTCTTCGGTACCGTGCATTGCCCTTTCTCACATTGTGAGTTGGTGCAAACTTCGCCAGTGCATCCAAACCCCATGATATGATACGCTCTTTCACACATAAACCTCCTTATATATTCCTCAAAACAGCCATCATACCTCCCTATTATTGCATTTCCATAGCCATTCCGAGATATATTGCCATGCAACTTTCCACCATTCCATTTATCATGACACGTTCATCATTGTCATATTGCTTAGCATGATCATGTAGTTAACATAGTATTTGTGGCAAAGCCACCTTTCATAATTCTTTCATACATGTCACTCTTGGTTCATTGCATATCCCGGTACACCGTCGGAGGCATTCATATAGAATCATATTTTGTTCTAGTATCGAGTTGTAATCATTGAGTTGTAAATAAATAGAAGTGTGATGATCATCATTTTCTAGAGCATTGTCCCAAGTGAGGAATAAAAAGATAGAGAGAAAGGCCATAAAAAAGGCAGAAGGCCCAAAAAAGAAAAAAAATGAGAGAAAAAGAGATAAGGGACAATGCTACTATCATTTGCCACACTTATGCTTCAAAGTAGCACCATAATCTTCATGATAGAGAGTCTCTTGTTTTGTCGCATTCATATACTAGTGGGAATATTTCATTATAGAACTTGGCTTGTATATTCCAATGATGGACCTCCTCATTGAATACTATGAGAAGTTTGATACTTGATGATTGTTTTGAGATATGAGGATGGTAATATTA
The DNA here is from genome assembly GCF_056163025.1 of Triticum urartu. Taxonomy (NCBI): domain Eukaryota; kingdom Viridiplantae; phylum Streptophyta; class Magnoliopsida; order Poales; family Poaceae; genus Triticum; species Triticum urartu. Next base: position 46,916,900 of record NC_141873.1, on the reverse strand, counting down.
GAGTCATGCTAGTTGAGTAGTTGCGAATTTGAGAGATACTTTTGTTAAAGTTTTTGATTCCGGTAGCATGCACGTATGGTGAACCGTTATGTGATGAAGTTGGCGCATGATTTATTTATTGATTGTCTTCCTTATGAGTGGCGGTCGGGGACGAGCGATGGTATTTTCCTACCAATCTATCCCCCTAGGAGCATGCGCGTAGTACTTTGTTTCGATAACTAATGGATTTTTGCAATAAGTATGTGAGTTCTTTATGACTAACGTTGAGTCCATGGATTATACGCACTCTCACCCTTCCACCATTGCTAGCCTCTCTAGTACTGCGCAACTTTCGCCGGTACCATAAACCCACCATATACCTTCCTCAAAACAGCCACCATACCTACCTATTATGGCATTTCCATAGCCATTCCGAGATATATTGCCATGCAACTTTCCACTGTTCCGCTTATCATGACACGCTCCATCATTGTCATGCTGCTTTGCATGATCATCTAGTTGACATCGTATTTGTGGCAAAGCCACCATTCACAATTCTTTCATACATGTCACTCATGAGTCATTGCACATCCCGGTACACCGCCGGAGGCATTCATATAGCGTCATATCTTGTTCTAAGTATCGAGTTGAAATTCTTGAGTTGTAAGTAAATAAAAGTGTGATGATCATCATTATTAGAGCATTGTCCCAGTGAGGAAAGGATGATGGAGACTATGATTCCCCCACAAGTCAGGATGAGACTCCGGACGAAAATAAAAAATAAAAGAGGCCAAAGAAGCCCAAATAAAAAAAGGGAAGAGAAAAGAGGCCATAAAAAAGAGAGAAAGGCCCAAAAAAAATGAGAGAAAAAGAGAGAAGGGACAATGCTACTATCCTTTTACCACACTTGTGCTTCAAAGTAGCACCACGATCTTCATGATAGAGAGTCTCTTGTTTTGTCACATTCATATACTAGTGGGAACCTTTCATTATAGAACTTGGCTTGTATATTCCAACGATGGGCCTCCTCAAGTTTCCTAGGTCTTCGTGAGCAAGCAAGTTGGATGCACACCCACTTAGTTTATAATGTTGAGCTTTGATATATTTATAGATCTAGTGCATCTGTTGCATGGCAATCCCTACTCCTCGCATTAACATCAGTCGATGGGCGAGGGAGTCCTGGATTAGGGGGTGTCCGGATAGCCGGACTATCCCTTCGGCCGGACTCCTGGACTATGAAGATACAAGATTGAATACTTCGTCCCGTGTCCGGAAGGGACTTTCCTTGGCGTGGAAGGCAAGCTTGGCGATACGGATATGTAGATCTCCTACCATAGTAACCGACTCTGTGTAACCCTAGCCCTCTCCGGTGTCTATATAAACCGAAGGGTTTTAGTCCGTAGGACGAATAACAATCATACCATAGGCTAGCTTCTAGGGTTTAGCCTCTCTGATCTCATGGTAGATCTAGTCTTGTACTACCCATATCATCAATATCAATCAAGCAAGACGTAGTGTTTTACCTCCATCAAGAGGGCCCGAACCTGGGTAAAACATTGTGTCCCCTGCCTCCTGTTACCATCTGGCCTAGACGCATAGTTCGGGACCTCCTACCCGAGATCCGCCGGTTTTGACACCGACATTGGTGCTTTCATTGAGAGTTCCTCTATGTCATCGCCATCAGGAAGGATGCCTCATCCCGTCTTTAAAGATGGCACCGTTGCTAAGGGAGCTTTGTCTGTCGGCCAAACTCTCCGGCTAGGTGGTTTCCTTATGACCGCCTGTTCGGCTGCTGCACCGATGATGACCTCTCGGGTCATCGAAATCAATCTTCACGTCAGCTCAGAATTCGCCGAGCAGCTAGATCCAATGGAGCTCTCTTCCCTAAACGAGCTCTTGGATCACATCGCCGCCCTGGGAGTCGCTACAAATTACGACCAGATTGGGCCTAAACCCGATCTGAGAGAGATTAACTCTCCCCAGGTCACCCATCACGTTGCCGTGGTAGATGGACAGTGCGGCGACCCTTCATCTATCTTAAGGACTAGCTATGTCCGGATTCCCGATCCCTCCAAGCCGGATACCCGCGAAGGGGAGGACATCACTCAAGACCTGAACTTAAAGTCAGGCGACGGGCTAGATTCATTGGACAGCATCCAAGAATCCAAACTTCCGAGTTCGGAAACTCCTTGGCCCCTGGGTCTCAGATTGGGTGAGGTTTCGGATTTGATTCCACCCACCCACCCGTACATAAGAGATCTATCCCAAATTAGGCAAGAGCCCGAAGAAACAGTACATCATTACTGGGCCAGATTCCTCCTAGTTATGAACAGGATAAAGGACTACCGCGAGGAAGACACAATTTCATTCTCCTGCAATAATTGCACTGACAAGGGAATCCTTAACGCCATAAGTTGCCATGATATTACATGCTTCACTAACTTGGCATCCATAGTACGAAAGTACTGTGCGATGGAAAGCACCTAGAAAACCGAAATAAAATTTTGGGACAATCCGGGCTTGAATACAAACCCAGTCCGAAATAAAAGGGTGCATCATCGCCAGACACCCGGGTTCAATACCAAAAAGCAAAAGCCCTCTACAGGGCACAGAACCGTACTGGAAGGATGGCTTGATGGACCTTGTAAAATTCACAGTGCAGAGGGCGCCACACCAACTCATAGCCTTAGAGCATGTTGGATACTCCGGCAGGTGGCAAAAATTGGTGAAGATCTTCTAATTCCAGAAACCATAGAAAGCCACCCCAGAGAAACCAGTACGGTATTAACAGTCTTCAAGACTTTCGCATCAAATAATATGCGAAAAAGAACACTCCACGGCCTTGCCGAAGTCTACCAAGTAGCAACAATAAACCCATGGAGTGACATGGCTATTACTTTTAATGCCAGTGATGAACCTAAATTCCGAACAGCCCGAGCACCAGCCGCATTGGTCCTCGGCCCAATAGTGGATGGCTTTCGTCTTTCCAAGGTACTCATGGATGGTGGCAGCGGATTGAACCTCATTTATGAGGAAACCCTTCAAAAAATGGAAATAGACTGGAACCGCATTGAGCAAAGCAGCACAACCTTTAGAGGAATAATCCCTAGTCGGGAAGCGCGCTGTACAGGAAAAATCACACTAGATGTGGTGTTCGGCACGCCGGATAATTACAGGTCCGAAGAGGTCACGTTCCAGGTGGCCCCGTTCAGTAGCGGATATCACGCTCTGCTAGGGCGGGAAGCGTTTACAGTCTTCCAAGCAATACCCCATTACTGGTACATGAAGCTCAAGATGCCCGGGCCTAACGGAATCATCACTCTCGCTAGTGATCCGGACATAGCACTCCGTGCCGAAAACAAGACAGCCGCACTGGCCCTCGAGGCGCTATCCGAAGCCCTAGCGGCTGAGGAACTAACTGCGCTGCGCTCCACGGTGAATAGGGACAATGTGATACTCGATAAAAGATCCATGTCCACCTCCTTTAAACCGGCGGACAAAATAGTCAAATTCCAGGTCCATCCAACGGACCCCAATAAAACAGCTTCCATCGGGGCACAGTTAAACCCTGATGTATACGCCGCACTGCGAGAGTTCCTACGAGAGAACTGGGACATTTTCGCATGGCACCCTTCAGACATGCCAGGAATCCCACGCAGGCTGGCCGAACACAGCTTAAATATCCTAAAAGGATTCAAGCCAGTCAAATAGGCTCTTCAGCGTTTTTCTGAACCTAAGAGACAGGCCATGGGAGAGGAACTAGCCAAGCTATTGGAGGCCGGATTCATCAAAGATATAAAACACCCGGACTGGATAGCAAACCTGGTGATGGTACCAAAGAAGAACAAATCCTGGCGCCTGTGCATTGATTTCAAAGACCTTAACAAGGCTTGCCCAAAGGATCCCTTCCCTCTCCCCCGCATCGATCAAATTATCGATGCAACCGCAGGACACGATTCGTTGTGTTTCCTTGACGCATACTCCGGCTACCATCAAATAAAGATGGCGGAGTCAGACCAAGCTGCAACGGCATTCATCACACCATACGGCCCATTCTGCTTCAACACAATGCCCTTTGGGCTCAAAAATGCTGGCGCAACATATCAGCGCATGATTCAGACATGTCTGGCAAACCAGATCGGCAAAACAGTGGATGCATACATAGATGATGTGGTCGTTAAGACAAGACATGTCGAATCTCTAGTAGACGACTTGAGGCTAACATTCGATAACCTCCGAACATACGACATCAAGCTCAACCCAGAAAAATGCGTTTTCGGCATTCCAGCCGGAAGGCTCTTGGGCTTCATTTATACGGTAGAGGAATTGAAGCAAATCCAGCCAAGATCCAAGCTCTGTCACAATTGGATATCCCGAAGGACCTCAAACAAATACAAAAATTAACCGGATGCGTGGCGGCTCTAAGCCGCTTTATCTCCCGCTTGGGAGAAAAGGCCCTACCCCTTTACCACCTCCTTCGGCGCACCGAACACTTCGAGTGGACGGATGCAGCCACAGCCGGACTCGACGAAATCAAGGCCATCTTGGCAACAAACCCAGTCCTGGCCACGCCAAACATTGGCGAACCAATGCTATTATACATTGCAGCAACCCATTAGGTCGTAAGCGCAGTGCTCGCCGTCGAACGAGAAACGGGCGGACACAAATTCCCCCTTCAAAATCCGGTCTACTATGTGTCCACTGTCCTTACTCCGTGCATGTCACGGTACCCACATTACCAAAAGATTGCGTACGCGGTATTTATGGCATCCCGGAAGCTGCGACATTACTTTCAAGAGTGTTCAATAACAGTAGCCTCGGAAGTGCCACTTAACGATATTATAAACAATCGCGACGCGATGGGCTGGATTGCAAAATGGGCCATTGAGCTCCTCTCGTTCGACATAACTTACAAGCAACAGCGAGCTATCAAGTCGCAAGTTTTGTCCGACTTCGTCGCAGAATGGACGGAGGCCAAACTCCCTAAAGACTACGGCACATATTCAAACTGGGTCATGCACTTCGACGGCTCCAAAATGTTGGCCGGTCTAGGGGCTCGCGTCGTTTTGACGTCCCCCACAGGAGACACAGTTCAATACGTACTCCAGATAATGTACACAGACTCCAACAATGCAGCCGAATATGAGGCCCTTTTACATGGTCTCCGGATGGCAGTATCCATGGGTATTCAACGCCTAGAGGTGCGCGGGGATCGAACCTCGCAATATCCCAAATAAATGGAGACTTTGATGCCAAGGATCCAAAAATGGCAGCTTATCGCAACGTCGTCCTAAAAATGTCAGCTCGGTTCGAAGGGCTCGAATTTCACCATATAGCCCGGGAAAATAATCAGGCGGCAGATGTCCTGGCACGCATCAGCGCAAAACACGATGTAGTCCCCCCCAACATCTTCCTGGAAAGGCTGTTCAAGCCATCCGTAGTATGGGAAGGGGAACCCGGCAATTACAGCCTGGACCCAACCGCACTGCCCGACACTGAACACTCTGACACAATTGGAGGCTCTGCCAATGAAATAAGACCTTCAGCCCACGTAATAATGGCCGTCATCGCCCCGTGGACAGAACCATTCCTCACCTACCTTACTAGGAAGGAACTCCCCGAGGATCAAAATGAGGCACGCTGCATAGTGCGGCGATCTAAAGCCTATAAAGTCCATGAGGGAGAGCTTTACAAGAAAAGCACTACCGGAGTCCATTAAAGGTGCATCTCCGAAGAGGAAGGGCGGAACCTCCTGGCTGAAATTCATGCCGGACTCGGCGGTCATCATGCTACAGCTCGGTCCCTTGTAAGCAAGGCCTTCTGTACAGGCTTTTATTGGCCAACTGCCCGGGCAGACGCCCAGGACTTAGTCCAACGATGCATCGGTTGCCAGCTTTTTGCAAACCAAAGCCATATGCCACCCACCACCCTCCAAACTATCCCCATCACTTGGCCCTTCGCAGTCTGGGGGCTTGACATGGTTGGACCCCTCAAAGGAGGAACCCACAAGAGAAAATACTTACTGGTCATGGTGGATAAGTTCACCAAATGGATAGAAGCCAAGCCTGTTAAGACGGCTGAATCTGGACCGGTGATAGACTTTATATCCGGGGTTGTACACCATTACGGCGTCCCCCACAGCATCATCATTGATAACGGCATGAACTTTACAGCCGATGAGGTAAAACTCTGGTGCAAAAACATGGGCATCAAGCTCGATTATGCTTCCGTCTATCACCCACAAACTAACGGCCAGGTCGAACGTGCAAATGGTCTTATCATGAGCGGCATCAAACCCAGATTAGTGTGGTCCCTTAAGGAATCTAATACACACTGGGTCGAGGAGCTCGACTCCGTACTCTGGGGGCTGCGAACCACGCTGAATCGCACCACCAGATACACACCATTCTTCATGGTGTACGGCGCAGAGGCAGTTTTGCCCTGCGACATAATTCATGACTCACCTCGAGTTCGCATGTACAAAGAAAGAGAAGCCAAGCTCGATCGGCAGGACAGCTTGGACGCCTTGGAGGAAGAGCGTGACGTGGCAAAAGCCCGTTCCGCATTCTATCAACAGCAGGCTCGAAGATACCAAAGCAGAGAAGTACAGGCCAAAAATTACAACGTTGGCGAATTAGTTCTACTCCTGTCGGACAAGAAAAAGGACAAACTCAAGCCCAAGTGGGAAGGTCCCTTCATAATTGACCAAGTCCTGACTGGTGGAGCGTACCGCCTACGAGATGCATCGGATAACCGACTCGAGCCGAACCCATGGAACGTAGCCCAAGGAGAGGAACTAGGACGGATGAAACCCTTTTTCAAGGACTCATCGAGTTGGTTCTTAAGCTCGGCTAGTTCTAAGGGTGCCATCTTGTAGGGTCTTCTAGAAATTGGAACGGTTCCTGGAACAAGGTCTATCACAAACTCGACATCCCTGTCAGGTGGAACACCTGGCAGTTCTTCTGGAAAGACATCCGGAAAGTCTCGGACTACCGGAACATCCTCAAGGTCTGGAAGGGGTTGGCATTTAGGGAGTAAAGCTGGCGCTTGGCCACTCGAGTTAAGACATCGACTGTCTTGCCCGATGGGTGAGTAAGTTGAACGGTTCTAGTGGCACAATCAATCTTAGCATAATGAGCTGACATCCAGTCCATACCCAAAATGATGTTTATGTCCGAGGACTTGAGAGCTATTAAGGATGCAAGGAAGACAAGTCTATCGACAAGAATTTCATTCCCATGGCTTACTCTAGAAGTTTGCCATCTAGAGCCAGGGGTTTGAATTTCCATGGTAGAGGGCATGTCACAGAATGTCGTGTTATGCAATCGAGCATAGTTCTCAGATATGAATGAATGAGATGCTCCAGTATCGCAAAGAACAGATGCCGGATGGCAATTAACAAGGATCGTACCAAGGACGACATTAGGATCCTCATGAGCCTCCTCGGCTGAAACGTAGTTGACATGGCCACTTGTAGTAGTGACGGGCTTGGCGTAGAATGTCTTTCCCGCTGGCTTACCACGGCCAACGGACTTTCCAGTTTGATTGGGGTTGTTGCTCTGGGGACACTCTCAGCTATAGTGACCCGGCTCTCCACACTTGAAACATGTCACCAGACTGGAACGGGGAGCAGCGTTAGCAGCGGGGCCACCATAGGGCTTGGGCGGTGCAAACTGCTGGTTGGGACGAGGCGCCTCAAAGGATGGCCTCGGGATGAACCTGGGTGGCAGTGCCGTGCTTGGGATCCACACCCGGTGCTTATGAGCTCCAGAGCCGGATGAAGAGCCAAAATCACGTGAGTGCTTGCATGAAGCGTCATAATCAGTCTGGCCTGTCCCAGCGCTGATGGCTTTATTGACCAACTTCTGAAAGGAGGTGCACTCGTGCAGACGAAGATCGCGGCGAAGCTCAGGGCTGAGTCCCTTGTGGAACATTGTCTGCTTCTTAGCGTCGGTAGATACTTCTTCAGGAGCATAACGTGCCAGATTCCCAAACTCACGGCTATATGCATCCACAGTCAGTCTTCCTTGGGTGAAATTGCAGAACTCCTCCCTCTTGCGATCCATGAGACCTTCCGGAATGTGATGCTCACGGAAAGCCTCACTGAATTCAGCCCAAGTAGTAATTTGGCCGACCGGGCGCATAGCTTTGAAGTTTTCCCACCAGAGGCTAGCAGGGCCTTCGAGATGGTAGGCAGCGTAAGTAACCTTATCAGCTTCAGCTACGTTGGCAGAACGTAGCTTGTGGGTGATGCGGCGAAGCCAGTCATCCGCATCGAGGGGCTCGACGGAATGGTTAAACTTTGGTGGGTACAGCTTGATAAAGTTATTGATTGACACCAAGTCATTTCGCGGATGGCGTGCAGTGTTCTGCTCAATCCGCTCTAGCAGGCGGTTAGTCTCACGCTTGTTTCTTTCCGCCTCCAGCATCACTTTGGCCAAAGAGGGCGGGTGAGGCAGATTTTCACCCCTAGCTGCACTGGCTTCCCCCTGCTCCAGGGCAGCAGGGATGCTGCGGGTGTTGACCACCCTAGGAGAAAACAAGACAACGGTTTAGATAAGGATGGCTCAAACTTAGCAAGGAAGTGCAGAATGTAATGGATAACACGGAATGCAGAGATGTTCATCCGTATGTCATGGTAATATAAAACTGCCATATATATACCAACGGTCATACACATCATACATAGTTTAGTACAAGCCCAGGCTACAGTACAACTATGATGAAAGATGTTACATCTCATCAGAGACATTCCAAGCTCCTATACATTATTTGTCTACACCTCCGGAATGGATTACACACAAATTCATATTCCACAAGTCACGCAGGACAGTGGAGATACAACTATTACAATACTAGTGATACTACTACTAACTCAGACAGCTCCGTAGTAGTCCTCATAGAAGTCACCTCCATACCCTGGAAGTTCAACATGATCATCCGGGAATAGACGGTCCTGAGGAGCTTGTGGACCAAAGGGGCTAGGATGAGGTCTTGGACCAACAAATGGTGGCCTGCGGGGACCACGGGGTGGGGTGATGCCTCCCACATCACGCCAATCCACCATGTCTGGCAGAGCAAATCTCACAGGATACAGATCCCTTGTATCCATACATCCAGCTTGCACCGCAGGTGCAAACCGAGTCAATGTGGCCCAATGATCGGCACGGGTATTGAAAAGCTCCAGCCTCAAGGCCCGATTCTCTCGGTCCTTATCTTCGAGCATCTCGGCAGTGGTACGAGTTAATGAGTCCTCCTGAGTGGAGTCAGCATAGATAGCCTGAAGATACCCTTGCACTCCCGGAAGTGAAGCTGGCATGTAACGGAAGTCGGTGTTCCGAAGCAGGCCAGTCCGGACTCGCATGATGGTCATCATGGAATAGGCAGCATCCTGCACAGCCATCTCAACAGTAACCCCGAGTCCATAGGAACAGTGAAGGGGCTCGGTAGATCCAGGATAGGAAGGAAATATCCTGACGGTGCAGAAATATCCGCACCGAGTCAGGCGAACCACTTGGTTTTGAACATGGTTGGCCATCTGAAAGCACAACCACAATGCAAAGACATTAGAATTTCTAGGGAAAATTGGACAGCATAACAGCTGTAAATGCTCAGAAAAGATTTGAGACATCCACAACAGTTTGCAATACCACTCAACAACATCATATCAAGGTTCTGATTCAATTAGCAGCATACTAAAAATAGTAGAAACTGTACTAAGGCTTGTAACAACAATCCTATAAGCTACTACAGATTAGTAACACATGAACCTGATAGAAGAAGAGAGCCTAGTCCTTAACCCACGTTGAATGAGAAGAGAATGACTCGGATCAGAGGACATAAGGTAAAGGAGTAAAAGAGCCTTACGTTCCCTTCCACAATCAATTCCCCTACATATAACTAAAGCATTTCTAGACTCGACATCGACCAGTTTGGCTCAACGAACCTACAGGCAGTCCAGCTCTGATGCCAACGCTGTCAGGACCCCGATTCCAAGTCACGTCGATCTAGCCGGTAACACCTCATATCACTTTGCGGCCTCACGCACGGTATCCCACGGGTGTCGCCTTACCATGGCCCGGGACCGTTTGTGCCTTTTGGCTCACGTATATGATAGTGTTGCTAGAATCCATATGACAGAGAACCCGGGCCGACATGGCTAGTCGTGAACCCGAAGCAGCACAGACCTATGGAGACAGGCATACATGAATCACATCGAGCATGTCGGTCATCAGCGAGTGATTCCGGGCTGTAGCACTAGGCTAACAGGACTCCGGGGAACCCGGGCTATAGCAGGCTAGGCAGGACTCCGGATGTCACCGCGTGACATTTCCCCAAAGGGACAGACATAGGAACGATGTGAAACACATGCCGGCCAGTCAAGTGTCATGAGCAGTAGTGCTGGGCTAGCAGGACTCCGGTGAACCGGGCTGTAGTGGACTACTATGGCTCGAGGAACACTAGACTACATTTCCCCATAAGAAAGGCTGCCAAGGATAAACAACTAGATTGTCGGATCCCACTCATACCAAGCATTTCAATCATACACACAATATGCCCGATATGAGTACATATAACATGGCATCACAATAAAACTCTACAGCTCAAGTACTTTATTTAAAGGCTCCAGAGAGCCATACATAACATGTTCATACAGATAGGGGTCACATGACCCGACACTCAAGTCATACAATCATACAAGCACAAGCGGAAGCAACTAGTCTGAGTACAGACACTAGAAAGAAAGAAGGCTTCTCGAAGCCTGTCTATCTACATAGGTCCCTCCAAGGCCAGGATCACCACTTGGGTGGCTAGTCACTCGTCGACGTCAAGGTCTACGTAGAACCCATCGGAGGGGGCGGTGATGTCGTCTGAAAGCAGTAATTAAGCAAACATGAGTACAAAGGTACTCAGCAAGTCTTACAACAGAACCTACTATACATACTCATTCTCAAGAAGGTGGTGGGGTTATTGCAGCAAGCCAGCTTTGACTCTTGGCTAAGCTATCCTACGGAACTCCACTAGTAAAATAGTTTTCGCACACGAGTCCACTACTCACCAAAACAATACTCCACCGGGGATCCTCTCTCGTCATCCTACGAGAGGGCCATCCTTGATACTCACACTTATCTTGAGTCTTTTAGTAGTATCCATTAACTTGTCTGTGAACTGTATAGGCAACCAAGTAGTCCTTTACCGCGGACGCGGCTATTCGAATAGATGATGTTAACCCTGCAGGGGTATACTTCTTCATACATGCTTTCACCACTTACCGCCGTTTACACGACATGTACTCGGCAACCTTCAAGCGGAAGCCCAGCGAGGGTGTCGGCCACGGCCTACCTAAACACTTAAGTCTCTAGTCCAGGTTTATCGCCTATCCAGGTTCCATCCGCAGGGAGTCTGGCTGGGGTTTCCACATACGGCCCCGAACAATGTGAACAGGGTCCCGAGACACCAAACGGGCGCCCGGCATACCCGGCCACGGTGTATCTACCGCAACATAGCCCACCCCTAGGGTCAGCGCTACGCACGGCCGCCAACACATAACCTACAAACACCAGAAACTATTTGCAACTCCTGGACAAAGTACTAGGGTGATTAAGAAGCCGAGAGGGTCCATTGGTTTCGGGCCCAATGTACGGTAGTAACTACATCTTAAATCACACATACAGATCTCAGTTCTTATGGACGGTCTCAATGAAACAACCCACCATGTACTCCTACATGGCCTCTCATCTATACCTTTACCAAAACATGTTCAACACATCCCTCACATTACCGACATAAACATTTCACTCTAGCCCATCACCCAGATGAACTAGACCTGACACAACTCTAAGCATAGCAGGCATAGCAAGGTAGGAATCACATACATGGCTCAATCAACTCCTACACATGCTAGTGGGTTTCATCTAGTTACTTTGGCAATGACAGGTCATGCACAGGATAAGGGTTCAACTACCGTAGCACACAGCAGTTTGAATCGCGTTGTCTTAATGCAGTAAACAAGAGCAGAAGCGAGAACATGGGTTTGTATCGGAATGATCAATGGGTTGCTTGCCTGTTGTAGAGGTATTACGGTACTGCCCTTCAGACGGATACTCGGGGTTATCCTCGGAGGCAGAACCTACCACGAAGGACACACCGAACATAATCAACACATGGCAATATGCAACAATATGATGCATGCTATGACATGGCCAGATGAAAGTGTCTTGGCCTAATGCAAGCTAAAACAGAAGGGGATGAACTCATTTGAATCAAAGATTCAAATGTTAGCTCATTAAACATGGCCTTATTAGTGCATTACCTTATTCTGCTTAAACAGCAAGGTTAACTTGTTTTGTCATGCATGAAACCATTACAGATGGATAGATTGAATTTTTCTGATCATTTTTCATATATAAATCTTTGCATTTGGAGCTATGGTTGATTTTCTATGATTTTCAGAAGTTTTGGCTATTTTCTGGAATTTCCTATTAAAGAATAAATCCAGTAATTGAATTAATGTGTCAGCATGACATAGGTGTGATGTCAGCGGGTCAACTGGGTCGGCCAGGTCAAACCTGACTGGTGGGCCCTGTCTGTCAGTGTCACAACTAATTAATAGAATTATGTTAGTGCTAATTGACTGTCAGTGGGGCCTGGGCCCACATGTCAGTGACTAAACTAATTAAAATTAGTTAAAACTAATCTTAAACTAATTAGCAGACCGGCCCCACCTATCATAGACTCAGGGGGGGTCTACCTGGGCCCACACGGGGGTCAAACAGGGTCAACTCGCCGGCGGCTTGACGCCGGCGACGACAGACGCGGCGAAGGGGCTCGGGTTTGCGTCTCCGGCGACCAAATCGACAGCGGAGAGCATCTACGTGACGCAAGGAGCGAGCCACGTCATTTGGTGGAGAAAGTGGAGCTTGGAGAGGCCGGGAACAACGCTGGCGACGACCTTGGCGGTCGCCGGAGTTCGGGCGAGGATGAACCCGAAGCTACAGGGCACGGCGAGGCGCGGGGAGTGGTGCGTTAGGCTCCTGGGAACATGGTGGGTGTGGTGACGCGCTCGGAATCGAGCTTACGCTCCTGTGGCCACGGCGGCGACATGGCCGGCGGAGCCGAGCTCCCGGCCGTGATGGCCAACGGGGTTAGAGGGCAGCTCGAGCGACGTGGCTAGGGGGAGGAGAGAGAGAAGCTCACGGTGAGTGCAGCGGGCGTCGAAGCGGGCTCGGGGAAGCTTGGGAGGCGGCAAAACATCGAAGACGATCTCCGGTGACCGACGAGGGGAACGGCAGCGGTGGCGGTGTTGCAGCGCGTCCGAGGCCTCGTGGCTCGTCGAGGAGGTCGAGGAAGATGTGGCAGAGCTCGTGGGCACGGTGGGGTGACACGGGGACGACGGTGGCTGCGGCTACGGCGGCAAGACGATGGCGGCTGCGTCGACAGGAAGATGGGGAGAGAGCCAAAGAGGGGGAGAGGCCACGGGGAGAGTGGGAAGAAAGAGGGGGAGACGTGGGGGTCGGCGTGGCACTCGTAGACGCCTCCAGGGCGTCGGTGGAAGCAGGAGGTGGCCGGCGTGTGGACGCGGGCGCCGGCCACGCGCTCCTCGTCCTCTTGGCGAGAGGAGGAGGACGACTGGCAAGAGCCAGTCGACTGGGCCGAGCCAGGTGGGCTGGTGGGCTGCGCCTGGTAAGTTTCTCTCTCTCTCTCCTTTTTTCTGTTTTTCTTATTTATTTATTATTTCTGTAACTTCAGGGCTTTATTAAAAATACCAGGGCATTACCATAAATCATAAAATTAATCATGGCCACTGCTTAGAATATATCCAACAGCAAACATTTTAGTTTATGTTTATTTGAGCATTTAGATGCCCAAATGCAAATACCATAAGGATTAATCCAATGACCTTTGATGTCCTAGAAAAATGTGCACCATTTTTGTCAAAGGTTTTCACCCAAAACAAAAAGGGTGGGCCTTTTGGAAGGGCATTTCAGGTCCATTGGTAAAGTTTTTAGTAAACCCTAGTTGTTCCAGGGGGGTGCTGGGGGTTCTGTCATCCCCATTTCAAATTTAAAAGGAATTTAAACATGATGCACACTCTAATGCTTGAACTAACTAGGGTGTGACACATGCGGCCATGACCCCGATCATGGTCAGTCCGGAATGAGCTAACAATCTTATCCGGCCCATCAGGTAAAGGACGTCCCTGTCACTTTCCCTCTGAGGGCTCCGTGGACACCAGCTTAGGCGCTTCTTTAGGGGAGCACTGTCAAACTCAGGGAGGCCGATCCGGACAGGATCCGGCAATGGGACGTCCTCTATATAAAACCATTCCGAAGGCCAGTCCTCGGACGCCTTCATTGGGGTTCCGGATAGATATCCGGTCCCGGCGATGCGCCACACTTCGGCTCCGCCCACTTGATATATTGACCCCTTCTTAGAACGGTGCACGAGGCAGAATAGCCTTTTCCACAGCGCGAAATGAGCCTCGCAGCCCAAAAAAAGCTTGCAAAGGGCTACAAAGCCCGCGATATGCAATATGGAGGCAGGCGTGAGGTTGTACAGCTGGAGGCCATAGAACTCCACGAGCCCCCGGAGAAACGGATGAATTGGAAATCCGAGCCCTCTTATTAAGTAAGGGACAAGGCATACCCGCTCTCCTTTGGAGGGATTGGGGGCGCTCTCCGCTTGCTCTCCGCCATTATAGGTGGCATGTCCGGCTTGAACCGGAACCATATAGGCCGGGGGGAGAAATCCCTTGGCCTGGAGCGTCACTAGCTCGCTGTGCGGGATGGAGCACCTCTTCCAATCTCCAGGCTGAGGGCTGGAAGTGCGAGAGGAGGAGCTGAGGCAGCCGGCCATGATGGAATGGACCTCTGTCGGATACGCTCTGATGAATACTCGCGGAGGGGAGAAGGTGTGGTTTGGATCTAAATCCTCGTCCCCTTAAATAGGTGGCTCATTCACGCGGCTAGGGGTGTAAATATAAAAAAACACCCTGACTTTTCGTATTTGTTTGACACGTGAAAAACGGCCATTATTGGGCGTGGAAGCCAAGGAGCACTACATTTACAAGAAACCGGACACTATTCAACAGGTAAACGGAATTTGGAGGAGAACCCGCCTTGCAATGCCGAAGACAATTTGCGTGCCGGACTCATCGTCATTAAAGCCTGGTTCGGGGGCTACTAAGGGAGTCCTGGATTAGGGGGTGCCCGGATAGCCGGACTATCCCTTCGGCCGGACTCCTGGACTATGAAGATACAAGATTGAAGACTTCGTCCCGTGTCCAGAAGGGACTTTTCTTGGCGTGGAAGGCAAGCTTGGCGATACGGATATGTATATCTCCTACCATTGTAACCGACTCTGTGTAACCCTAGCCCTCTCCGGTGTCTATATAAACCGGAGGGTTTTAGTCCGTAGGACGAACAACAATCATACCATAGGCTAGCTTCTAGGGTTTAGCCTCTCTGATCTCGTGGTAGATCTACTCTTGTACTACCCATCTCATCAATATCAATCAAGCAGGACGTAGGGTTTTACCTCCATCAAGAGGGCCCAAACCTGGGTAAAACATCGTGTCCCCTGCCTCCTATTACCATCCAGCCTAGACGCACAGTTCGGGACCCCCTACCCGAGATCCTCCGGTTTTGACACCGACAATGGGCATCTCCATAGCTCATTGATTAGCCTCGTTGATGTGAGACTTTCTCCTTTTTTTGTCTTCTCCACATAACCCCCATCATCATATTCTATTCCACCCATAGTGCTATGTCCATGGCTCGCGCTCATGTATTGCGTGATGGTTTATGAGTTTGAGATTACTAAAGTATGAAACAATTGCTTGGCTTGTCATCGGGGTTGTGCATGATGAGAACCTTCTTGTGTGACGAAAATGAAGCATGACTAAACTATATGATTTTGTAGGGATGAACTTTCTTTGGCCATGTTATTTTGAGAGGACATAATTGCTTAGTTAGTATGCTTGAAGAATTATTATTTTTATGTCAATATGAAATTTTACCTTGAATCTTTCGGATCTGAATATTCATACCACAATTAAGAAGAATTACATTGAAATTATGCCTAGTAGCATTCCACATCAAAAATTCTGTTTTTATCATTTACCTACTCGAGGACGTGCAGGAATTAAGCTTGGGGATGCTGATACGTCTCCAACATATCTATAATTTTTTATTGTTCCATGCTATTATATTATGTGTTTTGGATGTTTATGGGCTTTATTAAACACTTTTATATTATTTTTGGGACTAACCTATTGACCCATAGCCCAGTGCCAGTTCCTGTTTTTTCCCTTGTTTTAGTGTTTCGAAGAAAAGGAATATCAAATAGAGTCGAAACGGAATGAAACCTTCTAGAGAAGTTATTTTTGGAAGGAAAGCTGCCCGATAGACTTGGAGTGCACGTCAGGAAAGAAACAAGGGAGCCACGAGGCAGGGGGGTGCGCCCACCCCCCTAGGGCGCGCCCTCCACCCTCGTGGGCCCCTCGTGGCTCCCCTGACGTATTTCTTCCGCCTATATATATCCATATAGCCTAAAACGATCGGGTAGGAGAAAAGATCGGGAGTTTCACCGCCAGAAGCCTCCGTAGCCACTGAAAACCAATCTAGACCCATTCCAGCACCCTGCCGGAGGGATAATCCCTCTCCGGTGGCCATCTTCATCATCCCGGTGCTCTCCATGACGAGGAGGGAGTAGTTCTCCCTCGGGGCTGAGGGTATGTACCAGTAGCTATGTGTTTGATCTCTCTCTCTCTCTCGTGTTTTTGAGGTGGTACGATCTTGATGTGTCGCGAGCTTTGCTATTATAGTTGGATCTTATGATGTTTCTCCCCCTCTACTCTCTTGTAATGGATTGAGTTTTCCCTTGGAAGTTATTTTATCGGACTGAGTCTTTAAGGATTTGAGAACACTTGATGTATGTCTTGTGTGGGATACCTGTGGTGACAATGGGGTATTCTATGATCCACTTGATGTATGTTTTGGTGATCAACTTGCGGCTTCCGCCCATGAACCTATGCATAGGGTTTGGCACACATTTTCGTCTTGACTCTCTGCTAGAATCTTTGGGGCACTCTTTGAAGTACTTTGTGTTGGTTTGAATAGATGAATCTGAGATTGTGTGATGCATATCGTATAACCATACCCACGGATACTTGAGGTGACATTCGAGTATCTAGGTGACATTAGGGTTTTGGTTGATTTGTGTCTTAAGGTGTCATTCTAGTACGAACTCTAGGGCTGTTTGTGACACTTATAGGAATAGCCCAACGGATTGATTGGAAAGAATAACTTTGAGGTGGTTTCGTACCCTACCATAATCTCTTCGTTTGTTCTCCGCTATTAGTGGCTTTGGAGTGACTCTTTGTTGCATGTTGAGGGATAGTTATGTGATCCAATTATGTTATTATTGTTGAGAGAACTTACACTAGTGAAAGTATGAACCCTAGGCCTTGTTTCAACGCATTGCAATACCGTTTACGCTCACTTTTATCATTAGTTACCTTGCTGTTTTTATATTTTCAGATTACAAAAACCTATATCTACCATCCATATACCACTTGTATCACCATCTCTTCACAGAACTAGTGCACCTATACAATTTACCATTGTATTGGGTGTGTTGGGGACACAAGAGACTCTTTGTTATTTGGTTGCAGGGTTGCTTGAGAGAGACCATCTTCATCCTACGCCTCCTACGGATTGATAAACCTTAGGTCATCCACTTGAGGGAAATTTGCTACTGTCCTACAAACCTCTACACTTGGAGGCCCAACAACGTCTACAAGAAGAAGGTTGTGTAGTAGACATCACTCCACCACGCGCTACTCCACCGGCTACTGTTCAACCAGCCCTCTCCACACGGGCTCCTGTTCAACCACCCCTCCACGGTCTACTGTTCATCCAGCCCTCCACCTTCTACTGTTCATCCAGCCCTCCACGGGGTCGTCCTATTCATCCAGCCCTCCACAAGGTCCTGTTCATCAAGCCCCAACTGGCTCGATCGATCAGGATCCTGTTCATCCAGAGGCAACACCACAGGTTCCTGTTCATCCACCCCCACCGGGAACTTTTCATCCAAACCCCCCAGCAATGCTCACTGTTCATCTAGAGGCAGCATCGATCGGCTTCAGTTAGCAGCAGTAGCGAAGGAATCGTTCGATCGGGTTCTGTTAACAGCCATCGATCTATTGCTCGGGTTCAGTAACACATAGCCTGCAGTGCAATCGCTCGGGTTTAGTAAGAGCCCAAGGCCTCGCAACCACACGCGTGTGTGTACGAGAGAAACACACATCGCTCGGCCCCGGCCACCCACCGTAACCGGGAAAACCCTGATATTTTCCTCGCCCTCGCTTCTACCATGGTTTTTTTCATCATGGACGGCCCAAAGAATGTCATGCAGCTGCGTCTCTGGCCTGCCCAGGCCGAAAATCCCATTTCCTGTCATGATTTTTTTCATAGAAGTAGGAGACCACCACATATATGATGATACAGGGTTTTGTCACAATTATCGTCAGAGAAGTGTCATAAGTATGACATAAAAAAATTTCATTCGGCCCAAAATGTCACGGATGTGTCTTTTTTTTGGTACTGAATGTGATACAAACCCCATCTTTTTATCCTCCATGGCAACAATACAATACGTGCCTTGTTGCCCCTGCTGTCACTGGGAAAGGACACTACAAGATTGAACCCAAAGCTAAGCACTTCTCCCATTGCAAGGAAGATCAATCTACTAGTCCAAACCAAACTGATAATTCGAAGAGACTTGCAAAGATATCAAATCATACATATAAGAATTCAGAGAAGAATCAAATATTGTTTGTAGATAATCTTGATCATAAACCAACAATTCATCGAATCTCGACAAACACACTGCAAAAAGAATTATATCGAATAGATCTCCAAGAGAATCGAGGAGAACTTTGTATTGAGATCCAAATAGAGAGAAGAAGCCATCTAGCTAATAACTATGGACCCGAAGGTCTGTGGTAAACTACTCACACATCATCGGCGAGGCTATGGTGTTGATGTAGAAGCCCTCCGTGAACGTTTCCCCCTCTGACGGAGCGCCGGAAAAGGCCCCAAGATGGGATCTCACGAGTACAGAAGGTTGCGGTGGTGGAAATAGGGTTTCGTGGTGCTCTTGGATGTTTTCGGGGTATATGAGTATATATATAGGCAAAAGAAGTAGGTCGGTGGAGCCACGAGGGCGCGGGGCAGGCCTACCCCCTGGGCGCGCCTCCCTACCTCGTTGCCGCCTCGCTGCTTCCTTGACGTCCACTCCAAGTCTCCTGGATTGCTTTTGTTCCAAAAATGACTCTCCCGAAGGTTTCATTCCGTTTGGATTCCGTTTGATATTCCTTTTTGCGAAACAATGAAATAGGCAAAAATACTGCAATTTGCACTGGGCCTTTGGTTAATAGGTTAGTCCCAAAAATAATATAAAAGTGCATGATAAAGCCCATTGAACATCCAAAATAGATAATATAATAGCATGGAACAATAAAAAATTATAGATACGTTGGAGACGTATCAAGCATCCCCAAGCTTTATTCATGCTCGTCCTCGAGTAGGTAAATGATTAAAACAGAATTTTTGATGTGGAATGCTACCTAGCATAATTCTCAATGTAATTTTCTTTATTGTGGCATGAATGTTCAGATCTGAAAGATTCAAGATAAAAGTTTAATATTGACATAAAAATAATAATACTTCAAGCATACTAACAAAGCAATCATGTCTTCTCAAAATAACCTGGCCAAAGAAAGTTATCCCTACAAAATCATATAGTCTGGCTATGCTCTATCTTCATCACACAAAATATTTAAATCATGCAAAACCCTGATGACAAGCCAAGCAATTGTGTCATACTTTTGATGCTCTCAAACTTTTTCAATCTTCACGCAATACATGAGAGTGAGCCATGGACAATACACTATATGCGAAATAGAATGGTGGTTGTGGAGAAGACAAAAAGGAGAAAATAGTCTCACATCAACTAGACGTATCAACGGGCTATGGAGATGCCCATCAATAGATATCAATGTGAGTGACTAGGGATTGCCATGCAACGGATGCACTAGTGCTATAAATGTATGAAAGCTCAACAAAAGAAACTAAGGGGGTGTGCATCCAACTAAAGGAAATATGCCCTAGAGGCAATAATAAAGTTATTATTTATTTCCTTATATCATTATAAATGTCTATTACTCATGCTAGAATTGTGTTAACCGGAAACATGATACATGTGTGAATACATAGACAAACAGAGTGTCACTAGTATGCCTCTACTTGACTAGCTCGTTAATCAAAGATGGTTATGTTTCCTAGCCATAGACAAAGAGTTTTCATTTGATTAACGGGATCACATCATTAGGAGAATGATGTGATTGACTTGACCCATTTCGTTAGCTTAGCACTTGATCGTTTAGTATGTTGCAATTGATTTCTTCATGACTTTAAAAGTTCCTATGACTATGAGATTATGCAACTCTCGTTTACCGGAGGAACACTTTGTGTGCTACCAAACGTCACAACGTAACTGGGTGACTATAAAGGTGCTCTACAGGTGTCTCCAAAGGTACTTGTTGGGTTGGCGTATTTCGAGATTAGGATTTGTCACTCCGATTGTTGGAGAGGTATCTCTGGGCCCACTCGGTAATGCACATCACTATAAACCTTGCAAGCATTGCAACTAATGAGTTAGTTGCAGGGTGATGTATTACAGAAAGAGTAAAGAGACTTGCCGGTAACGAGATTGAACTAGGTATTGAGATACTGACGATCGAATCTCGGGCAAGTAACATACCGATGACAAAGGGAACAACGTATGTTGTTATGCGGTTTGATCGATAAAGATCTTCGAAGAATATGTGGGAGCCAATATGAGCATCCAGGTTCCTCTATTGGTTATTGACCGGAGACGTGTCTCGGTCTACATAGTTCTCGAACCCGTAGGGTCGGCACGCTTAAAGTTCGATTACGGTTATATTATGAGTTTTTGTGTTTTGGTGTACCGAAGGTATTTCGGAGTCCAGGATGTGATCACAGAGATGACGAGGAGTCTCGAAATGGTCGAGACGTAAAGATCGATATATTGGACTACTATGTTCGGACACCGGAATGGTTTCGGGGAGTTTCGGGCATATACCGGAGTACCAGGGGGTTACCGGAACCCCCCGGGGAGACTAATTGTCCAATTGGGCCCTAGTGGAGAAGAGGAGGGGCGGCCAAGGGCAGCCGCGCGCCCCCTTCCCCCAGTCCGGATTGGACAAGGAGGGGGCGGCGCCCCCCTTTCCTTACCCCCTCTCTCTCCTTCCCTCTCCTCTCCTACTCCCACATGGAAGTGGGGAGTCCTACTCCCGGGGGGAGTAGGACTCCTCATGGGGCGCGCCTAGGGTGGCCGGACCCCTCCCCCTCCTCCACTCCTTTATATACGGGGAGGGAGGCAACCCTTGGAGACACAACAATTGATCTCTTGGCTCTCTTGGAGACACAATAATTGATCTCTTGGATCCCTTGGAGACACAACAATTGATCTCTTGGATCCCTTGGAGACACAACAATTGATCTCTTGGATCTCTTGGATCCCTTGGAGACACAACAATTGGTCCCTCCGAAACTATTGAGCGAGCAAATGATTCGTTGGAAATCATACATAGTGATGTATGTGGTCCAATGAATGTTGAGGCTTGCGGCAGGTATCGTTATTTTCTCACCTTCACAGAGGATTTAAGCAGATATGGGTATATCTACTTAATGAAACATAAGTCTTAAACTTTTGAAAAGTTCAAAGAATTTCAGAGTGAAGTTGAAAATCATCGTAACAAGAAAATAAAGTTTCTGTGATCTGATCGTGGAGGAGAATATTTGAGTTACGAGTTTGGTCTACATTTGAAACAATGCGGAATAGTTTCGCAACTCACGCCACCCGGAACACCATAGCGTAATGGTGTGTCCGAACGTCGTAATCGTACTTTACTAGATATGGTGCGATCTATGATGTCTCTTACTGATTTACCACTATCGTTTTGGGGTTATGCTTTAGAGACGGTTGCATTCACCTTAAATAGGGCACCATCGAAATCCGTTGAGACAACACCTTATAAACTGTGGTTTGGCAAGAAACAAAAGTTGTCGTTTCTTAAAGTTTGGGGCTACGATGCTTATGTGAAAAAGCTTCAACCTGATAAGCTCGAACCCAAATCGGAGAAATGTGTCTTCATAGGATACCCAAAGGAAACTGTTGGGTACACCTTCTATCACAGATCTGAAGGCAAGACATTCATTGCTAAGAATGGATCCTTTCTAGAGAAGGATTTTCTCTCGAAAGAAGTGAGTGGGAGGAAAGTAGAACTTGATGAGGTAACTGTACCTACTCCCTTATTGGAAAGTAGTTCATCACAGAAACCGGCTCCTGTGACGTCTACACCAATTAGTGAGGAAGTTAATGATGATGATCATGAAACTTCAGATCAAGTTGTTACTGAACCTCATAGGTCAACCAGAGTAAGATCCGCACCAGAGTGGTACGGTAATCCTGTTCTGGAGGTTATGTTACTAGACCATGATGAACCTACGAACTATGAAAAAGCGATGGTGAGCCCAGATTCCGCAAAATGGCTTGAGGCCATGAAATCTGAGATGGGATCCATGTATGAGAACAAAGTATGGACTTTGGTTGACTTGCCCGATGATCGGCAAGCCATTGAGAATAAATGGATCTTCAAGAAGACTAACGCTGACAGTAATGTTACTGTCTATAAAGCTCGACTTTTGTAAAAGGTTTTCGACAAGTTAAAGGGATTGACTACGATGAGACCTTCTCACCCATAGTGATGCTTAAGTCTGTCCAAATCATGTTAGCAATTGCTGCATTTTATTATTACGAAATTTGGCAAATGGATGTCAAAACTGCATTCCTGAATGGATTTCTAGAAGGAGAGTTGTATATGATGCAACTGGAAGGTTTTGTCGATCCAAAGGGAGGTAACAAAGTTTGCAAGCTCCAGCGATCCATTTATGGACTGGTGCAAGCCTCTCGGAGTTGGAATAAACGTTTTGATAGTGTGATCAAAGCATATGGTTTTATACAGACTTTTGCAGAAGCCCGTATTTACAAGTGAGTGGGAGCTCTGTAGCATTTCTAATATTATATGTGGATGACATATTGTTGATTGGAAATGATATAGAATTTCTGGATAGCATAAAAGGAAATTTGAATAAGAGTTTTCAATGAAGGACCTTGGTGAAGCTGCTTATATATTGGGCATCAAGATCTATAGAGATAGATCAAGACTCGTAATTGGACTTTCAGAAAGCACATACCTTGACAAAGTTTTGAAGAAGTTCAAAATGGATCAAGCAAAGAAAGGGTTCTTGCCTGTGTTACAAGGTGTGAAGTTGAGTAAGACTCAATGCCCGACCACTGCAGAAGATAGAGAGAAAATGAAAGATGTTCCCTATGCTTCAGCCATAGGCTCTATCATGTATGCAATGCTATGTACCAGACCTGATGTGTGCCTTGCTATTAGTTTAGCATGGAGGTACCAAAGTAATACAGGAGTGGATCACTGGACAGCGGTCAAGAACATCCTGAAATACCTGAAAAGGACTAAGGATATGTTTCTCGTTTATGGAGGTGACAAAGAGCTCGTCGTAAATGGTTACGTCGATGCAAGCTTTGACACTGATCCGGCCGATTCTAAATCGCAAACCGGATACGTGTTTACATGGAATGGTGGAGCTGTCAGTTGGTGTAGTTCTAAACAAATCGTCGTAGCAGGATCTACATGTGAAGCAGAGTACATAGCTGCTTCAGAAGCAGCAAATGAAGGAGTCTGAATGAAGGAGTTCATATCCGATCTAGGTGTCATACTTAGTGCATTGGATCCAACCAAAAATCTTTTGTGACAATACTGGTGCAATTGCCTTGGCAAAGGAATCCTGATTTCACAAGAGGACCAAGCACATCAAGAGACGCTTCAATTCCATCCATGACCAAGTCCAAGTGGGAGACATAGAGATTTTCAAGATACATACGGATCTGAATGTTGCAGGCCCGTTGACTAAGCCTCTTCCACGAGAAAAACATGATCAGCACCAAGGCTCCATGGGTGTTAGAATCATTACTGCGTAATCTAGATTATTGACTCTAGTGCAAGTGGGAGACTGAAGGAAATATGCCCTAGAGGCAATAATAAAGTTATTATTTATTTCCTTATATCATGATAAATGTTTATTATTCATGCTAGAATTGTATTAACCGGAAACATGATACATGTGTGAATACATAGACAAACAGAGTGTCACTACTATGCCTCTACTTGACTAGCTCGTTAATCAAAGATGGTTATGTTTCCTAGCCATAGACAAAGAGTTGTCATTTGATTAACAGGATCACATCATTAGGAGAATGATGTGATTGACTTGACCCATTCCGTTAGCTTAGCACTTGATCGTTTAGTATGTTGTTGTTGCTTTCTTCATGAATTATACAAGTCCCTATGACTATGAAATTATGGAACTCCCATTTACCGGAGGTACACTTTGTGTGCTACTGATACGTCTCCAATGTATCTATAATTTTTTATTGTTTTATGCTATACTATATTCTGTTTTGGACATTATTGGGCTTTATTATACACTTTTATATTATTTTTGGGACTAACCTGTTAACCGGAGGTCCAGCCCAAAATTGATGTTTTTTTTGCCTATTTTAGGGTTACGCAGAAAAAGAATATTGTCGGTGTCAAAACCGGCAGATCTCGGGTAGTGGGTCCCGAACTGTGCATCTAGGCCGGATGGTAACAGGAGGCAGGGAACACGATGTTTTACCCAGGTTCGGGCCCTCTTGATGGAGGTAAAACCCTACGTCTTGCTTGATTAATATTGATGATATGGGTAGTACAAGAGTAGATCTACCATGAGATCAAGGAGGCTAAACCCTAGAAGCTAGCCTATGGTATGATTGTTGCATATGGAGTTGATTTCCTACGGACTACAACCCTCCGATTTATATAGACACCGGATAGGGTTAGGGTTACACAGAGTCGGTTACAATGGTAAGAGATCTTGAATATCTGCATCGCCAAGCTTGCCTTCCACGCCAAGGAAAGTCCCATCCGGACACGGGACGAAGTCTTCAATCTTGTATCTTCATAGTCCTGGAGTCCGGCTGAAGGTATAGTCCGGCTACCCGAACACCCCCTAATCCAGGACTCCCTCAGTAGCCCCTGAACCAGGCTTCAATGACGACGAGTCCGGCGCGCAAATTGTCTTCGGCATTGCAAGGCGGGTTCCTCCTCCAAGTCCTTCATAGAAGATTGTGAACACCAAGAGTAGTGTCCGGCTCTGCAAAATAAGCTTCCACATATTGCCATAGAGAGAATAATATTAACACAAATCAAATCTGCTGACGTATTCCGCAGTGCGTCATCACACTACAGCCAAGTCCTTCACTCAAATCGTTTTCACTTTTCCACCTCAGCGTGGTTTGTGAGGCGGTTTCCTTGGCACGTCTTGTCAAAGCAGAGATCGTGTGCCCCCCTTTTACGGGATTCTCATCAATACGGATGTGGGTAACCCAATCATGCCCGTTAGCATGTTTTCTCGATTAAAGGCGAGTCCCAAACGGTTACGGGGAGGGCTCCTGGTATTCAACCTCTTATAAAGAGACCAGGGCCTTACTCCTTTTCTCCAATCCCAAAACAAGTTCGCCCGTCGCCTCGAGTTCCAACACCCTAGGCTCTAGATTCCGGGCACCTCAGACCTTCGACAATGTCCGGTTCCGACCTTCAAGGCCGATGGATGCCCTCCTCCGTCATGGAGGAGGACGTGCTAAAGTTGAGAGAGGCTAAGTTCTTGGCCGCCGAAATTTCGCACAGGTTGCCTGCTCAAAGGTAGGCTATCCCCAGTCCCAGCCCGGTGAGAGCGTAGTGTTCGTGTCTCACTTCCTTCGGGGGTTAGGCTTCCCGATGGACCCCTTTGTGAGGGGACTGCTGTTTTATTACGGGCTGGAATTCCACGACTTAGCTCCGGAGTCCATCCTCCATATCTCCTCGTTTATCGTTGTATGCGAAGCGTTCCTCCGTGTTACCCCTAATTTCGGATTATGGCTCAAGACTTTCAAAGTGGAGCCGAAGATGATCAAGGGACGGCACGCAGAGTGTGCAGGCGCTGTTATAAGCAAAAATGCTGATGCTCCATGGCCCGAGGGCTCTTTTCAAGAGGAGCTAGGCTTGTGGCAACGAGAGTGGTTTTATATCACCGCTTCCCGGAGCACCAAGTGGGTGGTGCTTCCTGCCTTTCGCTCGGGTCCCCCACCACGGCTAGCGTCATGGGTTAACAGAGGATTAGATTGGGGTTTGCCCAAAGACATGCCCCTATTACAGGGCCGAATTAAGGATCTCTTGGAAGGAGGCCTCAGCTTGGTCAAGGTGACGCAGGTCATGCTGATTCGCCGAATATTGCCCGGCAAACGTCGCCCCCTTCGCCTGTGGGAGTTTAATCCAGAGGGACCGCGAGCTCTCCAGAACTTTATGGGCGCAATGCCCGCGGAGATATATAGACTGTTCTTCGGATCACAAGAGATGTGTCCGGATTTAACCGAGGACGCAGGCCTAAGCTGCAATCGCCCGGATACTCAAGTAAGCAACCATGTGCCCGGACCTTCTATCCGTATAATTGTCATAAACTTGCCCCTAAAAGAGCCATCCTTTTAAACAGGAGTGGATAGCGAAGGCGAAGCTGATCAGGTGTCCGGCTCCCCTTCCTGAAACCAGGCCGGATCCCGTGCTGGTCAGGATGCTGGAGATAATGCCTTTGGAGGGAGAGGACAAGGAAGCTATGGCCTCCTCGAAGGAGGCTTCTCTGAAGGGAGGAACCGACAATTCCACTCCTAAGGGGAAGAAGAGAGCCGCCTCTAATGACCCGGAAACCATGGCCTCGAAACGGGGGAGAAAATCCTCGTCAGAGGGTCCGACGCCAGGGAGTTCCTCGGCCGGACTACGCCCTCAAGGGGATCAGCCCTCTAGCGAGCCGTAAGTGGAGAAAAGATTTTCCTTTTGAGGGATGAGGGAAGTCCTTGATTTATATCTGAGAAGATTAACCAAACCTTTATCTTGTAGCTCGGACCTCAGCCCTTCTCAGCAGAGCTCGTCTTCGGGGGATCTCCTTCCGGAGATGATGGAGAGCGGGACGCCTCCCCCTGCCGTGCCGCCTAGCGAGGCAGGCGACCCTGAGGTGTCGTCGCGGAGGGTTTCTCCAAATCCGGCAGGGGTGGAAGGTGGCTATGCGCCCCCCCCCCAAGGTTCTCCGCGTCCGGCCTTCGAAAGAGGTCATGGGACGAGCCCGGCACCGTCTGGTGCTCGGCCGGAGGAGCTAAAGATTCTGCTGGGGCGAGCTTCTATCTCAGAGGAGCACCGCGCATTGATGGGCATGGTGATTGAAAGGATTTCATTCGTAGAGAGCGGATTGTATGAGGCCGTCAAAAGTTTACTGACGGGTTTCGAGGTACATTAGATAATGTATACTTTTGTCAGTTGTGCATGAATAAGATGCGCCCTGTGTAGATAGTAGCCCCTGAGACTCTACGCGTCGTCAAGAAATGACGGCACGCAGAGGATCATAATCCCAGGTCTAAGATGTCGCCTTTCAATGTAGGCGGCAGGGTGTCCGGAATCGAGCCAAACTGATGATTTTGCCGAACTAAACCGGCAACTAGAAGTGGCAGATGCCGACATCATGCTTGTCGATAAGCGGCTTGATGAGGCTCAAGGTATGTAATTCCACGGGCGGCATCAGGTAAGAACAGTTTTATGCCTGTGTCTTATGATGTGTGTGCTTGACGCAAATGGTGCGGCCGCTGTGGAGAGTCTTAGGGCAGAACTTGCCTGAGCTAAAGAACAAGCCAGCGAAAGTGATGCGGCCACCTGGAAAGCCCTTGAAGAGCTAAGAGCCGAACAGGCTGCTCATTGCCGAAGCAAAGAATAGATGGCTGAGATGGCCGAAAAGTTAAAAACTGCTACAGACCGTTGCAGACTTCTTGAAAAAGAAGACCTGGCGAAACAGACGGACTTAGAGAAGGCCGTTGCCAATGCCAAGGACGCGCGCTCTGCGATGAGAGCTGCGAAGGAGGAGCTGCGTCAGGCCGAACAGATTGCGGCTGGGAAAGCCCTTTATGCTGCGAAGGAAATT
This sequence comes from Triticum urartu, assembly GCF_056163025.1. Lineage (NCBI taxonomy): Eukaryota > Viridiplantae > Streptophyta > Magnoliopsida > Poales > Poaceae > Triticum > Triticum urartu. The sequence continues at coordinate 46,888,707 of NC_141873.1, read as the reverse complement.
TTGTGATCCGAAGTTTGCTCCGTTCGACCGGATGTGGAGTGTGGAGGATACCTATCTGGACTTGGCAGCGAGTGCTGCTGATGCGACCGAACACTTTCGAGATCAGAAAGATCGCGAAGTGGAAAAGCTTTTCTGGTCGCAGTTTCACAATCCAGAGCGTCCACTGGCAGTGGATGATCGTTTAGCTCAATGGGCCGAACTGAATAGGTTGTCTGGACTCGCCATGAAGTACGTCTTGGGTCACCTGTGGCCGGGGAGATCGGAGCCGAAGAGTTATTTCAGCTTGGTGCAGCAATTCCTTGACGCGGTGCTGCGTATAAATGCAATGAAGAGGTCAGCATGCATAGAGGGCGCTAGGATGGCTCTTGCCCGTGTTAAGACATACTGGGCAGAGATGGAGACCACCATTGTTGCCTCCCGAGATTCGGACAAAAGCCGAGTACCCTCCGAGCACTATTTTCAGGAAGTTCTTGAAGGCGCTCATGTAATAGAGACGCAGTGCCCGAAAGATGCTATGTTATGATAGCATATGTAATTATAAAGTAATATTTTGATAAACTGTAGTGGCCTTTTTTATACTTGTGCCTCCAAGTATTGGGAACACCTCCTGTGCGGCCGTTTTAAGATATATATATATATATATATATATATATATATATATATATATATATATATATATATACAGAACCTGAAAGATGGCAGTCGTTGGCTTCAGCCCCCACGCACATAGTGCGGGGGTGCTCGCAGAAGACGCATTTTCACACTTAACCCAACGTCTTGGTCCTACAAAGGAGGTGATAGCGCAGCGGGCCAGGCAACCGGACTATAATGCTTTAACACTTTCACTTAGCCATAGGAGTTTGACAGTGAGACTATTTAGGTAGCCCCTTGGTGGCAACTGCACTCGTCCGAGTTCGGGGCGCGTATGTGCCTGACCGGGAAGCGGCCCTTCGTTAAAGCGGAGGAATCCGATAGATTCCGATAGGTCATCGAGTGGCTGACCAGTCTCACGCTACATCATGACAGTCAGTTTTCGGCTTTCTCTACTGAGGTGCTCTCCCAGCCGAATCGGGGCACAATCGCAGTAGTTCTCTTGGTGCTACCTTAGCCGATAGAGCGGAACGTAAGGTAGCCGAAATCAGGAGCCGGGCAACCCAACATTTGACCAAAGACATGATTCGGAGCTGATGCATATAATGCCAAAACTCGCAACGCCGAACACTCCCTAAGTTGTTCGGTCTTTATGAGTGCGGGCGAAACAACACTCTTTATTAAAAAAGCCCCTAGTGTCTAGGTACGTGCAAAATTCTGACATGGCCACATGCCAAGACGCCAGCCTCCTCCTTGGTTATATCAGAAAGAAAAAACCAGGGGATGTGTAGCAACAAGATACAGTAAAAAGGATTACACAGGGTCTTAATCTGAAAAGAATCCTTTAGGACGGGTCCCTACTGCACGTCTGTGCCTGTGTCTCAATTGTGCCGTATCCTGGACGGGCGCCACACGACGTTCATCTGTAAAAGAGAGGAACTGAGTTGAAAACGGGTCGTGCCGAAAAAGTTTAAAATAAGCAAAGTATAAAGTAAGATATATAAGATTGAGCTTTATTGTCTCTTATTGTATATGCGTGGAGCCCCTAGTGCAGGGGTATATGGCTTCTAGGCCTGCATCAATGATGATTTTGCACCGAACTCGTCTATCCGCGTTCGTGGTCTTGAATGACCTATTTCGAAGTTTTTTTTGGCCGCTGAGGCCATTTTGCTGTGTGGCTGTCAAAGCGGCCGCACAGTCCTCTGCTTGGGGAGGCGCACTTTAGTGCTTTCCCTTCAAAGAGATGATGCCTCGTGGACCGGGCATCTTAAGCATAAGAGATGCATAATGCGGTATTGCGTTAAAGCGAGCAAAAGCTTCGCGTCCCAGTAGTGCTTGATAGCGACTTGAGAACGGGACGATATGGAAGGTCAGATTTTCGCGGCGGAGGTTATCGGTAGAGCCGAATATGACTTCGAGCCGGAGAAAACCCATACAATGGGTGTCCGGACTAGGTATTACCCCTTGAAAGGAGGTTTTGCTATGGCGGATTCTTGCTGGGTTTATCCCCATGTGCTGTATTGTATCCTGATCTATCAGGTTTAGTCCACTGCCGCCGTCCATAAGGACATTTGAAAACTGGAGTCCGCCAATTATTGGATCGAGTATCAAGGCAGTCCAGCCTACATTCTTGATATTCCTAGAATAATCTAGCTGATCGAAGATGATCAGTTTTGACAACCAGTGGCAGGACCCTTTGGGGATGGGCCGTGTGGTGCGTACCTTTACGGGCGCCGCACGTTTTGTTATGTGAAGTTAGTTCACTGTTTTTACTTCTTGTGGGAAGTTCTTTTGTTTCCTGGTGCTCTGCTTTTGGGGTTCGTCCTCGTCTTCACTTGGTGTGTCGAGCCCCTTGTGTTCGGCATTGAGTCTGTCGGATTGTTTGAAAACCCAACAGTCTCTGTGGGTATGGTTAGCAGGCTTCTCGGGAGTACTGTGTATCTGACATATCCTGTCCAGGACTTTATTTAGGTTGGATGGATCGTCCCTGTTATCCTGGGGGGTGATTTTTCCTGATTTTGTCGTGAGCCTTTGAATCCGGCATTGACTGCCGTGCTCTTCGGACTTTTGTCCTTAGTCCAGTGACGGTCCTTGTTGCGTCGCGGTTTTCCGTTTCCATCCCTAGTTTCGGATGTACTTGGGTTGCTGGGGCTGCACCTTGCCAACCAGCTGTCCTCCCCTGCACAAAAGCGGGTCATGAGGCTTGTTAGTGCGGCCATTGTTCTTGGCTTTTCTTGGCCGAGGTGTCTGGCGAGCCATTCATCTCAGACGTTATGCCTGAAAGCTGCTAAGGCTTCGGCGTCCGGACAGTCGACTATCTGATTCTTTTTAGTGAGGAATCTATTCCAGAACTGCCGAGCTGATTCTCCGGGTTGTTGAGTTATGTGACTAAGATCGTCTGCATCCGGAGGGCGGACATAGGTCCCTTGAAAGTTTGCTCAGAAAGCATCCTCGAGCTCTTCCCAGCTTCCAATTGTGTTTTCGGGAAGGCTTTTAGGCCAGTGCCGGGCTGGCCCTTTAAGCTTAAGGGGTAGATATTTTATGGCGTGGAGATCATCTCCTCTAGCCATGTGTATGTGGATGATATAATCCTCGATCCAAACTCTAGGGTCTGTTGTTCCATCATATGCCTCTATGTTTACGGGTTTGACTCCCTCTGGGAATTCATAGTCCAGGACCTCATCGGTGAAACATAGGGGGCGTGCGGTGCCCCTATATTTGGGTGTGCCGGATTCTGATGATGGCTTCATAGTGTTGCTTACGAGAGCTTGCTTTCTTGGCCCATAAATGGACCTGACTGGGCCATGATGCGAGTCCTTAAGTGGGTTGCATGTCGATTTAGGTGCGGTGCCGCTTGCCGCTTTATGGGGTCGTTTATCCAACCGTGTGGCTTTTTCATTTTTTGAATGCGAGCGCTCTAGGGCCTGTTCGTCGAATTCAGGCAGTAGCTTTCTTTTCGGATAGCTTTTAGTGCGGCGACTGTCGCCATACTTATCTGTGGTATTGATTACTTTGCTCCATCTAATCCGGAGTGCATCTTCCGCTGTTTTTAGTTTCCGCTTCTGCTTTTTTAGGCTGCGTGCAGTTGCAACGAGCCTCTCGTGGAGATTCTTCTGCTCCATAGGTTTATTCGGCGTGAGGTCGTCCGGAATGCCGTTTTCGCCGGAGGAGGGATGTTCGGTTTCTCTATCCGTGTTGCCCTGTTCGAACGGTTGCTCTAAGGCCTGCTCGTCGTCTACCAGCTCGTCCTACTCTATGGCTGGGGTTTTGTCGAGGCGGGGCTTGGGTCGGCGTTTACGCCGACGCTTTGATTGCTTTTCGGGGGGTCGATCTCCCATCCCATCTCCTTTTTCGTCGGTGTCGCTTCCTTTAGGGGTATCCACGATGTACACATCGTGAGATGAGGTGGCTGTCCAATGCCCTATGGGCGTTGGTTCGTCGGTATCTCCTACATCGTCATCCATGCTGTCGAAGTCTCCGGAGTCGAAGTTGAGCACGTCGTTTAAATTGTCGACAGTGGCTACCAAGTGGGTGGTGGGTGGGCTTTGAATTTCTTCATCGTCCGTATCCCATCCTCGCTGACCGTAGTTCGGCCAAGGCTCTCCTGATAAGGAGAGAGACTTGAGAGAGTTCAGGATATAGCCACAAGGCGAGTGCTGAAAGATGTCTGCGGCGGTGAACTCTATTATCGGCGCCCAATCGGATTCGATCGGCAGGGGCGCGGGGGGTTCGGAGTTCGGAAAGGAGTCCGGATCCTCGGAGTCACGGATCATGCAGAGTGCGGGGCTAGCGTTCGGCTCGATCGCCTTTGAGATCGAAGCCCCCGAGGTGACGTCCAACCGCTCATCCTTGATTGGCGCAATAGGCTCCGAGTTAGGGGTCGGAACCGATGCGTGTGCGGCCTCCAGGACACTGTCCGGAGGCAGAGCTAGGTCATGCCCCTCGAGATAGTGCGGCGCGCTTGGCCGTGGCTCGAACCCGTCGAAGATCAAGTCTCCGCGGATGTCAGCCGTGTAGTTTAAGCTTCCAAACCTGACTTGATGGCCAGGGACGTAGCTTTCGATCTGCTCCAAGTGGTCGAGCGAATTGGCCCGCAGAGCGAAGCCGCCGAAGATGAAGATCTGTCCGGGGAGAAAAGTCTCACCCTGGACTGTATCGTTGTTGATGATCGAAGGAGCCATCGGGCCTAAAGGTGACGACACAGAGGATCTCTCAATGAAAGCACCAATGTTGGTGTCAAAACCAGCGGATCTCGGGTAGTAGGTCCCGAACTGTGCGTCTAGGCCGGATGGTAACAGGAGGCAGGGAACACGATGTTTTACCCAGGTTCGGGCCCTCTTGATGGAGGTAAAACCCTACGTCCTGCTTGATTAATATTGATGATATGGGTAGTACAAGAGTAGATCTACCACGAGATCAAGGAGGCTAAACCCTAGAAGCTAGCCTACGGTATGATTGTTGTATATGGAGTTGATTTCCTACGGACTACAACCCTCCGGTTTATATAGACACCGGATAGGGTTAGGGTTACACAGAGTCGGTTACAATGGTAGGAGATCTTGAATATCCGCATCGCCAAGCTTGCCTTCCACGCCAAGGAAAGTCCCATCCGGACACGAGACGAAGTCATCAATCTTGTATCTTCATAGTCCTGGAGTCCGGCTGAAGGTATAGTCCGGCTACCCGAACACCCCCTAATCCAGGACTGCCTCAAATATCAAACGGAGCCAAAACCCTAATTCCACCGCCGTAACTTTCTGTATCCACGAGATCCCATCTTGGGGCCTGTTCCGGAGCTCCGCCGGAGGGGGCATCGATTACGGAGGGCTTCTACATCAACACCATAGCCCTTCCAACGAAGTGTGAGTAGTTTACCTCAGACCTATGGGTCCATAGTTATTAGCTAGATGGCTTCTTCTCTATTTTTTGGATCTCAATACAAAGTTCTCCCCTCTCTTGTGGAGATCTATTCGATGTAATATTCTTTTGCGGTGTGTTTGTTGAGACCGATGAATTGTGGGTTTATGATCAAGTTTATCTATGAACAATATTTGAATCTTCTCTAAAAAAATTTATGTATGATTGGTTATCTTTGCAAGTCTCTTCGAATTACCAGTTTGGTTTGGCCTACTAGATTGATCTTTCTTGCAATGGGAGAAGTGCTTAGCTTTGGGTTCAATCTTGCGGTGTCCTTTCCCAGTGACAGTAGGGGCAGCAAGGCACGTATTGTATTGTTGCCATCGAGGATAACAAGATGGGGTTTATTTCATATTGCATGAGTTTATCCCTCTACATCATGTCATCTTGCTTAAAGCGTTACTCTGTTCTCTTGAACTTAATACTCTAGATGCATGCTGGCTAGCGGTGGATGTGTGGAGTAATAGTAGTAGATGCAGTCAGGAGTCGGTCTACTTGTCTCGAACATGATTCCTATATACACGATCATACCTAGATATTCTCATAACTATGCTCAATTCTGTCAATTGCTCAACAGTAATTTGTTTACCCACCGTGAATACTTATGCTCTCGAGAGAAGCCACTAGTGAAACCTATGGCCACCGGGTCTATCTTCCATCATATTAATCTTCCAATACTTAGTTATTTTTATTGCCTTTTATTTTACTTTGCATCTTTATCATGAAAATACCAAAAATATTATCTTATCATATCTATCAGATCTCACTCTCGTAAGTGACCGTGTAGGGATTGACAACCCCTAATCGCGTTGGTTGCGAGTAGCTATCGCTTTGTGAAAGTACGAGGGACTTGAGCGTGGCCTCCTACTGGATTGATACCTTGGTTCTCAAAAACTAAGGGAAATACTTACGCTACTTTGCTGCACCACCCTTTAGTCTTCAAGGGAAAACCAAGGCAAGTGCTCAAGAGGTAGCAAGAAGGATTTCTGGCGCCGTTGCCGGGGAGGTTTACGCAAAATTCAACATACCAAGTACCCATCACAACCCTTATCTCCCGCATTACATTATGTGCCATTTGCCTCTTGTTTTGCTCTCCCCCACTTCACCCTTGCCGTTTTATTCGCCCTCTCTCTCTCTATCCTCCCTCTCTTTCTCTATTTGCCTCTTTTTGCCCGTTTCCGATTTGCTCGTGTGTCAGATTGCTTGCTTGTCGTTATGGCTAGTCCCTTATCTTCTCCGTTATCTCCCGAGAATGAAGTTCTTAATTTTAAACAAAGGGAAGGAGAAAATTTAAAAGACGCTTGGTATAGGATTTGCAATGCTCAAAATAGATCTACCAGGAAGCAATCCACTTCTGTTCTTCTCCGCAATTTTTACGGAGGCACTACTCCTTGGTACAGATATATCCTTGATACCATTACTGGAGGGAATTTCTTGGGTAGCCATACTTTTGATTCTTATAATGCTATGATATATTTGTTTGGCTCACCCCCTCTTATGATTAATGGAACTATGTTAACTTTGGAGCATGTAATGCGAAAACTTGAAATTATTGAAAATAAAGTTGCTACCGTTGAGTTAGTTGAAACTTTCGATAAAAAGATCCACAACCAAATTACCCAATATAGATCTAAAGTAGGAGTAACTTTGAAAAATATTAAAGAGAATGAACCTATAGTTAATGAAAGAATAAATCATGACTCCACTAGCATCGATAAACTTGAGGGTATTATTACAAACTTGGTAACCGCTTTTTCTTCCATAAAGAATACTCCAAGTCTTCCAACTAAAGGTGCCAAGCTTGTGTATGTTCCTAAAAATAAGGGTGAATCCTCTAGCAAGGAAACTACGGATCTCAAATCTATAAGTATTCATCCTAATATTTTTGCTATGATTAAGGAACCATTTGCTACTACTGATTTTTTTCGATCTTGTGCCTAGAAGTTTGATTATTGATAAAAGGGAAGAAACTCCTAAAGGTGATAGATGTGTCATTAAAGAACTACCAACTAAATATGCCAACACCTAGATCTATCCTTGCTTTTTATGCCTAGCTAGGGGCGTTAAACGATAGCGCTTGTTGGGAGGCAACCCAATTTTATTTTTATTCCTTGCTTTTTGCTCCTGTTTAGTAATAAATAATTTATCTAGCCTCTGTTTTGGTTGTGTTTTTTGTGTTTAATTAGTGTATGTGCCATGTAGAACCGTTGGGAAGACTTGGGGAAACTCTTGTTAATCTTGCTGTAAAAAACAGAAACTTTAGCGCTCACGAGAACTGCTGCCATTTTTATTTGGAAAGTGCTATTTAGTTAATTATTTTTGCAGATGATTAATAGATATATTCCTCACGTCCATCAAGTTATTTTTGAATTTTTGGGGTTCCAGATCTTGTGTTAGATACAGATTACTACAGACTGTTCTGTTTTTGACAGATTCTGTTTTTCGTATGTTGTTTGCTTATTTTGATGAATCTATGACTAGTAAAATATTTTATAAACCATAGATAAGTTGGAATAAAGTAGGTTTAACACCAATATAAATAAAGAATGAGTTCATTAAAATACCTTGAAGTGGTGTTTTGTTTTCTTTCGCTAACGGAGCTCGCGAGATTTTCTACTTTAAGTTTTGTGTTGTGAAGTTTTCAAGTTTTGGGTAAAGATTTGATGGATTATGGAACAACGAGTGGCAAGAGCCTAAGCTTGGGTATGCCCATGGCACCCCCAAGATAATATAAGGACACCTAAAAGCCAAAGCTTGGGGATGCCCCGGAAGGCATCCCCTCTTTCGTCTACTTCTATCGGTAACTTTACTTGGAGCTATATTTTTATTTACCACATGATATGTGTTTTGCTTGGAGCGTCTTGTATTATTTGAATCTTTATTTTTTAGCTTTCCACAATCATCCTTGCTGCACACACCTTTATGAGAGAGACACACATGATTCGGAAATTATTAGAATACCCTATGTGCTTCACTTATATCTTTTGAGTTATATAGTTTTTGCTCTAGTGCTTCACTTATAACTTTTAGAGCACGGTGGTAGATTTGTTTTATAGAAACCATTGTTCTCTCATGCTTCACTTAGATTATTTTGAGAGTCCTACAAAACAGCATGGTAATTTTCTTTAATTATTTCAGGCATTCAAGATTAATAAATAAAATTTTCTTATGAGTGTGTTGAATACTATGAGAAGTTTGAAACTTGATAATTGTTTTGAGATATGGAGATGGTGATATTAGAGCCGTGCTAGTTGAGTAGTTGTGAATTTGATAAATGCTTGTGTTGAAGTTTGTGATTCCTGTAGAATGCACGTATGGTGAACCGTTATCTTAAGAAGTCGGAGCATGATGTATTTATTGATTGTCCTCCTTATGAGTGGCGGTCGGGGACGAGCGGTGGTCTTTTCCTACCAATCTATCCCCCTAGGAGCATGCGCATAGTACTTTGCTTCGATAAATAATAGATTTTTGCAATAAGTATGTGAGTTCTTTATGACTAATGTTGACACCATGGATTATACGCACTCTCACCCTTCCACCATTGCTAGCCTCTCTAATACCGCGCACCTTTCACCGGTATCATACACCCACCATATACCTTCCTCAAAACAGCCACCATACCTACCTATCATTGCATTTCCATAGCCATTCCAAGATATATTGCCATGCAACTTTCCACCGTTCCGTTTATCATGACACGCTCCATCATTGTCATATTGCTTTGCATGATCATGTAGTTGACATTTTAGTTGTGGCAAAGCCACGGTTCATAATTCTTTCATATAAGTCACTCATGCATCATTGCTATCCCGGTACACCGCCGGAGGCATTCATATAGAGTCATACTTTGTTCTAGAATCGAGTTGTAATCATTGAGTTGTAAATAAATAGAAGTGTGATGATCATCATTCATAGAGTATTGTCCCAAATAAAAAAGGCCAAAGAAAAAAAGAAAGCCCAAAAAAGGGGCAATACTACTATCCTTTTCCACACTTGTGCTTCAAAGTAGCACCATGATCTTCATGATAGAGAGTCTCCTATGTTATCACTTTCATATACTAGTGGGAATTTTTTATTATAGAACTTGGCTTCTATATTCCAACGATGGGCTTCCTCAAAATTCCCTAGGTGTTCGTGAGCAAGCAAGTTGGATGCACACCCACTTAAGTTTCTTTTTGTTGAGCTTTCATATACTTATAGCTCTAGTGCATCTGTTGCATGGCAATCCCTACTCACTCACATTGATATCTATTGATGGGCATCTCCATAGCCCGTTGATACGCCTAGTTGATGTGAGACTATCTTCCTCCTTTTTGTCTTCTCCACAACCGCCATTCTATTCCACCTATATGTTGGGGAACGTTGCAGAAAACAAAAAAAATTCCTACTCGTTTCACCAAGATCCGTCTAGGAGTTCATCTAGCAACGAGTCATCGAATGCATCTACATACCTTAGTAGATCGCGTGCGGAAGCGTTCAAAGAACGGTGATGATGTAGTCGAACACGACGTGATCCAAATCACCGATGACCAAGCGCCGAACGGACGGCACCTCCGCGTTCAACACACGTACGGGACGGGAGACGTCTCCTCCTTCTTGATCCAGCAAGGGAGAAGGAGAGGTTGATGAAGATCCAGCAGCACGACGGCGTGGTGGTGGATGCAGGGCGTCACAGTAGCAGGGCTTCGCCTATACTACGAGAGAGAGACGTAACGGGGAGAGAGGGAGGCGCCAGGGGCTGGTGTATGAAGTCCCTCCTCTCCCCCACTATATATAGGAGGGCCAAGGGGGGGTGGTGCGCAGCCTAGGAGATCCAATCTCCTAGGTGCGGCGGCCAAGGGGAGGTTTCCCTCCCCCCCAAGGCACCTAGGGGTGCCTTCCACTAGTGGGACTCCTCCCCCATGGAAACCCTAGGCGCATGGGCCTAGTGGGGCTGGTGCCCTTGGCCCATGTAGGCCAAGGCGCACCCCCTACAGCCCATGTGGCCCCCCGGGACAGGTGGCCCCACCCGGTGGGCCCCCGGGACCCCTCCGGTGGTCCCGGTACAATACCAATAACCCCGAAACTTGTCCCGATGGCCGAAACAGCACTTCCTATATATAATTCTTTACCTCCGGACCATTCGGGAACTCCTCGTGACGTCCGGGATCTCATCCGGGACTCTGAACAACATTCGGGTTACTGCATATACATATCTTCACAACCCTAGCGTCACCGAACCTTAAGTGTGTAGACCCTACGGGTTCGGGAGACAAGCAGACATGACCGAGACGACTCTCCGGTCAATAACCAACAGCGGGATCTGGATACCCATGTTGGCTCCCACATGCTCCACGATGATCTCATCGGATGAACCACGATGTCAAGGATTCAATCAACCCCGTATGCAATTCCCTTTGTCAATCGATATGTTACTTACCCGAGATTCGATCGTCGGTATCCCAATACCTCGTTCAATCTCGTTACCGGCAAGTCACTTTACTCGTACCGTAATGCATGATCCCGTGACCAGACACTTGGTCACTTTGAGCTCATTATGATGATGCATTACCGAGTGGGCCCAGTGATACCTTTCCGTCATACGGAGTGACAAATCCCAGTCTTGATCCATGTCACCCAACAGACACTTTCGGAGATACCCGTAGTCTACCTTTATAGTCACCCAGTTACGTTGTGACGTTTGGCACACCCAAAGCACTCCTACGGTATCCGGGAGTTACACGATCTCATGGTCTAAGGAAAAGATACTTTGACATTGGAAAACTCTAGCAAATGAACTATACGATCTTGTGCTATGTTTAGGATTGGGTCTTGTCCATCACATCATTCTCCTAATGATGTGACCCTGTTATCAATGACATCCAGTGTACATATTCAGGAAACCATGACTATCTTTCGATCAACGAGCTAGTCAACTAGAGGCTCACTAGGGACGTGTTGTGGTCTATGTATTCACACATGTATTACGATTTCCGGATAATACAGTTATAGCATGAATAAAGACAATTATCATGAACAAAGAAATATAATAATAATACTTTTATTATTGCCTCTAGGGCATATTTCCAACAGTCTCCCACTTGCACTAGAGTCAATAATCTAGTTACATTGTGATGAATCGAACACCCATGGAATTCTGGTGTTGATCATGTTTTGCCCTAGGGAGAGGTTTAGTCAATGGATCTGCTATATTCAGGTTCGTATGTACTTTACAAATCTCTATCTCTCCATCTTGAACATTTTCACGAATGGAGTTGAAGCGACGCTTGATGTGCCTTGTCTTCTTGTGAAACCTGGGCTCCTTGGCAAGTGCAATAGCTCCAGTGTTGTCACAAAAGAGTTTGATTGGCCCCGACGCATTGGGTATGAATCCTAGGTCGGTGATGAACTCCTTCACCCATATTGCTTCATGTGCTGCCTCTGAGGCTGCTATGTACTCCGCTTCACATGTAGATCCCGCCACGACGCTCTGCTTGCAGCTGCACCAGCTCACTGCTCCACCATTCAACATATACACGTATCCGGTTTGTGACTTAGAGTCATCCGGATCTGTGTCGAAGCTAGCGTCGACATAACCCTTTACGACGAGCTCTTCGTCACCTCCATAAATGAGACACATTTCCTTAGTCCTTTTCAGGTACTTCAGGATATTCTTGACCGCTGTCCAGTGTTCCTTGCCGGGATTACTTTGGTACCTTCCTACCAAACTTACGGCAAGGTTTACATCAGGTCTGGTACACAGCATGGCATACATAATAGAACCTATGGCTGAGGCATAGGGGATGACACTCATCTCTTCTATATCTTCTGCCGTGGTCGGACATTGAGCTGAGCTCAATTTCACACCTTGTAACACAGGTAAGAACCCCTTCTTAGAATGATCCATATTGAACTTCTTCAATATCTTATCAAGGTATGTGCTTTGTGAAAGACCTATGAGGCGTCTCGATCTATCTCTATAGATCTTGATGCCTAATATATAAGCAGCTTCTCCAAGGTCCTTCATTGAAAAACTCTTATTCAAGAGTTCTATATCATTTCCCATCAAAAGTATGTCATCTACATATAGTATGAGAAATGCTACAGAGCTCCCACTCACTTTCTTGTAAACGCAGGCTTCTCCATAAGTCTGCGTAAACCCAAACGCTTTGACCATCTCATCAAAGCGAATGTTCCAACTCCGAGATGCTTGCACCAGCCCATAAATCGAGCGTTGGAGCTTGCACACTTTGTCAGCATTCTTAGGATCGACAAAACCTTCCGGCTGCATCATATACAATTCTTCCTTAAGGAAACCATTAAGGAATGCCGTTTTGACGTCCATTTGCCATATTTCATAATCGTAGAATGCGGCAATTGCTAACATGATTCGGACGGACTTTAGCTTCGCTACCGGTGAGAAAGTCTCATCGTAGTCAACCCCTTGAACTTGTCGATAACCCTTAGCGACAAGCCGAGCTTTATAGATGGTCACATTACCATCCGCGTCTGTCTTCTTCTTAAAGATCCATTTATTTTCTATGGATCGCCGTTCAACGGGCAAGTCAGTCAAAGTCCATACTTCGTTTTCATACATGGATCCTATCTCGGATTTCATGGCTTCTAGCCATTTGTCGGAATCCGGTCCCGCCATCGCTTCTTCATAGTTCGAAGGTTCACCGTTGTCTAACAACATGATATCCAAGACAGGGTTGTCGTACCACTCTGGTGCGGAACGTGTCCTTGTGGACCTTCGAATCTCAGTAGGAGCTTGATCAGAAGTATCTTGATCATCATCAATAACTTTCTCTCTAGTCGGTGCAGGCACCTCAGGAACATTTTCTTGAGTTGCGCCATTTGCCGGTTCAAGAGGCAGTACTTCATCAAGTTCTACTTTCCTCCCACTTACTTCTTTCGAGAGAAACTCTTTCTCCAGAAAGATTCCGTTCTTGGCAACAAAGATCTTGCCTTCGGATCTTAGGTAGAAGGTATACCCAATAGTTTCTTTAGGGTATCCTATGAAGACGCATTTTTCCGACTTGGGTTCGAGCTTCTCAGGTTGAAGTTTCTTGACATAAGCATCGCATCCCCAAACTTTTCGAAACGACAGCTTAGGTTTCTTCCCAAACCATAATTCATACGGTGTCGTCTCAATGGATTTCGACGGAGCCCTATTTAAAGTGAATGCGGCAGTCTCTAAAGCATAGCCCCAAAAAGATAGCGGTAAATCGGTAAGAGACATCATAGATCGCACCATATCTAATAGAGTGCGATTACGACGTTCGGACACACCATTACGCTGAGGTGTTCCAGGCGGCGTGAGTTGTGAAACTATTCCACATTTTCTTAAGTGTGTGCCAAATTCGTGACTCAAGTATTCTCCTCCACGATCTGATCGTAGAAACTTGATTTTCCTGTCACGTTGATTTTCAACCTCACTCTGAAATTCCTTGAACTTTTCAAAGGTTTCAGACTTGTGTTTCATTAAATAGACATACCCATATCTACTCAAGTCATCAGTGAGGGTGAGAACATAACGATAGCCACCACGAGCCTCAACACTCATTGGACCGCACACATCAGTATGTATGATTTCCAATAAGTTGGTTGCTCGCTCCATTGTTCCTGAGAACGGAGTCTTGGTCATTTTACCCATGAGGCATGGTTCGCACGTGTCAAATGATTCATAATCAAGAGACTCTAAAAGTCCATCAGCATGGAGCTTCTTCATGCGTTTGACACCTATGTGACCAAGGCGGCAGTGCCACAAGTATGTGGGACTATCATTATCAATCTTACATCTTTTGGTACTTACACTATGAATATGTGTAGCTTTACGTTCGAGATTCATAAAGAATAAACCATTCACCATCGGAGCATGACCATAAAACATATCTCTCATATAAATAGAACAACCATTATTCTCGGATTTAAATGAGTAGTCATCTCGAATTAAACGAGATCCTGATACAATGTTCATGCTCAAACTTGGCACTAAATAACAATTATTGAGGTTTATAACTAATCCCGTAGGTAAATGCAGAGGTAGCGTGCCGACGGCGATCACATCGACCTTGGAACCATTCCCAACGCGCATCGTCACCTCGTCCTTTGCCAGTCTCCGTTTATTCCGCAGCTCCTGTTGTGTGTTACAAATATGAGCAACGGCACTGGTATCAAATACCCAGGAGTTACTATGAGTACTGGTAAGGTACACATCAATTACGTATATATCAAATATACCTTTGGTGTTGCCGGCCTTCTTATCCGCTAAGTATTTGGGGCAGTTCCGCTTCCAGTGACCCTTCCCTTTGCAATAAAAGCACTCTGTCTCAGGCTTGGGTCCATTCTTTGACTTCTTCCCTACAGCTTGCTTGCCGGGCGCGGCAACTTCCTTGCCGTCTTTCTTGAAGTTCTTTTTACCCTTGCCCTTCTTGAACTTAGTGGTCTTATTGACCATCAACACTTGATGTTCCTTCTTGACTTCTACCTCTGCTGATTTCAACATAGCAAATACTTCAGGAATGGTCTTTTCCATCCCCTGCATATTGAAGTTCATCACAAAGCTCTTGTAGCTTGGTGGAAGCGACTGGAGGATTCTGTCAATGACCGCATCATCCGGGAGATTAACTCCCAGCTGAGTCAAGCGGTTATGCAACCCAGACATAGTGAGTATGTGCTCACTGACAGAACTATTTTCCTCCATCTTACAGCTAAAGAACTTGTCGGAGACTTGATATCTCTCGACCCGGGCATGAGCTTGGAAAACCATTTTCAGCTCTTCAAACATCTCATATGCTCCGTGTCTCTCAAAACGCTTTTGGAGCCCTGGCTCTAAACTGTAAAGCATGCCGCACTGAATGAGGGAGTAGTCATCGGTACGTGCCTGCCAAGCGTTCATAACATCTTGTTCTGCAGGGAGAACGGGTGCATCACCAAGCGGTGCTAGTAGGACATAATCTTTCTTGGCAGCTATGAGGATGATCCTCAGGTTCCAGACCTAGTCCGTATAGTTGCTGCCATCATCTTTCAGCTTGGTTTTCTCTAGGAACGTGTTGAAGTTGAGGACTACGTTGGCCATTTGATCTACAAGACATATTGTAAAGATTTTAGACTAAGTTCATGATAATTAAGTTCATCTAATCAAATTATTAATGAACTCCCACTTAGATTAGACATCCCTCTAGTCATCTAAGTATTACATGATCCGAGTTAACTAGACCGTGTCCGATCATCACGTGAGACGGACTAGTCAACGTCGGTGAACATCTTCATGTTGATCGTATCTTCTATACGACTCATGCTCGACCTTTCGGTCTTCTGTGTTCCCAGGCCATGTCTATACATGCTAGGCTCGTCAAGTTAACCCTAAGTGTTTTTGCATGTGTAAAACTGTCTTACACCCGTTGTATGTGAACGTAAGGATCTATCACACCCGATCATCACGGCGTGCTTCGAAACGACGAACTGTAGCAACGGTGCACAGTTAGGGGAGAACACTTCTTGAAATTGTTGTAAGGGATCATCTTATTTACTACCGTCGTTCTAAGTAAACAAGATGCAAGACATGATAGACATCACATGCAATCAAATAATAATAGTGACATGATATGGCCAATATCACATAGCTCCTTTGATCTCCATCTTGGGGCTCCATGATCATCCTGTCACCGGCTTGACACCATGATCTCCATCATCATGATCTCCATCATCGTGTCTCCATGAAGTTGCTCGCCAACTATTACTTCTACTACCATGGCTAACGCGTTTAGCAATAAACTAAAGTAATTTACATGGCGTTTCTCAATGACACGCAGGTCATATAAAAGAATAAAGACAACTCCTATGGCTCTTGCCGGTTGTCATACTCATCGACATGCAAGTCGTGAATCCTATTACAATAGCATGAACATCTCATACATCACATATAGATCATTCATCATTCATCACAACTTTGGCCATATCATATCACAAACCACTTGCTGCAAAAACAAGTTAGACGTCCTCTAATTGTTGTTGCAAGTTTTACGTGGCTGAATTAGGGTTCTAGCAAGAACGTCTTCTTACCTACGTTAAATCCACAACGTGATTTGTCAACTTCTATTTACCCTTCATAAGGACCCTGTTCATCGAATCCGCTCCAACTAAAGTGGGAGAGACAGACACCCGCCAGCCACCTTATGCAACTAGTGCATGTTAGTCGGTGGAACCGGTCTCACGTAAGCGTACGTGTAAGGTTGGTCCGGGCCGCTTCATCCCACAATACCGCTGAAGCAAGATAAGACTAGTAGCGGCAAGAAAGTTGACAAATCTATGCCCACAACAAATTGTGTTCTACTCGCGCAAGAAGAACTATGCATAGACCTAGCTCATGATGCCACTGTTGGGGAACGTTGCAGAAAACAAAAAAATTTACTACTCGTTTCACCAAGATCCATCTAGGAGTTCATCTAGCAACGAGTCATCGGATGCATCTACATACCTTAGTAGATCGCGTGCGGAAGCGTTCAAAGAACGGTGATGATGTAGTCGAACACGACGTGATCCAAATCACCGATGACCAAGCGCCGAACGGACGGCACCTCCGCGTTCAACACACGTACGGGACGGGAGATGTCTCCTCCTTCTTGATCCAGCAAGGGAGAAGGAGAGGTTGATGAAGATCCAGCAGCACGACGGCGTGGTGGTGGATGCAGGGCGTCACAGTAGCAGGGCTTCGCCTATACTACGAGAGAGAGACGTAACGGGGAGAGAGGGAGGCGCCAAGGGCTGGTGTATGAAGTCCCTCCTCTCCCCCACTATATATAGGAGGGCCAAGGGGGGTGCGCAGCCTAGGAGATCCAATCTCCTAGGTGCGGCGGCCAAGGGGAGGTTTCCCTCCCCCCCCCCAAGGCACCTAGGGGTGCCTTCCACTAGTGGGACTCCTCCCCCATGGAAACCCTAGGTGCATGGGCCTAGTGGGGCTGGTGCCCTTGGCCCATGTAGGCCAAGGCGCACCCCCTACAGCCCATGTGGCCCCCCGGGACAGGTGGCCCCACCCGGTGCGCCCCCGGGACCCCTCCGGTGGTCCCGGTACAATACCGATAACCCCGAAACTTGTCCCGATGGCCGAAACAGCACTTCCTATATATAATTCTTTACCTCTGGACCATTCCGGAACTCCTCGTGACGTCCGGGATCTCATCCAGGACTCCGAACAACATTCGGGTTACTGCATATACATATCTTCACAACCCTAGCATCACCAAACCTTAAGTGTGTAGACCCTACGGGTTCGGGAGACAAGCAGACATGACCGAGACGACTCTCCGGTCAATAACCAACAGCGGGATCTGGATACCCATGTTGGCTCCCACATGCTCCACGATGATCTCATCGGATGAACCACGATGTCGAGGATTCAATCAACCCCGTATGCAATTCCCTTTGTCAATCGATATGTTACTTACCCGAGATTCGATCGTCGGTATCCCAATACCTCGTTCAATCTCGTTACCGGCAAGTCACTTTACTCGTACCGTAATGCATGATCCCGTGACCAGACACTTGGTCACTTTGAGCTCATTATGATGATGCATTACCGAGTGGGCCCAGTGATACCTTTCCGTCATACGGAGTGACAAATCCCAGTCTTGATCCATGTCACCCAACAGACACTTTCGGAGATACCCGTAGTCTACCTTTATAGTCACCCAGTTACGTTGTGACGTTTGGCACACCCAAAGCACTCCTAGGGTATCCGGGAGTTACACGATCTCATGGTCTAAGGAAAAGATACTTTGACATTGGAA
This sequence comes from Triticum urartu, assembly GCF_056163025.1. Classification (NCBI taxonomy): domain Eukaryota; kingdom Viridiplantae; phylum Streptophyta; class Magnoliopsida; order Poales; family Poaceae; genus Triticum; species Triticum urartu. Next base: position 46,870,429 of record NC_141873.1, on the reverse strand, counting down.
AACTCTAGCAAACGAACTATACGATCTTGTGCTATGTTTAGGATTGGGTCTTGTCCATCACATCATTCTCCTAATGATGTGATCTCGTTATCAATGACATCCAGTGTCCATAGTCAGGAAATCATGACTATCTGTTGATCAACGAGCTAGTCAACTAGAGGCTTACTAGGGACATGTTGGTGTCTGTTATTCACACATGTATTACGATTTTCGGATAATACAGTTATAGCATGAATAAAGACAATTATCATGAACAAAGAAATATAATAATAATACTTTTATTATTGCCTCTAGGGCATATTTCCAACACTATAGTGCTATGTCCATGGCTCACGCTCATGTATTGTGTGAAGATTGAAAAACTTTGAGAACATTAAAAGTATGAAACAATTGCTTGGCTTGTCATTGGGGTTGTGCATGATTTGAATACTTTGTGTGGTGAAGATGGAGCATAGCCAGACTATATGATTTTGTACTGATAACTTTCTTTGGCCATGTTATTTTGAAGAGACATAATTGCTTAGTTAGTATGCTTGAAGTATTATTATTTCTATGTCAATATTAAACTTTTGTCTTGAATCTTTCGGATCTGAATATTCATACCACAATTAAGAGAATTACATTGAAATTATTCCAAGTAGGATTCCACATCAAAAATTCTGTTTTTATCATTTACCTACTCGAGGATGAGCAGGAATTAAGCTTGGGGATGCTTGATACGTCTCCAACGTAACTATAATTTTTTATTGTTCCATGCTATATTATATTCTGTTTTGGACATTATTGGGCTTTATTATACACTTTTATATTGTTTTTGGGACTAACCTATTAAGCGGAGGCCCAGCCCAGAATTGCTGTTTTTTTGCCAATTTTAGGGTTTCGCAGAAAAAGAATATCAAACGGAGCCAAAACCCTAATTCCACCGTCATAACTTTCTGTATCCACGAGATCCCATCTTGGGGCCTGTTCCGGAGATCCGCTGGAGGGGGCATCGATCACGGAGGGCTTCTACATCAACACCATAGCCCTTCCGATGAAGTGTGAGTAGTTTACCTCAGACCTACGGGTCCATAGTTATTAGCTAGATGGCTTCTTCTCTCTTTTTTGGATCTCAATACAAAGTTCTCCCCCTCTCTTGCGGAGATCTATTCGATGTAATCTTCTTTTGCGGTGTGTTTGTTGAGACCGATGAATTGTGGGATTATGATCAAGTTTATCTATGAACAATATTTGAATCTTCTCTGAATTCTTTTATGTATGATTAGTTATCTTTGCAAGTCTCTTCGAATTATCAGTTTGGTTTGGCCTACTAGATTGATCTTTCTTGCAATGGGAGAAGTGCTTAGCTTTGGGTTCAATCTTGCGGTGTCCTTTCCCAGTGACAGTAGAGGAAGCAAGGCACGTATTGTATTGTTGCCATCGAGGATAACAAGATGGGGTTTATTTCATATTGCATGAGTTTATCCCTCTACATCATGTCATCTTGCTTAAAGCGTTACTCTGTTCTCTTGAACTTAATACTCTAGATGCATGCTGGATAGCGGTCGATGTGTGGAGTAATAGTAGTAGATGCAGGCAGGAGTCGGTCTACTTGTCTCGGACGTGATGCCTATATACATGATCATACCTAGATATTCTCATAACTATGCTCAAATCTGTCAATTGCTCAACAGTAATTTTTTTACCCACCGTGAATACTTATGCTCTTGAGAGAAGCCACTAGTGAAACCTATGGCCCCTGGGTCTATCTTCCATCATATTAATCTTCCAATACTTAGTTATTTTATTGCCTTTTATTTTACTTTGCATATTTATCATAAAAATACCAAAAATATTATCTTATCATATCTATCAGATCTCACTCTCGTAAGTGACCGTGTAGGGGTTGACAACCCCTTATCGCGTTGGTTGCGGGGATTTATTTGTTTGTGTAGGTGCGAGGGACTTGTGCGTGGCCTCCTACTGGATTGATACCTTGGTTCTCAAAAACTGAGGGAAATACTTACGCTACTTTGCTACACCACCCTTTCCTCTTCAAGGGAAAACCAACGCAAGTGCTCAAGAGGTAGCAGCTACCAAACGTCACAACATAACTGGGTGATTATAAAGGTGCTCTACAGGTGTCTCCGAAGGTACTTGTTGGGTTGGCGTATTTCGATATTAGGATTTGTCGCTCCGATTGTCGGAGAGGTATCTCTGGGCCCAGTCGGTAATGCACATCACTATAAGCCTTGCAAGCATTGCAACTAATGAGTTAGTTGCAGGATGATGTATTACGGAACGTGTAAAGAGACTTGCCGGTAACGAGATTGAACTAGGTATTGAGATATCGACGATCGAATCTCGGGCAAGTAACATACCGATGACAAAGGGAAGAATGTATGTTATTATGTGGTTTGACCAATAAAGATATTCATAGAATATGTGGTAGCCAATATGAGCATCCAGGTTCCGCTATTGGTTATTGACCGAAGACGTGTCTTTGTCATGTCTACATAGTTCTTGAACCCGTAGGGTCTCCACGCTTAAAGTTCGATGACGTTTATATTATGAGTTTATGTGTTTTGATGTACCGAAGGTAGTTCAGAGTCCCGGTTGTGATCACGGACATGACTAGGAGTCTTGAAATGGTTGAGGCGTAAAGATCGATATATTGGACGACTAGGTTCGGACACCGGAATGGTATCGGGGAGTTTCGGGCATATACCGGAGTACCGGGGGGGTTACCGGAACCCCCCCGGGAGACTAATGGACCTATTGGGCCCTAGTGGAGAAGAGGAGGGCGGCCAAGGGAAGCCACGCGCCCCCTTCCCCCCAGTCTGAATTGGACAAGGAGGGGGCGGCTCCCCCCTTTACTTTCCCCCTATCTCTCCTTCCCTCTCCTCTCCTACTCCCACATGGAAGGGGGGAGTCCTACTCCTGGTGGGAGTAGGACTCCTCACGGGGCGCGCCTAGGGTGGCTGGCCCCCTCCCCCTCCTCCACTCCTTTATATACAGGGAGGGAGGCACCCTTTGGAGACACAACAATTGATCTCTTGGATCTCTTGGCCGTGTGCGGTGCCCCCCTCCACCATAATCCACCTCAATAATATCGTAGCGGTGCTTAGGCGAAGCCCTGCGTCGGTAGAACATCATCATCGTCACCACGCCATCGTTCTGACGGAACTCTCCCCCAAATCTCGGCTGGATCGGAGTTCAAGGGGCGTCATTGAGTTGAACATGTGCAGAACTCGGAGGTGCCGTGCGTTCGGTACTTGATCGGTCGGATCGTGAAGACGTACGACTACATCAAACGCGTTGTGATAACGCTTCCTCTTTCGGTCTATGAGGGTACGTCGACACATTCTCCCCGCTCGTTGCTATTCATCACCACGATCTTGCATGTGCGTAGGAATTTTTTTTGAAATTACTACGTTCCCCAACACCAACTCGCTTGCTCATGAAGACCTAGGGCATTTTGAGGAAGCCCATCATTGGAATATACAAGCCAAGTTCTATAATGTAAAATTCCCAGTAGTATATGAAAGTGACAACATAGGAGACTCTCTATCATGAAGATTGTGGTGCAACTTTGAAGCACAAGTGTGGTAAAAGGATAGTAAAATTTTCCCTTCTCTCTTTTTCTCTCATTTTTTATTTGGGCCTTTTTCTCTCTTTTTTATATGGCCTCTTTTTTCTTTTCTTTTTTTCCTTTTCGTCCAGAGTCTCATCAGGACTTCTGGGGGAATCATAGTCTCCATCATCCTTTTCTCACTTGGGACAATGCTCTAATAATGATGATCATCACACTTTTATTTACTTACAACTCAAAAATTACAACTCAATACTTAGCACAAAATATGACTCTATATGAATGCCTCCAGCAGTGTACCAGGATATGCAATGAATCAAGAGTGACATGTATGAAAGATTTATAAAGGTGGCTTTGCCAAAAATACGATGTCAACTACATGATCATGCAAAGCAATATGACAATGATGGAACGTGTGATAACAAACAGAACGATGGTAAGTTGCATGGCAATATATCTCGGAATGGCTATGGAAATGCCATAATAGGTAAGTATGGTGGCTGTTTTGAGGAAGGTATATGGTGGGTGTATGATACCGGCGAAAGGTGCGAGGTATTAGAGAGGCTAGCAATGGTGGAAGGGTGAGAGTGCATATAATCCATGGACTCAACATTATTCATAAAGAACTCACATACTTATTGCAAAAATATATTAGTTATCAAAATGAAGTACTACGCGCATGCTCCTAGGGGGATAGATTGGTAGGAAAAAACCATCGCTCGTCCCCGACCGCCACTCATAAGGAAGACAATCAATAAATAAATCATGCTCCGACTTCATCACATAATGGTTCACCATACGTGCATGCTACAGGAATCACAAACTTTAACACAAGTATCTCTCAAATTCACAACTAATCAACTAGCATGACTCTAATATTACCATCTTTATATCTCAAAACAATCATCAAGTATCAAACTTCTCATAGTATTCAATGCACTTTTTATTAAAGTTTTTATTATACCCATCTTGGATGCATATCATATTAGGACTAATTTTATAGACAAAGAAAATTACCATGCTGTTCTAAAAGACTCTCAAAATGATATAAGTGAAGCACGAGAGATCAATAATTTCTATAAAATAAAACCACCACCGTGCTCTAAAAGATATAAGCGAAGCACTAGAGCAAAATTATCTAGCTCAAAAGATATAAGTGAAGCACAAAGAGTATTCTAATAAATTCCAATTCATGTGTGTCTATCCAAAAGGTGTGTACAACAAGGATGATTGTGGTAAACTAAAAAGAAAAGACTCAAATCATAGAAGACGCTCCAAGCAAAACACATATCATGTGGTGAATAAAAATATAGCCTCAAGTAAAGTTATTGATGGACGAAGACGAAAGAGGGGATGCCTTCCAGGGCATTCCCAAGCTTAGGCTTTTGGTTATCCTTGAATTTTACCTTGGGGTGCCTTGGGAATCCCCAAGCTTAGGCTCTTGCCACTCCTTATTCCAAAATCCATCAAATCCTTACCCAAAAACTTGAAAACTTCACAGCACAAAACTCAACAGAAAATCTCATGGGCTCCGTTAGTATAAGAAAACAAACCACCACTTCAAGGTATTGTAATGAACTTATTATTTATTTATATTGGTGTTAAACCTACTGTATTCTAACTTCTCTATGGTTCATACCCCCGATACTAGCCATAGATTCATTAAAATAAACAAACAACACACGAAAAACAGAATCTGTCAAAAACAGAACAGTCTGTAGCAATCTGTATCAAACGTATACTTCTGTAAATCTGAAATTCTACCAAATTAGGACGACCTAAATAATTTGTATATTTATCTACTGCAATTCGAATCAGTATTTTATCTCTCTCTGGTAAAAAACTAAAATTATTCTCGTGAGCGCAAACTTTCTGTTTTTTACAGCAAGATGAAACAACAATCATCCAAGAAGATCCTAAAGGCTTTACTTGGCACAAACACTAATTAAAACATAAAAACACAATCATAACAGAGGATAGATGATTTATTTATTACTAAACAGAAACAAAAAGCAAGAAACAAAAATAAAATTGGGTTGGCTCCCAACAAGCGCTATCATTTTAACGCCCCTAGCTAGGCATTGACAATTTCGATGATGCTCACATGAAAGACAAGAGTTGAAGCACAAAGAGAGCATCACAAAACACATGACAAACACATCTAAGTCTAACATACTTCGTATGCATAGGCATTTTATAAGCAAACAAATTATCATACAAGAAAAAACTAGCATATGCATGGAAGAAAAAGGAAACAATAGCAATCCGAACATGACGAGAGGTAATTTAGTAACATGGAAATTTCTACAGCCATATTTTACTCTCTCATAATGATTACATGTAGGGTCATAAGAAAATTCAATAATATAGCTAATTATTAACACGATCCACATGTATGCAAAGTTGACACTCTTCCAAAATAGTGGGATTAATATTAACTAAAGTCATGACCTCTCCAAACCCACTTTTATCAAAAACATCATAAGATTGAACAATCTCCAAATATGCGGGATCTAAAGTTCACACACTTCCAAACTTACTTTCAATAATATTGCAAACACTATTATCAATCTCATATTCATCATGGGGCTTAAATAAATTTTCAAGATCAAAAGAAGAATCATCCCAATCATGATAGTTGCAACAAATACTAGTCATAGCAAAACTAGCATCCCCAAGCTTGAGGTTTTGCATATCATTAACACAATTGACATTAAGAGAATTTATAATAACATCATTGCAATCATAATTTTCATCAAAGGAACTATCAAGTATGGGTGCAATAGCAACGATCTCATGTTTAACATAAGGAACTATAGCAAATTCATCTTCATAAATATTGGCATCATGGCCACAAGAATAGAAAGCATCATGTTCATCAAGGGATATTTCAATCAAATCATCGGAATCATAATTATCTATAGATTCATGCATATCATTATTTTCTTCCAAAGCAACGGTCATTCTTTCAATAAATTCTTTGACATAGACATTATGAGCATAGTTTTCATAGCAATATTTAAGTATGTATAAATTTTCAGATTCGTAGAGAGTAATATCATACTTTTCAATCAAAGAAGCAACTTCATAAGCACACTTAAAAGCAACAAATTCTTCAATTTGTTCGATATCATAATAACTATAAATACCCTTTGCATAAGAAGATAAGATTTCATTATCATTAAACTCACATAGGTAGGGGAGGTGTTTTTTAGGGTTCTTAGAGCAACAAGTAAATTCATAAATTTCACAAAGACTCCAAGCATAACACAGCAATCTGTTTATTTGATCCCATAAGAGTCTCCCTTTTTCACACAAACGGTGACGCACAAAATGAGCATGCTCATCTAAAGATTTCCCATCAACTAAGCTAGTTGGGGTTTCATCACGAGCGCATAAGGATCGAAGATGATCCAAGTAGAACACTTTAAGTGGATACATATCAATAGATTTTTAGCAAGCAAAGATGCAAGAAAATAGAAGGCACATGGAAACACAAACAAAGATACATATGGGAATAAGGTGAAAAAAGGCAAAGGTGAAGTGGGGGAGAGGAAAACGAGAGGCAAATGGAAAATAATGTAATACGAGGGATAAGAGTTTGTGATCGGTACTTGGTATGTCTTGACTTGAGCATAGATCTCCCCGGCAATGGCGCCAGAAATCCTTCTTGCTACCTCTTGAGCATGTGTTGGTTTTTCCCTTGAAGAGGAAAGGGTGATGCAGCAAAGTAGCGTAAGTATTTCCTTTAGTTTTTGAGAACCAAGGTATCAATCCAGTAGGAGATTACACACAAGTCCCTCGTACCTGCACAAACAATAAAGAACCTTGCAACCAACGTGATAAAGGTCTTGTCAGTCCCTTCACGGCCACTTGCAAAAGTGAGATCTGATAAAGATAATAAGATAAATATTTTTGGTATTTTTGTTGTATATATTGAAAACTAAATATTGCAAAATAAACGGCAACAGAAATAAATAGTTCACAAAAGATCAATATGATAGAAGATAGACCTGGGGGCCATAGGTTTCACTAGTGGCTTCTCTCAAGATAGCATAATCTATGGTGGGTGAACAAATTACTGTCGAGCAATTGATAGAAAAACGCTTAGTTATGAGAATATCTAGGCATGATCATGTATATAGGCATCACGTCCACGACAAGTAGACCGAAACGATTCTGCATCTACTACAATTACTCCACACATCGACCGCTATCCAGCATGCATCTAAAGTATTAAGTTCATAAGAACAGAGTAACGCATTAGGCAAGATGACATGATGTAGAGGGATAAACTCAAGCAATATGACATAAACCCCATCTTTTTATCCTCGATGGCACCAATACAATACGTGCCTTGCTGCCCCTGCTGTCACTGGGAACGGACACCGCAAGATTGAACCCAAATCTAAGCACTTCTCCCATTGCAAGAGATCAATCTAGTAGGCCAAACCAAACTGATAATTCGAAGAGACTTGCAAAGATATCAAATCATACATATAAGAATTCAGAGAAGAATCAAATATTGTTCATAGATAATCTTGATCATAAACCCACAATTCATCAGATCTCGACAAACGCACCACAAAAAGAATTACATCGAATAGATCTCCAAGAGAATCGAGGAGAACTTTGTATTGAGATCCAAAGAGAGAGAAGAAGCCATCTAACTAATAACTATGGACCCGAAGGTTTGTGGTAAACTACTCACACATCATCGGAGAGGCTATGGTGTTGATGTAGAAGCCCTCCGTGATCGATTCCCCCTCCGGCGGAGCACCGGAAAAGGCCCCAAGATGGGATCTCACGGGTACAGAAGGTTGCGGCGGTGGAAATAGGGTTTCGTGGTGCTCTTGGATGTTTTCGGGATATATGAGTATATATAGGCGAAAGAACTAGGTCGGTGGAGCCACGAGGGGCCCATGAGGGTGGGGGCGCGCCTACCCCCTGGGCACGCCTCCCTACCTTGTGGCTGCCTCGTTGCTTCCTTAACGTCCACTCCAAGTCTCCTGGATTGCGTTTGTTCCAAAAATAACTCTGCCGAAGGTTTCATTACATTTGTATTCAATTTGATATTCCTTTTGTGCGGAACACTGGAATAGGCAAAAAATAGCAATTTGCACTAGGCCTTTGGTCTGCACACGTTCAACACGGTGACGTCCCTCGAACTCTTGATCCAGTTGAGGCCGAGGGAGAGTTTTGTCAGCATGACGGCATGGTGACGGTGATGATGATGTTACCGGCGCTGAGAACACATCAGGGGGGCCACCATCTGGCCACGAGGGTCCAGGGCGCGCCCACCCCCCTGGGACGCGCCCCTGCCTCGTGGGCCCCACGTGGACCCCCTCCACTTATTCCTGCTGTTGGGGAACGTAGTATTTTAAAAAAAATCCTACGATCACGCAAGATCTTTCTAGGAGAAGCATAGCAACGAGTGGGGAGAGTGTGTCCATGTACCCTCGTAGACGGAAAGCGGAAGCGTTTAGTAATGTGTTTTATGTAGTCGAACGTCTTCGCGATCCAACCAATCCAAGTACTGAACGCACGGCACCTCCGCGATCTGTACACGTTCAGCATAGTGATGTCCCTCGAACTCTTGATCCAGTTGAGACCGAGGGAGAGTTTCGTTAGCACGACGGCGTGGTGACGATGATGATGATGTTACCGGCGCAGGGCTTCGCATAAGCACTATGACGATATGACCGAGGTGTTAACTGTGGAGGGGGGCGCCACACACGGCTAGGAAAAATTGATGTGTGTTCTAGGGGTGCCCTCCCCACGTATATAAAGGAGGGAGAGGGAGGGAGGCAGCCTAGGGCGCGCCCAAGTAGGAGGAATCCTACTTGGGCCCCTAGTCCAATTCGCCCCCCCCCCTTACCATATTTGGACAAGGGGGAAAGGAAGGAGGGGGAGGGGAAGGAAGTAGGAGTCCTACTTCATACTTTACTTTCCCTCCTCTCCTTTTCCTTTCTCCCCATGTGGCTGGCCCTATAGGGGGCACACCAGCCCCTTGTGGGCTGGTGTGTTCCCTTACATGGCCCATTAAGCCCATATATTTGCCGGGGTTTGCCCGAAACCCCTTCCGGTGACCCGGTATCACCCGGAACACTTCCGGTGTCCGAATATAGCCTTCCAATATATGAATCTTTACCTCTTGACCATTTCCAGACTCCACTTCATGTTTGTGATCTCATCCGGGACTCCGAACAAACTTCGGTACATCAAATCACATAACTCATAATACAAATCGTCATCGAACGTTAAGCGTGCGGACCCTACCGGTTTGAGAACTATGTAGACATGGCCGAGACACATCTCTGGTCAATAACCAATAGCGGAACCTGGATGCTCATATTGGCTCCTACATATTCAATCTCGTTACCGGCAAGTCTCTTTACTCGTTCCGTAATGCATCATCCCGCAACTAACTCATTGGTCACATTGCTTGCAAGGCTTATAGTGATGTGCATTACCGAGAGGGCCCAGAGATACCTCCTCCACAATCGGAGTGACAAATCCTAATCTCGATCTATCCCAACCCAACAAACACCTTCGGAGACACCTGTAGAGCATCTTTATAATCACCCAGTTATGTTGTGACGTTTGATAGCACACAAGGTGTTCCTCTGGTATTCGGGAGTTGCATAATCTCATAATTAGAGGAACATGTATAAGTCATGAAGAAAGCAATAGCAATAAAACTCAACGATCATATAATGCTAAGCTAATGGATGGGTCTTGTCCATCAAATCATTCTCTAATGATGTGATCCCATTCATCAAATGACAACACATGTCCATGGCTAGGAAACTTAACCATCTTTGATTAACGAGCTAGTCAAGTAGAGGCATACTAGGGACACTCTGCTTGTCTATGTATTCACACATGTACTAAGTTTTCGGTTAATACAATTCTAGCATGAATAATAAACATTTATCATGATATAAGGAAATATGAATAACAACTTTATTATTGCCTCTAGGGCATATTTCCTTCAGTCTCCCACTTGCACTAGAGTCAATAATATAGTTCACATCATCATGTGATTTAACACCAATAGTTCACATCTTTACGTGATTAGTTCACATCTCCATGTCACTAACACCCAAAAGGGTTTACTAGAGTCAATAATCTAGTTCACATAGCTATGTGCTTAACATTTATCATGATATAAGGAAATATAAATAACAACTTTATTATTGCCTCTAGGGCATATTTCCTTCACCTGCACCCACTCACTTCGTCTTCCTCCAGAAAAAATCCTCCCATAGCTCAAACCCGTGTTCTATCTCATCTTGCTGGCATTTTCGATCTCCTTGCTCAAAGATCCATTCACGAAACTGTTTGGGGAGATTGTTCTTTGGTATGTGACTCCTCCAATGGTCCAATTAGTTTTTGTTCTAGTGCTTTATTTATTGCAAATATTTGCTGCTAAGGTGACCCTATTCTTGAGCTTGCATGTCAAATTTATATGGTCCAAAGAAGTTTTAATGCATGATATAGCCTCTAGGTACTTGTGGGAGTAGTTGCTATCAATCTTGTTGAGTTCGATTCACTTTTATTTTGAGTCACTAAAATTTCAGAAAATTTTCAGAGAAAGAAAAATGTTCAGGAAAATGTACCAAGGTGGTTCCTCAAGGAAGCAAGGACCAAGGCCCGCGATACGTGAGCCGGATGATGAACCACCAAGGGAAGCTCAAGTGCGGCCTTGTGAATGGCCGTTAGAGGAGTTTATGGTCCAAGCAGGCATCAAGGATGAATTTGACGCGTATGTGCGTAACACTGATATTGAGGGCTTCGTGTCAGATAAGTGCCCACAATACTACTACTTAACTGATTCCTTTGTGAGAAGGTTTAAGTTTACATCCTCACGCAATTCTCATACTGTTTTATTTGATCTTTATGATAAATCATATACGATGGACCTAGAAGATTTTAATACTGCTTGTAAACTCCCGCAGTGGGGCAATGTTAGCAAACCTCGAAAATCTGAATATAAAGACTTCCTTGCTAGTATCACTATGGGGGAATCTAAAGAAATCACACAAGCTACCATAGGGAGCATTCATTTTCCTTCCATACATTATTTTGCTCTCTTTACAGGTAGATCCATTAACAGTAAAGGTGAGGCTTGTCACATGTGTGTTCCAGATCTTAGTGTCCTCAAGAGTGCGGTATTAGGTGATAAACAATATAACTTGGGGGCCATTGTTGCACGAAGGTTGCATCTTAACGGTACAAGTGGAGATTTGTTTGGTAGAATTTATGCGACTCTTGTAGCTAATTATCTTGATGTAACCATACATGAAAATGATACGGAGTGGCCACCTGCTTATCTAGATTATAATGCTATGGTTCGCCATCAGTTTGTTGAGAGAAATGAACAGTTCCTCTAGTACGGACTAATCTTTGACAGATGTCGCACTGTCCATGTTGCCCTCCCTGTGATGAGCACATACCAACCATGGGTACCACACCACCAACCATCAACGGTCCAATCACAAGAAGTCGCGCAATGCAAATGCATGATCAGGTTAACGCTAACTTAAGTCTATCAGGTGCGATGTCGAAGAAAGCCAAACACATTTCAGTCCGTGCAAAACAATGTTTTACGGCAAGGAAACAAAGTTAGGAATTCATGAAGAATGAGTTGTCTGCTGAAGAAACATTGTTCCGATTCTGACGAAACAATGTTTTGCACGAGTTTGGATATCCCAACTTGCGAAAGGTTTCCAGAACTCGAGTTTTCTGCTGAAGGAAACATTGTTCGACCCCAGTGAACAATGTTTGATCGGAAACTGCCAACCACCTCTAACGCTATTTTTCCAGAAGCTACCTCATTAAGTCTTGAAGCCATTTAGTCAAACAAAGCTAGTTCGCTTTCACAACTATCCAAGGGGATTGTCCCGATTATAAATAGGCTAGCTCTTCCCTTCGTTGGGGACTTTTGCCATTTTTATCAAAGACCAAAGACATAGACTCCTCCTGAGATTGGAGAGCTCTTGTTACCCTTATTCTCGTGATTCCTTGAGAAATTGCTCCTAATTCATGCTCCATGACTAGATCGTATTGTGTGGGTTAGAGTTCATGGTTTTCCATGCGGAATGCACCTATCCCGTGCTCCACGACTTGAGCATGGTTGTGTGGGGTAGTATTGCGGGTTGTGGATCGGCGAATGTTCGGATTGCAAGCTTCGGTGAGCCTCCTCTTTGCCGGGTCGTAATCTCTTATTTTCCATTTTCCGGCTGCTTGCAGCTAGTTATCCCCATCCATTTATCGATCCTACGCCATGAAGATCAGACCTCCCCTTGTACTCCCTCTTCTCCGAAGACGGGGTCGCATCATCTGGTATTCAAAGCAAGGTTTACACGTTAGGATATGTATCTTTGTTGCTAGATCTATCATTTTTAGTTCGGTTTCTCCCCGTCCTAGAGTCCAAAGCCAAAGAAAGCCACAAAAAAATCCAAGCCTTTGTTGCTGAGATCTAGTTGTTTGCTTTCCTCTTTATGTTTGCACCAAGTTCTATCCAAAGTTGCTGTTGTTTTTCTTTGAGTCTTGTTGTTGGATCTATTGTGCTGCAAAAAAAGAAGAGGGAGAAAAAGCAAAAAAAGAGAGAAAGTGTTGAACAATTGTGCAATCATATTGAGTTTGGTGAGAAATTTCAGAAGTTGAAGTGGCAAGTGTTGTTGCTCAAACGTGGTGCGAGGATCTACAATTTTTTTCTTGTTCATTTGGTTTGCATCGATTGGATCTCAGCACTGGCCCTCCCAGATCCACCTAGAAACCGTCAGCTTGCTTCCTTTCATTCGCTCATCCACTCCTGATTTTCTACTTCCGCACAGCCGCCAAGGAATCATTACAATTTGGGTAAGCAAGAAGGTGAGTTGAGTGTTTTCCACATATATTTTTCTTTTTCCACTTGTTTACAAGAGTTAACATGACAGGATCCAACTCGAGTGTACATGGACATCAACATGTGGAAGATGCTCTCCCAAAAACTAGCGCAGCACTTGGTGATATGATTGAGGAGTATATAGTTGCAGCTATGCGAATGATGTTCGGTGGTTGTCTTCCTATCGCGGGTCATGGGGATCAACACCAACACAGCCCCGCTGCCTCGCAGGCTGCGGACAACCGGCAACGTCAAGGAAACAACGATCGCCATGTTGGTCGTGGAAGAGCGGCAGGAGCTGATGCCCACGGCGCCCCTACTATTGGTGCTGAACGGAGGCGTGGCGACTTTGCTGCCCCCCGTGAGGGTGGGCTGCATGGAGGAGAAGCTCGCAGGTGAGGCCATGACCCCCGCGGGTTTGCTGCGCATCACCGGTGACGAGCGACACATGATGGTGATGCCATCTTCCTTGAAGATCTCTCCGAGCATGGTGACGAAGATGAAGGCATGGGGGACTATGAACCCTACTCCCCACCTCGCTGCGGTGCTGCTTTTGGTCGCAATGGTCATCATTATGACCGTCGTGATCAGGATGACCATGACAACCAAGCAAAAGCGAAGCTACATGTGCCATCATTCATGGGAAAGAGGATCTGGATGCATATATTGAGTGGGAAGAGAAGTGTGATCAAATCTTTCGCATCCATGGTTTTTATGAAGCCAAGAGAGTTGATCTTGCTGTTATGGAGTTCTCTAGTTATGTTGTTACATGGTGGAATCAGCTGCAAAACGATCGGTTGATGTCTGGCAATAACCATATCCGCAGCTGGACTTTGATGAAGGAAGTCATGAGGCACCGTTTTGTTCCATCATACTATGAGAGGCAATTGTACAAGTGGTTGCAGGGGCTCACTCAAGGTTCCCGCACTGTTGAGGAGTACTATAAATAGATGGAGGTGCTGCTAATTCGAACAAGAACCCGTGAAAGTGATGAGGCGAAAATGGCAAGATTTTTACATGGGCTGAATGATGAAATATCAGATTTTGTGGAGATGTTTCCTTATGATATAATACAAGATGTGGTACATCAAGCTATACGAGTTGAGAAGAAGAATATGAGTAATGGTCGTACTCGTGCTTTCCAAGGCCGCACCACCACATGCTCATGGCAGCAAACACAACAGCCATATGGTTCTCAGTTTGAGGGTGCACCACCTAGGCACCCACATGCCTCGACGGCTTCCTCACCTGCTATTTGCAATTAAGATAAGAGGCCATCAGCTACAGCTGGAGTATCCTTTGCTCCACCTCCAGAAAAGAGTTCTACACGCAGTAGTGACATTCAATGCCACAAGTGCAAAGGAAGAGGTCATATTTCTTCAGAATGTCCAAGAAAACGAACTATGATAATCAATGAACAAGGTGAATGGGAGTCTAAAAGTGACCTTGAAGGTGGCAATAATGAAGTGGAAGAGGAGCAAGGATGGGAAGTAGGAGGAACTATTTTATCTCACGAAGAACTTCATGGTGAAGCTTTGGTTGTATGTCGTTCACTTAATGCCCAAGTTGTGGAGGAGGAAAAGGGGCAGCGGCATAATCTTTTCCAGACTCGTTGCCTTATCAACTCAAAGATATGTCGAGTGATTGTTGATAGTGGTAGTTGCAACAATATTGCAAGCACGGAGATGGTCGAGAAGCTTCAGTTACAAACAAAACGTCACCCATATCCATACCGCATGCAATGGCCGAATGATTGTGGCACAATTAAGGTGATTAGCAGCGTGCGAATACCAACTTCAGTAGGGACATATCAGGATGATGTTGAGTGTGATGTGGTGCCGATGCACGCTTGTCACTTGCTTCTTGGGCGACCGTGGTTGCATGACCGTGATGTGCAAATCAGCGGGCGTGCGAATCGCTTATGTTTTGTCCATAGAGGAGAAAAGTTCACTTGGCTACCTGAGGGAGTCCTGGATTAGGGGGTGTTCGGATAGCCGAACTATACCTTCAGCCGGACTCCTGGACTATGAAGATACAAGATTGAAGACTCCGCCCCGTGTCCGGAAGGGACTTTCCTTAGCGTGGAAGGCAAGCTTGGCGATACGGATGTTCAGATCTCCTACCATTGTAACCGACTTTATGTAACCCTAACCCTCTTCGGTGTCTATATAAACCGGAGAGTTTTAGTCCGTAGGACAACATACACATCAACAATCATACCATAGGCTAGCTTCTAGGGTTTAGCCTCTCTGATCTCATGGTTTTGTACTACACATATCATCAATATTAATCAAGCAGGACGTAGGGTTTTGCCTCCATCGAGAGGGCCCAAACCTGGGTAAAACTTCGAGTCCCCTGCCTCCTGTTACCATCCGGCCTAGACGCACAGTCCAGGACCCCCTACCCGAGATCCGCCGGTTTTGACACCGACATTGGTGCTTTCATTGAGAGTTCCTCTGTGTCGTCGCCATCAGGAAGGATGCCTCGCCCCGTCTTTAAAGACGGCACTGTTGCTAAGGGAGCTTTGGCTGTCGGCCAAACCCTCCGGCTAGGTGGTTTTCTTATGACCACCTGTTCGGCTTCTACGCCGACGATGACATCTCGAGCCATCGAAAATAATCTTCATGTCAACTCGGAACTTGCCGAGCAGTTAAATCCAATAGAGCTTTCCTCCATAAATGAGCTCTTGGATCGCTTCGCCGCCCTGGGAGTCGCTACGGATTACGACCAGATTGGGCCTAAAACCGATCTAAGAGAGATTAACTCTCCCCAAACCACCCATCACGTTGCCGTGGTAGAGGGACAGTGCGGCGACCCTTCATCTATCCTAAGGACTCGCTACGTCCGGATTCCCGATCCCTCCAAGCTGGATGTCCGCGGAAGGGAGGATATCACTCAAGACCTGAACCGAGAATCAGGTGACGAACTGGATTCATTGGACGACATCCAGGAATCCAAACTTTCGAGTTTGGAAATTCCTCGGCCTCTGAGCATCAGAAGGGGTAAGGCTCCGGATTCAATTCTACCCACCCACCCGAACATTAGCGATCTATCCCAAATCAGGCAAGAGCCCAAAGAAATGGTACGTCATTACAGGGCCAGATTCCTCCTGGTTATGCACAGGATAAGGGGCTACCGCGAAGACATAATTTCATCCTTCTGCAATAATTGCACGGACAAGGGAATACTCAATGCCATAAGTCGCCATGATATTACACGCTTCGTTGACTTAGCGTCCATAGTATGAAAGTACTGTGCGATGGAAAGCGCCCGGAAAACCGAAACAAAATTTTGGGATAATTCGGCCCTTAATACAAGCCCAGTCCGAAATAAAAGGGTGCATCATCGCCAGACACCCGGGTCAAACACCAAAAGGCAAAAACCCTCTACAGGGCATGGAACCGCACTAGAAGGATGGCTTAATGGACCCTGTAAAATTCATAGTACAGAGGACGCCACACCAACTCACAGCCTTAGAGCATGTTGGATACTCCGGCAGGTGGCTAAAATTGGCGAAAACCACCTAATCCCGGAAGCCACAGAAAGCCACCCCAGAGACACCAATACGGTATTAACAGTCTTCGAGACCTTCGCATCAAATAACATGCGAAAAAGGACACTCCACAGCCTTGCCGAAGTCTACCAAGTAGCAACAATAAACCCATGGAGTGACACGGCCATTACCTTCAACGCCAGTGATGAACCTAAATTCCGAACAGCCCGAGCACCAGCCGCATTGGTCCTCAGTCCAATAGTGGACGGCTTTCGTCTCACCAAGGTACTCATGGACGGCGGCAGCGGATTGAACCTAATCTATGAGGAAACCCTCCAAAAATTGGATATAGACTGGAACCGCATCACGCGAAGCAGCACAACCTTTAGAGGAATAATCCCCAGTCGGGAAGCGCGCTGTACAGGAAAAATCACACTAGATGTGGTGTTCGGCACGCCGGACAATTACAGGTCCGAAGAAGTCACGTTCCACATGGCCCCGTTTAGCAGTGGTTATCACGCTTTGCTAGGGCGGGAAGCATTCACAATCTTCCAAGCAATACCCCATTAGGGGTACATGAAGCTCAAGATGCCCGGGCCTAACGGGATCATCACTCTCGCTAGTGATCCGGATGTAGCACTCCGTGCCGAAAACAAGATAGCCGCACTGGCCCTCGAGGCCCTATCCGAAGCCCTAGCGGCCGAGGAACTGACTGCGTTGCGCTCTACCATGAATAGGGACGACGTGGTACTCGATAAAAGATCCAAGTCGACCTCCTTTAAACCAGCGGACGAAATAGTCAAATTCCAAGTCCATCCAACGGACCCCAACAAAACAGCTTCCATCGGGGCACAGTTAAACCCTGATGTCGACGCCGCATTGCGAGAGTTCCTACGGGAGAACCGGGACATTTTCGCCTGGCATCCTTCGGACAAGCCAGAAATCCCACGCAGGTTGGCCGAGCACAGCTTAAATATCCAAACAGGATTCAAACCGGTAAACAGGCTCTTCGGCGTTTTTCCAAACCTAAGAGACAGGCTATGGGAGAGGAGCTAGCAAAGCTATTGGAGGCCGGATTCATCAGAGATATAAAACATCCGGACTGGCTAGCAAACCTGGTGATGGTACCAAAGAAGGACAAATCCTGGCGCCTGTGTGTCGATTTTAAAGACCTCAACAAGGCTTGCCCAAAGGATCCCTTCCTTCCCCCCCGCAACGATCAAATTATCGATGCCACCGCAAGACATGATTCGTTGTGTTTCCTCAACGCATATTTTGGCTACCATCAAATCAAGATGGCAGAATCAGACCAAGCCGCAACGGCATTTATCACACCATACGGGCCATTCTGCTTCAACACGATGCCCTTCGGGCTCAAAAACGCCGGCGCAACATATCAGCGCATGATTCAGACATGTTTGGCAAGCTAGATCGGTAAAACAGTGGAGGCATACGTAGATGATGTGGTCGTCAAAACAAGACATGTTGAATCTCTAGTAGACGACTTGAGGCTCACATTTGATAATCTCCGAACATACAACATCAAGCTCAACCCGGAAAAATGCGTTTTCGGCATCCCAGCCGGAAAGCTCTTGGGCTTCATTGTATCCAATAGAGGAATTGAAGCAAATCCAGCCAAGATCCGAGCTCTGTCGCAATTGGATATCCCAAAGGACCTCAAACAAATACAAAAGTTAACCGGATGTGTGGCGGCTCTAAGCCGCTTTATCTCCCGCCTGGGAGAAAAGGCCCTTCCCCTTTACCGCCTCCTTCGGTGCACCGAACACTTCAAATGGACGGACGCAGCCACGGCCGGACTCGACGAAATAAAAGCCATACTGGCAACAAACCCAGTCCTGGCCGCGCCAAACACCGGCGAACCAATGCTATTGTACATTGCAGCAACACATTAGGTTGTAAGCACAGTGCTCGTCGTCAAACGAGAAGCGGACGGACACAAATTCCCCCTTCAAAGGCCTGTCTATTATGTGTCCACTGTCCTCACTCCCTGCAAATCACGGTACCCGCATTATCAAAAGATTGCGTACGCGGTATTCATGGCATCCCGGAAGCTACGACACTACTTTCAAGAGTGTTCGATAACAGTAGCCTCAGAAGTACCACTTAACGACATTATCAACAACCGTGACGCAACGGGCCGGATTGCGAAATGGGCCATCGAGCTCCTCCCGTTCGACATAACTTATAAGCTACGACGAGCCATCAAGTCACAAGTTCTGGCCGATTTCATCGCAGAATGGACGGAGGCCGAACTCCCTAAAGAGTATGGCACATATTGAAATTGGACCATGCATTTCGACGGCTCCAAAATGTTGGCCGGACTGGGGGCTGGTGTTGTTCTGACGTCCCCCACAGGAGACACAGTTCAATACGTACTACAGATTCTGTACACGAACTCCAACAACGCAGCCGAATATGAGGCCCTTCTACATGGTCTCCGGATGGCAGTATCCATGGGCATCCAACGCCTAGAGGTGCGCGGGGACTTGAACCTCGCAATATCCCAAATAAACGGAGACTTCGATGCCAAGGATCCGAAAATGGCAGCTTACCGCAACGCCGTCCTCAAAATGTCAGCTCGGTTCGAGGGGCTTGAATTTCACCATATAGCCCGGGAAAATAATCAGGCGGCAGATGTCCTTCCCAACATCTTCTTGGAAAGGCTTTTTAAGCCATCCGTGGCATGGGAAGGGGAGCTGAACAATAACAGCCCGGACCCAACCGCATCACCCAACTCCGAGCATTCTAACACAATCGGTGGCTCTGCCATTGAAGTAACACCTTCAGCCCATGTAATAATGGCCGTCATTGCCCCATGGACGGAACCATTCCTCGCCTACCTTACTAGGCAGGTACTCCCCGAGGACCAGAATGAAGCACGCTGCATAGTGCGGCGATCCAAAGCCTACAGAGTCCACGAGGGGGAGCTTTATAAGAAAAGCACTACCGGAGTCCTTCAAAGGTGCATCTCCGAAGAGGAGGGGCGGAATCTCCTGGCTGAAATCCATGCCGGACTCGGCGGTCATCACGCTGCAGCCCGATCTATGGTAAGCAAGGCCTTCCATACAGGTTTTTATTGGACGACGGCCCGGGCAGACGCTCAGGACTTAGTCCAGCGATGCACCGGTTGCCAGCTCTTTGCAAACCAAAGCCATATGCCACCCACCGCCCTCCAAACTATCCCCATCACTTGGCCCTTTGCGGTCTGGGGGCTTGATATGGTTGGATCCCTCAAAGGTGGAACCCACAAGCACAAGTACCTACTCGTCATGGTGGATAAGTTCACCAAATGGATAGAAGCCAAGCATGTTAAGATGGCTGAATCTGGGCCTGTGATAGACTTCATATCCGGGGTTGTACACCGTTACGGCGTCCCCCACAGCATCATCACTGATAATGGCACGAACTTTACGGCCGACGAGGTAAAACTCTGGTGCAAAAACTTGGGCATCAAGCTCGATTACGCTTCTGTCTATCACCCACAGACTAACGGCCAGGTCGAACATGCAAACGGTCTTATCATGAGCGGCATCAAACCCAGATTAGTACGATCCCTCAAGAAATCTAACACACACTGGGTAAAGGAGCTCGACTCCGTACTCTGGGGGCTGCGAACCACACAGAATCGCACCACCGGATATACACCATTCTTCATGGTGTACGGCGCGGAGGCAGTTTTGCCTTGCGACATAATTCATGACTCACCTCGAGTGTGCATGTACGAAGAAAGAGAAGCTGAGCTCGATCGGCAGGACAGTTTGGACGCATTAGAGGAGGAGCGTGACGTGGCAAAAGCCCGTTCCGCATTTTATCAACAGCAGGCTCGAAGATACCAAAGCAGAGAAGTACGGGCCAAACATTACAACGTTGGCGAATTAGTTCTATGCCTGCCGGACAAGAAAAAGGACAAACTCAAGCCCAAGTGGGAAGGTCCCTTCATCATTGACCAAG
Organism: Triticum urartu; assembly: GCF_056163025.1. NCBI lineage: Eukaryota > Viridiplantae > Streptophyta > Magnoliopsida > Poales > Poaceae > Triticum > Triticum urartu. The sequence goes on along the minus strand of NC_141873.1, from coordinate 46,849,501 downwards.
TCCTGACTGGTGGTGCGTACCGCCTGCGAAGTGCATCGGATAGCCGACTCGAGCCGAACCCATGGAACGCAGCCCACCTCTGAAGATTCCATGCCTAGCGCCGGATCCTTTGTTCGTCTCCTTACTCTGTCCATTTTTATATGTACCTTCTGTCTTACATTTCTCTCCTTCTCTCTCTTTCCCTCTTATAGCCTGTAGAGGCTTACAAACTGACGCGCTATCCGCGCTCAGCAAACCTGGGGGCTTCTTTCAACAGAAGCTTATTTCTACGGGCTTCACGCCCAACACATGTGTCAAACTTCCGCGTGTACCTTTTATTCACCACTATATGCATCGATATGACTTAAGTTTTGGCCAAGCTGGGTTGCCTGGCTCCTGTGCTTACCCCTACGTTCCCGATTGTTCGGCTAGGCGGTAAAGGGAGCACCTCTGCGATTGTTACTGCCGGGTCAGCCGGACGTGTACCTTAGACTGGGTGAAGCCGAAAGCTAGCGTTCTTAAGGGAATATTCGGTCGGTGAACTAAAAGACGATCTTTTTATTTTTTCCAGATGCCCCTAGATGTTTTTCCTGTGTATCTCTTCGCAGCATGGACATGCACTTTAGGGCATGCCTCCCAGGGAAAGGAACCCCTAACGGAACTATTCTCCCTGGAAGATGTTTCTTACTAACCATGTAATATAACATAACTAGTCGGGCACTTGTCTGTTCACGCCATAATGACCCCTACGCCTGGTCTCCACGCATTCCCCGGTTCCTATATAACCGCACGGGAATTCGGACACACTCCGGACCGTCAGGTCCCGAGGCTAAAGCGAAAAGGTCGGCCATGACAAATGATCTATAATCCGGCTAGAGGGCATTATAAATTTCAATTAAATTACATAGTCATTTTGACTGATTGTACTCCTCTTGAATACCATCTAACAGGCTGTCTAATTTACAGTCCTACTGGGAATACTTTGCGGCCAACTCTACTTGGCCGTATACTAAGCTCACAGGGATCTCCTTCCCATCGGGCCCTACAGGACCAACCTCGGCCATATGGTTGGGGTTGGCCTGTGAATACCGCGTCTTCACCATGGCCCAGGTGTCGGGACCCCGATTCCAAGTCACATCGATCTAGCCGGTAACACCTCATATCACTTTGCGGCCTCACGCACGGTATTCCCACGGGTGTCGCCTTACCCTGGCCCGGGACCGTTTGCGCCTTTTGGCTCACGTATATGATTGTGTCGCTAGCATCCATATGACAAAGAACCCGGGCCGACATGGCTAGTCGTGAACCCAAAGTGGCACTAACCCATGGGGACAGGCATACATGATTCACATCGGGCATGTCGGTCAGCAGCGTGTGAATCCGGGCTGTAGCACTGGGCTAACAGGACTCCGGATGTCACCGTGTGACATTTCCGCGAAGGGACAGACACAGGAACAAAGTGAAACACATGCCGGCCAGTCAAGTGTCCTGAGCAGTAGTGCTGGGCTAGCAGGACTCCGGTGAACCGGGCTATAGTGGACTACCATGGCTCAAGGAAGCACTAGGCTACATTTCCCCATATGAGAGGCTGCCAAGGATAAACAACTAGTTTGTCGGATCCCACACATAGGAATACACGTCACACATACGCATAACATGCAAGTATGTGCTGTACAACATGGCATCACAACATAGCGCAAACTCATATAGCTAAAGGCTCAGAAGAGCCACACAACATAAAATACAAATAGGGGTCACATGACCCATCATTCAGAGCATACAAGCAACGGAAGCATTACATGTCTGAGTACAGACAACTACAAAAGAAGAGGCTAAGAGGCCTGACTATCTACAAATCCCTCCCAAGGGTACAAGATCGTAGCTGAGGTGCAAGCTACTTGTCGAAGTCCAAGAGGTACTACTAGTGAGACAGATGTCTCACCTGCAAAAACATAAATAAAGCAAACGTGAGTACAAAGGTACTCAGCAAGACTTACTTCAGATCCTATCATACATGCATTTGTATCAAGAAGGTAATGTGGGGTTTAGTTGCAGCAAGCCAGCTTTGACTCAGTGGCTATCCTGTTCTACGACAACGAGAAACTTCTTTGAGGTGAGGCAGCGCACACGAGTCCACTAAGCACCACATCAATACACTACTATGGATTCATCCTCGTCTCCTTACGAGAAGGCCATCCATAGCACTCACACTTGTCTTGAGCATTTTAGAGTATCCACTTTAAGTTGTCTATGTACCACGTAAGCATCCAAGAAGTCCATAACCGAGGACACGGCTATCCGAATAGATCATGATAACCCTGCAGGGGTGTAGTTCTTCACACACGCTCTCACCACTTATCACCATGTACATGTCATGTATCTCGGCAACCTTCAAGCGGAAGCCTGGCGAGGGTGTCGGCCACGACCTGACTAACCACGCAAGACTCTAGTCCAGGTTTATCACCTATTCTGGTTCCATCCGCAAGGAGATCCGGCCGGGGTGTCGCTCACGGCCCCAAATGATGTGAGCAGGGTTCCCAAGCCCACCACCCGGGTGCCACTTGGTACACCGTGCCACTGTGCCTGGTCTGTCCCAAGCCCACCTGGCCGGGTGCCACTTGGTAGACTACTAACACTACCTACAAACACCAGAAACTAATTGCAACTCCTGGACAGAGATCAAGTTGGCTAATAAGTCGAGAGAGCTTGGAGCGCCCGGAGCCCAATGTGTGGTAGTAACTAGTCATTGGACAACTTACACCGAACTCAGTTCTTCAGGACGGTTCCAGTGAGACAACCCACCATGTACTCCTACATGGCCTCTCACCGCTACCTTTACCAAATCGTGTTCACACGCTTAACTCTCAGCACCAGAACATATCGTACCACTCCAATTCATTCCCGATGAATCAGACCTGACACAACTCTAAGCAATAGCAGGCATGGCATGGTAGGAACACCACATGTCTCAATCAACTCCTACACATGCTAGTGGGTTTCAACTATTTACTGTGGCAATGACAGGTCATGCAGAGGAATGGGTGCAGCTACCACACCATAAAGTAGCAGTTGAATCGTTGTTGTCCTAATGCAATAAAAGAGAGTAGGAGTGAGAGAGTGGGATTGTATCGGAATGAACAAGGGGGGTTTCTTGCCTGGTAGATCAACAGGGGGCACTGCTCCTCAGACAGGTACTCCCGAACACTTTCCGGAGCAGGACCTATCGAGAAGGAACGGTGTCGAAAATCAAACACAAGTATATGCAACAATATGATGCATGATCATGGCATGAGTATGTGATGCTGTTTGAGTTAATGCACCTAGCATTTCTTTGGTTGAAGTCCATTTGAACCAAGGGTTCAAATACAACTCCAAATTAAGCTCCTAAATATGCCACAGGTGTGTTTTCATGTATACAGCATGTATAGGTTGGTTTTTCATGCATGAAAATGGTACAGATGGATAGATTGCATTCTTCTGATAATTTTTCATATATAAATTATTTCAATCTGAGCTACGGTTGAATTTCTATGAATTTTTGAAGTTTAAACTGTTTTCTGGAATTTCCTGTATTGTTTTAAATCCAGAAAATAGCTTAATGCATCAGCACTGCATCATGCTTGCGTCAGCAAGTCAACAGCGCTGACTGGTCAAACCTAACGTGTGGGGTCCACATGTCAGTGTCATAGTTAGTTAACAGTGTTAATTAGATATTAAACTAATCCTAACAGAAACATTAGCAGGGCCGGGCCCCACCTGTCATTGACCCTAGGTAGTCAAACCCCAGGTGAACTGGGGGGGGGGGGTTAGACCGGTCAACCCCACCAGCGTTTAGCTGCCGGCGAGGCCGAACGCGGCGGAGGGCTCGGGATCACCGTTCCGGCGACCAAAAGGACGGCGGAGAGCATCGGGGCATAGCCCGCGCTCGTCCGCACCGAATGGAGCAAGTGGGAGAGGCGGGGGCGGCCGGAGCGAAGCTCGGGGCGGCGGCCGGAGCACGGCCAAGTGCGGGCGAGGGCTGCGGTGCATGGGGAAGCGAGCGGAGAGGCTCTACGGCCTCCTGGCGTCACCGGGAGCAGGGTGACGCGCTCGACTGCGGGCTGTGGTGGCCAGGGCGACGGCGGCGGGGCGCTTCGGCCATCTACAAAACGACGGCTACGGCGAGCGGCAAGCTACGGGGTTAGGGGAAAAGGTTCAGGGCCTCACAGTGAGCACGAAGGGCTTGACGGCGAGCTCGGGGAGGTCCGGACGGCGACGAATTTGACGGCGGCGATCTGCGTGGCCAGAGATGAAGACGACAGCGGTGGCGACGATATGGTGCACCCCCGGTTTCCTGGCTCATCGAGGACGTAGAGGACGTCGTGGCGGAGCTCTCGGGCATAGAGAGAGGTCGAGGGGGAGGCGGTGGCTGCGGAAACAGCGATCGACGGCGACGGCTGCGCTTGGGTGCGGGCGAGAGAGGGTGACAGAGGAGAGGAGAAGCACGGGGGAGAGTGAGAGGGGGTCGGGGAGGCTGCGTGGCGTCGTCGGGGGCCTCCAGCAGCAAGCGGGGAAGCAGGAGGTGGCCCGCGCGTGCTCGCGCGTGGCGAGCACGTGCCCCTGTCCTCCTGGCGCGAGAGAGGGGACGACTGGCAGTGCTAGTCGGCTGGGCCGGCCTGCTGGGCCGCTGGGCCAGGCCGGCTGCATAGTGTCAGGCCGCAGGTAAGCACAGGTACGCTTTCCCTTTTTGTTTTCTTTTCTAATTTTGTGACATTTGTTTTGATTTGATAAAAATACCAAATCATTTTATTGAATTCTGCTAAATTTTGCAGGGACCTAAGGAATTAATCCAAAGCCCCTCACCCAAATTCAGAATTATTGGACAATATTTTGTATATATAAAAATATTTATCCAACGCAAATAAATACTGGATTAATTCCAAATGCCCAAAATAAATACGTATGAGCTCTTTAAAATATTGGCTTGATTTTTATCTCTGTCCAATATTTTCACAGAGCAACATGAGAATTTTCTTGGACCCTTTTGGAGCAATTTTTACTTGGGTCATTTTCAGAAATGATTCTGAGGGTTTCACAAATCCCCATTTCAAATTTAAATGAAATTTAAACATGATGCAAACATGAAGGGCTAGCCTAGGTCATACCAGAACTAGGGATGTGACAACTCGCCCCCACTCGGAAGAATCTCGTCCCAAGATTCAGGAGTCGGCGGGAAGAAAGTGGGGTACTCCAGTCGAAGACGATCTTCACGCTCCCAGGTAGCTTCTCTCTCGGAATGATGAGACCACTGAACCTTGAGAAACTTGATGTTATGACGTCGAGTGACACGCTTTGCTTGATCAAGAATGCGAACAGGGTACTCTCGATAAGTGAGGTTATCTTGGAGATCAAGCGTTTCGTGGTCCACTCCGCGGATGGGATCCGAGAAGCAACGCCTGAGTTGAGAGACGTGGAAAACATCATGTACTCGAGAAAGATGTGGGGGTAGTTCCAACTGGTAGGAAACTTCTCCTCGTTTAGCGAGAATGCGAAAAGGACCAATGTAACGAGGAGCCAACTTGCCCTTGATACCGAAACAATGGGTACCCTTCAAAGGGGTAACCCGAAGGTAAGCCTTGTCGCCAATTTCATAAGCCACTTCCTTATGACTACGGTCATACTGGCTCTTTTGACGAGATTGGGCTGTTTTCAAGTTCTCACGAATGATGCGAACTTGCTCTTCTGCCTCCTGGATCATATCCGGTCCAAAGAATTGTCTTTCACCGGTTTCTGACCAGTTCAAAGGTGTTCGACATCTTCGTCCATACAGAACCTCAAAAGGACCTTTCTTGAGGCTGGATTGGTAGCTATTGTTATAAGAAAACTCGGCGAAGGGAAGACACTTCTCCCAATCCATACCGAATGAGATAACACAAGCTCAAAGCATGTCTTCAAGAATTTGGTTGACCCTTTCCACCTGACCACTTGATTGAGGGTGGAAAGCGGTACTGAAGGAAAGATGGGTGCCCATGGCAGTTTGGAAACTTTCCTAGAAATGAGAAGTGAAAAGACTACCACGGTCTGAATTGATCTCTAGTGGAACACCATGAAGTGACACTATTCGAGAAATATATAAGTCAGCGAGCTGACTAGTAGTGATACTCTCTCGAACAGGTAGGAAGTGAGCCACTTTGGAAAGACGATCAATGACTACGAAGATAGCATTATTCCCTCTCTTGGTCCTGGGAAAGCCGGTGATGAAGTCCATACCAACTTTATCCCATTTCCATTCAGGAATAGCTAAAGGCTGAAGGATGCCAGCAGGTCTCTGATGCTCCGCCTTCACGCGATGACAAACGTCACAGTTAGCAATAAACTGAGCGATTTCGCTCTTCATCCTAGTCCACCAGAACCTCTGGCGTAGGTCCTGATACATCTTAGTACTACCGGGATGGTTCGTGAGAGGAGATTCATGCGCCTCCTTAAGGATTAATTGTCGAAGATGTTGATTCTTGGGAACCACCAAGCGACTCTCAAAGAAAACAACACCACAGTCATCTATAGAGAAACTACCACCAACTCCCTTGTTAATGTTTCTCTTGATCCGGGAAATTCCCATATCCTGCTTCTGAGCGGAGATGATTTGATCCACAAGAGTAGGTTTCGCCACCAAAGTAGAAAGGAATCCGTGAGGAGCAAGGTGAAGGTTAAGCTTACATAATTCCTCATGGAGAAATGGTTGGCCCTGTTGCAACATGAGATTGTTGCAATAGGACTTACGACTTAGCGCATCAGCCATGACATTGCCCTTGCCTGGGGTGTAGGTAATCCCTAAGTCGTAATCTGAGATCAACTCCAGCCAACGTCTTTGCCTAAGGTTCAAATCTGGTTGGGTGAAGATATACTTGAGACTCTGGTGATCGGTGTAAATCTCGCAACGTTTACCGAGAAGGTAATGTCGCCAGGTCTTAAGTGCATAGACTACGGCTGCATGCTCTAGATCATGTGTAGGATGATTCTCCTCATGTGGATGCAACTGTCGAGATGCATAGGCAATCACATGGCGATCTTGCATAAGAATGCAACCTAGTCCCTGCCGTGAGGCATCACAATAGATAACAATGTCCTTAGTGAAATCCAGTGGCACAAGTATGGGAGAAGAAGTCAGGCGTCTTTTCAGTTCCTGAAAACTGTGCTCACACTATGGGGACCACTCAAACTTTTTATCTTTCTTGAGAAGTTCCGTGAGAGGTTTGTCCACTTTGGAGAAGTTCTCAATGAAGCAGCGACAATAACTGGCTAGGCCAAGGAAACTCCTAACTTGCTTAACTGTTTCAGGTGGATTCCAATCAAGAACGGCTTGAACTCTTTCGGGATTGACAGCAATGCCCTTACCATAGATTACGTGGCCTAGGTAGGTCACTTCTGGCAACCAAAATTCGCACTTGGAGAACTTGGCATAAAGGCGGTGTTCTCTGAGTTTTTCTAACACAAGACTAAGATGTTCGGCATGCTCTTCCTCGTTCTTCGAGTAAATAAGTATATCATCAAGGTAAACCATGACGAACTTATCTATGTACTCCATGAAGATCGAGTTCATCAAGTGGGAGAATGTAGCTGGAGAATTGGTTAGACCAAAGGACATGACGGTGTACTCGTACTGACCATAACGAGTGACAAAAGCGGTCTTAGGAATTTCCCCATTTCTGATCTTGATTTAGTGATAGCCTAACCTCAAATCCATCTTGGAAAAGACTGAGGATCCAGCGAGCTGATCATACAAATCGTTGATCCTGGGGAGCGGATACTTGTTCTTTATCGTGACCAAATTAACGGGACGATAATCTACAACCATTCGGTCTGTACCATCCTTCTTCTTAACGAAGAGGACGAGGCAAGCCCAGGGAGAAGAAGTAGGACGGATGAAACCCTTTTGCAAGGACTCGTCAAGTTGGTTCTTAAGGTCGGCTAGCTCTAAGGGTGCCATCTTGTAAGGTCTCCTAGAAATTGGGGCGGTTTCGGGGATAAGATCTATGACAAACTCTACATCTCTGTCAGGTGGGATACCTGCCAGTTCCTCAGGAAAGACATCTGAGAAGTCACGGACTACCGAGATGTCTTCAAGGTCAGGAAGAGGGTTGGCATTAAGAGAATAGAGTTGGCACTTTGCAACTCTTGTGGAGACAGTGACTATCTTGCCAGATGGGTGTGTAAGCTAAACAGACCTTGTGTAACAATCAATCTTGGCATAATGAGCTTTCATCTAGTCCATACCCAAGCTGATGTTAATATCTGTAGACTTGAGGGCTATAAGTGATGCAAGGAATACAAGTCTGTCAACAAGGATTTCATTACCATGGCTTACACTAGAAGTTTGCCATTTGGATCCAGGAGTTTGAATGAGTAGTGGGGAGGGCATATCACAAAATGACATGTCGTGCAAGCGGGCATAACTTTCGGAAATGAAGGAGTGAGATGCTCCAGTATCGAACAGAACCGAAGCTGGATGACAGTTGACAAGGAGTGTGCCAAGAACGACATCTGGATCATCATGAGCATCTTTAGCTGAGACGTGATGCACACGTCCAAGTTCAGTGGGAGCTGACTTGGCACTGAACATCTGGTGTGAAGGCTTACTACCACGGCCAACAGACTTCTCGGGCTGGGGTGGAGCAACACGGGTCTGAGTGCAAATACGGGCAATGTGGCCTGGCTCTCCGCACTTGTAACAAATCTTGGAGGTAGGACAAGGACCCGCGTTGACAAGTGGTCTACCAATAGGCATGGGTGTAGCATACGGTTGAACTGGGTAAGGTGCCACACAAGAAGGCCTTGGTGTATAACCGGGTGGAAGAGCGGAGTTCGGAACCCAAATCCGGCGCTTCTGAGAACTAGAACTGGAGGAAGAACCCAAAACACGGGTGTGCTTACGAGACTCCTCGTAAGTGAGTTGAGCTGTCTCTGCATTAATAGCCTTGTTCACAAGAGCGTGGAATGTATCACAGTGATGCAGGTGGAGATCACGATGCAACTTGGGGTTGAGACCCTTCCGGAACCTAGCCTGCTTCTTGGCGTCTGTGGACACCTCTTTTGTAGCATAGCGGGCAAGGTTCTCAAATTCCCTACTATAAGCATCAACAGCCATCTTACTCTGGGTGAAACTACAGAACTCTTCTCTCTTGCGGTCAATGAGAGCCTGAGGAATGTGATGCTCGCGAAAGGCCTCAGTGAAAACTCTCCAAGTGGTTATCTGGCCAGCTGGAAGCATAGCCTCATAGTTCTGCCACCAAAGACTAGCAGGACCTTATAGATGATAAGCAGCGTAGGTGACCTTGTCACTTTCAGCTACGTTCGCAGAACGCAGCTTGTGTGCGATACTATGGAGCCAGTCATCTGCATCCTGTGGTTCAATGGAATGATGGAAGGTAGGTGGTTTCAGACCAATGAAATCATAGATGGATGCTGACTCTTTGTGCTGATGGGAGGTGTTCTCCTCAATACGTGCCGACAAGCGGTTAGACTCTCGCTTGTTCTTCTCCATCTCTAACATGAACTCTGCCAACGAAGGCTGGTCGGGAGGATCCTCATCCCTACCATCTCCGTGGTTCCGGCTACGAGCAATAGAACTTCGGTTAACTGACGACATCCTGAAGAACCAACCAAGGAAACAAGGATGGATTCAGCATCATCATAAGGATGTAGAATATAGTACGAGGAAAATACTATCTCTTGAACTCCTAGGATAATTCCGGCAGCATAATGGCAGTAAAATGCTCAAAATGAGACATCCTGCAAATGATGGGGTAGCACCAAACTCAACATCATCACCCAAGGTTCTGAGATATTACTAAACAGGCTACACCGGAGGTACTCAAACTGGGATATGACTCAAATCAACCAAACCTATGGGACTACGGAGTAGTAACACGTGATCCTGATAGACGGGAGAGGAAGCCTAGTTCCTTAACCCCGTAGGAAAGATAGGATGACTCAGATCAGAAGGGCATGAGGTATAAGGAGTAAAAAGAGCCTTACGTTCCCTTCCGCAATCAATTCCCTTACGTAACTAAAGAATTTCTAGACTCAACTTCGACCAGGTTGGCTTGGAATTCCTACAGGCAGTCAGGCTCTAATACCAAATCTGTCGGGACCCCGATTCCAAGTCACATCAATCTAGTCGGTAACACCTCATATCACTTTGCGGCCTCACGCACGGTATTCCCACGGGTGCCGCCTTACCCTGGCCCGGGACCGTTTGTGCCTTTTGGCTCACGTATATGATTGTGTCGCTAGCATCCATATGACAAAGAACCCGGGCCGACATGGCTAGTCGTGAACCCAAAGCGGCACTAACCCATGGGGACAGGCATACATGATTCACATCAGGCATGTCGGTCAGCAGCGTGTGAATCCGGGCTGTAGCACTAGGCTAACAGGACTCCGGATGTCACCGCGTGACATTTCCCCGAAGGAACAGACACAGGAACGAAGTGAAACACATGCCGGCCAGTCAAGTGTCCTGAGCAGTAGTGCTGGGCTAGCAGGACTCCGGTGAACCGGGCTGTAGCGGACTACCATGGCTCAAGGAAGCACAAAGCTATATTTCCCCATATGAGAGGCTGCCAAGGATAAACAACTAGTTTGTCGGATCCCACACATAGCAATACACGTCACACGTACGCATAACATGCAAGTATGTGTTGTACAACATGGCATCACAACATAACACAAACTCATATAGCTAAAGGCTCAGAAGAGCCACATAACATAAAATACAAACAGGGGTCACATGACCCATCATTCAGAGCATACAAGCAACGGAAGCATTACATGTCTGAGTACAGACAACTACAAAAGAAGAGGCTAAGAGGCCTGACTATCTACAAATCCCTCCCAAGGGTACAAGATCGTAGCTGAGGTGCAAGCTACTCGTCGAAGTCCAAGCGGTACTACTAGTGAGACAGATGTCTCACCTGCAAAACATAAATAAAGCAAACGTGAGTACAAAGGTACTCAACAAGACTTACTTCAGATCCTATCATACATGCATTTGTATCAAGAAGGTAATGTGGGGTTTAGTTGCAGCAAGCCAGCTTCGACTCAGTGGCTATCCTGTTCTACGACAACGAGAAACTTCTTTTAGGTGAGGCAGCGCACACGAGTCCACTAAGCACCACATCAATACACTACTATGGATTCATCCTCGTCTCCTTACGAGAAGGCCATCCATAGCACTCACACTTGTCTTGAGCATTTTAGAGTATCCACTTTAAGTTGTCTATGTACCACGTAAGCATCCAAGAAGTCCATAACCGAGGACACGGCTATTCGAATAGATCATGATAACCCTGCAGGGGTGTACTTCTTCACACACACTCTCACCACTTATCACCATGTACATGTCATGTATCTCGGCAACCTTCAAGAGGAAGCCTGGTGAGGGTGTCGGCCACGACCTGACTAACCACGCAAGACTCTAGTCCAGGTTTATCGCCTATTCGGGTTCCATCCGCAAGGAGATCCGGCCGGGGTGTCGCTCACGGCCCCAAACGATGTGAGCAGGGTTCCCAAGCCCACCATCCGGGTGCCACTTGGTACACCGTACCACTGTGCCTGGTCTGTCCCAAGCCCACCTGGTCGGGTGCCACTTGGTAGACTACTAACACTACCTACGAACACCAGAAACTAATTGCAACTCCTGGACAGAGATCAAGTTGGCTAATAAGTCGAGAGAGCTTGGAGCACCCGGAGCCCAATGTGTGGTAGTAACTAGTCATTGGACAACTTACACCGAACTCAGTTCTTAAGGACGGTTCCAGTGAGACAACCCACCATGTACTCCTACATGGCCTCTCACCGCTACCTTTACCAACACTACTAGGAAAAGGGCTATAGATAGGATTGATAATAATGGCGCACCATGGAAGCAGTGCGCCACTACTATATACTAATGCCGCTCCGGTTGGTGATGCGCCATTAGTGTGGAGGACACTAATGGCGCACCAGAAACAGGGTGCGCCACTAGTATTAAATTATTATTTTTTCCATTTTTCCATACATACTAATGGCGCATCAGGTCGAAGTGCGCCATTACTAGTTCTAAGTAGTAATGGCGCACCAAGCAGACAGTGCGCCATTACTGTAAAAAAATTATTCTTTTTTTTGCAAAACTACTAATGGCGCATCGTTTCACAGTGCGCCATTACTAGTTTAAACTAGTAATGGCGCACTATTACCCGGTGCGCCATTAGTATATATATTTTTTTTACTTTTTTGCAAAACTACTAATGGGAAAGAAGATTATGAACAGATAGCTAGCTAAGATCGATTGTATTTAAATCGTAGTCTTCATTTCTCGATTGTATTTCATGGGCACTTTTTGATATCATGAATATTTTTAAATGTCATGGGCACTTTTTGAATTCATGAGGACACTTGATCTCGATCTCCATCTCGATCTCGATTCCTCCCTCCATCTCGATCTCGATCCCCCTCCATCTCGATCCCACCCGCACCCTCCCCCGCTAGCTCCACCGCCGCCGACGACCCACCGCAACCCTCCCCCGCTCCACCGCCGCCGACGAGCACCCGGCCCCCCGCACCCTCCCCCGCTCCACCGCCGCCAACGGGCACCCCCCGCACCCTCCCCCGTTCCACCGCCGCCGATGATGATATTTTCAAGTAACAAATTTGAACATATTTTTTAAAAAATTATTACTGTTTTTATAAAAAAATTATTACTGTTATGATTTAAACAAGTTTGAACATATTTAAACACAAATAAATATCAAACAGCATTTAAAATGCATAAAAAATATTGGGGAGCCTGGGAATCGAACCCAGGACCTCCTGTGTGTGTGTTGCGTGCTGACTAGTCGGGCTAGTGGGGGGCTTCTGTTGTAGATAGGGTTAGGTTGTAGATAGGGCTAGTGGGCTAGATTAAAACAAAATTCTAATGGCGCACCGAGGGGTGGTGCGCCATTAGAATAATCGTACTTATGGCGCACGAGGGGGTAGTGCGCCATTAGAACCCTCCCCCCACTCCACCTACTGCCCTTGCACTGTGTCCTCCCTCCCTCCCTCGCCAGATTCCCCTCGATCGACCACCGCCATCCGCCGCCGCCGCAGCCGCCCACGCGCCCCCGCCGCCTCCCTCTCCCCTTCCTCCCCCTCGAGCACCGCCTCCCCCCGGGCCCCGCCTCCCCCGCGAGCGCCGCCCCCTCCGTCCCCTCCGTCCACCGCGCCTGCACGCCCTAGGGTTCCGGCTCCAAGGTGGGTGGCAAGGTCGACACGCCGCCTCCTCCTCGACGCGCCTCCTCCTCGACGCGCAGCCGCCGCCGCCTCCTCGACACCGGCGCCCTCCTACGGCATCCTGCCGTTATCCCACAGGTGATTCCTCACCTCTCCCCCCTTCCCCTCCTCCCCCTAGGCTGGTTGTTGCTCGATTCAGGTCCCTTCTGGAGATATGTGTTAAGGCAAGTGCATCATATATATGTTCAGTGACATGGGACTGGTGGATGGCAATTCTATCTATATGTTTTTCTACCGTGTTTTTATTTAATTGTCTTAATCATGCAATGCTCTGTATGTTCGTGACTACACAATTGAGATAACTACTCCTCATACGGGTCATGTACTTATGTACAAAGTCTGACACCATGCCAAAGTTCTAGTGCAGAGTTTTATAGTTCAAAGAGGCGGCATGAACAAGTTGTAGTGCAGCTTATGCCTATGCTAATGCACCGTCACAGAGGGTGTTAATTAGTTGATGATGAAAATTCAAAAAAAATGATGATGGTGCAAGAAAGCTGTGCATGTTTGGTTCAGTCACATAGGACTGGTAGATGGCAATTCTCACTATATGTTTTGCTACCATGTTTTTATTTGTTTGTTTTGGTTGTGCAATGCTCTCTATGCTGATTTGTCATGTAAGATAGTACGTATATGGTTCGACGTGCAGGATCAAGTATACTATGTGCCTGAAGCAGTGTCTGTCAGCCATAAGACATGGCATTATAAATCTGGACACTGGGACTGGGAGGGTATATCCAGTTTAGCACCACATCAGCTGTGCTTTGTTTATGTCACTGGTCTTAGTACAACATTAGTCATGTGTTGTCTTCGATGGGTCTCTTGTATGCCTCTTTTTTATATTTTGGCATATTGGCACCCAGTGAACATGTTTTGTTATATGGCAATATTATATAGTGGTGAAAGGCTCAACTCTGTCTGACTAATGCTATGCAATGTTATAAAATGGCATCCATTTTGGGCAGAAAAAAATGTTATTTCATGAGTTGACAAACTATCTGCTAATACTTCTTCATTGTGAGTAGTTCCACTTTCAGTTTATAAGAAGTATACTATGCTTATAACTAAGCCAAATGTTTACATTATTCTTATTACTGTGCATGCTGTGATGTTCTAGACGGTTAAGTATTTGCAACCTGCTGCTAAACTAGATCATGAATATGTCTACATTACTGATCACATTGAGAAAGAGATGCAAAGATGATGATCAAAGATGGGCTGCTGTAGAACTGTTCTTCATCTTTAAAGTGCTGTTGTATAGAAATATGCTGAATTTTCTGCTCTGATTGTTGCTCAAAGAAATTTAGCAAAAAAATGGGGTCCTGGGAGACGTCGCTGCTGCTTGAGGCCCTTGAGAGGCCCTTCGTGTCGTGATGATTTTGCAGGTACCCCGAGAGGCCCTTGAGTTTGCCGGAATGTCGATTAACTTCCGTTCTGGCAAATTCGGGTACTCCATATGTCCTATTTTCAGCAAAGGTCATGCTAAAATTTTCCGTGAATTTTAGCATGACTTTGCTAAAAATAGGACATATGGGGTACTTGCGACTAATGCATGGGCCAGGGTATCTTAGTACTTAGTTAAGTAGGATCAACTGCCCTGCCATTCTTGCTGCATTAAACTATAGATGGCAATAGAGCCAAGTTATTAGGCCCAACTTATAATTCTCGTTAGCATCGATAAACCCTAGATGATAAACCCAACATAGGTGGCAATAGAGCCAAGTGATTAGTGCCAAGTGATTAGGCCCAACCTAGGGTGCCTCGGTGTCGATGAGAACCTAAATGATGTACGCTTAGGCTTTTAGGGTGCCTCGGCATCGACAAAACCTAAATGATGAAAGCTTAGGCTTTTAGGGTGCCTCGGTGTCGACAAACCCTAAATGATGTAGTTTTGAATTATGAACGTAGGATATGTCATCATCATCATCGGACGACGAAAGTCTCCCGGCGGAGTGCGACTGGTGCCACGACGATCAAGGTCTGTGCGACATGCCTCACCTGGACGATGATAGGCGCTTCAGCATTAAGCTCGAGGAGACCTTCGAAGTTGAAGCAGTACACAACGACGACAAGTGTTATTTTCATAATTAAGCATGACTTCAACTATTTCAACGTGTAATTTTCATCTTTTACAATTCGAGTATAGCTTATCCCATGCCATGCAAGACGCTATGTCTTGGAGAGGATGGATTTTGAAGACCATGAAATTTCTGAAACAAAGAAAATTCACCTAAGGACTCATCACGATGTGGACTTTGAAGTAAATCTATATAATTCTGAGAGCGTAACCCATTTTGGTTGCAAAAATTGGGAAGCATTTTGCAAGATGTATGGTTTTGATGAGGGTATGCTTATCACCATGGATCTTGGTAATCCTGACATCAACCAAGACAATATGGACATTTGGGTCCTTGTTGATACGCCTCCAGTTCTACCGCTATGTGAGTTTCTCAAACATAGTTATTAGCTAATTTATATTGTTTATTTCAAAATAGTTGATAGCTTATTTCCATTGACAGCTTATTTTTATTGTTCAAAGAATGTGCGGGAGATGGTAGACAAAACCCACTACACCGATGGCTCCGAATTAACAACTTACAAGGAGAAAAATCATTTGGTCGGATTTTGTACTGACATTGAGAATTACAATATCTACAATAAAACTCCTCAACATTATGGTAAATACGTGCCACTAGTGCATGTGTTCAACTACGGTAACTACCATGGAGATACCCTGGTAAGATTTTTACTATTACGACATCCGTGCATCTTTTGCATACTTCTAAAACTAGTACATCATTGCTAACTATGAAGTTATTACTATGTTTTTCAACAGATAATCCCAGAGAATTGTGTGCCTCATATGATGTATCTGAAAGGTAGTGTTAATGTTTTGAACATACAGCCAGGTCGTCCTACGAATCTCAACTGTCCATACAAGATTTCTAAAAGAAGTGGAGACATGAAAATCAAAGGATGGAAAAAATGTATGGACAGTCGTAAGGAGCTTCTTGGAAGCAAAAGTAAGCGAAGCGCAAGAATTGGAGATAGGATGTTCTCCATTCTCCATAATGGAGAGTCAGGGTCTATATTGTTTTATGCTATTTTAGCTTAAATAGGGTATTTAGGTCCTGCCTAATACTGATGATCATGTGCTAAGAACAATTAAGTAGGGTTGGTTCGAAGACTATCAAGATGATGATCGTATGACTTGTTATGAATAACGAGTAGAAGTTGTATGATGATGATTAGTAGGACTTGTTAGGATTAGTATTACTTCCGAAAGAATCGATACTCGCGGTCTTGAGACTTGTAATGTTTTATCTTTGTTCGGTCTTTTGAATTCGGAGACTAATATGATGAATTGTATTCGGAGACTAATCTTCTATTGTATTCGATGAATCTGATGTTGCTGTGTGCTGCTGTCTATATTCTTTCCAATAATATATTTTGTAACCTGTGAAAAAATCAGAAAAGCAAAAAAATAAAACCTAATATTCATACTAATGGCGCACCACACAAGACACTAATGGCGCACTGTGATCATCACACTAATGGCGCATTAACTGCTGGTGCGCCATTAGAATGCCAAAGCACATGGGTACATATGGCCCCCTGGGAGGCATTCTAATGGCGCACTGCAGGCTATACTAATGGCGCACTACGTGGTGCGCCATTAGAACACCAGATACTAATGGCGCACCGGTGGTGCGCCATTAGAATTTAATTCTAATGGCGTGATGCCAGTGGCGCACCGGTAGTGCGCCATTAGAAGGAAAATTCGGTGCGCCACTAGCATGCCTTTTCCTAGTAGTGCAAATCGTGTTCACACGCTTAACTCTCAGCACCAGAACATATCGTACCACTCCAATTCATTCCCGATGAATCAGACCTGACACAACTCTAAGCAATAGCAGGCATGGCATGGTAGGAACACCACATGGCTCAATCAACTCCTACACATGCTAGTGGGTTTCAACTATTTACTGTGGCAATGACAGGTCATGCAGAGGAATGGGTTCAACTATCGCAGCATAAAGTAGCAGTTGAATCGTTGTTGTCCTAATGCAATAAAAGAGAGCAGGAGCGAGAGAGTGGGGTTGTATCGGATGAACAAGGGGGGTTGCTTGCCTGGTAGATCAACAGGAGGGCACTTCTCCTCAGACAGGTACTCCCGAACACTTTCCGGAGCAGGACCTATCGAGAAGGAACGGTGTCGAAAATCAAACACAAGTATATGTAACAATATGATGCATGATCATGGCATGAGTATGTGATGCTGAGTTAATGCACCTAGCATTTATTTGGTTGAAGTCCATTTGAACCAAGGGTTCAAATACAACTCCAAATTAAGCTCCTAAATATGCCATAGGTGTGTTTTCATGTATACAGCATGTATAGGTTGGTTTGTCATGCATGAAAATTGTACAGATGGATAGATTGCATTTTTCTGATAATTTTTCATATATAAATTATTTCAATCTGAGCTACGGTTGAATTTCTATGAATTTTTGAAGTTTAAACTGTTTTCTGGAATTTCCTGTATTGTTTTAAATCCAGAAAATAGCTTAATGCGTCAGCACTGCATCATGCTTGCGTCAGCAAGTCAACAGCGCTGACTGGACAAACCTAACGTGTGGGGTCCACACGTCAATGTCATAGTTAGTTAACAGTGTTAATTAGATATTAAACTAATCCTAACAGAAACATTAGCAGGGCCGGGCCCCACCTGTCATTGACCCTGGGTAGTCAAACCCCAGGTCAACTGGGGGGTTAGACCGGTCAACCCCACCGGCGTTTCGCCGCCGGCGAGGCCGAACGCAGCGGAGGGCTCGGGATCACCGTTTCAGCGACCAAAAGGACGACGGAGAGCACCGGGGCGTAGCCCGCGCTCGTCCGCACCGAATGGAGCAAGTGGGAGAGGCGGGGGCGGCCGGAGCTCGCCAGAGCGAAGCTCGGGGTGGCGGCCGGAGCATGGCCAAGTGCGGGCGAGGACTGCGGTGCATGGGGAAGCGAGTGGAGAGGCTCTACGGCCTCCTGGCGTCACCGAGAGCAGGGTGACGCGCTCGGCTGCGGGCTGCGGTGGCCAGGGCGACGGCGGCGGGGCGCTTCGGCCATCTACGAAATGACGGCTACGGCGAGCGGCAAGCTACGGGGTTAGGGGGAAAAGGAGGTCCGGATGGCGACGAATTTGACAGTGGCGATCTGCGTGGCCGGAGATGAAGACGACGGCGATGGCGATGATATGGTGCACCCCCGGTTGCCTGGCTCGTCGAGGACGTAGAGGACGTCGTGGCGGAGCTCTCGGGCATAGAGAGAGGTCGAGGGGGAGGCGGTGGCTGCGGCAACAGCGATCGGCGGCGATGGCTGCCCTCGGGTGCGGGCGAGAGAGGGTGACAGAGGAGAGGAGAAGCACGGGGGAGAGTGAGAGGGGGTCGGGGAGGCTGCGTGGCGTCGTCGGGGGCCTCCAGCAGCGAGCGCGGAAGCAGGAGGTGGCCGGCGCGTGCTCGCGCGCGGCGAGCGCATGCCCATGTCCTCCTGGCGTGAGGAAGGGGACGACTAGTAGTGCCAGTCGGCTGGGCCGGCCTGCTGGGCTGCTGGGCCAGGCCGGCTGCACAGTGCCAGGCCGCAGGTAAGCACAAGTAGGCTTTCCCTTTTTGTTTTCTTTTCTAATTTTCTGACATTTGTTTTGATTTAATAAAAATACCAAATCATTTTATTTAATTCTGCTAAATTTTGCAGGGACCTAAGGAATTAATCCAAAGCCCCTCACCAAAATTCAGAATTATTGGACAATATTTTGTATATATAAAAATATTTATCCAACGCAAATAAATACTGGATTAATTCCAAATGCCCAAAATAAATACTTATGAGCTCTTTAAAATATTGGCTTGATTTTTATCTCTGTCCAATATTTTCAGAGAGCAACATGAGCATTTTCTTGGACCCTTTTGGAGCAATTTTTACTTGGGTCATTTTCAGAAATGATTCTGAGGGTTTCACAAATCCCCATTTCAAATTTAAATGGAATTTAAACATGATGCAAACATGAAGGGCTAGCCTAGGTCATACTAGAACTAGGGATGTGACACCAGGCCTCCCTAGCGCCTTGACGGCAGGCTGATATCTTCCACAACTGGAAGTGCCGCCGTGCTCCCCTCTGCTTCTCCGCAAGCTCTCCAAGACCTTCGGGTGTGGAGACGGATCGCCACAGGACCTGGGCGACGCCTCGCATCGCCTGCCGAACTCGATCGAGCAATTGCAAGAGCTCGGGAAGAACGTCACCCGTAGAACCGGGCATCTCCTCTGCCGGACGACCTCTTAACATACCTACGGACATTGCTCTGTTAATCAACGGCACCGCCGGACTTTCTTTTAAAAGGTTCGTTCAAGCACTTACTAAATATGCCGCACTGAAGCCGCTGATTCTCCTTCACGGAGTCTGACAGCTAGGCACGAACA
Organism: Triticum urartu; assembly: GCF_056163025.1. Taxonomy (NCBI): domain Eukaryota; kingdom Viridiplantae; phylum Streptophyta; class Magnoliopsida; order Poales; family Poaceae; genus Triticum; species Triticum urartu. Next base: position 46,829,767 of record NC_141873.1, on the reverse strand, counting down.
TCTTTTAGCTCGACGCCCAGCCGGGTGTTGGCATCTTGGAGATAGTTCTTCTCCCCCATCACCTTTAACAGCACCCTCTCACCAGCCTTTAGTTGGCGTTCGAGGTGTTGCCTTTCTGGATTCAATCCGGCGCCATCTGGAATTTTATTTGTCAGATTCGCACAAAAGTCGTGCTTCGCCACATACTTATCTTTCGAAATGTATATTACCAGAGGGGGTCTCCTTAGGCTCCCCTACCGCGGCTAGTGCGGCCTCTAGTTGGGCTTTGCACTCTTCCAGCTCCTGGGTCAGTAGGGAATTCTTTTCTGTAAGAACCTACATTTTGATCCTTAAACCAGTTATTCTAACTGTTCTCAGTCTCGGGGGCTACTGTTACATATATATTTACCAAAATTTTCTTACCCGTATGTCTTTTACATATTGCTCCGTGGCTCTGGCTAGACCATTTTGAGCGGCACGGAGGTGCGCATCTCCCGAATTGAAGGCATCTAATGCCTCTTGGGAGAAGTAAGCGTCGCGAAGAATTTTCCGGCGACGCATGTGGTTCATGGCACTTTCCACCTCTGAGTTGGTGGCAGATAACCTGTCCGCATCTTTTGTCGGAGGAACGTCTGGCACACGCCCTGCGTTCGCTTCCGCCCCCGGACCAGGCTTTGGAGCCTGGCTAGTGGAGGCGCGATTAGCAGCCTCTCCGGATATAGTCCGGCGAGGTCTCTTCGTCCTGAAAAGGGCACGAGTGTCAAGTGTGCCTCGAAGGTATAACAACTGGGATAAAGGGGGGCGCCATACCTTCGTGCTGATGCCTCGGTCCGGACTGCACCTCTTTTCTGCCCATGGGACCCTGCGGCCCCTGGTTGGTTTGTCGCCGCAGGTTCGGCCTTCTGCCTCAAAAACCTCCCCTGCAAAGTTCGGTTGCAATCAGGAAATTAAACACGCGTGGACGGACCCCTGTCCGGGGTGCAGGGACTTCAGTCTCAGGTACCTGGGGTGTTCGGATTAGCCCTGGGTAATCAGCCGTAATGGCCACCAGGGCGTTGTCCTCGCTCAATTGATGGAACACTCCATCAATCAGCTCCACAGATATGTCCGGATCCTCTTGAGAGGCCGGGTCGAGAGACCGTCCTGAGTCCTCCGGTTGTGGAGGCGGGTTGCTTATGTCCTTAATGGCCCGGCGCAGTTCCTGCGTTGAAGTCATCAGACTAAGTATTTAACAATGGGAACACTAAATGGATGAGCAAGTAAATGCGACCACTTACCCAGCTTGGGGGATTGTGCATAGAGAATCCACCCTGTGGGTTGACGCGGAGAAATTCCTCCTCTTCTCCCTTGTACAAAGTGGACAAGATCTTTAATAGAGCGGCAATTGAATCTGGCCCTTTACGGCCGTAGCGGGTGGCGTCGTCCTCCCCGTTGAAATCCCACATGGGGTGGCTTCTGTACTGAAGCGGCTGCACCCCCCGCATGATGCATTCGGCCATAACTCCGATCATGGTTAGTCTGGAATGGGCCAACACTCTTATTCGGCCCATGAGATAAACCATGTCCCTGTCACTTTCCCTTTGAGGGCTCCGTGGACGCCAGCTTAGGCGCTTCTTTAAAGGAGCACTTGTTGGGGAACGTAGTAATTTCAAAAATTTCCTACGCACACGCAAGATCATGGTGATGCATAGCAACGAGAGGGGAGAGTGTGATCTACGTACCCTTGTAGACCGATAGCGGAAGTGTTGTGACAATGCGGTTGATGTAGTCGTACGTCTTCACGATCCGACCGATCCAAGCACCGTTACTCCGGCACCTCCGAGTTCTTGGCACACGTTCAGCTCGATGATGATCCCCGGGCTCCGATCCAGCAAAGCGTCGGGGAGGAGTTCCGTCAGCACGACGGCGTGGTGACGATTTTGATGTTCTACTATCGCAGGGCTTCGCCTAAGCACCGCTACAATATGACCGAGGTGGAATATGGTGGAGGGGGGGCACCGCACACGGCTAAGGAACGATCACGAAGATCAACTTGTGTCTCTAGGGTGCCCCCCTGCCCCCGTATATAAAGGAGCAAGGGAGGAGGAGGCCGGCCCTAGGAGGAGGGCGCGCCAAGGGGAGTCCTACTCCCACCGGGAGTAGGACTCCTTCTTTCCTAGTCCAACTAGGAGAAGGGGGGAAAGGAGGGAAGTGGAGAAGGAAGGGAGAGGGGGGCCGCGCCCCAAACCCCTTGTCCAATTCGGACTGGGCTTGGGAGGGGCGCGCGCCACCTCCTGGCTCCTTCCCACTAAAGCCCATTAAGGCCCAATACTCTTCCCCGTATTCCCGTAACTCCCCGGTACTCCGAAAAATACCCGAATCACTCGGAACCTTTCCGATGTCCGAATATAGTCGTCCAATATATCGATCTTTACGTCTCGACCATTTCGAGACTCCTCGTCATGTCCCCGATCTCATCCGGGACTCCGAACTCCTTCGGTACATCAAAACTCATAATATAACTGTCATCGAAACCTTAAGCGTGCGGACCCTATGGGTTCGAGAACAATGTAGACATGACAGAGACACGTCTCCGGTCAATAACCAATAGCGGAACCTGGATGCTCATATTGGCTCCCACATATTCTATGAAGATCTTCATCGGTCAGACCGCATAACAACATACGTTGTTCCCTTTGTCATCGGTATGTTACTTGCCCGAGATTCGATCGTCGGTATCTCAATACCTAGTTCAATCTCGTTACCAGCAAGTCTCTTTACTCGTTCCGTAATACATCATCTCACAACTAACTCATTAGTTGCAATGCTTGCAAGGCTTATGTGATGTGTATTACCGAGAGGGCCCAGAGATACCTCTCCGACAATCGGAGTGACAAATCCTAATCTTGAAATATGCCAACCCAACATGTACCTTTGGAGACACCTGTAGATCACCTTTATAATCACCCATTTATGTTGTGACGTTTGGTAGCACACAAAGTGTTCCTCCGGCAAACGGGAGTTGCATAATCTCATAGTCATAGGAACATGTATAAGTCATGAAGAAAGCAATAGCAACATACTAAACGATCGGGTGCTAAGCTAATGGAATGGGTCATGTCAATCACATCATTCTCCTAATGATGTGATCCCGTTAATCAAATAACAACTCTTTTTTTATGGTTAGGAAACATAACCATCTTCGATTAACGAGCTAGTCAAGTAGAGGCATACTAGTGACACTCTGTTTGTCTATGTATTAACACATGTATTATGTTTCCGGTTAATACAATTCTAGCATGAATAATAAACATTTATCATGATATAAGGAAATAAATAATAACTTTATTATTGCCTCTAGGGCATATTTCCTTCAGTCTCCCACTTGCACTAGAGTCAATAATCTAGTTCACATCGCCATGTGATTCAACACTAAGAGTTCACATCACCATGTGATTAACACCCATAGCTCACATCGTCATGTGACCTATACCCAAAGGGTTTACTAGAGTTAATAATCTAGTTCACATCATTTATGTGATTAACACCCAAAGAGTACTAAGGTGTGATCATGTTTTTGCTTGTGAGATAATTTTAGTCAACGGGTCTGTCACATACAGATCCGTAAGTATTTTTCGAATTCTATGTCTACAATGCTCTGCACGGAGCTACTCTAGCTAATTGCTCCCACTTTCAATATGTATCTAGATCGAGACTTAGAGTCATCCAGATCTGTGTCAAAACTTGCATCGACGTAACTTTTTACGACGAACCTTTTGTCACCTCCATAATCGAGAAATATTTCCTTATTCCACTAAGGATAATTTTGACCAATGTCTAGTGATCTACTCTTAGATCGCTATTGTACTCCCTTGCTTAACACAGTGTAGGGTATACAATAGATCTGGTACACATCATGGCATACTTTATAGAACCTATGGCTGAGGCATAGTGAATGACTTTCATTCTCTTTCTATCTTCTACCGTGGTCGGGCTTTGAGTCTTACTCAATTTCATACCTTGTAACACAGCCAAGAACTCTTTCTTTGACTGTTCCATTTTTGAACTACTTCAAAATATTGTCAAGGTATGTACTCATTGAAAAAAAACTTATCAAGCGTCTTGATCTATCTCTATAGATTTTGATGCTTAATATGTAAGCAGCTTCACCGAGGTCTTTCTTTGAAAAACTTCTTTAAAAACACTCATTTATGCTTTGCAGAATAATTCTACATTATTTCCGATCAACAATATGTCATTCACATATACTTATCAGAAATGTTGTAGTGCTCCCACTCACTTTCTTGTAAATACAGGCTTCATCGCAAGTCTGTATAAAACTATATGCTTTGATCAACTTATCAAAGCGTATATTCCAACTCCGAGATGCTTGCACCAGTCCATAGATGGATCGCTGGAGCTTGCATATTTTGTTTGGCACCTTTAGGATTGACAAAACCCTCTGGTTGCATCATATACAACTCTTCTTTAAATCCATTAAGGAATGTAGTTTTGTTTATCCATCTGCCAAATTTCATAATCATAAAATGCGGCAATTGCTAACATGATTCGGACAGACTTAAGCATCGCTACGGGTGAGAAGGTCTCATCGTAGTCAATCCCTTGAACTTTTTGAAAACCTTTTGCGACAATTCTAGCTTTGTAGATAGTAACACTACTATCAGCATCCGTCTTCCTCTTGAAGATCCATTTATTCTCAATTGCTTGCCGATCATCGGGCAAGTCAACCAAAGTCCATACTTTGTTCTCATACATGGATCCCATCTCAGATTTCATGGCCTCAAGCCATTTTGCGGAATCTGGGCTCACCATCGCTTCTTCATAGTTCGTAGGTTCGTCATGGTCAAGTAGCATGACCTCCAGAACAGGATTACCGTACCACTCTGGTGCGGATCTCACTCTGGTTTACCTATGAGATTCTGTAGTAACTTGATCTGAAGTTACATGATCATCATCATTAGCTTCCTCACTAATTGGTGTAGTAGTCACAGGAACAGATTTCTGTGATGAACTACTTTCCAATAAGGGAGAAGGTACAATTACCTTATCAAGTTCTACTTTCCTCCCACCCACTTCTTTCGAGAGAACCTCCTTCTCTAGAAAGGATCCATTCTTAGCAACGAATGTCTTGCCTTTGGATCTGTGATAGAAGGTGTACCCAACAGTAACTTTTTGGGTATCCTATGAAGACACACTTTTCCGATTTGGGTTTGAGCTTATCAGGATGAAACTTTTTGACATAAGCATTGCAACCCCAAACTTTAAGAAACGACAACTTTGGTTTCTTGCCAAACCACAGTTCATACGGTGTTGTCTCAACAGATTTAGATGGTGCCCTTTTAACGTGAATGCAGCCGTCTCTAATGCACAACCCCAAAATGATAGTGGTAGATCAGTAAGAGACATCATAGATTGCACTATATCCAATAAAGTACGGTTATGACGTTCAGACACACCATTATGCTGTGGTGTTCCATGTGGCATGAGTTTGTGAAACTATTCCACATTGTTTTAATTGAAGACCAAACTCGTAACTCAAATATTTGTCTCCGCGATCAGATCGTAGAAACTTTATTTTCTTGTCACGATGATTTTCCACTTCACTCTGAAATTCTTTGAACTTTTCAAATGTTTCAGACTTATGTTTCATCAAGTAGATATACCCATATCTGCTCAAATCATCTGTGAAGTTCAGAAAATAACAATACTTGCCGTGAGCCTTAACACTCATCGGACCGCATACATCAGTATGTATTATTTCCAATAAGTTAGTTGCTCGCTCCGGAGAATAGAGTCTTAGTCATCTTGCCCATGAGGCATGGTTCGCAAGCATCAAGTGATTCCAAAATCCCATCAGCATGGAGTTTCTTCATGCGCTTTACACCAATATGACCTAAACGGCAGTGCTACAAATAAGTTGCACTATCATTATTAAATTTGCATCTTTTTGGTTTCAATATTATGATTATGTGTATCACTACGATCGAGATCCAACGAACTATTTTCATTGGGTGTGTAACCATATAAGGTTTTATTCATGTAAATAGAACAACAATTTATTCTCTTACTTAAATGAATAACTGTATTACAATAAACATGGTCAAATAATATTCATGCTTAACGCAAACACCAAATAACACGTATTCAGGTTCAACACTAATCCCGAAAGTATAGGGAGTGTGCGATGATGATCATATCAATCTTGTAACCACTTCCAACACACATCGTCACTTCACCCTTAATTAGTCTCTGTTTATTCTGCAACTCCCGTTTTGAGTTACTAATCTTAGCAACTGAACTAGTATCAAATACTGAGGGGTTGCTATAAACACTAGTAAAGTACACATCAATAACATGTATATCAAATATACTTATGTTCACTTTGCCATCCTTCTTATCTGCCAGTCACTTGGGGTAGTTCCGCTTCCAGTGACCAGTCCCTTTGCAGTAGAAACACTTAGTCTCAGGCTTAGGACCAGACTTGGGCTTCTTCACTTGAGCAGCAACTTGCTTGCTGTTCTTCTTGAAGTTCCCCTTCTTCCCTCTGCCCTTTTCTTAAAACTAGTGGTCTTGTCTACCATCAACACTTGATGTTTTTCTCGATTTCTACGTTCGTCAATTTCCGCATTACGAAGAGCTTGGGAATCGTTTCCGTTATCCCTTGCATATCATAGTTCATCACGAAGTTCTACTAACTTGGTGATGGTGACTAGAGAATTCTGTCAATCACTATCTTATCTGGAAGATTAACTCCCACTTGATTCAAGCGATTGTAGTACTCAGACAATCTGGGCACATGCTCACTAGTTGAGCGATTCTCCTCCATCTTTTAGCTATAGAACTTGTTGGAGACTTCATATCTCTCAACTCGGGTATTTGCTTGAAATATTAACTTCAACTCCTGGAACATCTCATATGCTCCATGACGTTCAAAACGTCTTTGAAGTCCCGATTCTAAGCCATTAAGCATGGTGCACTAAACTATCAAGTAGTCATCATATTGAGCTAGCCAAACGTTCATAACGTCTGCATCTGCTCCTGCAATAGGTCCTTCACCTAGCGGTGCATCAAGGACATAATTCTTCTGTGCAGCAATGAGGATAAACCTCAGATCACGGATCCAATCCACATCATTGCTACTAACATCTTTTAACACAATTTTCTCTAGGAACATATCAAAATAAACACAGGGAAGCAACAACGCGAGCTATTGATCTACAACATAATTTGCAAAATACTACCAGGACTAAGTTCATGATAAATTTAAGTTCAATTAATCATATTACTTAAGAACTCCCACTTAGATACACATCCCTCTAATCCTCTAAGTGATTACGTGATCCAAATCTACTACACCATGTCCGATCATCACGTGAGATGGAGTAGTTTCATTGGTGAACATCACTATGTTGATCATATCTACTATATGATTCACGCTCGACCTTTCGGTCTCCATGTTCCGAGGCCATATCTGTATATGCTTGGCTCGTCAAGTATAACCTGAGTATTCCGCGTGTGCAACTGTTTTGCACCCATTGTATTTGAACGTAGAGCCTATCACACCCGATCATCACGTGGTGTCTCAGCGCGAAGAACTTTCGCAACGGTGCATACTCAGGGAGAACACTTCTTGATAATTAGTGAGAGATCATCTTATAATGCTACCGTCAATCTAAGCAAGATAAGATGCATAAAAGATAAACATCACATGCTATCAATATAAGTGATATGATATGGCCATCATCATCTTGTGCTTGTGATCTCCATCTTCGAAGCACCGTCGTGATCACCATCGTCATCGGCGCGACACCTTGATCTCCATCATAGCATCATTGTCATCTCGCCAATCTTATGCTTCCACGACTATCGCTACCGCTTAGTGATAAAGTAAAGCATTACAGCGCGATTGCATTGCATACAATAAAGCGACAACCATATGGCTCCTGCCAGTTGCCGATAACTCGGTCACAAAACATGATCATCTCATACAATAAAATTTAGCATCATGTCTTGACCATATCACATCACAACATGCCCTGCAAAAACAAGTTAGATGTCCTCTACTTTGTTGTTGCAAGTTTTACGTGGCTGCTACGGGCTTAAGCAAGAACCAATCTTACCTACGCATCAAAACCACAACGATAGTTTGTCAAGTTGGTGCTGTTTTAACCTTCGCAAGGACCGGGCATAGCCACACTCGGTTCAACTAAAGTTGGAGAAACTGTCACCCGCTAGCCACCTTTGTGCAAAGCACGTCGGGAGAACCGGTCTCGTGTAAGCGTACGCGTAATGTCGGTCCGGGCCGCTTCGTCCAAAAATACCGCCGAACCAAAGTATGACATGATGGTAAGCAGTATGACTTATATCACCCACAACTCACTTGTGTTCTACTCATGCATATAACATCAACATATAAAACCTAGGCTCGGATGCCACTGTTGGGGAACGTAGTAATTTCAAAAATTTCCTACGCACACGCAAGATCATGGTGATGCATAGCAACGAGAGGGGAGAGTGTGATCTACGTACCCTTGTAGACCGACAGCGGAAGCGTTGTGAGAACGCGGTTGATGTAGTCGTACGTCTTCATGATCCGACTGATCCAAGCACCGTTACTCCGGCACCTCCGAGTTCTTGGCACACGTTCAGCTCGATGACGATCCCCGGGCTCCGATCCAGCAAAGCATCGGGGAGGAGTTCCGTCAGCACGACGGCGTGGTGACGATTTTGATGTTCTACTATCGCAGGGCTTCGCCTAAGCACCGCTACAATATGACCGAGGTGGAATATGGTGGAGGGGGGCACCGCACACGGCTAAGGAACAATTACGAAGATCAACTTGTGTCTCTAGGGTGCCCCCCTGCCCCCGTATATAAAGGAGCAAGGGAGGAGGAGGCCGGCCCTAGGAGGAGGGCGCGCCAAGGGGAGTCCTACTCCCACCGGGAGTAGGACTCCTTCTTTCCTAGTCCAACTAGGAGAAGGGGGGAAAGGAGGGAAGTGGAGAAGGAAGGGAGAGGGGGCCGCGCCCCAAACCCCTTGTCCAATTCGGACTGGGCTTGGGAGGGGCGCGCGCCACCTCCTGGCTCCTTCCCACTAAAGCCCATTAAGGCCCAATACTCTTCCCCGTATTCCCGTAACTCCCCGGTACTCCGAAAAATACCCGAATCACTCGGAACCTTTCCGATGTCCGAATATAGTCGTCCAATATATCGATCTTTACGTCTCGACCATTTCGAGACTCCTCGTCATGTCCCCGATCTCATCCGGGACTCCGAACTCCTTCGGTACATCAAAACTCATAATATAACTGTCATCGAAACCTTAAGCGTGCGGACCCTACGGGTTCGAGAACAATGTAGACATGACCGAGACACGTCTCCGGTCAATAACCAATAGCGGAACCTGGATGCTCATATTGGCTCCCACATATTCTACGAAGATCTTTATCGGTCAGACCGCATAACAACATACATTGTTCCCTTTGTCATCGGTATGTTACTTGCCCGAGATTCGATCGTCGGTATCTCAATACCTAGTTCAATCTCGTTACTGGCAGGTCTCTTTACTCGTTCCGTAATACATCATCTCACAACTAACTCATTAGTTGCAATGCTTGCAAGGCTTATGTGATGTGTATTACAGAGAGGGCCCAGAGATACCTCTCCGACAATCGGAGTGACAAATCCTAATCTTGAAATATGCCAACCCAACATGTACCTTTGGAGACACCTGTAGAGCACCTTTATAATCACCCATTTACGTTGTGACGTTTGGTAGCACACAAAGTGTTCCTCCGGCAAACGGGAGTTGCATAATCTCATAGTCATAATAACATGTATAAGTCATGAACAAAGCAATAGCAACATACTAAACGATCGGGTGCTAAGCTAATGGAATGGGTCATGTCAATCACATCATTCTCCTAATGATGTGATCCCATTAATCAAATAACAACTCTTTTTTTATGGTTAGGAAACGTAACCATCTTCGATTAACGATCTAGTCAAGTAGAGGCATACTAGTGACACTCTATTTGTCTATGTATTCACACATGTATTATGTTTCCGGTTAATACAATTCTAGCATGAATAATAAACAATTATCATGATATAAGGAAATAAATAATAACTTTATTATTGCCTCTAGGGCATATTTCCTTCAGCACTATCGAACCCTGGGAGGCCGATCCGGACAGGATCCGGCAGCGGGACATCTTCTATATAGAACCATTCCGAGGGCCAGTCTTCGGACGCCTTCTTTGTGGTTCCGGACAGATATCCGGTCCCGGCGATGCGCCATACTTCGGCTCCGCCCACTTGATACATTGACCCTTTCTTGGAACGGGGCACGAGGCAAAATAGCTCCTTCCACAGTCCGAAATGAGCTTCAATACCCAAGAACAGCTCGCAAAGGGCTACAAAGCCCACGATATGCAATACTGAGGCAGGCGTGAGATGATGTAGCTGGAGGCCGTAGAACTCCAGCAGCCCCCAGAGAAACGGGTGGATGGGAAATCCGAGCCCCTTATTAAGTAAGGAACAAGGCACACCCGCTCTCCTTTGGATGGATTAGGGGCATTCTCTGCTTGCTCTCCGCCGTTGTAGACGGCAAGACCGGCTCGGACCGGGACCATATAGGCCGGGGGAGAAATCCCTTGGTCTGAAGCGTCACTAGCTCGCTATGCGGAGTAGAACATCTCTCCCAATATCCAGGCTTAGGGCTAGAAGGGCGAGAGGAGGAGTTGCGGCGGCTGGCCATGGTGGAATGGACCTTTGATGGATGCGCTCTGATGAACACTCGTGGAGGAGAGAAGGTGTGGATTGGATCTAAATCCTCGTCCCCTTAAAAAGGGCAACTCATTTACATGGCTAGGGTGTGAACGTAAAAACACTCAGACTTTAAATATTCATTTGGCACGTGGAAAGCGGCCATTATTAGGCGTAGAAGCCGAGGAGTGCAACATCTACAAGAAACCGGACTTTATTCAAATAGGTACATGGAATTTGGAGGAGAACCCACCTTGCAATGCCAAAGACAATCTGCGCGCCAGACTCATCGTCATTGAAGCCTGGTTCGGGGGCTATTGAGGGAGTCCTGGATTAGGGGGTGTTCGGATAGCCGAACTATACCTTCAGCCGGACTCCTGGACTATGAAGGTACAAGATTGAAGACTCCGTCCCGTGTCCGGAAGGGACTTTCCTTGGCATGGAAGGCAAGCTTGGCGATACGGATGTTCAGATCTCCTACCATTGTAACCGACTTTATGTAACCCTAACCCTCTTCGGTGTCTATATAAACCGGAGAGTTTTAGTCCGTAGGACAACATACACATCAACAATCATACCATAGGCTAGCTTCTAGGGTTTAGCCTCTCTGATCTCGTGGTAGATCAACTCTTGTACTACCCATATCATCAATATTAATCAAGCAGGACGTAGGGTTTTACCTCCATCGAGAGGGCCCGAACCTGGGTAAAACTTCGTGTCCCCTGCCTCCTGTTACCATCCGGCCTAGACGCACAGTCTGGGACACCCTACCCGAGATCCGCCGGTTTTGACACCGACACTACCCATGACACCCGAGGAATTCTATCTTGATGAGATGAAAAGAAAAGGAAATAAAAAGGGAGAGTGATCATACACAACGAGTGAGCCACCAACATAGTGAGGGAGTGTTTCCACAGCCAAATATGACCAAGCCCCGGGAAAAAGAGGGATTAGTTATGACAGCTAGGAAAAGGGATATGCGGGAATTGAGAGAACCTAATACTCCATTCTTTGTACTCCTGTACAAGGAAACTTTATTGGCTGCTAATGATTTACCCTCAACTCTTCCTAGTGTTGTTCTTGATCTTTTGCAGGAGTATGAGGATGTGTTTCCCAAGGAGGTACCACCTGGTTTGCCACCGAAGCGGGCCATTGAGCACCAAATCGACTTGGTTCCGGGCGCCCCACTACCAAACCAGCCACCGTTTCGAGCAAACCCAGAGGAGACTAAGGAAATTCAGAGGCAAGTAGAAGATCTTCTTAACAGAGGGTATGTAAGGGAAAGTCTTTCTCCTTGTGTTGTTCCCATACTTTTAGTTCCAAAGAAAGATGGTACCATGCGCATGTGCACTGATTGTAGATCCGTTAACAACATAACTGTGAGATATCGGCACCCTATTCCTAGGCTCGATGACATGCTTGATGAACTTTGTGGCTCCACCATATTTTCCAAAATTGATTTGCGAAGTGGTTACCACCAAATAAGAATGAAAGAGGGTGACGAATGGAAAACTGCATTTAAGACAAAATTTGGCTTGTATGAATGGTTGGTTATGCCTTTTGGATTAACAAATGCACCTAGTACTTTCATGAGATTGATGAATCATGTGCTTAGATCCTTCATTGGCAAATTTGTAGTGGTTTACCTTGATGACATATTGATGTATAGCAAAACTTTGGAGGATCATGTTGTACATATAAAATGTGTGCTTGCTGTCCTACGGGAGGAAAAGTTGTATGCTAACGTGGAAAAGTGCACATTTTGCACAAGCAAGGTTGTGTTTCTTGGCATCGTTGTTTCAGCAAAAGGTGTGGAGGTCAATGAAGAGAAGATCAAGGCTATTTGTGAGTGGATGCCTGATACGTCTCCAACGTATCTATAATTTTTTATTGCTCCATGCTATTATATTATCTGTTTTGGATGTTTACGGGCTTTATTAAACACTTCTATATTATTTTTGGGACTAACCTATTAACCCAGAGCCCAGTGCCAGTTTCTGTTTTTTCCCTTGTTTCAGTGTTTCGCAGAAAAGGAATATCAAACGGAGTCCAAACGGAATGAAACCTTCAGGAGCATGATTTTTGGAACGAACATGATCCGGGAGACTTGGAGTTGAATTTAAGGAATCTTTGAGGTGGCCACGAGGCAGGGAGGCACGCCCCCACCCTCGTGGGGCCCTCGTGGCTCCCCTGACTGACTTCTTTCACCTATATATGTCCATATACCCTAAAAACATTGAAGAACAGAATAGATCGGGAGTTCCGCCACCAGAAGCCTCCGTAGCCACCGAAAACCAATCTAGACCCATTCTGGCACCCTGCCGGAGGGGGAATCTCTCTCCGGTGGCCATCTTCATCATCCCGGTGCTTTCCATGACGAGGAGGGAGTAGTTCTCCCTCGGGGCTGGGGGTATGTACCAGTAGCTATGTGTTTGATCTCTCTCGCTCGTGTTCTTGAGGTGATACGATCTTGATGTATCGCGATCTTTGCTATTATAGTTGGATGTTATGATGTTTCTCCCCCTCTACTCTCTTGTAACGGATTGAGTTTTCCCTTTGAAGTTATCTTATCGGATTGAGTCTTTAAGGATTTGAGAACACTTGATGTATGTCTTGCACGTGCTTATCTGTGGTGACAATGGGATATCATGTGATCCACTTGATGTATGTTTTGGTGATCAACTTGCGAGTTCCGTGACCTCGTGAAATTATGCATAGGGGTTGGCACACGTTTTCATCTTGACTCTCCGGTAGAAACTTTGGGGCACTCTTTAAAGTTCTTTGTGTTGGTTGAATAGATGAATCTGAGATTGTGTGATGCATATCGTATAATCATACCCACGGATACTTGAGGTGACATTGGATTATCTAGGTGACATTAGGGTTTTGGTTGATTTGTGCCTTAAGGTGTTATTCTAGTACGAACTCTAGGATAGATCGAACGGAAAGAATAGCTTCATGTTATTTTACTACGGACTCTTGAATAGATCGATCGGAAAGGATACTTTGAGGTGGTTTCGTACCCTGCCATAATCTCTTCGTTTGTTCCCCTATATTAGTGACTTTGGAGTGACTCTTTGTTGCATGTTGAGGGATAGTTATATGATCCAATTGTGTTATTATTGTTGAGAGAACTTGCACTAGTGAAAGTATGAACCCTAGGCCTTGTTTCAACGCATTGTAATACCGTTTGTGCTCACTTTTACCACTTTCTACCTTGCTGTTTTTATATTTTCATATTACAAAAACCATTATCTACTATCCATATTGCACTTGTATCACCATCTCTTCGCCGAACTAGTGCACCTATACAATTTACAATTGTATTGGGCGTGTTGGGGACACAAGAGACTCTTTGTTATTTGGTTGCAGGGTTACTTGAGTGATACCATCTTCATCCTATGCCTCCAACGGATTGATAAACCTTAGGTCTGAGGGAAATTTGTTGTTGTCCTACAAACCTCTGCACTTTGAGGCCCAACAACGTCTACAAGAAGAAGGTTGTGTAGTAGACATCAAGCTCTTTTCTGGCGCCGTTGCCGGGGAGGTTAGCGCTTGAAGGTATATCTTTAGATCTTGCAATCGAATCTTTTTGTTTCTTGTTTTAGCACTAGTTTAGTTTATAAAATAAAACTAAAAAAATGGAATTGAGTTTGCCTCATACGTTTCATCTTTTTAATATCTTTCATGAGAATGATGGAAAGGAAAATTGTGCTCAAATGCTAGAAGAAGAAGTCTATAAAATGTTTGGCACTAAATCTTTGAATTATGAGCATGATTGCAATGTTGTTAGTATGAACTCCTTGAATATCCATAGTACTAATGATGATTGCACTAGTCATGATGAAAATGTCTCTTAGAAGCATGTCAACTTTTGTGGAATACATAGAGCTTGCAAGTACACACCAATTAGGGAAAATAGATTTTGCAAGAGGCATAAGTATTTGGAAACTAAATGGTTGCAAGAGAGGCTAGATGTTTGTGCTGAAAATTTAAAATTTCTTCACCATACTTGTGAACTTTGCAATGAACATGGTCATTTAAATCTCAAATGCAAATTGTTTCATGATCGTATTGTGTCCCAAAATTGTGATGATTTGATTTCCCTTGCACATTATAATGAACTTAGTTTGCTTTTGGGTTATGAAGAAATGAAACTTATAACTAAGCATATTCCAGAATATAACCTTGAGAAATTCCTCAATATTGATCTAGAAGAAATATTTATGTATTGTGCGGTGAATTGCATTGAAAATACTTATATTGCCAATTACATAAAGAAAAGAAAACAAATAGAGGATGAAGAGAATACTAATGAAAGGGAAGAGGCTTCCCAATATCCTCCTATTATTTGTTATGATGAATCAAGTAACGAGGAGGAGCCTTCATCAACCAATCTCATTAATAAGGAGCTCCAAAAAGAGGATTGAACCCATACATGATGTGAAGAAGAAAAAGAAAAGACGGAGAAGTAAAGGTATCTCTCCCAAATGATGTTGCTCCTATTTCTCATTGTGATGATGATAATTGCTATACTACTGGTGCTATCCATACTATTAATGATGAGAGTGATTATGCTTATAATATGAAAAGGCCCAAGCTTGGGGATGCTATGTTTGATGAGAATGACATGTTTGAGAATGTATTCGCTGCAATTAATGTTTGTCCCAAGCTTGGGGATGCTATGTTTAATGAAGATGATATTTCTAGTCTCCCAAGTTTTGATGAGCAAATTTATTATGATGATAGCATGCCTCCTATGTATGATGGTTATATTGATGAAAGTGGGTTTGGAAGAGTGTCAACGTTAGGAAGTAATGATCCCACTATTTTGGAGGATGTTAAATCTTATTTTGACAATTATGAAAGTGGATTTGGAGAGGTCATGACTTTATTTAGTAATGATTCCACTATCTTGGAAGAGGTTTCAATTGATTATGATGAGAAGAAATTTGCTACTTATGATGATTATTGTGATGATGCTTATGCTATAAAAAGTAGAGATGATTATGTTTATAAAACTTGTCATGATTATGATTACCCTTTTTCTGAACATTACTCCTTTAATGTGGAAACAATTTATAGTATTCAAGTTTCTTATGATACTCCCACTATTCCGAACAAGAAGAATTTTGCTTATGTGGAGAGTAATAAAATTTCTATGCTTGTAGATCATGAAAAGAATGCTTTATGTGATAGTTATATTGTTGAATTCATTCATGATGCTACTGAAAATTATTATGAGGGAGGAATTTATGCTTGTAGGAATTGCAATGATATCAAGTTTCCTCTCTACATGTTGAAAATCTTGAAGCTATGCTTGTTTTGCCTTCCTATGCTAGTTGATTATGGTTCCCACAAGTTGCTTGCTCACAAAATCCCTATGCATAGGAAGTGGGTTATACTTAAATGTGCTAGTCATATTCTTCATTATGCTCTCTTTATGTTTCAATCCTTATCTTTTATATGAGCATCATTGAAATCATCATGCCTAGCTAGGGGCGTTAAACGATAGCGCTTCTTGGGAGGCAACCCAATTTTATTTTTGTTCTTTGCTTTTTGCTCCTTTTTAGTAATAAATAATTCATATAGCCTCTGGTTAGATGTGGTTTATGTTTTAATTAGTGTTTGTGCCAAGTAGAACCTTTGGGAAGACTTGGGGAAAGTCTTTGCGATCTTGCTGTAAAAAACAGAAAGTATGCGCTCACAAGAATAATTTTAAATTTTTACCAGAGAGCGATAAAATACCAATTCCAACTGAAGTAGATCAATAAACAAATTTCATAGGACTTCCTAATTTCTAAGGATTTTTGGAGTTACAGAAGTATTCGTAACCTACAGATTACTACAGACTGTTCTGTTTTTGACCGATTCTGTTTTCTATGTGTTGTTTGCTTATTTTGATGAATCTATGAGTAGTATCGGAGGGTATGAACCATAGATGAGTTGGAATACAGTATATATTACACGACAATGAATTTAGAATGAATTCACAACATACCTAAGTGGTTATTTATTTTCTTATACTAACGGAGCTTACGAGTTTTCTGTTAAGTTTTGTGTTGTGAAGTTTTCAAGTTTTGGGTAAAGATTCGATGGACTATGGAGTAAGGAGTGGCAAGAGCCTAAGCTTGGGGATGCCCAAGGCACCCCAAGGTAATATTCAAGGACAACCAAGAGCCTAAGCTTGGGGATGCCCCGGATGGCATCCCCTCTTTCGTCTTCGTTCATCGGTAACTTTACTTGGAGCTATATATTTATTCACCACATGATATGTGTTTTGCTTGGAGCGTCATTTTATTTTCTTTTGTTTTGCTTGCTGTTTGAATAAAATAACAAGATCTGAAATTCTTAAATGTTAGAGAGTCTTCATATAGTTGCATAATTATTCGAATACTCATTGATCTTCACTTATATCTTCCGGAGTAGTTTGTTGTTGCTCTAGTGCTTCACTTATATCTTTTTAGAGCATGGTGGTGGTTTTATTTTATAGAAATAGATGAAATTTCATGCGTCACTTATATTATTTTGAGAGTCCTAAACAGCATGGTAATTTGCTTTGGTTATGAATCTAGTCCTAATATGATGGGCATCCAAGATGGATATAATAAAAACTTTCGTATAAAGTGCATTGAATACTATGAGAAGTTTGATTCCTGATGATTGTTTTGAGATATGAAGATGGTAATATTAGAGTCGTGCTAGTTGAGTAATTGTGAATTTTATAAATACTTGTGTTGAAGTTTGCAAATCCCGTAGCGTTCACGTATGGTAAACTTTGTGTAACAAATTTGAAACATGAGGTGTTCTTTGATTGTCCTCCTTATGAGTGGCGGTCGGGGACGAGCGATGGTCTTTTCCTACCAATCTATCCCCCTAGGAGCATGCGCGTAGTGCTTGGTTTTTGATGAATTGTAGATTTTTGCAATAAGTATGTGAGTTCTTTATGACTAATGTTGAGTCCATGGATTATACGCACTCTTGTCCTTCCATCATTGCTAGCCTCTTTGGTACCGTGCATTGCCCTTTCTCACCTTGAGAGTTTGTGAAAACTTCACCGGTGCATCCAAACCCCGTGATACGATGCACTCTATCACACATAAACCTCCTTATATCTTCCTCAAAACAGCCACCATACCTACCTATTATGGCATTTCCATAGCCATTCTGAGATATATTGCCATGCAACTTTCCACTGTTCCATTCATCATGACACGTTCATCATTGTCATATTGCCTTGCATGATCATGTAGTTGACATCGTATTTGTGTAAAATCCACCATTCATAATTTTTCATACATGTCACTCTTGATTCATTGCCCACCCCGGTACACCGCCGGAGGCATTCATATAGAGTCATACTTTGTTCTAGTATCGAGTTGTAATCGTTGAGTTGTAAATAAATAGAAGTGTGGTGATCATCATTCACAGAGCATTGTCCCCAAAAAAAGAGAGAAAGGCCAAAAGAAAAAAAGGGAGGCCCAAAAAAAGGGGGCAATGCTACTATCCTTTTTTCCACACTTATGCTTCAAAGTAGCACCATGATCTCCATGATAGAGAGTCTTTTGTTTTGTCACTTTCATATACTAGTGGGAATTTTTCATTATAGAACTTGGCTTGTATATTCCAACAATGGGCTTCCTCAAATGCCCTAGGTCTTCGTGAGCAAGCAAGTTGGATACACACCCACTTAGTTTCTTTTGTTGAGCTTTCATACATTTATAGCTCTAGTGCATCTGTTGCCTGGCAATCCCTACTCCTTGCATTGACATCAATTGATGGGCATCTCCCTAGCCCATTGATTAGCCGCATCGATGTGAGACTTTCTCCTTTCGTGTCTTCTCCACATAACCCCCATCAACATATTCTATTCCACCCATAGTGTTATATACATGGCTCACGCTCATGTATTGCGTGAAAGTCGAAAAAAGTTTGAGATTACTAAAGTGTGAAACAATTGCTTGGCTTGTCATCAGGGTTGTGCATGATGAGAGAATTCTTGTGTGACGAAAATGGAGCATGACCAAACTATATGATTTTGTAGGGATGAACATTCTTTTGCCATGTTATTTTGAGAAGACATAATTGCTTAGTTAGTATACTTGAAGTATTATTATTTTTATGTCCATATTGAACTTTTGTCTTGAATCTTATGGATCTGAATATTCTTGCCAAAATAAAGAAGATTACATTGATAAATATGTTAAGTAGCATTCCACATCAAAAATTATGTTTTTAACATTTACCTACTCGAGAACGAGCAGGAATAAAGCTTGGGGATGCTGATACGTCTCCAACGTACCTATAATTTTTGATTGCTCCATGCTATTATATTATCTATTTTGGATGTTTATGGGATTTATTAAACACTTTTATATTGTTTTTGGGACTAACCTATTAACCCAGAGCCCAGTGCCAGTTTCTATTTTTTTTCCCTTGTTTCAGTGTTTCGCAGAAAAGGAATATCAAACGGAGTCCAAACGGAATGAAACCTTCGGGAGCGTGATTTTTGGAACAAACGTGATCTAGGAGACTTGGAGTTGAAGTCAAGGAAGCTTCAAGGTGGCCACGAGGCAGGGAGGCGCGCCTGCCCCCCTAGGCGCGCCCCCCACCCTCGTGGGCCCCTCGTGGCTCCTCTGACCTACTTCTTTCGCCTATATATGTCCATATACCCTAAAAACATCGAAGAACAGAATAGATCGGGAGTTCCGCCGCCAGAAGCCTCCGTAGCCGCCGAAAACCAATCTAGACCCATTCCGACACCCTACCGGAGGGGGAATCCCTCTCCGGTGGCCATCTTCATCATCCCGGTGCTCTCCATGACGAGGAGGGAGTAGTTCTCCCTCGAGGATAAGGGTATGTACCAGTAGCTATGTGTTTGATCTCTCTCTCTCTCTCATGTTCTTCAGGTGATACGATCTTGATGTATCACGAGCTTTGCTATTATAGTTGGATCTTAAGATGTTTCTCCCCTCTACTCTCTTGTAATGGATTGAGTTTTCCCTTTGAAGTTATCTTATCGGATTGAGTATTTAAGGATTTGAGAACACTTGATGTATGTCTTGCACGTGCTTATCTGTGGTGACAATGGGATATCATGTGATCCACTTGATGTATGTTTTGGTGATCAACTTGCAAGTTCCGTGACCTCACGAACTTATGCATAGGGGTTGGCACACGTTTTCGTCTTGACTCTCCGGTAGAAACTTTGGGGTACTCTTTCAAGTTCTTTGTGTTGGTTGAATAGATGAATCTGAGATTGTGTGATGCATATCATATAATCATACCCACGGATACTTGAGGTGACATTGGAGTATCTAGGTGACATTAGGGTTTTGGTTGATTTGTGCCTTAAGGTGTTATTCTAGTATGAACTCTAGGATAGATCGAACGGAAAGAATAGCTTCATGTTATTTTACTACGGACTCTTGAATAGATTGATCAGAAAGGATAACTTTGAGGTGGTTTCATACCCTACCATAATCTCTTCGTTTGTTCTCCTCTATTAGTGACTTTGGAGTGACTCTTTGTTGCATGTTGAGGGACAGTTATATGATTCAATTATGTTATTATTGTTGAGAGAACTTGCACTAGTGAAAGTATGAACCCTAGGTCTTGTTTCAACGCATCGTAATACCGTTTGTGCTCACTTTTACCACTTTCTGCCTTGCTGTTTTTATATTTTCAGATTACAAAAACCATTATCTACTATCCATATTGCACTTGTATCACCATCTCTTCGCCGAACTAGTGCACCTATACAATTTACCATTGTATTGGGCGTGTTGGGGACACAAGAGACTCTTTGTTATTTGGTTGCAGGGTTGCTTGAGAGAGACCATATTCATCCTATGCCTCCCACGGATTGATAAACCTTAGGTCATCCACTTGAGGGAAATTTGCTGCTGTCCTACAAACCTCTGCACTTGGAGGCCCAACAACGTCTACAAGAAGAAGGTTGTGTAGTAGACATCAATGCCTCCACAAAATGTGAGCCAAGTACATAGCTTCCTCGGACTTGCAGGTTTCTACCGCCGGTTCGTGAAGGATTTCAGCACCATTGCTGCACTAATGAATGAGTTAACGAAGAAATACACTCCATTCCAATGGGGTGATGCCCAAGACAAGTCCTTCCAAGAACTGAAGATGAGATTAACATCAGCCCCATTGCTTTCACTTCCTGATTTTGGTAAGACATTTGGGATTGAATGTGATGAAAGTGGTGTTGGCATTGGTGGAGTCATGCAAGAAGGTAAACCCATCGCCTATTGTAGTGAGAAGCTTAATGGTCCAACTCTTAATTATTCTGTCTATGATAAAGAATTGTATGCACTTGTTCGATCTTTGGAAACATGGCAGCATTACTTGTGGCCAGAAGAGTTTGTATTACATTCTGACCATGAATCTTTAAAACATCTCAAGGGCCAACTAAAACTGAACCCTAGACATGCAAAATGGAGTGAGTTCATAGAGTATTTTCCTTATATTGTCAAGTACAAGAAAGGGAAGGATAACGTTGTTGCCGACGCATTGTCTAGGCGTCACATTTTACTTTCCCAACTTGATGTTAAAATCCTTGGTTTATAAAGCATCAAAGAATTGTATGCTACCGACTCCTACTTTGTTGAACCATTTTCAAAGTATAACAAGGGAAAAGGATGGGAGAAGTTTCACTTGCATGATGGATTTCTATTTCGAGCTAACAAATTGTGCATCCCAGATTGTTCTGTTCGTTTGTTGCTCTTGCAGGAGGCTCACGATGGTGGTCTCATGGGACATTTTGGAGCCAAGAAAACTGAAAGTGTGCTCTTTGATCACTTCTTTTGGCCGTGCATGAGACGTGACATGGAACACTACGTGATGAGATGCAAGATTTGTCACAAAGCTAAGTCTCGCTTGAATCCTCGTGGCTTATATACTCCTCTATCCATCCCGAATACTCCGTGGGAAGATATTTCTATGGATTTTGTTCTTGGTTTACCACGGACTAAGAGGGGGTGACTCGGTGTTTGTGGTAGTTGATCGTTTTAGCAAAATGGCACATTTTATCCCATGTCATAAGAGCGATGATGCTTCACACATTGTTGATCTGTTTTTCAGGGAAGTTGTGCGGCTACATGGAGTACCACGCACGATTGTGTCAGACTGTGACACCAAATTTATGAGCTACTTTTGGAAGACCTTATGGGAAAGCTCGGCACCAAGCTCATATTTTCCATGACATGCCACCCACAAACTGATGGATAGATTGAAGTTGTCAACCGGATGTTGTCCATGATGCTGCGAGCAGTCCTGAAGAAGAATTTGAAGATGTGGGAAGATTGCCTACCTCATGTGGAGTTCGCGTATAACAGGGTGGTACATTCGACCACTAAATTTTGCCCATTTGAACTTGTTTATGGCTTCAAACCTATTGCTCCCATCGATCTTTTGCCTTCGCCACTACAGGAACGAACTAGCCTTGATGCCAGTAAGCGTGTTGATTTAGTCAAGAAACTTCATGCCCACGCAAAGGAGAACATTGAGAAAATGACTGAACACTATACAAAGTGGGTGAACAAGACCAGGAAGAAGCTGGTGTTCGAGCAAGGCGATTTGGTATGGGTACACCTTCAGAAGGACCGTTTTCCTGAGAAACGCAAGTGCAAATTGCAGCCACGTGGTGATGGACCATTTGCGGTGCTCGAGCAAATCAACGACAATGCTTACAAGATCGATCTTCCAGAAGAATATGGTGTTAGCCCAACCTTCAATGTCTCCCATCTTTCCCCATACTTTGGGCCTTTAGAGTCGAGGACGACTCCTTCTCAAGAGGGGGAGGAGGATGAGGAAATCCCAACCATGGGCACCACACCACCAACCATCAATGGTCCAATCACAAGAAGTCGCGCAATGCAAATACATGATCAGGTTAACGCTAACTTAAGTCTATCATTTGACCTTGAAAGCATGGTTGTGCCTTCACCTCCTTTGTTGTTGGTTGAACTCAGGTGCGATGTCGAAGAAGGCCAAACACATTTCAGTCCGTGCAAAACAATGTTTTACGGCAAGGAAACAAAGTTAGGAATTCATGAAGAATGAGTTGTCTGCTAAAGAAACATTGTTCCGATTATGACGAAACAATGTTTTGCACGAGTTTGGATATCCCAACTTGCGAAAGGTTTCCAGAACTCGAGTTTTCTGCTAAAGGAAACATTGTTCGACCCCAGTGAACAATGTTTGGTCGAGAACTGCCAACCACCTCCAACGAGAGTTTTCCAGAAGCTACCTCATTAAGTCTTGAAGCCATTTAGTCAAACAAATCCGGTTCACTTTCACACCTAAGTTGGTACCAGAAGCTAGTTCTCTTTCACACCTATCCAGGGGGGTTGTCCCGATTATAAATAGGCTAGCTCTTCCCTTCGTTGGGGACTTTTGCCATTTCTATCAGAAACCAAAGACATAGACTCCTCCTGAGATTAGAGAGCTCTTGTTACCCTTATTCTCGTGATTCCTTGAGAAATTTCTCCTAATTCGTGCTCCACGACTAGATTGTGTTGTGTGGGTTAGAGTTCATGGTTTCCCTTGTGGATTGCACCTATCCCGTGCTCCACGACTTGAGCGTGGTTGTGTGGGGTAGTATTGCGGGTTGTGGATCGGCGAATGTTCGGATTGCAAGCTTCGATGAGCCTCCTCCTTGTGGGGTCATAATCTCTTATTTTCCATTTTCCGGCTTCTTGCAGCTAGTTATCCCCATCCGTTTATCGATCCTACGCCGTGAAGATCGGACCTCCCCTTGTACTCCCTCTTCTCCGAAGACGGGGTCGCATCACCCTGCTCCTACCTTCTATGACTTTCAGGCAAAAAGGAGATATGTTATGAGGTGCACGAGTATGAAAGGAGGACGGAGGCAGCTCGTCACGCACTAGCCGCTGCATCTCAGTATGACCCCAGCTACAACTTTGTATACTCGCCAGGCCAGCAGTGGCCATATACCAACTTAGGCCAAAAGCATAAGCTTGGGGGAGTACGTATTTCTCACCGACATTACATTCGTGTTCACACACTCATCTAGTTGTCGGTGCTCATACTTTTTCATTATACTATCCATGCTAGTTTATTTTCTTTTTCTAAGCCTTCATCTTGTGTGTCTGAAAAACCTTAAGAAAAACCAAAAAAAATAGTTGTAGCTTTTAGCTAGTTTACTTTCCATGCCTGTAGTAGTAGTAATTAAAAGAAAACCCAAAAAGATTTCTCATTCTTCTTTTGCTTGTTGGGAGCTTTCCCATGCAAATAGTTTTATTTCTTTTCTTGTTCTTTGGGGGTCTAGAGGAGAAGATCATGATGAAAATGTTGAGTGGCTCTCGTATGCATTATTGTTGATTTAACCAAGAGCCCATATTACCTTGTCTTCTCCCTTGTATTAAATGCTTGCAGATTCCAGCTTAGTCCAATGCACGTGCACTATTACTATTATCCTCACCATTCGGTCGTGCGAGTGAAAGGCAATAATGACGATATATGATGGACCGATTGAGATGAGAGAAGCTGGTATGAAATCAACCTATCTTGTTTTTGTAAATATGATTAGTTCATCGTTCCTGATTCAGCCTATTATGAATGAAACATGTCTGCAATGACAATTAGAGATTATAGTTGCTCATGCCATGCTTAATTAGCTAGGAGTTTATAATGGTTTACCTTGCATGCCAACATGCTATTAAAAATGGTTGTGATGTGGTATGATTGGGTGGTATCCTCCTTTGAACGATTCGAGTGGCTTGACTTGACACATGTTCACGCATGTAGTTGAAACAAAATCAACATAGCCTCCACGATATTCATGTTCATGGTGAATTATATCCTACTCATGCTTGCACTCATTGTTGATTAATCTTAATGCATGTTCATGACTATTGTCGCTCTCTAGTTGGTCGCTTCCCAGTCTCTTTCTAGCCTTCACTTGTACTAAGCGGGAATACTGCTTGTGCATCCACTTCCATAAATCCCAAAGCTATTCCATATGAGTCCACCATACCTTCCTATATGCGGTATTTACCTGCCGTTGCAAGTAAATTTGTATGTGTCAAACTCTAAACCTTCAAATGAAATTCCATTTTGTATGCTCGAATAGCTCATGTATCAACTAGGGTTGTCTATATCTTCATGCTAGGTGGGTTATTCTCAAGATGAGTGGACTCCGCTCATCATTCATGAGAAAATGGCTGGTAACCAGGATGCCCAGTCCCATGCTTAAATCAAAATAATTGCAAACAAAACTCCCCTAGGATTGTTGTTAGTTGGAGGCACCCATTGTTTTGGACAAGCCATGGGTTGATGTTTCTTGGTGGTGGGGGAGTATAAACTTTACCATTTTGTTTGGGAACCACCTATAATGTGTGTAGCATGGAAGATATTGAGATCTCTTGGTTGTTGTGTTGACAATGAAAGTATGCCACTCAAAATATTATTTACCACTGTTTCAAAACTCGAGCTCTGGCACCTCTGCAAATCCCTGCTTCCATCTATGAAGGGCCTATCTATTTACTTTTATGTTGAGTCATCATCCTCTTATTAAAAAGCACCAGTTGGAGAGCACCATTGTCATTTGCATGCATTGCTATTAATTTACATTGAGTATGACTGTGACTGGATCTCTTTTACCATGAATTACAATGTCTAGTCAGTCCTTGATCTTCAGGGGTGCTCTGCATTTATGTTTTGCGGTCTCAGAAAGGGCTAGCGAGATACCATCTTGTTATATCATATTATGATTGTTTTGATAAAGTGTTGTCATCCGAGATTTATTATTATTGCTCGCTAGTTGATTATGCCATTGATATGAGTAAATATGAGACCTAAATGTTATTGTGAATATGGTTAGTTCATAATCTTTGCTGAAAACTTGAATGCTGGCTTCACATATTTGCAATAACAAGATCAAACAGAGTTTGTAAAAGTTTTTCTTTATCACTTTCAGTTTGTCAACTGAATTGCTTGAGGACAAGCAAAGGTTTAAGCTTGGGGGAGTTGATACGTCTCCAACGTATCTACTTTTCCAAACACTTTTGCCCTTGTTTTGGACTCTAACTTGCATAATTTGAAGGGAACTAACCCAGACTGATGTTGTTTTCAGCAGAACTGCCATGGTGTCATTTTTGTGCAGAAATAAAAGTTATTGGAATGACCTAAAAATCCACGGAGACACGTTTTGGAATTTATAAAAAATACTGGCGAAAGAATCAGCGTAAGGGGGCCCACACCCTGTCCACGAGGGTGCAGGGCGCCCCCCTGGGGGCGCCTCCCTACCTCGTGGGCCCCCTGAGGCTCCACCAACGTCAACTCCAACTCCATATATTCACGTACGGGGAGAAAAAAATCAGAGAGAAGGATTCATCGCGTTTTATGATATGGAGCCGCCGCCAAGCCCTAATCTCTCTCGGGAGGGATGATCTGGAGTCCGTTCGGGGCTCCAGAGAGGGGAATCCGTCGCCGTCGTCATCAGCAACCATCCTCCATCACCAATTTCATGATGCTCATTGTCGTGCATGAGTAATCTCATCGTAGGCTTGCTGGACAATGATGGGTTGGATGAGATTTACCATGTAATCGAGTTAGTTTTGTTAGGGTTTGATCCCTAGTATCCATTATGTTCTGAGATTGATGTTTCTATGACTTTGCCATGCTTAATGCTTGTCTCTAGGGCCCGAGTGCCATGATTTCAGATCTGAACCTATTATGTTTTCATGAATATATGTGAGTTCTTGATCCTATCTTGCAACACTACTGCAGGAGACTGCTAACGCGACATTACGATCAGAGACCCTTTGCCGAAACTGTGTGCGATGCAATAATTGCAAACGGTGGTGTAAAAACCCATCAAAAAAGGTGCAAAACATATGCGATGATGTATGCATCAAACACGGTTCAGGTTTTAGTTGCGTGTGCGATGAAGGGCATACGGTTAATCCATTCAAACTGTCTGCGATGAGGCAGAACAACAGAAATGGGCAGCCATAACAATGTGTGTGCGATGCAGGACACACGGTTAATCCATTCGAACTGTTTGCGATGAGGTAGAACAATAGAACCGGGCAGCCATATCAATGAGTGTGCAATATACAGCATACAGTTAACTCGGACGAACTGTTTTTGATTAGGGAACACAACAAAAACGGATAAACTTAACAAGATGTGTGTGATATGCAACATATAGTTCACATGGATGAACTATTTGTGATGAGCCAAAAGAACACAAACGAGTCGTGTAAACAAGATGTGTGTGATACATGGCAAGTAGCCGACTCGGATGAACTGTCTACGATGAGAAATTACAACATAGACGGTCAATACAGTTACTTCACGTGTGATTTTGTGTGTACAAAAAACTTTGAAAAATTTAAACTAGTTGCTTGCGGTGGCTAGGAGTATCGCACACAATGCATCTATGAGTACTCGTGTGCGATGATTAGTATGTTACACATATGTTTTCTTATGTGAACATGTGTGTGAATTTGCAATATGGACAGTTAATATGCAAATGCCTTCTGGACATCGGGCACACGCTTAAACTCAATGAACTGTGTACGATACTAATACTTTCCATGAAAATATATGAACTTGGGTAACATAATTTGAGAAACATATATATAGTGGTTACACTACTTGACAAAAGGAGGATCTTCGTAACACGGTTTTGACAACCATATGGTCCATATATACATACTTAACATAGTAACAACTATCACATTTTAATAGGCTAAGGTCCAACAACCATATGGTCCATATCTACATACTTAACATATATAGTAATAGCTAGCACATTTTAAGAGGCTGAGGGCCAACAACCACAACTATCCGCTGGAAGCAGCTTGATCATGATGACTCGGCATCTCGTCAATGAAAAGGAAGAGCCCTCATGTGCCTTGGTAGAGTAGGAGTAGAACAGTGTCTCCAATTTTCCAATATGGATGCATTGCCACAAGAAGCGAGAACTTGTTAATTTGAAAGGTTCCATTTTTGCGTGAAATGCAGTACCTTGCAATCACTTTGGCGTTATTAGCAGGCACAAGTGTAATTCGACCACGCCGGGAAATCGATCCAGGAACGGCTACAGGGGCAATTTCTGTTGACATGTAGAATAAAAACAATTGTAACATATCATTGAAGATATATATAGTTTATGAGCATCAACATTAAAATAAGACTTTTTACCAACACTTTGTGCACACATTTGGTCTTGTTCAGTGTGTGCACCATAGGTCTAATTAATCTCATCCAAAATTCAGCGTTCATACGATGTGCTATCTCTGTCAGATTATCAACAAAGTTTATGACATGCTTCAAGTCCTTCCAATGAAATTTGGTATGCTTAGTAGCATAAAGATCGTTCACTATGCATCCAACATATCCTTCTTAAAAGGTGGAAAGGTATTATTTATTCAGAACATGGCAGAAGAATATATAGTGCGCATAAATTGGTAAACAGAATTTGTTACTGCCTAGGAATGGAGTCAGAATATGATATCACAATTGGTTGCTTAAATAGTGATCAATTGGTTGCTTAAATAGCAATATGACAGCATGGAGAAAGTTGAAAGGACACTAACGTCAATCAAACTTTGATCGGCTGATGACGTTGGGGAAGTAAACATCCATGTTAATTAGACCAGGTTGTGGTGCACGCACTAGAATTTTATTGCCAGCTTTCAATTCATAACACTTAGACATTTTTCTCCAAAGGTCCGCATTAAAATAGGAGTGGCCATCTTTACCAAGTTTTACGCTAACCATCATTGTAAACCCATGTTGCGTTGTCAATATGACATCCTGGGAGTCATCAGCAAAGTAAAGCCCAAGATTTCCTTCTACTCCTGTTCTTGCAAAGCAAGGGATGTACTGCTTGAAATGAAAATTAAGATCGTAAATTAGATATATTGAAATAACCGAGCAAGATTCAAATATGGGAGTAACTGATAGAACATATCCATATATAGATACAAGCAAAGTATAAAAATATAGAATTAAAAATAGATAATGTAACAAAGATTGATGCAAATATATAGATAATGTAGCAACAGACGGTATATGTTCACAAATTTAGGCCATGCCGGCCGTGGTAGGTTGAGATTGAACATACCGAGCGCTCCCTGAAGTCATCCGGAATGGTGAGATAGAACTTCGTTTCCGACTGGCCACGACCACAGTTGCCCGATAAGTGCTCGCACTGTGCACACATGAATGAACACCCACGAATCAGCTAGAACAAAAATGATTCCACGACGATTTCCGTCGGTCGATTAACAGCGACAGATGGACTGTGATAAGAGATGAGTTAATATTTCGCTAATTAAGTTGATTACCTTCTCCATGAGAAAAATCCCCGGCCCAATCCTGCAGAAAACTACAGTCGACCATAGTCTACAATGTCGGTGCAGATAGGTGGCGGAAAGTGGTGGAGGCGAAATCCGGTGCCGTTTCGAGCACGACCTACAGCCGCTGCCAACAGCCGTCGAGCTTAGGGCGCAGAGTTGCGGAGGAGTCCGCGGCAAGTGAGTGGGGAGAAGTGGGCGAGGGTTTTCTTTTCCTTTTGCATGTGTGAGTGAACACACACGGTTCACAAAGGCGACGGAGATGAACCGTGTGCGATAGTAAATCACCGAGATTGAATGGGAATCCAAATTTCCTTTGTCTTTCATCCATGAGTTTTTTTCTATGATGAACACAAACCCTGCTAATCACCGTGTTCAAATTTGACACTTTTCCGGGTTCATTTACAATATTTAGGGGATTATGTGCATTTTGTAGGCATTAATGCACATAATTCAAATTCAAACAATTGGTGCATGAAAGGGTGCACAAGAACGGTCTAGAAAAACCATACTCGTGGTATTTAGTAATTTCTCAAGCCTTTTACAAGGAATGGGCAGAGGTTTCAATGGAGTCAACCACAAACGCGTCATTTACTGGGTTATCAACTATAGAACAACGAAATATGTGCTTGAAAAACATGATGGTTGGCATGGTTCCATGGTATGGCCTCACCGTGCCCTGGTTAAAAGCTGAGAAGGTTTGATTTATGTCGTCATGCACGCCCTTCATAAATCGAACCGTCACCGAGGAAGTTCAATGCTTTCAAGAGGGAAATCACCAAGATTGAAGGGGAATCCAAATTTCTGTCCTAGTTTGTCTTTCAGTTTTTTCCAATGATCAACATACCGCCTCAAATGAAACGTGTTCAAATTTGACATTTTTCCGAACTCACTAACCATATTTAGGGGATTGTGTGCATTTTCTAGGCATTAATTATGCACATAATTCAAATTCGAACAATCGGTGCATGAAAAGGTGCACAAGAACGGTTTGGAAAACCATGCTCGTGCTATACAAAAAATGAAACACATGGTTGGAAAACATGACGCCTGGTGTGGTGCCATGGTATGGCCTCACCATGCCCCTGGTAAAAATTGGAGAATGTTTTCCTTATGTCGTGATGCGCGCCTTTCATAAAATGAACCATCATCCGAGGAAGTTTCATGGTTTCAAGGGGGAAATCACCAAGATTGAAGGGGGGTCAAAATTTCCTTTGTCCTTTGTCCACGAGTTTTTTTTTCTATGATGAGCATACAACCTGCAAATCACCGTGTTCAAATTTGGCACTTTTCGCGTTCATTTGCCATATTTAGGGGATTATGTGCATTTCCTAGGCATTAATGCACATAATTCAAGTTCAAACAATCGATGCATTAAAGGGTCCACAAGAATGGCCTAGAAAACCATGCTCGTGCCATTTAGTAAATTCTCATGCCTTTTACAAGGAATGGACAGATATTTCGATGAAATGTGTGGCAATAGTCAACCACAAATGTTTGTTTGTTTGGTTTTCAACTATAGAAAAAATAAAATAAATGCTTAAAAACATGACGCCTGGCATGGTGCCATGGTATGACCTCACCATGCCTTGGTAAAAATTTGAGAAGGTTTGGCTTATGTGGTCATGCACGCCCTTCATAAATCGAACCATCACCGAGGAAGTTCCATGCTTTCGAGATGGAAAATCCCCAAGATTGAAGGGGAATCCTAATTTCCATCCTAGTTTTTCATTCAATTTTTTTCCAACGATCAACATACCATCTCAAATGCATCGTGTTCAAATTGACATTTTCTCGGGCTCATTTACAATATTTAGGGGATTATGTGCATTTTCTAGGCATTAATGGACATAATTCAAATTCGAAAAATCGGTGCATGAAAAGGTGCACAAGAACGGTCTGGAAAACCATGCTCATGTTATTTAGCACATTCTCATGCCTTTTACAAGGAATGGGCAAATATTTCAAGGAAATGTGTGGCAATAGTCAACCATAAACACGTCGTTTACTCGGTTAACAACTATACAAAAAATGAAACACATGGTTGGAAAACATGACGCCTGGCTTGGTGCCATGGTATGGCCTCACCATGCCCTGGTAAAAATTGGAGAATGTTTTGCTTATGTCGTGATGTGCGCCTTTCATAAATCGAACCATCACCGAGGAAGTTTCATGGTTTCAAGGGGGAAATCACCAAGATAAGGGGGGGGTCCAAATTTCCACTGTCCTTTGTCCACGAGTTTTTTCAATGATGAACATACAACATGCAAATCACCGTGTTCAAATTTGGCACTTTTCCGGGTTCATTTGCCATATTTAGGGGATTATGTGCATTTTCTAGGCATTAATGTGCATAATTCAAGTTCAAACAATCGATGCATGAAAGGGTCCACAAGAACGGCCTAGAAAACCATGCTCGTGCCATTTAGTAAATTATCATGCCTTTTACAAGGAATGGACAGATATTTCGATGAAATGTGTGGCAATAGTCTACCACAAATGTCTGTTTGTTGGGTTTTCAACTATAAAAAATGAAATAAATGCTTAAAAAACATGACGTCTGGCATGGTGCCATGGTATGACTTCACCATGCCTTGGTAAAAAATTGAGAAGGTTTGGCTTATGTTGTCATGCACACCCTTCATAAATTGAACCATCACCGAGGAAGTTCCATGCTTTCGAAAGGGAAATCCTCAAGATTGAAGGGGAATCCAAATTTTCTTTGTTCTTTGCCCTGGAGTTTTTTCTATGATGAACATACACCCTGCAAATCACCGTGTTCAAATTTGGCATTTTTCTAGGCTCATTTACCATATTTAAGGGATTATGTGCATTTTCTAGGCATTTAGCGCATATAAATCCAATCCAGCTACAGGTACACGGGTGTGATGTGAGGGACGTGGATTGTCGTTCGATCACGACGCATCCAACAGTGCGCACGTGCGATCCGCGTGGCTGGGGTTCCAGCCAATCATAACACAACACACAATAGGCTCAGCACACACTGTTTCCGGAAGCGATGGAGATGAACCGTGTGCGATAATGAACGAGCAAAATTGTAAGGGAAGCCAAATTTCTGTTGTCGTTTGTGGTTGAGCTCTTGAATACCACCGCACTGCATGCTGCCCGGGCCCTCCATCCCAGAGCTCTCTCCAGGCGTCGTCCATGGCACCACGGCGCACAGTAACTGGTAAGGAAGCGATGGCATCCCACCGCGCCGCGTTCCTCGTCGCCCGCGACCGCGCACATGGTAAGGAAGCGATGGCATCTTGCCGCGCCGAGTTCATCGCTGTCGGCGGCCAGACAGTTACATGGGCGCACTTTGAGGCTGCCATGACCGAATGGGCGGTGGATCTAGAGGCGGCCAAAGCCGCACAGAAGGAGCGGAAAAGGAAGAAAGCAGTCAATAAAAGAGAGTCCCGCCGCCGCAAGAAAAAAGAGGCCGCACGCCGTGGTGAGGAGAGCTTGGCGGAGATCGAAGCACGATGGGATGCCGCCTACAAGGCCGGGAAGGAGAACGCCGGCGTCTGGCCAGCATGCCCTGATGGCAGCATGTGAGAAGTAGTTTAAATTTGTAGTATTATAGCAAATTACCAGTAGTACTTTAAGTTTGTAGTATTAACGTACAATGTCGATAAGAGCATCCTTTGAGGGCTTTGAGCGTTGATTAGCATGTGTGCCCGTGTGCGTTTTTTGCGTTAATCATTAGAAGATCACAAAACACATGGTTTCTATGTCGTACCCGTCTGCGTTTTTTGCGCTAATGACCCATATATAAGTCAGTTACCTGTGCGATATTTTCTAATAAACTAGGTGTACCATTGACCGAAAAAATCAAGTACACGTGTACATTTTTTTGGAGACGGGATCTGCCAACTTTCTTTTTTCTCGCACACGAGTATTTTACGCGCTTCGTCTGCGTTGTGTGTTTCCCTGCCCAAGTTTCAAATTTCGCACTGAAATTTTCATTAGGCACGCGATTTCAGAATTTATTCCTCCAACCTCATCCCCTTCCCCTCAGTATCCCCCCTCCCTCGTGCCTCCCCCTACCGGCATCTCAAACCGCCACCGCCGCAACCACAGCTTCAACCACATCTACGTTCTGCTCAGATCTAGTCAGGTAACCCATCGATCTCTATCACGTCCCCAGCCTAATTGCTTAAATGGCACAAATCCACCCCCACCCCCCCCCCCCCGCCAGGAGCTGATGGCGGTCCATGGCGCGATGGCCGCTGTGCGTGTTGACCCAGAGGAACACCTCGCCTCCGTCGCCGACGACGGCATGGTGCAGGCTCTGGCCCAGATGAAGTCCCACAGCGACTATCCCCCAGGACTTAACAAGTAAGATCTGACCAGCTAAATCTTACCAATGCCACTTGCAACAGCTATGATTTGTCCGGTTGATGTATTAAGCATGTCCATGCCGATGTTCAAATATTACCGTGTCCAGCTCAATTTCACCAATACCAGCAACAAACTTACAATAAATGACTCGGGATATCACTAGAGATGCTACCCGTTTGCTATTTTTAGTGGATGCTAACCCTGTTGCACTTAAGATGCCTGTCCATGTACTTACGCAGGGTCATAACGACCGATGCTTTTGTCTGCCGTCGAGATGAGCTGCATCCCATGTCTTACAGTATTTCACATAATTTGTGCAATTGCAGTTTAACTTCCACCCATTTACTGGTTGCTTGTAGGTACACATGTTAGTGGCACTGATCCACGCTTCGACCCGGAGGAACAACTCGCCTCCACCGTCGCTGACTTTGGGCGAGCTCTGGCCAAGATGAAGTGCCCCCGCAACTATCTCTCAAGACTTACCAAGTATGTACTCACCAGTTCGATCTTATACCAGTTGCAATTAATGGCTATGTTCTATACGGTCGATGTATTAAGCATGTTCTGGTAAACATGCCTAACACGTTTTTGCTACTATCCCTACCTTTTTATAGACATCTGGGCCATTCTCAGCTCTGGCAGCACCTGCCTTGTGATGTTTAACTATGCCAATTGCATTTTTATCAGTACCGGTTTCAATGTCTATTAAGCCTGTTGCAATTAATAGTTGAATCCATTTTTAAACAGATGCATTTCAATGGCTACAAACTTACAAAACATGACTTAGGATGTTGTTAAGCATGTTGCAATTAACAGTTGTATCCATTTTTTAATCTGTCCATTTGCTACCATGCTACTCTCCGCAATGAAGATATACTAGAGATGCTGCCCCATTTTCTATTTTTGGTGGATGCTAACCCTGTTGTACTTAACATGCTTGTCCATGTACTTACGCAGGGTCATAACGGCTGATGCTGTTGTTTGCCGTCAAGGTTAGCTGCACCCCATGTCTTACAGTATTTCACATCGTTTGTGCAATTGCAGTTTAACTTCTACCATTTATTGGTTGTCTGTAGGTACACATGTCAGTGGCACTGATCCACGCTTCAACCCGGAGGAACAGCTCGCCTCCGCCGCCGCTGACTTTGGGCGGGATCTGGCCAAGATGAAGTGCCCAAGCAACTACCTCTTAGGACTTACCAAGTATGTACCCATCAGTTCAATCTTACCAATACCAGTTGCAATTAATGGCTATGTTTTGTACTGTCGATGTATTAAGCATGTTGTAGTAAACATGCCTAACACGTTTGAGCTATTTTCCCTACCTTTTTATAGACAACTGGGCCATTATCTGCTGTGGCAGCACCTGCCCTGTGATGTTTAACTCTGCCAATTCCATTTTTATCAGTACCAGTTTCAATGGCCATTAAGTCTGTTGCAATTAACAGTTGTATCCATATTTAAGGAGTTGTATTTCACTGGCTACAAACTTACAAAACATGAATTAGGATGTTGTTAAGCCTATTGCAATTAATAGTTGTATCCATTTTTTTAATCCATCCCTTTGCTACCGTCCTACTCTTTCGAAATGAAGATATCACTATAGATGCTGCCGTTTTATTACCATTTGCTATTTTTGGTGGATGTTAACCCTGTTGTAGTTAACATTGGCTTTCCATGTACTTACACAGGGCTACAATGGGCGATGCTGTTGTTTGTCGTCGAGGTTAGCTTCATCCCATGTCTTATACACCATCTATTCCTAAATATAAGTATTTTTAGAGATTCCAATATAGGCTACATAAGGAGCAAAATGAGTGAATCTAGATTCTAATCTAAACTATATATATAATTCTATATACATCCGTATGTAGTTCATATTGAAATCTAAAAAAATACTTGTACTTAGAAACATAGGTAGTTGTATTTTATATCATTTATGCAATCTCAGTTTAGCTTCTAACATTTACTGGTTGCTTGTAGGTACATATATGAGAGGTACTGATCCACGCTTCAATCCCTTTTGCGTATGGGGCAATGAGATATTCATGAACAAGCGTCAAGTGAGGAAACTAAGAAAGATTGTTAGGCGAAAGAAACGGGTGATTGGAATTAAGCTATTTATTTACAGTTTGTCGAAGACAACATTGAACTTTAGGATGGTAAGTAATGTGTTTCCTTCCCCCCTTGACCACAACAAGTTACTCTATTAGACCTCAGTATCTGATATTTTTCTCTTTTCAGTGGTTTCCGAAGCTATTTACTGATGATTACCTTGCAAACTACATGACCGGAGTGGAGGCAACTAAGGTTAAAGTATATAATTCATGCTACCATGATAATGCTCTAGAAGTCTTACTGAAGGCGGTGAAGGATGGGCGGGCGATCGTCACAAGGGGTTGGATAAAAGTGGTTCGTGCCTATGGCATGCAGGAAGGCACGTTATGGGCATTCCGCTTCTTCAACACCGTCGGCAGTCAAAATGATTTACACTTGTCTCTTCACCTTTACCGCCTTTAAATACTACGGTTCATCATACTTAATTGCTGTCTAATCCTGTAATTATTGAACATATTGTACTGGCAATTTTATTTATGGATTCGTTGTTGAACCATTGTGTTGAGAATTTGAATTGCACATTTCGTATTTCAAAATTTCCAATTAGAATAATAAATTACAGGCAAAAATAAAAATAGAATAGACGGTCATGGACCTTTGCAAACGGTTCTAGCAGTAAAAGCGCTTGCGATGGATAGCCCAATGCCACACAGTTTTCTACATCAAATCGTATGTGATGTAGTTAATGAAAGCAAACAGTTAACCAAGGCAGAGCGTGTGTGATAGTTACACCTTTCACACACGAGCATATACATAAAACCGTGTGGGATCCACATCCGAACGGAAACGTTTTCCCTGGATTGACTATGTAGGATGTACATAAGAACAGAAACGTGTTCCTTGGATTGACTGTGTGTGATATACATATGAACAAAAATGATTTTCTGGGATTCACCGTGTGGGATGTACATACCTACGGAAATGATTTGTGGGATTTACCGTGTGGGATGTACATACCTACAGAAATGATTTCTGGGATTCACCGTGTGGAATGTACATACCTACGGAAATGATTAGGTTTCGATGCCTCGCTGAATCGCACACGGGCCCAGCCTGGGTCCCAGGAGGGCCTATCCCCAACGATTTCTGGGTCATGTGGGAAGGACACCCTATCGCACGCACAAACTGGGCGACGGTTCCAAATGCCATTGCGGAAAGGGGTAAAAAACGTTTGTTTAGGACCGACGCGCACCAGTGCAAGTCAATAGTCACCTACTATGTGTTACGATCCGGTAGCCCCGAAGTGACAATATTCGGGACCACTCCCGGTGATGATCGTAGTTTGAGGAGTTCATGTATTCACTAAGTGTTAATGCTTTGGTCTGGTACTCTATTAAAAGGAGGCCTTAATATCCCTTAGTTTCCAATAGGACCCCGCTACCACAGGAGGGTAGGACAAAAGATGTCATGCAAGTTCTTTTCCATAAGCACGTATGACTATATTCGGAATACATGCCTACATTACATTGATGAACTGGAGCCAGTCCTGTGTCACCCTATGTTATAACTGTTGTATGAGGAATCGCATCCGACATAATTATCCATCATTGATCCATTGCCTACGAGTTTTTCACATATTGATCTTTGCTTAGTTACTTCTCCGTTGCCACTGTTACGATTACTAAAAAAACTGCTATTGTTACTTTTGCCACCGTTAATCACGTCCAAGATTAGTAGGCCGACTCCTGCCTGCATCTACTACTATTAATCCACACATCGACCGCTATCCAGCATGCATCTAGTGTATTAAGTTCATGGAGAAACGGAGTAATGCAATAAGAACGATGACATGATGTAGACAAGATCTATCTATGTAGAGATCGACCCCATCGTTTTATCCTTAGTAGCAACGATACATACGTGTCGGTTCCCCTTCTATCATTGAGATCAAGCACCGTAAGATCGAACCCACTACAAAGCACCTCTTCCCATTGCAAGATAAATAGATTAAGTTGGCCAAACAAAACCCAAATATCAGAGAAGAAATACGAGGCTATAAGCAATCATGCATAAAAGAGATCAAAGAAACTCAAATACTTTCATGGATATAAAAGATAGATCTGATCATAAACTCAAAGTTCATCCGATCCCAACAAACACACCGCAAAAAGAGTTACATCATATGGATCTCCACAAGACCATTGTATTGAGAATCAAACGAGAGAGAGGAAGTCATCTAGCTACTAACTACGGACCTGAAGGTCTACAAAGAACTACTCACGCATCATCGGAGAGGCACCAATGGAGGTGGTGAACCCCATCCGTGATGGTGTCTAGATTGGATCTGGTGGTTCTGGACTCTGCGGCGGCTGGAATTGATTTCTGTCAACTCCCCTAGGGTTTCTAAAATATTAGGGTATTTATAGAGCAAAGAGGCGGTCCGGGGGCACCCGAGGTGGGCACAACCCACCAGGGTGCGCCTAGGCCTCCAGGCGCGCCCTGGTGGGTTGTGCTCCCCTCGGAGCACCCCCCAGGCGCTACCTTGGCCCATTAGGTGTCTTCTAGTCCAAAAACATCTCCATAAAGTTTCGTTGCATTTGGACTCCGTTTGGTATTGATTTCCTGCGATGGAAAAAACATGCAGAAAACAACAACTGGCACTTGGCACTATGTCAATAGGTTAGTACCAAAAATGATGTAAAATGATTATAAAACATCCAAGATTGATAATATAACAGCATGGAACAATCAAAAATTATAGATACGTTGGAGACATATCAGCATCCCCAAGCTTAACTCCTACTCGTCCTCGAGTAGGTAAGTGATAAAAATAGATTTTTTGATGTGGAATGCTGCCTAACATGTCATACCATATTTCTTTTCTTCATAGTATGGACATGTGGACCTTTATATTGTTCAAAGCAATAGTCTAGTTTTAACATGATAACTTAAATACTCAAGCATATCAACAAACAACCATGTCTTTCAAAATATCAACGCTAAAATAAGTTATTTCTCAATCATTGATCCATTCATGAAACACACTCGCATATTAACTACACCCAATGCTCAAGTACGATCATAGTGCCTCCTAGTTGGTGCTTTTATAAGAGAATATGGAGACTCAAATTCAAAATAAAAAATGCATAAAGTAAAAGAAAGGCCCTTAGCAGAGGGAAGTAGGGATTTGTAGACGTGCTAGAGCTCAAAGCGAAAAACTTAGAGATAAAAACTTTTTGGGAGGTGTATCCTTCCCACCAACGAAAATGACTTAGAGTTCCCAACACTTTCCATGCTAGATATATCATAGGCGGTTCCCAAACAGAAAATAAAGTTTATTCCTTTTTCCACCATACTTTCACTTTCCATGGCTAGCCGTATCCACGGTTGCCTTCCATACCAACACTTTTCAAGGAACTTATTATTTGACAACATAAAGTAAATTCATTTTTCATTTCGGGACTGGGCATCCCTAATACCTTTGCCTTACTCTCGTGCAATGCCAAGTGAATAAACACTCATCGTGAGAATAACACATCTAGCATGGAAAATATTAGCCACCCTCACCGCTCTGTGAGCGAAACGAACACACAAAAGAGAAGTTTATTTGAAAATTAGAGATGGCACATACAAATTTGCTTAGAACGGCAAAAGAATACCGCATATAGGTAGATATAGTGGACTCATGTGGCAAAACTGGTTTAAAGGTTTTTGGATGCACAAGTAGTGATCATACTTGGTGCAAAATGAAGGCTAGCAAAAGATTGAGAAGCGACCAACCAAGAAATGAATAATCTCATAAGCGAGCATTAAGCATAATTAACACCAAATAATGCACCACAAGTAGGATATAATTTCATTGCATAATTATTGACTTTCGTGCTTGCATAGGGAATCACAAACCTTAACATCAATATTCTTAGGCTAGTCATAGTGGGGAGTAACTTAGACAAGTAACATACATATGTTACTAGTCTATGTTACCACCTTCATAGTGGCAAGTGTCATAGGTGTAGTAACATGCATATCTTCATTTATTGCTTTGTAGACTCGTTTTGTATTGGGAATCGCTATCTGATGGTAACATATTATGTTACTTTATTTGTCTCTCTCCTCTTCAATTACATGACAAATCATCTTTTTTGCTTATGTAGCATCTATGTTACTACTTATGTTACTCCCACTATGACTAGCCTTACTAAAGCATAATTACTCATCAACATAACTCACATATCACATTATCATATCTCAAAACTATTACTAAGAATCAAGTTTATTTTGTCCAATGATCTTCATGAAAGTTTTTATTATATCCTTCTTGGATATCTATCACTTTGGAAATAATTTTCATGTGTTGCTTTTGACAAGCTCAAACAAATATACGTGAAGATCCTGAGCATAATTTTTCTTTCTCTCAAAATAATTTAAGTGAAGCAAGAGAGAATTTCTTGAAAATTTTACTAACTCTCAAATAAATCTAAGTGAAGCAAGATAGAATTTCTTCAAAAATACTAAAGCACACCATGCTCAAAAAGGTATAAGTGAAGCACTAGAGCAAGTCCATAGCTCATAAAAAATTTAAGTGAAGCATAGAGAGTAATTCTAACAAGTCATGACATAATTTTGGCTCTCTCAAATAGGTGTGTCCAGCAAGGAATCAAGACTTAAAACACAAAATAAAACAAGCAGAGATTCATATCATACAATACTCTTCAAGAAAAACACATATTATGTGACAAATAAAAATATAGCTTCGAGTAAAATACCGATGGTCGTTAGAAGAAAGAGGGGATGCCACTCGGGGGCATCCCCAAGCTTAGTTGCTTGCTCTCTTTTGGATAATAGCGGGGGATGCCGGGGCATCCCCAAGCTTAGGCTCTTCTTACTCCGTATTCCTTCATCCATCGTAAGATAACCCAAAACTTGAAAACTTCAATCACACAAAACTCAAGAAAACCTTCATGAGATCCGTTAGTATAAGAAAATAAATCACTACTATAAGTGTTGTATCAAACCAATTCATATTTTTTCTTGCATTATATCTACTATATTCGAACTTTTCTATGGAAAAAACTCATCAAAGAAAACCATAGAGCCATCAAAACAAGCACACAATGTAAAGAAAACAGAATCTATCAAAAACAGAACAATCTGTAGTAATCTGGGTCTGTACAATACTTCTGTAACTCCAAAAATTCTGGAAAATTAGGAAGACCTGAGAAATTTGTATATTGATCTACTAGAAAAGGAATGGGTATTTTATAGCTCTCTGGTTAAAAGTGAGAACTATTTTCGTGAGTGCAAAAGTTTCTGTTTTTTCAGCAAGATCAAACAACTATCACCCAAGAAGATCCTAAAGACTTTACTTGGCACAAATACTAATTAGAACACAAAAAACACAATCATAACAGTAGCATAATTGTGCTAACACTCAAAAACAAGAAGCAAAAAACAAAAATAAATTTTATTCATTGGGTTGCCTCCCAACAAGCGTTATAGTTTTACGCCCTTAGCTAGGCATAAAGCAAGGATCTAAGTTTTGTCATCTTTGGTTCAAGATCCATAAGATGCTCTCATGATTGATTCATATGGTGTCCTAATTCTTGTTCTAGGTAAGTGTTCCATACCCTTCCTCAAAGGAAATTGGAACTTAATATTGCCTTCTTTCATATCAATCATGGCACCGATAGTGCGTAAAACGGTCTACCAAGAATAATAGGATAAGACGGATTGCAATCAATATCAAGAACAATAAAATCTATGGGCACATAATTCCTATTTGCAAGAATAAAAACACCATTAATTCTTCCCATAGGCTTTTTAATAGTAGAATCCGCCAAGTGCAAATTTAAAGAACATGATTCAATATCGATAAGACCAAGCACACCACATAAAGATTTCGAAATAGTAGAAACACTAGAACCCAAGTCACACAAAGCAAAACACTCATAATTTTTAATGTTTACTTTGATAGTAGGTTCCCATTCATCATGCAATTTTCTAGGAATTGAAACTTCTAATTCCAATTTTTCTTCAAGAGCTTTCATCATAGCATCAACAATATGTTTAGTAAAAGCTTTATTTTTTCCATAAGCATAGGGTGAATTTATCATGGTTTGCAACAAAGAAATACAATCAATCAAAGAGCAACTATCATAATTAAAGTCTTTGTAATCCAAAAGAGTGGGTACATCACTAGCTAAAGTTTTGACCTCTTGAAACCCACTTTTCTCAATTTTCTCAATAAGATTTTCACCCTCTGAATTATCGGGACGCGTTCTAGATAAAGTTGACTCTTCTCTAGTCCCTTTTTCATCAATCTTAATATTAATAAACAAGGAATCAATAGAAGAAACACCAACCATTTTAAGATCTTTATCACTTTTATCCTCTAGTGAGATTGGTTTAGCAACCATTTGATTTACTAGAGTAGCTTGTGCATCGGATATTTTTCCTAACAAACTTTTAGAAAAAGCATACTTAGATTGGAGATTGCAAACTTCTCTACTAATATCATCAAGTTGTTTTGTTATAGCATCAAGCACAATAGAGTGCTCCTTAAGTTCTTCAGTAAAATACTTATTATGCTCAAATTGTGTAGTCATATATTCCTTAGTACTGTTCTCAATTTCAAGCAAAATATTGGGGTAAGGAACATCATAATATTTTCTTTGAGGCATCATGACTACACAAACAAGGACGCACGCAAAAACAGATCTGGCAAGAAAACGACCAAAGAAAAAGAGGGGCAAATAAAACGGCAAAATTTTGTGAAGTGGGAGAGAGGAAAACGAGAGGCAAATGGCAAGTGATGTAAATTGCGAGGAGATGAGATTTGTGATTAGGAATCTGGTATGTTGAAGATCCTTCCCGACAATGGCGCTAGAAATTCCTTTTGATGTCGCTTGAAGCTACGTCGGCATTTCCCCAAAGAGGAAGGGATGATGCAGCACAGCGGCGGTAGGTATTTCCCTCAGATGTGAAATCAAGGTTATCGAACCAGTAGGAGAACCAAGCAACACAACGTAAACATCACCTGTACACAAATAACAACTACTCACAATCCGACGTGTAAAAGGGGTTGTCAATCCCTTTCGGGTAGCGGCGCCCCAAGATGGGCAAACGGGCGTGAGAGAGTTTTAAATATTGATAGATCGAACGCCAAATAAAATAAATTGCAGCAAGGTATTTTTGTATTTTTGGTTTAGTAGATCTGAAAATAAAAGGCAAATAAAAATAGATCACGAAGGCAAAATAATATGAGAAAGAAACCCGGGGCCGTAGGTTTCACTAGTGGCTTCTCTCGAGAAAAATAGCAAAGGGTGGGTGAACAAATTACTATTGGGCAATTGATAGAACTTCAAATACTCATGATTGTTGGGGAACGTTGCAGAAAACAAAAAATTTCCTACTCGTTTCACCAAGATCATCTAGGAGTTCATATAGCAACGATTCATCGGATGCATCTACATACCTTTGTAGATGGCGCACGGAAGCGTTCAAAAGAACGGTGATGATGTAGTCGTACTCGACGTGATCCAAATCACCGATGACCAGCGCCGAACGGACGGCACCTCCGCGTTCAACACACGTACGGGACGGGAGACGTCTCCTCCTTCTTGATCCAACAAGGGGGAGGAGAGGTTGATGAAGATCCAGCAGCACGACGGCGTGGTGGTGGATGCAGGGCGTCACAGAAGCAGGGCTTCGCCAAGACTACGAGGGAGAGACGTAACGGGGGGAGATGGAGGCGCCAGGGGCTGGTGTGAAATCCCTCCTCTCCCCCCACTATATATAGGGGTGCCAGGGGGGCGCCGGCCCTAGTAGATGAGATCTACTAGGGGGGCGGTGGCCAAGGGGAGGTTTCCCTCCCCCCCAAGGCACCTAGGGGTGCCTTCCACCACATGGACTCTTCCATGGTGGAAACCCTAGGCGCATGGGCCTATAGGGGCTGGCGCCCCAGCCCACTATGGGCTGGGTTCCCTCCTATTTCAGCCCATGGGGCCCTCCGGGATAGGTGGCCCCACCCGGTGGACCCCCGGGACCCTTCCGGTGGTCCCGGTACAATACCGATAACCCCAAAACTTGTCCCGATGCCCGAAACATCACTTCCTATATATAATTCTTTACCTCCGGACCATTCCGGAACTCCTCGTGACATCCGGGATCTCATCCGGGACTCCGAACAACATTCGGGTTACTGCATATACATATCTTCACAACCCTAGCGTCACCGAACCTTAAGTGTGTAGACCCTACGGGTTCGGGAGACAAGCAGACATGACCGAGACGACTCTCCGGTCAATAACCAACAGCGGGATCTGGATAACCATGTTGGCTCCCACATGCTCCACGATGATTTCATCGGATGAACCACGATGTCGAGGATTCAATCAACCCCGTACGCAATTCCCTTTGTCAATCGATATGTTACTTGCCCGAGATTCGATCGTCGGTATCCCAATACCTCGTTCAATCTCGTTACCGACAAGTCACTTTACTTGTACCGTAATGCATGATCCCGTGACCAGACACTTGGTCACTTTGAGCTCATTATGATGATGCATTACCGAGTGGGCCCAGCGATACCTCTCCGTCATACGGAGTGACAAATCCCAGTCTTGATCCATGTCAACCCAACAGACACTTTCGGAGATACCCGTAGTCTACCTTTATAGTCACCCAGTTACGTTGTGACGTTTGGTATACCCAAAGCACT
The DNA here is from genome assembly GCF_056163025.1 of Triticum urartu. Classification (NCBI taxonomy): domain Eukaryota; kingdom Viridiplantae; phylum Streptophyta; class Magnoliopsida; order Poales; family Poaceae; genus Triticum; species Triticum urartu. The sequence continues at coordinate 46,785,551 of NC_141873.1, read as the reverse complement.
CCTACGGTATCCGGGAGTTACACGATCTCATGGTCTAAGGAAAAGATACTTTGACATTGGAAAACTCTAGCAAACGAACTATACGATCTTGTGCTATGTTTAGGATTGGGTCTTGTCCATCACATCATTCTCCTAATGATGTGATCTCGTTATCAATGACATCCAATGTCCATAGTCAGGAAACCATGACTATCTGTTGATCAACGAGCTAGTCAACTAGAGGCTTACTAGGGACATGTTGGTGTCTGTTATTCACACATGTATTACGATTTCTGGATAACACAATTATAGCATGAATAAAGACAATTATCATGAACAAGGAAATATAATAATAATGCTTTTATTATTGCCTCTAGGGCATATTTCCAACAATGATGATATCTAGGCAATGATCATTACATAGGCATCACGTCCAAGATTAGTAGACCGACTCCTGCCTGCATCTACTACTATTACTCCACACATCGACCGCTATCTAGCATGCATCTAGTGTATTAAGTTCATGAAGAAACAGAGTAATGCAATAAGGACAATGACATTATTAGACAAGATCTCTATGTAGAGATAGACCCCATCGTTTTATCCTTAATAGCAATGATACATATGTGCCAGTTCCCCTTCTGTCACTGAGATCAAGCACCATAAGATCAAACCAACTACAAAGCACCTCTTCTCATTGCAAGATAAATAGATCAAGTTGGCCAAACAAAACCCAAATATCGGAGAAGAAATACAAGGCTATAAGCAATCATGCATAAAAGAGATCAAAGAAACTCAAATACTTTCATGAATATAAAAAGATAGATCTGATCATAAACTCAAAGTTCATCTAATCCCAACAAACACACCGCAAAAAGAGTTACATCATATGGATCTCCAAGAGACCATTGTACTGAGAATCAAACGAGAGAGAGGAAGTCATCTAGCTACTAACTACGGACCCGAAGGTCTACAAAGAACTAATCACGCATCATCGAAGAGGCACCAATGGAGGTGGTGAACCCCATCCGTGTTGGTGTCTAGATTGGATTTGGTGGTTCTGGACTCTGCGGCGGCTGGAATTGATTTTCGTCGACTCCCCTAGGGTTTCTGGAATATTGGGGTATTTAATGAGCAAAGAGGCAGTCCAGAGGGCACTCGAGGTGGGCCCAACCCACCAGGGCGCGCCTGGGCCTCCAGGCACGCCCTGGTGGGTTGTGCTCCCCTTGGAGCACCCCCAGGCGCTGCCTTGGCCCATTAGGTGTCTTCTGGTCCAAAAAAATCTCCGTAAAGTTTCGTTGCATTTGGACTCCGTTTGGTACTGATTTCCTGCGATGTAAAAAACATGCAGAAGACAACAACCGGCACTTGGCACTATGCCAATAGGTTAGTACCCAAAAAATGATATAAAATGACTATAAAATGATTATAAAACATCCAAGATTGATAATACAACAGAATGGAGCAACCAAAAATTATAGATACGTTGGAGACGTATCAAGGCGCCCCCATATCTGTCCCATATTTGCGTTGAATATGAGGGGTGTCATTCAGCCAGGGCGTTTGAGGCCCATTAAAGGAGTTCGTCTAATTCTAATTTTTGTGAACGGTCAGTGACCGGACTGTCCGCCCAGTCATTTGAGGCGGGTTTGACGCGCTCGGCTATAGATGCTTTAACCTTTGTTTCTAGCGCGACACAATCTTCCCATTTGATCTTGAAACTTCGGGACTGCATTCAAAGGTTAAAAGGAGTTAGATTGAGAGTTGCATGCCACGAATAAAAGTGAAATTTTGACTGACTTAATTAGCCAATCTAGGCCTTTATTATTTGATGAATTTGACACACTACTTATTCCTTCTTAAAAGATTGAAGATATGTGACATGAACTTGGGGAAGTCTTTAACGAATCATCAAGAACAAAATTGAGAATGAAAGAAGATACTTCAAAAAGATGAAGACACAGGAGAACGAAGCTTCATCTTTTTCATTGTCAAGTTGAAGGAAGAAAATCATGGCATGGCTGCAATCTTGTTCTTTTTCAACTTTTACTTCATTGCTATCATTCTTTTATTCCGGAGTTCTTCCCAAAGACTCTACATGATGTTCGTGAAAGATTTTTCATTTACAAGTATTCTTCAAGATTCTTTCTCGTAGTTAAGATCCATCAAGCCATACTCTTAAAAGATACATGATGTTGACTGTATGTTTCGTTTTGGTTTTGTTACAACCATTTAAACACATCAACGGTTATTTCGGAGTTCTTCCCAAAGACTCTACATGTTGTTCGTGAAAGAATTTTCATTTTCAAGTATTCTTCAAGATTCTTTCTCGCAGTTAAGATTCATCAAGCCATACTCTTAAAAGATACATGATGTTGAACATATGTTTCGTTTTTGTTTTGTTACAACCCTCTAAACACATCAACGGATGAGGTCTCTCCATACCCCTTCATAATAAAGGGTAGGATGATCTTTTTAGAAAATATGTTGCCCGCACCGATGGGATCTTTTTAGAAAATATGTTGCCCGCACCGATGGGCCAGCCCATTGGCGGAAGTTGTATGCATGTACGATCATTTCACCCAATGAAATATGTCGCAACAAGAATAGTGCTACGCAAGGATTCGAACACACGACCTCCTGCTTCCAACAGTAGCTGATAACCAATATAACTAACAAATGCTTGTGACTATTTAGGTATTGTAACTTTTCAAAAGAAGCTAATAGCAGTGCCAAAAGCAAAACATTTTTTTCTGAAAAAGTGAATATTTCTTAGAACAAGAATATTCTGCAAAAGTTTTGAACAAAAAAAATTAAACTCGAAAATTTCTTTTGAAACTCTCAAACTTCTTTTCCAATTATGAACATTTTAGAAACGCGAATGTTTTTTGAAACATGAACATATTTTCAAGAATAGGAGGTACTGTAGCAAACTTTTATGTAAAACACAAATATTGTTCAAACCTTGAACATTTTTTGAAAACATGAACAAATTTTGAAAACCGACAGGGACTATAGCGAACTTTCTTTCGAATATTTTATCATTTTGTTGAAACACAAGCAATTTCTAAAACACGAACATGTTTCGAAAAATTTGGGAATATTTTTTGAATTTTGAAACAAGAGCATAAATTTAATGTTCCAAACATTTTTTCAGTAGGCGAACAAAATTTTGAAATCCTGAACAGTTTTGAAAAATTGGATATATGAAGAAAATAAAACAGAAAAAATAAACTTGAACAAAAGGAATAAATGAAACATTAAAAACGAAAAAGATAGAAAAGAAAAACTAAAAAGAAACAGAAAAAAAATAAAACTGAGAAAAAAACAGAAAACAAGTGAAAAGCGATTCAGGAAAAACCGGATATTGTAGCACATCCGTTATCTCATAATTAGGCTGGGCCATCTCGTCAGCCAGCTCGCTCGCCTTTGTGCGAACGAGCCACAATTTGTCGCAGAGAGCAGCAAATAAGAGGTTCCACCGTATTTGGAGCCGTGACCGATTTATCAAATTTCTGAATTCTTTTCAGTTCTTGAACTTTTTTTAGATATACTTTTTTGAAATCTGCGAACTTTTTACAAACCTTTTATAAAATCTGTAAAAAAAATTAGACGTAGAATTTTTGTTACAAAATGATTCCCAAATTTGAGAAAAAGTTCACGAGTAGGTAGATTAATTTTTACAAAATCTGCGAAATTTTTACAATTTTTTTAGGAAAAAAGAGATGAACTTTTTTCAAATCTGCAAACGCTTGGGTTGGCCCAACAGGCGCCCGAGTTTTTTTTCTTTTGTATTTTTTTCTTTTTCGTTAATTCATTTTTCGCCTTTTTGAACTGTATTATCATTTTTTAAATCTGTTCAAGAATTTTAAATATTATTTGGAATAAAAAAATTGTTCTTGTCTTGAAATATTGTTTACAATTTTAAAATTTCTTTCTGTTCTCAAACTTTTTGTTCACTTTAAGAAATGTTTGCATTTCAAAAAATGTTGATTTTTTTAAAGTACATGGTTTGGGTTTTTGTTCAACATCACTTCTTGGGAATTTGTTAACAATTTCAACAAATGTTTTCAAGTTTATAAAATTTTAATACACAATTTAAAATTCTAAAATTGTTGACAAGTAATGGTTAGGATATTAGATAGTGTTCAGATTGATAGTGACGGTAATTGCAATAAAAAATCTTTCAAATTAGAAAAGAAAGTATTTTGAACATCATTAAAATGACCCCAACTTTTGCAAGCAGGCGGGGATGCAATTGGTAGGTATCCATGTCAGGTTTCAAAGATTTTCGACATCGTATGCAAGTTGAGACACATCCGACCATTTATTGGCCTTTATTGACCGAGAAAACTCTAGTAAATGCAAATTTTGTCAAAAACAAAAGAACATGTCATGGTGCCTTGAATTGGTCTTGCAAGGCCAAGGAAAACAATTGAGGCCATTTCAAGGATGTCGAGAAGTAACATGCTCTCAGACGGAGCCTTCAGACCTACTCGGACACCCTCCACTGAACCAGGTCTAATTTTAGGCATTCTTCAAATGGCCCCAAGTTTTGCAAGAAGGGTACTTGCTCATGGTAGGTATCCATGCCAGGGTTGAATGACTTCCAACACCGTATGCAAGTTGCGACACATCCGACCATTTATAGGCCTTTTTGAAAACTCTAGAAAATGTAAAAATTGTCAAAAATTAAAACAACTTGGCAAGGAGACTTGAATTGTTAATACAAGCCAATTAAAAAATTGGGCCATCTCAAGGATGTCTAGAAATAACATGATCTCACACAGACCCTTCTAGCCTAACCGGAGACTCTATGTTGAACATAGTGTTTTATTGGAAATTTTTGAAATGACCTCAACTTTTTTTCAGCAGGTTGGCATGCCCAGATAGGCATCCATGTCATGTTTGAACGACTTTCGATACCATATGCAAGTTGTGAAACGTTCGGTCTTTTATCGGCCTTTTTTGGTCAAGAAAACTCAATAAAATACAAAACTTGTTGAAAACCCAAGCAACTTGGCAGGGTGACTTGACATGGCTATACAAGGTCGTGAAAAAATTGAGACCATTTGGCGAATGTCAGAGAAAACGTGCCCTCGAATGGGTCCTTCTGGCATACCTGGACACCACATGTTGAACAGTGTTTTTTTGTACATTCTTGAAATGACCTCAACTTTTTCCATGAGGTGGGAATGTCCATGGTAGGCATCCATGCCAGGTTTGAATGACTTCCGACACAGTATGCATGTTGCGACACGTCCGACCATTTATCAGCCCTTTTTTCACCAAGAGAACCCTGGAAAATGCAAAAGTTGTCGAAAACCCGAACAACTTAGCATTGTGCCTTGAATTAGCCATACAAGGCCATGACAAAATTGAACCATTTCAAGGATGTCGAGAAATAACATGCTCTCAGACGTAGGCTTCTACCCTACCCGAACACCCTCCATTCAACATTTCTATTTTGAACATTTTTTTAATGATCCTAACTTTTGCAAGTAGGTGGGCATTCTCATGGTAGGCATCTTTGACTGGTTTGAATGATTTCTGACACCATATGCAAGTTACGACACATCCGGCTATTTATCCGCCTTGTTTGACCCAGAAAACTCCAGAAAATGTAAAATTTGTCGAACGCCAAAACAACTTGGCATGGTACCTTGAATTAATCATCTAGGGTCCTTTGACAGATATCGATAAATAACGTGCTCTCCAAAGGAGCCTTCTAGCCTACCCGAACACCCTATGTTGAACATGGTGTATTTTCGAACATTCTTGAAATGACCCTAACTTTTGCAAACAGGTGGACATGCCCATGATAGACATCCATGCCCATAACTAATAAATACAAAGGGATTAAATTGAAAACAGTTAATATTTTAAATCATTTAATAAATATTGGAAGGAAACAAGAATTTAAAATCATAATTTAAAAACATTACTTGAAACTATTATTTTGGTATTTCAAACAATATTTGTTTTTTAAAATACTAAAATTAATATTAAAGTTTAAATAGGAGGAAAATGAATTAATAAAAAATAAAAAGGAGAAGAACAAAGAAAAATAAAAAAATGTAGAATGTGGCACATTGTTGCTGTTTCACACAAGGCGAGCGGCGGAGCGATACCTTTGGGCCGGCCCGTTTATGCAGATAGTGTAGGAACTACCCCATCCAGTTTTCAGTTTTGGAAATATGTATGTGGCACACCACATCTTTCTGTCTAAACTGCCGAACACATGCACTGCCTTCGATTTAGATCCCACGCACAAGCATTGCTTGCTTCCTGTTGAATGTTAGTTTCTACCGAATCATGGACTGCGTAGTCACTGGCGTGTGGGCCTTCAATATTTTTACTGGTTTTCCAATTTTATTTTATTTTCCATTTTTCTCTTTCTTTTTTCTGTTTTTGTTTCTTTTTATTTTTTTGTTTCTTTTATATTTTTAAACTTATTTTACTTTTAATATTTTTATTTCTAAGAATGTTTAGAAATTTTGAAAAATGTTCCTGCTTTTTAAAAGTTATTAATAATTTTCAAAAAAAAGTACGAGTTTTCTAGAAATTGTTTGCAATCTAGGGAAAAATAGACTTTAAAAAATTGTTCAAAATTTATTAAAATATTTGTGTGTTCTTATTTTTTTCATAAATTCCAAAAATGTAAGAATTTCAGGAAGTATTTTTTTCAGAAAACGTTTCGAAATGATAATTTTTTCACCATTTTTAAACTTTTCTGAAAACTCAAAAAATGTTTGTAAATTTCATAAAACGTCCGTACTTTTAATAAATTGTTCAGAATTTCGAAAATATTTCCATTAACTAGTTTTTTCTCCAAAATTCCACAAATGTCGAGTTTTCCAGAAAATGTACGGGGTTTATCAAAAATTGTTTTGTCAAAAAGGCTCGCTTTTTCCCTTAAAAATTTGAATTTTCAAAGTTTGTTCGAGTTGTTCAAACAATTGTTGGGTTTTCAAACATTACTCGCTTTTTTGAATTATTTTTTCACAATTTCCAAGAAAAGATAAAAAAAATCCAAAAACTGCCCGGATTCTGCGTTGTACTTTGTTCTAAAAGTGGCACGCTCAATGTTAGTCACTAAAGCTTCTTAACTCGACTGGTTAGCAGCTCTTCGTTGCAACCCATAGGTCCGGAGTTCGAATCCTTGTGATGATGTTCTTTGTCCAGACATTAGATTGCTGCCAAACAACGGCCGCTTTTACCTTGTAGTGCAGCAAGCTCTTCATCTTCAGTTGCAGCTTTCGTGGAGCAGGGAGAATTGCTTGCTTATTAACCAGACACACACTGCTAGCTCCAATTCTTCAACTTCATCCTCTGGTTAATCCTGCAATGTTTTTTGTGTGCAATAGTATAGATGGTAAGTGATTCAGCTAAAACAATGAAATGCAAGATTGGAATAAATCTTAAATATTACCTTGTTGGAATTAGCAAAAGATCCAAGAGGAGCTGGCAATTCATCCTGGATTGTTTCATATCATCAGTTTCTTTGTTAATTCCACCCATAGTCTTTTGAACGCACCAATGTTCCAACAATATGCATGTATCAATCAAAATCTCTAATTTGCAAGGCTGAAAAGCTACACATGATGCATCTGCAAGACCGAACGAAATTGGAGATTAGACTGACAAATCATAAAATTGGTGATGAGCGCCACCGGCTTTGCCTTGCTCGTAATCCTGCTCAATAAACCTTAGAGCAAGAAGGTTGACCATGTTCAGCATTTTTTTTGTAGTGTGGAAAATAGTAATATGTATGCTTGTTAATTAGAGGTCCACAACAACACTTTGTATTCACTTACACACTTTTAAGTTTTTTTTTTTGGGGGGCACACTTTTAAGTTTATTTTCTTCCCATGTGACACTTTTTTTGTATCAAACAATGTTAGAGAGATCATGTTGGAATAAATCTTAAATATTACCTTGTTGGAATTAGCAAAAGATCCAAGAGGAGCTGGCAATTCATCCTGGATTGTTTCATATCATCAGTTTCTTTGTTAATTCCACCCATAGTCTTTTGAACGCACCAATGTTCCAACAATATGCATGTATCAATCAAAATCTCTAATTTGCAAGGCTGAAAAGCTACACATGATGCATCTGCAAGACCGAACGAAATTGGAGATTAGACTGACAAATCATAAAATTGATGATGAGCGCCACCGGCTTTGCCTTGCTCGTAATCCTGCTCAATAAACCTTAGAGCAAGAAGGTTGACCATGTTCAGCATTTTTTTTGTAGTGTGGAAAATAGTAATATGTATGCTTGTTAATTAGAGGTCCACAACAACACTTTGTATTCACTTACACACTTTTAAGTTTTTTTTTTTTTGGGGGGCACACTTTTAAGTTTATTTTCTTCCCATGTGACACTTTTTTTGTATCAAACAATGTTAGAGAGATCATGTTGGAATAAATCTTAAATATTACCTTGTTGGAATTAGCAAAAGATCCAAGAGGAGCTGGCAATTCATCCTGGATTGTTTCATATCATCAGTTTCTTTGTTAATTCCACCCATAGTCTTTTGAACGCACCAATGTTCCAACAATATGCATGTATCAATCAAAATCTCTAATTTGCAAGGCTGAAAAGCTACACATGATGCATCTGCAAGACCGAACGAAATTGGAGATTAGACTGACAAATCATAAAATTGGTGATGAGCGCCACCGGCTTTGCCTTGCTCGTAATCCTGCTCAATAAACCTTAGAGCAAGAAGGTTGACCATGTTCAGCATTTTTTTTGTAGTGTGGAAAATAGTAATATGTATGCTTGTTAATTAGAGGTCCACAACAACACTTTGTATTCACTTACACACTTTTAAGTTTTTTTTTGGGGGGCACACTTTTAAGTTTATTTTCTTCCCATGTGACACTTTTTTTGTATCAAACAATGTTAGAGAGATCATGTTGGAATAAATCTTAAATATTACCTTGTTGGAATTAGCAAAAGATCCAAGAGGAGCTGGCAATTCATCCTGGATTGTTTCATATCATCAGTTTCTTTGTTAATTCCACCCATAGTCTTTTGAACGCACCAATGTTCCAACAATATGCATGTATCAATCAAAATCTCTAATTTGCAAGGCTGAAAAGCTACACATGATGCATCTGCAAGACCGAACGAAATTGGAGATTAGACTGACAAATCATAAAATTGGTGATGAGCGCCACCGGCTTTGCCTTGCTCGTAATCCTGCTCAATAAACCTTAGAGCAAGAAGGTTGACCATGTTCAGCATTTTTTTTGTAGTGTGGAAAATAGTAATATGTATGCTTGTTAATTAGAGGTCCACAACAACACTTTGTATTCACTTACACACTTTTAAGTTTTTTTTTTTGGGGGGCACACTTTTAAGTTTATTTTCTTCCCATGTGACACTTTTTTTGTATCAAACAATGTTAGAGAGATCATGTTGGAATAAATCTTAAATATTACCTTGTTGGAATTAGCAAAAGATCCAAGAGGAGCTGGCAATTCATCCTGGATTGTTTCATATCATCAGTTTCTTTGTTAATTCCACCCATAGTCTTTTGAACGCACCAATGTTCCAACAATATGCATGTATCAATCAAAATCTCTAATTTGCAAGGCTGAAAAGCTACACATGATGCATCTGCAAGACCGAACGAAATTGGAGATTAGACTGACAAATCATAAAATTGGTGATGAGCGCCACCGGCTTTGCCTTGCTCGTAATCCTGCTCAATAAACCTTAGAGCAAGAAGGTTGACCATGTTCAGCATTTTTTTTGTAGTGTGGAAAATAGTAATATGTATGCTTGTTAATTAGAGGTCCACAACAACACTTTGTATTCACTTACACACTTTTAAGTTTTTTTTTTGGGGGGCACACTTTTAAGTTTATTTTCTTCCCATGTGACACTTTTTTTGTATCAAACAATGTTAGAGAGATCATGTTGGAATAAATCTTAAATATTACCTTGTTGGAATTAGCAAAAGATCCAAGAGGAGCTGGCAATTCATCCTGGATTGTTTCATATCATCAGTTTCTTTGTTAATTCCACCCATAGTCTTTTGAACGCACCAATGTTCCAACAATATGCATGTATCAATCAAAATCTCTAATTTGCAAGGCTGAAAAGCTACACATGATGCATCTGCAAGACCGAACGAAATTGGAGATTAGACTGACAAATCATAAAATTGGTGATGAGCGCCACCGGCTTTGCCTTGCTCGTAATCCTGCTCAATAAACCTTAGAGCAAGAAGGTTGACCATGTTCAGCATTTTTTTTGTAGTGTGGAAAATAGTAATATGTATGCTTGTTAATTAGAGGTCCACAACAACACTTTGTATTCACTTACACACTTTTAAGTTTTTTTTTTTGGGGGGCACACTTTTAAGTTTATTTTCTTCCCATGTGACACTTTTTTTGTATCAAACAATGTTAGAGAGATCATGTTGGAATAAATCTTAAATATTACCTTGTTGGAATTAGCAAAAGATCCAAGAGGAGCTGGCAATTCATCCTGGATTGTTTCATATCATCAGTTTCTTTGTTAATTCCACCCATAGTCTTTTGAACGCACCAATGTTCCAACAATATGCATGTATCAATCAAAATCTCTAATTTGCAAGGCTGAAAAGCTACACATGATGCATCTGCAAGACCGAACGAAATTGGAGATTAGACTGACAAATCATAAAATTGGTGATGAGCGCCACCGGCTTTGCCTTGCTCGTAATCCTGCTCAATAAACCTTAGAGCAAGAAGGTTGACCATGTTCAGCATTTTTTTTGTAGTGTGGAAAATAGTAATATGTATGCTTGTTAATTAGAGGTCCACAACAACACTTTGTATTCACTTACACACTTTTAAGTTTTTTTTTTTTGGGGGGCACACTTTTAAGTTTATTTTCTTCCCATGTGACACTTTTTTTGTATCAAACAATGTTAGAGAGATCAGAGATTTTTTTTTTTGAAACAGATCAGAGATAAAAACTGAATTAACAACTTATTCACTTCATCTTCTAAAAAAACTTATTAATTATATACATACTCGCCAAAGAAAGCCTCACATAGTTAGAGAGCAATGTTGATATGTTGTCACAGCCTAGTCCAAAGTATGCACTATAAACACACCAGCAACATGAACTTGAACGGGTCCACACCAGAGAGGGCATTTCCTCCATGATCTGGGACACACATCTGGCTGGAGATGCAGAAAAAACACAGGTAAACACCCCCTCTGATGCATTCACCCCTCCAAGATCTCTTTCCTACCTCATGACATCCGAAAGAAAAACAAGCTCCCTGTGAGGATCATTCTCATATGTTTGAGCTTGAAAAAGAAAAAGAAAAACTAAATGGTTTATCAAGCACACAAATATCTACAGCAGAGAAATGCATGTAGATGAATACAACGAGACAATCAACCAGATGTATAGCAAATCGCACAGGAATATGACACGGGGGGAGGGGGTGCTTGCAGACCAAAGCGCCTCGAGAGATTAGCGAGTGAGGCCTCCAACCAAAATCACCATGCCTCTCTGCCTTCAAGTTCTCGCCGTGGAACGATCCGGTCAAAGGCAGCTACAGGGGGGAGAAGAAGAAAAAAAAATCAAAATAAAAGGAACAGTGTGATTAGGACTCGATAAACAACCCGCGCGCTGGGAGAAAAAAAGAAGTGCAGCCCGGAACATCTGGCTGGAGATCGACCGGACAAGAGAACGAATGAAAGCGAGTTAATAACATCCGACTGAAAATTAGCAATTCCGTAGATTTTTGCGCCATTTTTACACGAGGGTAGCTAATAGCCTAATACTATATCAACCCGGCACTCACTAGTCACTACACTGAACTGAAGCATGGGCGTCATATGAGGATCTTGATCCTCGAATTCGCGCGGCCCGCCGGCGGCGGCGCGGGCTCCGAGTGGCGCGGCGGCGCGGGGGCGGCGGCGACGCGCCAGGGGCGCGGCAGTGCAGCCAGAGCGCGTAGAAGATGGCGGCGGCGACGGCGAGCGCGGCGAAGATCCCCGCGAGGATCTTCCCCGTCTTCTTGCCGTGGCTCGCCGGCGGCGAGGCGAGCAGCGGGCGCGGCGGCGCGGCTGGGCGGGCTGGTGGGGAGGGCGACCTCGGGGGCGGCGGCGGCGTGACGTGGCGGTCGTCGCCCACCTTGTCCGCCCCCGCCAGTGCGAGGGCAAGGAGGGCGACGAACGCGCCGGCGATGAGCTTCGTGGCGGGCGTGGCCATGGCCGGCAGTGCAGCTAGCGCCCGAGGTAGTTCGGTGGTGAAGAAGTGAATTGAGGAAGTGAAGTGGTGCTAGAGAGAGACAATCAACCAGATGTATAGCAAATCGCCCACCTTTGTCTCGGACGGCCGTTCGGTCCACCGTCCAAAGCATTTATTACTGTTTAGCCATCGCTGTTCGGTCCACCGTCCAAAGAACATTTATTACGGTCGTTGTTTAAATCTAACTACCTTCGACATCATCACTCTCATATCCATTTTGTGGTCCACGCAACACACTCACTTCTTTACCTTTCGACTTGTCCATGTGCTCATATTTTGCACATGGGGATCTAAGGTTCTGCTTTCTTTGGTGTTTATTAGGGTAAGACAAGCTTTGGGGAAAAAAATTCATAGGCTAGAGATCAACAGAAATGAAAATCCCTTCACAACCCATGAATGAATGCCATTCTTTTCGGAAGAGAAACAATGCTAGATGGAAAATAACAAGAGCGTTGGTCATGATTTGTTTCAACTGTTGAAAGGCTTCTTCTTATTGATCCTTTTTCCAAACGTTCTTTTTAGTGCCTAGGAAAATTGCCCGTGCATTGCAACGGGGATACATTGCTAACACATTGTCATGGTAACAAAAACTTGAAAAGGAGAAAACATGAAAAATTATGTGTGTTTTTACCTTCTCACCGCGTCCTTAATCTGTAACGTAATTGGCTCAAGCGTGATGAAGCACATTATCGGATCCAGATATACTGAATTACACATGCAAAAAGTAGCACATGATTTATGCATCTATTTCAAACATATTTTAAAGTGTCAATGAAGAATAATCGGGTAAGATAAATGCAATGTCTGACGGGGATAAACTATATATGTTGGACTGAACTCGGGACCTATGCAACTGTCAGATATTTGTAACGTGAGCAAAATTTTGGACATATATAAAGTGGACTATGTAGTTTGTTTTACATAAGTACGCTTTAAAACAGTGCACACAAAGAAGGTACAAACTTGATGATGAGAGGCAAACTAAGCTTCCCTAGTTGAAGTGTGGTTATGGAAGCAACCCACACTTAAAGTGTGTGCCATGATCCAGTAAACTAGAGATGATACACGCGCGTTGCAACAGGAATTGGATGCAATAAGTCTATGATATTTGACGGTATGAAATTTAGAGTTCTAATTAGCAATATGAGAACTGAAACTCAAGCGTATATAATTTAATATGTTTGATTATTATATAGTTGTAAAAAAATTATTTAATATAAGTACCATGCATGATGCATGTTAAGGTGGGTCTTTTCCCCTACATAGTGGCATAGTGAGTTGGTATAGTTAAATGTTGAGATAATTAAATTTAGCGGGGCATGCACGGTGGCATGATGAGTTGGCGTAGTTGCTTTTCCCCACACTGACCTTATGTTTTTGAATTTTTCAGATTGCGCTTCGGATTGAAAGGTGCTTGACGTTTTGCTTCACCGGTCTCTTGCTTCTCCCATTCGCTTGATTGAATGTTATGTTTTTTCATTCAATTTGACAACCAGAATTGTGCATTATTTACCTATTATAGAATTCTTAGTATGTGTTCCTTTCGATAAAGGAAAAACTGGCAACCCTTTATTAGGAGAAATGATTAAGCATTAGGTTTTCTACACTAGATGTATTCCATCGATTGGGGTTTTTATCTATGAATCTATCAGTACTTTACCACATTGTGACAAGAGACTATGCATCCCTCAAATATTAGTGGTAGGTGTTTATGCAACTATGTTCTTTGCTTCCATTATTTTTATGTACATGATATCATGCTTAAACTTACATTCCTTTCTTTAGTTTGTCGATCCAAATATTTTTTCTTCAAATTATGTCGTTTGCTCCCTCATAGAACTCTTGGTGCTTGCATTGGCTTCATTGATTTCACAGGTCTCCTTCTGCTCACATTGGTAAGCAATCTGTCCTCTCTTAGTTATTTACCCTTAATCGGCATATGCACTTTGTATTTGTCATGTGTGGCACCTAGCATAGGAATTTCCTCCTCTGGAGCTTATCCAGTCCAGAGAACCGAACTTGACAATCAGAGTGAAAGAGAAACAAATAAACATTACAAATAAATAAATGAATAAATGTAGATAAGATATATGGAATGCAGAGAGAAAATCAAATATATGGTAGAGAAGATATATTGAATTCAGCCGTGGTCGCTTCTTATTAACAAAAAACATATAGGTCATGAGCCAAACACTAATAGTGGCATGTGATGTTTATTTGTTTGCACGTACTCTTAGCCAAAAGAAGCATAGAATTTTAAAACAACCACTAACAATGAGAGGTACGAATAGATGACAATGTTTCCTATTCACCAAGGAGTTTCTCACTAGTGAAACATTTACATATTACGGTGGAAAAGACATAGATCTTCCAGCTGGAGAACTTCATCTTCAGGTTGTCAAACAACATAAGCAAGTGTAGGTATGTCTCTCATATCACATACGAAATCTAAGATCCACCATTCTCACCTTTTATCATCAAACTACATTGCAGCCAATGAAGAAGGTCAAGAGGACAATAATAATAAAAAGACATTGGCACTATGCATTTTTGTATGCAATAAAATTATAGAAGTGTGTTTCTCTTGGCTAGCCTGATTACATAAGTATAACCCTTCAGTTACGGAAGACCAAAGAGGCCTCTTCAGTTTCCAGAGAGCCAAATCACACGGGTTTTTTTGTTTGTAAAAGAATGATGACACAGTGAGCCGCATGATCAAAATAATTAAATGTAACTGATGTGGCAAGGCTGCTGAGGTAGATAGGTCGCATATCAAGAGAAATAGGATAGTGGGGATGAGCTATTTAGGTATTATAGATTATAGTATAAGATATGGACACTAATATGTACATATTTTTGTCCACCTACAATGCAGTATTGCAACTCACATAACTTGCAGAATTGAAAAACAAGAATTCAATAAACACACCCTCTATAAAAAATAATGATTGTTTAGAACTTAAATCTAGGGACCAAAGTACTACCGTGCATGGCATGCTAAGCACGCACACAACAACACACATAGCACATACATCGGCATCATGTAGCAGACCATGTGTGCCTCAGCTGTCCTCCCAACGGCGGTGACTACGCTACTCAAAGGCAGTACATATGTGCAACCCAAGCGTGTCCAAGGACCCCCTACACCAACTTCAGCCTCTAAATTAGATCAACCTATTTATTCCTTGATTATCAATTATTGTGTGTGAAAGAACACATGGTGCCCCATGTTTGGTTTTGGCAATTGATGATGATCTCTATGGACTAATGGTTGCCTTTGAGTTATATTTCAAGGGTTTGTCCATAGGCGTTGCTAGAAGATCATTTGTCTGTCTCAAGGTTATTAGAAGAAGAATATGTGTTGACCAAGGTGCTATTCAAGGTTTTATCCAAAGATTGGTCACGTGAGAGATGAGCCTATTGCAAGCATGTCTTGAAGAAGAAGATTGTGCGAACATTCATGTTTATCTTCAAGACATCATCTTAATGAAGAGAGTTGGAAAGATTCAAGGTTGATCAATATGAAGTACAAAGAGTGATTCAAGTTGATCAACACACAAAGCGTAGAAGATGTACCAAGCGAGATCAAGTGATCTCATGGTACGGTAAGCATTGTCCATTATGCTTTGTGTACTAACCCATGGTCTATATGAGAGTGTTTGTGGGGTTAGGTATGTTTTCGTGGTCATGCAGCAAAAGGAAGATATCACATATCCCATGGAGGATGATATCAAGTGGTGATTGTCATCAAGGTTGCAGTGTGCAAGTTCAAGTGAAGCATCATGAAGGATCACATGCTTGAAGTTGGCCGTCCATTATGGTGATAATGGACATTTGAAGATGTGCCGAAGAGAGGCTCACCCATAGTGGAGTATGGGGGAGCAATCTACTAGTCTTCATCGACCAGGCGCAATCAAGAAAGATGGTCCATCTTGAGGAGGACAAGATCGTCATCATCTAGCTCAAGTGGACTATGCGCAAGGAAGAGGTTTGACCTTGATAGTGTTTTCTATTTTGCCGGTCCCATGGTGGTAGTTGGGAGACCGGGTTATATGATCTTTTGTCGTAGTATCAAGGGGGGCTCTCGAGTGAGTAGCTTGATCGTATCGTTCGGTGAGAGGTCAAACCATTGTATTCTTGTCATCATCATCTTTCTTGGTTCTTGTTTGGCTTTTCACTTTGTGATTTTAGGAGCTTTTGGTCTTCATCGTGATAAGCTCAAGCTCATCGAAAAAGGATTTCATATGCATCATATTTGTGTTCTCGGTGTTGGAGATTTTGCCGGATATGACTTGGGAAGGTCATCTTCCATATTCTAGTGGCATTTATTCTCCATTGCTTGTTCTTATTTAGCCAATCTCTTTTGGATAGCTCTTGTCGTCCTCTATCCAACAAGCTTGAGTTTGCTCAATTAGGAGCTCGTATGCGAAAGTTATAGCTGTTTAGATCTTACCTATTTTTCTTAGACCGGTTGTCCCATTTCTTACACAGGTTGTACCTGTTGACCGGTACTACCGGTGTTTGGGTCTATTGTACATTTTTACTGCTCCAGACTTGGTCCGATAATTGTACCGACCATGTACCGCTCTACCACCGGACTGGGTTCTGTTATGGAGCGGTTCTTGGGCGTTTGTTGGCCTGTTGTACCGATTAGTTCTAGTTTAACCGGTACTACCGGTTCCCCGAGCGGTTTTACCGCTTAGTTCTTTTCCTATAGGTAGGTGTTTTATTTGCTTTGACAGGTTGTATCGGTACTTACGCCGGTTGTACCGGTCCTACAGTTTTTTTGCACATAACTGGCAAATTCGTGGGGACCTATAAAAGGGGGTCTTCTTCCCCATTGGACCCCATCCCTTGAGCGTGTGTTCTTCCCCCATTATTGACCTCCTTCGAGCTTGCTATCACTCAATCCCTCGAATGATTCTTGCTAGTTCTTGAGGGAAAAGCGAGAGGATATCTAGATCTACGTTTCCACCAATCAGTTTCTCCTCTATGTGAGGGGAACCCCTTGGATCTAGATCTTGGAGTTCTTGGTGTTCTTCTTCTTGTTCTTCCTCTCATATTCCTCCATAGCTTTCGTTGTTTTGGCGGGATTTGAGGGTGAGGTGATACGTCTCCAACTTATCTATAATTTTTGATTGTTCCATGCTATTATATTATCTGTTTTGGATGTTTTATATGCATTAATATGCTATTTTATATGATTTTTGGGACTAACTATTAACCTAGAGCCCCAGTGTCAGTTCCTGTTTTTCCTTATTTTAGAGTTTCGCAGAAAAGGAATACCAAACGGAGTCCAAACGGAATGAAACTTTCGCGATGATTTTTCTTGGACCAGAAGACATCCAGGGGGCTTGGAGTGCACGTTAGGAAAGCCACGAGGCGGCCACAAGGCTGGGAGGCGCGCCCAGGGGGGTAGGCGCGCCCCCACCCTTGTGGGCCCCTTGTGACTCCACCGACCTATTTCTTCCGCCTATATATTCTCAAATATCCCAAAACCTTCCAGGGGAGCCACGAAACCACTTTTCCACTGCCACAACCTTCTGTACCCATGAGATCCCATCTAGGGGCCTTTTCCGGCGTCCTGCCGGAGGGGGATTCAATCACGGAGGGCCTCTACATCAACACCATTGCCTCTCCGATGAAGCGGGAGTAGTTTACCACAGACCTACGGGTCCATAGCTAGTAGCTAGCTGGCTTCTTCTCTCTCTTTGATTCTCAATACCATGTTCTCCTCGATGTTCTTGGAGATCTATTCGATGTAATATTATTTTGCGATGTGTTTGCCTAGATCCGATGAATTGTGGATTTATGATCAGCTTATCTATGAATATTATTTGAATCTCCACTGAATTCTTATATGCATGATTTGATATCTTTGCAAGTCTCTTCGAATTATCGATTTGGTTTGGCCAACTAGATTGTTTTTTCTTGCAATGGGAGAAGTGCTTAGCTTTGGGTTCAATCTTGCGGTGCTCGATCCTAGTGACAGAACGGGAACCGACACGTATTTATTGTTGCCATCGAGGATAACAAGAAGGGGGTTTCATCATATTGCTTGAGTTTATCCCGCTACATCATGTCATCTTACTTAATGCGTTACTCTGTTCTTATGAACTTAATACTCTAGATGCAGGCAGGAGTCGGTTGATCTGTGGAGTAATAGTAGTAGATGCATGCAGGAGTCGGTCTACTTGATACAGACATGATGCCTATATTAATGATCATTGCCTTAGATATCGTCATAAGTTTGCGCTTTTCTATTAATTGCTCGGCAGTAATTTGTTCACCCACCGTAATGCGTTACTCTGTTCTTATGAACTTAATACTTGAGAGAAGCCTCTAGTGAAACCTATGCCCCCCGGGTCTAATTTCCATCATATAACTTTCCGATCTATAATTTTAGTTTCCTATTTACTTTCTTTGCAATCTTTTAATTTTTGTTCTATAAGCCAAAAATACCAAAAATACTACTTTACCATTTATCCATCTATATCAGATCTCACTTTGCAAATAACTGTGAAGGGATTGACAACCCCTTTATCGCGTTGGGTCTAAGTTGGTGTTTGTTTGTGCAGGTATTCGGTGGCTTGTGCATTGTCTCCTACTGGATTGATACCTTGGTTCTCAAAACTGAGGGAAATACTTACTCTACTTTGCTGCATCACTCTTTCCTCTTCAAGGGAAAAACCAACTCAAGCTCAGGAGGTAGCATGAGGGACTTGGGGCACTCCCTGTGCCCTTGCCATTGCATTTGGTGCGTCGATTTGAGTTCTCCACTGTGATATGTGGAAGTGAAGTTTGAGAGCTTATAACTCTTTGGTGCTTGGTACCCTAGAGCTTGTTCCTCTTGGGTGCTTGGGTGCCCTAGACGATTCGAGGTGCTTCGGAGCTCAGTCATTGTGGTGTAAAGCTCCATGAAAGCGTCGGGGGTCTCCAATTAGGTTGTGGAGATTGCCCCAAGCATTTTGTACGGGTTCCGGTGACTGCCCCAAGGGTTTTCGAAGTGTACGGGTTTGGTGACCGCCCTCAAGGGTTGCCAATTGTACGGGTTCGGTGACCGCCCTGAAGGGTCCCTTAGTGGAATCACAACATCTTGCATTGCCCGATGGTGTGAGAAGATTAAGGTGGCCCTGGTGGCTACTTGGGAAGCACTGTGCCTCCACACCGCTCCAAACGGCGATTAGCATCCGCAAGGGTGTAAACTTCTGGATACATCGTCGTCTCCGCATGCCTCGGTTATCTCTTACCCGAGCCCTTTACTTATGCACTTTATTTTGTGATAGCCATATTGTTTCTTGTTATATATCTTGCTATCACTTAGTTGTTTATCTTGCTTAGCATAAGTTATTGGTGCACATAGGCAAGCCTAGTTGTTTTAGGTTTTGTGCTTGAGAAATTAAATGGTAGTTTTATTCCGCATTTGTTCAAGCATAAACCATAATTATTTTAAAGCGCCTATTCACCCCCTCTAGGCGACATCCATGATCTTTCAATTAGTATCAGAGCCTCATCTCTCTTTGTTAGGCTTAACCGCCTAGAGAGTAAAGATGTCGACTAGGGTATTAGGATTCTCTAACACTCTTAGTTTTGATGGCACAAATTTTGATGTATGGGTTATTTGCATGCTTAATCTCTTTAGGGTCATGGGCCCAAATTTAGAGCTAATTATAGATATGGGTTTTTCTCGTCCAAAGGATCCTCAAAGATTATATTTAGAGGATGAGAAAAACTCTTATCTCAATGCTCAAGCTTCTAATGTGCTTTTTGATGCCTTGAGTAATGTAGTTATATTTCAACTCATGTCGTTCCGGGATGCTCATGAGTTGTGGAAAAAGCTCCAAGATAAATATGGTGGGTCCAAGATTTGTGGGGATGATTGTTCTCCCTCCACCTCTGGCCATGTTATGTTCTCAACTTCTTCTACTTCACCTACATGTGGTTTGCCACAAGGTAATGATATGGTGAGTAGTCTTGGTCATTGCAATGATGATAGTGTGCTTATCGCTGATGATCCCCCATAACAATCTTATTGCAATGCTCCTTCTTTGGACTTTAACACTTCAAGCACCTTACATGTTTCACATACTTGTGTTGATTGTTCGTGCACATCATGTAGAAATTGCTTGACCAAATCTCATGATTATATTCTTGCTATGTCTTGTTGCCATGATAAAAATGTATCTATGTCCTCGAGTTGTTCACTACAGGAATCAAGAACTTTGCCGTCTGCCATGGCGGACGGCAAAGGCATGCCTGACAAACGGCAAAGGCCTTTTCCATCTGCCAGCAGATGGCAACAGGCCCGACTGAATGAGCTATGGCAAAGGCATCTTTGCCGTCTACCGGCGGACGACAAAGATGAAATGGTCTTTGCCATCCGCCAGCAGACGACAAAGGACCTGGACGGCAGACATGTCAGCCAACGAAACTCAAGATCTCCCTTGCATGCGGGGCAGGGGAACCTTCCATGCACACACCAGCCAACGAATAGCGCATACGCCGACAAATCATGTGTCGAGTACATGTACCAGACACACATTATGAAGTTCTGTTTGCTAAAGGTGTGGTATGTCTTGAACCCATTATCCCAGGCTTCTTGCAATTCGTCCTTCAGCGGCTGCATGTACACATTCATATCCTTCCCCAAATAGTTGGGCCCTGGAATTATCAACGTCAGGAAAATGTTCTTTCTTTGCATAATCTGTTCGGGGGGAGATTGAGTGGAAAGACAAATACGGGCCAACAACTGTATTGGGCTGCCGTCAGACCAAACACACTGAACCCATCTGTGTTGATGCCGACTTGAGGATGCCTCGGATCTGCCGCTTTGTCATCATGTAATGCATCAAAGCTCTTCCATGCTTAACCGTCCGATGTGTGCACCATCATCAACTTCCCATCTGCATCTAGTTGGGTTCTTTTGCCCGTTTTGTGCCATGTCATTTGTTAGCCGTCTCTTTCGACCATGAAAAGACGTTGAAGTCTTGGTATGATTGGCATCTACCAAAGAACATTAATGGGGATTTTGGTCTACGTCTTCTCACCCATACCGTTATCTACCACAACATACTTGGATGGCTTGCAAATGGGACAATAGTTCAAGTCAGCATACTGAAGCCTAAATAAGGCAAATCCTTTCTCACATGCATGTATCTTCTCATATGGCATCTTAAGAGCATGGAGGATTTTGTCTGACTGGTACAGGTTTGCAGGTAGTACATGGCCTTTGGGTAGAAAACGTCCAAATACTGTCATCATTGCGTCGTAGCATTCTCTGCCCAAGTTGAATTGAGCCTTCAGAGCCATTATTTGTGAGATGGCATCCAGCTGACAAAGCTCGGTGTGCTCGTGGAGAGGACGTTTTGAAGACTCCAACATTTCATTGAAGGCCTTTCCAGATTCCTCCATCTCATCGTCCGAGTCCCGAGCATCATCAAAGTCTTGCACCATGTCTTGCATCCCGGTACCATGCTCGTCAGTGCAACGACGAAGCACCTCAGCTCTGGCACATTGGGCAGACTCGCCATGAAATGTCCACACCGTATAATCTGGCATAGAACCCCACTTCTGTAGGTGTTTGCCCATTTCATCTTCTGTCCTCTTGTGCCAATTGTTGCACCCGACACAGGGGCACCATGGTGTCCTCTGGCCATTTGCAAATGCGGCTCTCAAAACCCCTTGGTTTTTGTTAACCATTCACTGGTCATGTCTTTCTGACTAGTGTGACCGGTGTACATCCATGCACGATCAGTCATCTTGCCTAGCTACTGTACACATAAGTATATATATATATATATATATATATATATATATATATATATATATATATATATATATATATAGGACAACACTATTCTAATCCTGGGATTAGAATAGTTATTTGGATCACAATCACTCTATATAAGGGCGCACCCAGGAAATCCCGAACTGCGAATAGAAAAAGAAAAAAACATCTCCTCCACCTTCTCCCGCACCGAACCTCCACCTCCCCCACGTCTTTGGATCCACCTGCCTCCCTCTCCCACGCGCCCCTCCCAACCCACCCCCGTCGGCGCCGGCCCCATCCACGCCACCGCGCGCCCCTCCCTCTTCCCAACGACCGGCGAGCCCTCCCCCTAGCCGGGAGAAGGCCGGCTCCCACTCCCCAGATCCCCCCGCCGCCGCGCCTCCTCCCTAGATTCTTCCCCTGGCGCGAGCCCTCCTCGGAACCCCCACACGCCTCACCGGATCCCGCTGCCCCTCCACACCTCGGCCACCTCACCTTCATAGGCCCCGCCCCGTCCTCGGATCGGGCCGTCGCGCCGCCCCCTCCCCCGGATCGGGCTGTCGTGCCGCCCCCTCCCCTGGTTACGGCCGGTGCACCGCCCCTCCCCTGGTTCCGGCTGGTGCGCCACCTCGCCTCTGCTCTGGCACAACCTTCCACCCCGTTCGGCGCGGCCTTCCCTCCCCTCCGACGCGGACTGCCCTCTGCTCCCGCCTACCGCCACATGTGCAAGCCCGACCCACTGCATCTTTCTCCTCCTTCCTCCAGCCATTCAACTACACCAACCGGCGCCGTTCAAGTAAATCACCTAACTAATGCCATTTGATCTCAGCCTCGTCGAGCACCACGACGCACGACTCCTCTGTTGTGATATCTGAAACTGTGTTAGAAGTTCAGTATGCAAAAAATAGCTATTCAACGGAAAGGTGTTCCTGGCATGGCATTTGGTCTGCTCTCCAGTTTCATCATTGTATTTTGGCTGCAAAAATATACGCAGGGATGAATGAGAGAAGTTCCTCTATAACTGAAGTAGTATTCTTCAGAGCTTAGATAACTAACTGTTCGGGCACTAAAACCTGATGGCCTCAAGCTTGTAAAAACGATATTCAGAAGTTCAAGGAAGACCCAAAAATAAATAAAAGAGCATCATGTCCTGGGGTGTGCGTGCTGGGTCTGGTGTTTCGTGTGTGTGCGCGCGCTCACTGTGCGGGAGCTTGTTTCTTGTGCTCCTTTCCGGTCTGCGTTAGGAAGTTCAGGCATATCATTTGTACAGGTTCAGTGTGTATGTATGGGAATGCACATGGAGTATTGTGTTTGCATGAAGGCCACCGAGCAGCAATATGTATATATGTTAGCATTTGGTGTCTATTGGTGATTAGTTTCCACTTTGGCCTCAACATTGCTTATGTGTGTTGTTCTTGACAGAGATAAAAATGATTCTCCATAAATATAAATTACAAATCCTGGTATATGTGTTCTCTGAAAATAGATGTGGATACACACAAAAAAAACAATCGATGAGAAGTTCATAGTTTGTGCCGCAGAGAGTACAAAATGTTCGCTATCGAAAACACACACATCTTGGGTGTGCAAATATAAAGAACCGAACACAAAAAAAAAATCTACTAATGAGTGAATTGTGAAATCCGAAGAAGTACATAATGTTCCATTCTGTAATATAATGTAAACTAAGAACCAAGGAAGTTTGAAGGAGAAGATAGTAAAAGAGAATAAAAGATAAAAAAAATAAGAATATCCATCACTAGAATAAGAGGTCATAGAACAAAAAAAGTTAAAAAAAACAAGGGCGCAAAGAAGATGCTCAATTTTTTCCTCGATTTAGAAAAAGAACCATAGAAGTTCAAAATAAAATAATTGAGGAGTTCAATGTTTCTAGAAAATATCCTCGCTTTTATAAAAAAATTGTTTTTTCTTGTATCTAAAAAAACAAGAAGTTTCACATTTAAAAAAAATAGATTGTCTCTGTTTCTAAAAGAAACCTACAAGTTCAAATTTAAATAACAGAGTGGTTCGATTTTTATTACAAAATTAGGATTTCCCTCTTAGCAAATAATGACCCAAGAAGTTCAAATTGGAAAAATAGAGCAGTACACTTGTTTTAAATGGATTTTCCATGTTTCCAAAAAGATGTAGAGGTTCAAATTTAAATAACGGAGAAGTTCAATATTTATTGCAAATCCAAGAAGGTCAAATAACAAAAATAGAGCAGTTCAAAAAGTTTAGAAAAAATGATTTCCAATTTCTTAAAAAATGTTTAAGCTTATGTGAAAACACATTTTTTCTAAGAATAAGACTAAGAAGTTCTATTTGAAATAACAGAGAAGTTCGAAGTATATAAAAAACTTAGATTTGTTGCAAGAAGTTCACGTGCACCTTTGTGCATGGTACAATATATATATTGCGGGACGTTCGACCTCCAATTAAATGTTTTAAAAATGGCAAAAAATGACGTTCGACCTTCAATTGTGTGTAATTCAACATATACACAAAAATGTGACAAAAGGTCATAGTGAAAACAACGAGAAGTTCAAGTACTGCAAGGAATGCATTTCAAGTGAGAATAAAAGTATAGAAAAATAAAAGCTTAAAAGGTTTGTTGACAGAAGTTCAAGAGCTCTGTCCGAGGAAGTTTAAAAATTCTTGCGAGAGAGGTTCACGTTGTATTTTCATGCTCGATTTTTTCGTATAAAAATTGAATACAATTCTTTAATCAAAATATAAAAAGGTGAAGTTCAAATTGAAATAACACAGAAGTTCGAAGTTTATTAAAACCTATGGTTTACCTGTTCAAAAAATAAAAAACACAACGCCATTTTTTGCACTTTTAAAAACAACTCATAAACAGAAAAAATGGTTGCTAGAAGTTCAAGTGCTCGGTGAGGAAAAGTTCAAAAAATTCTTATGAGAGAGGTTCACCATGTATTTAGATGTCAAAAATACATAAAATATAGTTTTTTGTGTTTTAAAATAACTCTCTCAAAGCAGAGAGAAGTTCAACGTGATAACAACCGGAAGTTCACGTACTACATGGTGTGTGTTTCATATAAGAAAAATACAATAAAGTGAAACAGAGTGAAGTTCAAACAGACATGCCCCAGAAGTTCAACTACTTCATGCAGTGCAAAAAATAGCACGTCAAAAACAGAGTGAAGTTTAGACAGACATGCCCCAGAAGTTCTACTACTTCACGCAGTGCATTTCCGTTCGCGATGAATGCAGAAATCATGATCTCGCCATTTTCTAATTTACCTCAAAACGACAGGAATATTATTTGTGTAAATTCAAGTCCTCTGTCGGAGAAAGTTACAAAAAATATTGTGAGAGAGGTTTGTACAAAAGAAATATCATTTGTGTAACATTGACGAATGGATGAGAAAACTACAAATGAAAATACGTCATAGAAGTTCAACGTGAAAAGAGCAGGAAGTTCAACTACTACAAAAAATGAATTTCAAATGAAAAACTTTTAAAATCGTCACGAGTATGAAAAAACGATTAATACGGGAAAGTTGCGTGTTTACAGTAGCTTTCCATCAGTATATCACCCGCTCAATTCCCGTGAGTGGATGGAGAGCTACGAGCAGTGGATGAAGATCTACTAGCAAAAAAATCACGTGAAAAACAGAGTGAAGTTTAGGAACACGCACCGAGAAGTTCAGGTTCTTCACGCAGTGCATTTTAGAAGAATCAGTTTCGCGATAGAGGCAGAACAAACGATCCTGCCGTTTTCGAAATTACTTGAAAACGGCTAGGAATCAGAGAAAACCATCAACATGAAAAAGTTTCGCATTTTCCGTAGCTTTTGAATGGTATATTATTTGCCCAATTCCGATAAAGTTTGTAGAAATTACGGCGAAAATATGTTTTTCGTCATTTTTGAAACTAACTTAAAATCGTAAAGAATTGGGAGAAACAATACATACCAAAAAGTTTCGCATTTGTTCAAGCTTTCCAACGCCATATCATTTGCTGCATTCGGACGCACGGTTAAAAAATTAGCTCAAAAATACGAACTCGGTAGGACTTGGACCATTTTCTAAATTACTCTTAAACCATTCAAAATTAGAAAAAAAAACTTTCCATATGAAAAGTATCACATTTTCATAAGCTTTCCAACGCCATATCATATGCCTCCATTGGATTAGCCGTTTAGAAATGACATCGAAAAAACTAACTCATCTGTTCGGTTTACGAAATTATACGTTTTTTCAAATTACTCTTTAACCATAGGGAATTAGAGAAAACTTACAACATGTGGAAGGAGCGGTTTTGCAGCAGCTTTCCAACGCCATATTATATGCCTCATTTCGATAAACGGTTTAGAAATGCAATCAAAAATACGATTCACGTTTTTTGTGTGAAGAAAAAACGGTTTTCAAAACTGCTCTTAAACCGCTTATATTTTGCCAAAAATTTAACTTGGGTCATGATACTGATGTTCATAGCTTTCCAACGGTATATCGCAAGCCCCATTTGGGCAATGTTGGCGGAAGTTCAACGTACTACTAGCGAGATAGGTCAGGTTGTGATCAGAATATTATTCTGATCCCGTGATCAGAATAGTGCTTATATATATATATATCAGCATGTATATATTCATTAGTTAATGGAGTTTGTCCCTTTTATTGCGTCCATGCAACCTAGACGCTAATAGGTAAAGATAGGTCCTAATCCCACCCGAGTATGTGTAGATTGGGTTCGTTTTCCCATGCTCTGCTCCGGATCCGACGCAAAATTTCGGCAGCACCTCCCCGCTGTTCTCCTGATACACGTCTCGGCAATAAGTAGAGAGGATGTGTACCCGGAGAACAATAGGGAGGCACTGATGAAATTCTGCATCGGATCCGGAGCAGAGCATATAGGAAAACGAAACTAATCTACACATACTCGGGCTGTCCATGGATAACGTTGGACAATTCGAAAGAATCACAGTTATAAATATGCAAATGCATGCATATTTATAGATGTAACCCTTTCGAACGGGAGACGCATAGTGGTCACACATACTGATGATTGAAGACACATATAGCTAGCAAGTTTCATCGACATGAAGACTAGAACAAAGAAAATGAAGGGGGGGATGAGGATATGTCATTTGTGCTCACCCACGAACGCAGGGGAAGAGCTCGTTGAACACTAGACCCTCGCAGCGACGAAAAAACTGCACATTTAAATCGAAAGATGAGTAACATAGCAATTTTGTTTTTTCCGTCGACCTAACTAAATATTTACAACAGGATAAGCGGGTTAGGGGGTTCCTAGGCGTCAATGGAACCCTAAATAGCAAGTATCATCGGTGCGAGATGCATGTGGCGCTCGGCGTTGAACAATAGATCCACATCCCACAAGTGAAGCTGGCTCCCGGCGTCCCGCAACAATAGTTCTGGTGAACGATGACGGTCGAGCACCTTGGCGAATTTGTCTGGCAGCCTCTGCGATGAGGATTAAAGCCAAGTTTTGAAATTTCAAACAACCAAATTGACTTGAGTGTAGTTTGGGTGTTTCAAGTTTCAACACTTGCCTTTTAATCGTCATCGCAGAGGTTGCCAGACAAATTTGCAATGGTGTTTGACCTCCATCGACGCCGAGAACTGTTGTTGTGGGACGCCGGACGCCGGCGTCACTTGTGGTACATGGATGTAGTGTTCGACACCGACGGCCACATGTATCTCGCACCGACGATACTTGCTATTTAGGGTTCCATCGAGAACGAGGAAATCCCTAACAACGATGTCATTTCCTCTTCTTCTACTTATTCTTCTTTTGTTTTCAATTATTTTCTTCTAATTATCTAAACCTAAATCTAGCACCAACCTAATCCTACCATTATAACCTAAACATAAATAACAGTAGAAAAAAATCACCTTGGCTCCAGCGGTGGTGGAAGAGGCGGCGGGCACCGGGGCGGGGCGGCGAGCCGGGGCGGGCCGGGCGGCGGGGCAGCGGGGACGGTGCGGCAAGCCGGGCCAGGCGACGGGGGTGGGGCGGCGTGGCGGAGGGGCAGTGGGGCGATGGGGCGTGGCGGGGGGGGGGCAGGGCACCGGGGCGGTGGGGCGATGGGGCGGGGCGGCGTGGCGGAGGGGCAGTGGGGCGATGGGGCGTGGCGGGGGGGGGGCAGGGCACCGGGGCGGTGGGGCGATGGGGCGGGGCGCCGGGGCAGCATGGCGGGGCGACGGTTGGGGACGGCGGCGCGGGTGGTGAAGGCTAAGAGATCGAGAGAGATAGAGGGGAGAGAGATAGGGTGGGGGCACGGGTGCGGCCCCTTTTCTGCTAGTAGGTCACAGCTCTTTGCCGTCTGCTAGCAGACGACAAAGAGCATACCTAGTGGGTAGGGCCGGGGGGAAACGGTTGTTAAAACGGCCATTTTCTTTTCCGTTTGCTGGCGGATGACAAAGAATCTTTGCCGCCCGCTAGCTGATGGCAAAGAAACTGGCCGTTAAGTCGTCCTCGTAGGCCCGCCACCCACCCTCTTTGCCGTCCGCTAGCGGACGACAAAGAACTGGCTGATGGCAAAGCCTACCTTTGCCGTCCGCTGCCACTTTGCCATCCTCTTTCAGGTGGCTGATGGCAAAGCCTTCCTTTGCCGTCCGCTAGCTGATGACAAAGACTAGGAAGACGGCAAATGTGCTGATTCCAGTACTGGTTGTTCTAACAATGTAGAGGAAACCCAACACTCCATGGAACAAGATGTGGTCTTGAATGATGCTTCAAGGGATCCAACATCATCATCTATTGTTTCCCACTTTTGCCTTGTAGCTAAGGCTTTAATGGTATCTCCTACTTTGAACCCCAATATGCCTCTTGATGATGTTGATAAGAATGAGGGCGAGGATATTGGTGAAGAGAATGATAATGTTGTCTCCTTACAAATTAAGGGGGAACTGATTTTTAAAGCTCTTCATAAGAATAAAATTGCTTGTTCCAACTTCACGAAAATCATGTCTATTGCCATTGAGGGAAAAAAATACATTGAGGAGTTGGAATCTCATCTCGAGGAGCATGAGGTCACCGTTGATAAAATGGAAGGTCATGATCTTGATTACGTTAATGAGATCGCCGACCTCTCTCATGCTCTTGAACTTGAAAACCCCACCAAGGAATCTCTTGAGGAGACCTTTGCAATAGAGTTATCTAGAATAAAGGAATCCTGTGATAGAGCCCTTGAGGTGGTCAATGATTTCAAAACTAAAAAATTTAAGCTTGAAGTTGCACATGCTAAACTCCTTGAGGACTTTGAGCACCTCGAAAATGGCTCTAGGTTCATTAAGAGTGAGCTCATCGAACTCACCAAGTCTCATTGTCGATGTCAAAACCGGCGGATCTCGGGTAGGGGGTCCCGAACTGTGCGTCTAAGGCGGATGGTAACAGGAGGCAGGGGACACGATGTTTTACCCAGGTTCGGGCCCTCTTGATGGAGGTAAAACCCCTACGTCCTGCTTGATTATTCTTGATAATATGAGTAGTACAAGAGTTGATCTACCACGAGATCGGAGAGGCTAAAACCCTAGAAGCTAGCCTATGGTATGATTGTCTGTTGTCCTACGGACTAAAACCCTCCGGTTTATATAGACACCGGAGGAGGCTAGGGTTACACAAGGTCGGTTACAAAGGAGATATGCATATCCGTATTGCCTAGCTTGCCTTCCACGCCAAGTAGAGTCCCATCCGGACACGGGACGAAGTCTTCAATCTCGTATCTTCATAGTCCAACAGTCCGGCCAAAGGATATAGTCCGGCTGTCCGGAGACCCTCTAATCCAGGACTCCCTCTATAGCCCCTGAACCAGGCTTCAATGACGATGAGTCCGGTGCGCAGTGTTGTCTTCGGCATTGCAAGGCGGGTTCCTCCTTCGAATACAGCACGAAAGAGTTTGAATACAAGGATAGTGTCCGACCCTGCAAAATAAGTTCCACATACCACCGTAGAGAGAATAATATTTCCACAAATCTAATTTGTTGACACGTTTTGGCAGCATGACATCACGCCACAGCCCGGTAATCATTTGAACCATTTTTCTTTAACCAGCCCCGCACATAACGCGAGGCGGTTTCTTGACACGTCTTGTCAAAGCAGAGATCGTGTTCCCCTTATCACGGGATTCTCATCAATACAAACGTGGGTAACCCAACCGTGCCTGTTGGTATGACTCCTAGATCTTAGGTAAGTCTCGAACGGCCACGAGGAGGACGCCTGATATTCACCCCCTTTATAAAGGGACAAGGCTTTTTATTTTTTCCCTCCCGTGCTCGATCGAATTCTTCCCCCGCCTCGAGTTCTAACACCCAAAGCCCAGGTCAGGTGCTTCGGACCTTCAATCATGTCCGGATCCAGCCTTCAAGGCCGGTGGATGCCTTCCTCCGTCACGGAGGAGGACATCAAGAAGTTGAGGGAGGCCAGATATCTGACCGCCGAAATTTCGCATAGGCTGCCCGCTCGAGGGCAGGTCGTCCCTACTCCCGAACCCAACGAGAGCGTTGTGTTCGTCTCCCACTTCCTCCGAGGACTAGGCCTCGCTCTGGATCCCTTTGTTAGGGGTCTTATGTTCTATTAAGGGTTGGATTTTCACGATCTGGCCCTGGACTCCCTTCTTCACATCTCGTCTTTTATTGTCATTTGTGAGGCCTTCCTCCGCATTACCCCTCACTTCGGCCTGTGGCTCAAGACCTTTGATGTGAAGCAGAAGATGGTCGAGGGGCAATAAGCAGTGTGCGGAGGTGCTCTAATAAGAAAAATTGCTGACGCTCCATGGCCAAAGGGTTCCTTTCCAGAAGTGTCCGGATTGTGGCAATGGGAGTGGTTTTACGTCACAGCTCCCCGAAGTGCCAAGTGGGTAGCTGCCCCCACCTTTCGCTCGGGCCCTCCACCACAACTGATGTCATGGATTAGTAGGGGGCTGAGCTGGGGTCCAGCCAAGGATGTGCCAATACTGCAGAGCCGTATCCGAGATCTCTTCGAGGGAGATTTCAGTCTGGTTATGGTAATGCAAGTTATGCTGTTTCGTCGAGTCCAGCCTTGCAAACGCCGACCCCTCCGCATGTGGGAATTCAACCCAGAAGGACCACGCACTATTCAGAATTTCCTCGACATGACGCATGAGGAGATGTACAAATCGTTCTTCGGACCCCAAATAGAGTGTCCGTACACTACCGAGGACGCGGGCCTGAGCTGCAACCGCCCCGCTGCCCAAGTAAGTAATCCCATGGCCGAATGCACTGTCCTTTTATTTATCATGACATCATTCTGAAGAATCGCTCTTTGACCAGGACTGGATAACAAAGGTGAAGATGATCCGGTGTTCGGCCCCCCTTCCTGAAGGCTTGGACAATCCGGTGCTGGAAAAGATGCTCGAGCCAAGCACCTTGTCTAGTGTCCTCCAAGGAAGATGAAGGGGGAATAAAGAGGGCGAAAGCGGGCCTCCATAGCTACCTATTCGAATCGAGGGAATGAGTGCCTCTGCGAGGGAGGATAACCAAGGGGAAGAATCTCACATTCTCTCTCCTCGGGGAAGGAAGAGGACTACCTCTGAAGATCCGGAAATTAAGGTTTCCAAACGGGAGAAGAAATCTCCGCCAGAGGGTCCTGCCTCGGAGGGTATTCTTGCCGCACAATGTCCGCACGGGGATCAGCCCTCTACCGAGCTGTAAGTAATCAAAAAGTACTTAATAGTGAAGATATCCTACCTTACTTCCGAAGACAATAACCGATGCTTGTAAATTGTAGTCCGGATCGCAGCACTTCTCGACAGAGTTAATCTTCGGGGGATCTTCTTCGGAGATGATGGAGAGCGAAACGCCTCCCCCGGACTCCCTAGCTCAAGAAGCGGGCGACCTTGAAGTGTCGTCACGAAGGGTATCTCAGGATCCAATATCGCCAGAGGATAACCCTTTGGCTGCCCGGCATCCCCAGTATCCGGCTCCTGAGGAGAGCGACAACAGGGGTCCGTACTATGTGCGGTCGGACGCGTTGAAGGATCTTATGGGGAAAGTTGTCGTGTCGGAAGCGCATCGTATGCTAATGGGTACGGTAATTGAAAGGATTTCATCCGCCGAAAGCGGTTTGCACGAAGCTTATGAGTCTGCTGAAAGGCTTCGAGGTACGTACAATAATGTTTGCCTTTAATAGTACCGCATACGTTAGGTATGCCCATGCAGATAGTAGCCCCTGAGACTCTGGTTGTCGTCGAGAACGGCGGCAAACAGAGTATCATAGTCCTAGGTAATAACCAGACCGCCTTTATGTGCAGGTGGTTGAAGCTCCGGTGGCTAGCCGGACTGATGGGTTTG
This sequence comes from Triticum urartu, assembly GCF_056163025.1. NCBI lineage: Eukaryota > Viridiplantae > Streptophyta > Magnoliopsida > Poales > Poaceae > Triticum > Triticum urartu. The sequence continues at coordinate 46,753,232 of NC_141873.1, read as the reverse complement.
CCGAACTAAAGCGGTAACTGGATGCGGCAGATGCCGACATCGTGCTTGTTAACAAGCGGCTTGACGAGGCACAGGGTAGGTGATTTTTCTGGTGAATGTCACATAGTAAGAGCAGCATGATGCCAGTATCTTTAATATGTTGTGACTGCAGATAGAGCTGCCACCGTGGAGACCCTTCGGGCGGAGCTTGCCCGAGCCAAGGAGCAAGCGAGGAGTAGTAATGCGGCCGCTTTAAAGGCAGCTGAAGAGTTAAGGGCCGAACAGGCCGCACATTGCGAGAGCAAAGAAAAAATTGCCAAGATGGTCATGGAGTTAAAAGATGGTGCTGACCGTTACCGACTTCTTAAATAAGAAAACTGGGTGAAGGCGACGGACCTGGAGAAGGCCCGGGTGGCTGCCAAGGAAGCCCACTCCAAAATTAGAGCAACGAAGGAGGAGCTGAATCAAGCTGCGGATATCGTTTCTGGGAAGCCCTTCTTGTTGCGGACTAAGTTCAGAGATCCGAAATATGCTCCTCTGGACCAGCTATGGAGTTCTGCGGATGAGTACATGGATTTGGCTGCAAGTGCTGTGGATGCGACCGAGTACTTCAAGGATCAGAAAGGTCCTGAAGTGGAGAAGCTGTTCTGGTCACATTTTCACGCTCCAGTCCATCCGCTGCTGCTGAATGAGTGATTGACCGGTTGGGCCAAGCTCCATAGGTTGTCCGGACTTGCCATGAGGTCCGTTGTGGATCACCTGTGGCCGGGAGGGCCAAGGCCGAGTAGCTACTTTAGCTCAGTGCAACAATTCCTTGAAGTTGTGCCACGCATTGATGCTGTAAAGAGATCAGCATGCATAGAAGGTGCGTGGATGGCCCTTGCCCGTGTCAAAACATACTAGGCGGAGATGGAGGCCACCACTGTTGCGGCACAGGGTTCGGCCATAGGCCGAGTGGCTGCCGAGCACTACTTTGAAGAAGTCCTTGAAGGCGCTTGCTCGATAGAGGCTCAATGCTCGAAGAATATTATGTTTGAATGACATGTATTCCCATTGTAAAAACGATGTTTTATTGAGTTTATCAAGGCTGTGTTTATACTTTTTCCCGAAAGTACTATGATGCCTCCTGTGCGGCCATGTATGTATATATGTATATAACCTGAAAGATGGCAGTCGTCGGCTTCAGCCCCCATGCATATAATGCGGGGGTGTTCGCAGAAGACGCATGTTCACACTTGATCCAACGTCTTGGTCCATTAAGGAGGTGATAGCGCAGTGAACTAGGCAATCAGACTATAATGCTTTAACACTTTCACTTAGCCAGAGGAGTTTGACAGTGGGGCTACTATATAGCCCCTGGTGGCTCCGCACTCATCCGAATTCGGGGTGCGTACGTGCCTGGCCGGGAAACGGTCCTTCGTTAAGGCGGAGGAATCCCGAAGATTCCGTTAAGTCATCGAGTGGTTGACCAGTCTCACGCTATATCATGACAGTCAGTTTTCGGCTTTCTCTACTGAGGTGCTCATCCGGATGAACCAGGGCACAATCGCAGTAGTTCTCCTAGTGCCGCCTTAGCCGATAGAGCGGAACGTAAGGCAGCAAAACACAGGAGCCGGGCAAACCCAACATTTGACCAAAGACATGATTCGAAGCTGATGCATATAAGGCCAAACTCGCGACGCCGAACACTCCCTAAGGTATTCGGTCTTTATGGTGTAAACCGGGCTTAAGCAGTGCCCTTTGTAATAAGCCCCTGGTGTCCAGGTATGTGCAATATTCTTACATGGCCACATGCCAATACGTCAGCATCCTTCTCAATTGTACTGAGAATCCGGGGGATGTGTATCAACAAGAGACAGTAAAAAAGGTTTACGCAGGGTCTTAATCTAAAAAGAATCCTTGGAACGGGTCCCTGCTGCACGTCTGCGCCCGTGTCTCCATTGTGCCGTATCCTAGACGGGTGTAGCACAATGGTCATCTGTAAAAGAGAGGAGCTTAGTTGACAAGTTGTCGTGCAAAAAGGTAGGTTATACTAAAGAAACCACGTACAATTCAAGATGAGTAAAGTTGAGCCTAATTGCCACTTGTTTGCGCGCGTTGAGCCCCTTGTATTGTAATAGGGGTATAGCCATCAAACCTGTATCGATTACATATAGCTGCGTTGGACTCGTCTAACCACGTCCGTGGTCTTAACGACCTGCCAGATGCTTTAGTTGGTGAGGCTGCTTAGTGTGCAGCTGCCAAGGCAGCCGCACGGTCTTCCGCGCGCAAGGAGCGCTCAATATTTCCATTTACTGTAATGATGCCGCGTGGACCGGGCATCTTAAGCATGAGATAAGCGTAATGTGGTATTGCATTAAAGCGAGCGAAAGCTTTGCGTTCGAGTAGTGCTTGATAACCACTTTGGAATGGAGCGATGTGGAACGTTAAATTCGCTGCGGAAGTTATTGGGAAAGCCGAAGATAACCTCTAATAGCAGGGAGCCCGTGCAATGAGCCTCTGGGCCTGGCGTTGCTCCTTTAAAGGTAGTATTGCTGTGGCTAATTTTTGTTGGATCTATCCCCATTTTGCGGACCATGTCCTGATATATCAGGTTTAAACTGCTGCCACCGTCCATCAGGACTTGTGTGAAGTGGTATCCGTCAATTATTGGGTCTAATACCAAGGCAGCCCATCCTGCACGCTGGATACTTGTCGAGTAATCCCGATGGTCAAAGGTGATCGGTTGGGACGACCAGTGGCAGAACTCCGCGGTGATAGGCCCTGGGGCATGTGTCTCTAGGAGTGCCGCTTTGTTTCTCCCCGTTTACTGTTTTGACTTCTGGTGGGAATTTCTGCTGTTCCCCAGTGCTTTGCTTGCGAGGCTCGTCCTCGTCTTCGCCTTGTGTATCCTGCCCCTTATGTTCGGCGTTGAGCTTGCCAGACTGCTTGAAGACCCAACATTCTCTATGGGTATGATTTGCAGGTTTATCGGGGGTGCTATGGATCTGACATATTTGGTCCAGTCTTGTTTAGGCTGGACAGTTCGTCTCTGTTGCCTTTGGAGGGCAGCTTTTGCTGACCTGGCCAAGAGCTTCAGAATCCGGCGTTTACCGCCGTGCTCTTCGGGTTGTCTTCTTTATTTCGGCGCTTGTTTTTGCTGCGTCGTGATTTCCCTTTTCCGTCCTTGACTTCGGATGTACTTGGGTCGCTGGTGCTGCATCGGGCTAACCAGCTGTCCTTGCCCGCGCAAAAGCGGGTCATGAGGCTTGTTAATGCTGCCATTGTTCTCGGCTTTTCTTGTCCGAGGTGTCTGGCAAGCCATTCGTCTAGAACGCTGTGCTTGAAAGCTGCTAAGGCTTCGACGTCCGGACAGTCGACTATTTGGTTCTTTTTAGTGAGGAACCTGTTCCAAAGCTTTCAGGCTGACTCTCCGGGCTGTTGAGTTATATGACTTAAATCGTCTGCATCCGATGGTCGGACATATGTCCCTTGAAAATTTGCCCGAAAGGCGTCTTCGAGTTCTTCCCAGCTTCCAATGGAGTTTTAAGGGAGGCTTTTAAGCCAGTGCCGAGCTGGCCCTTTGAGCTTGAGGGTTAAGTACTTGATGGCGTGGAGATCGTCTCCTCGAGCCATGTGGATATGGAGGATGTAGTCCTCAATCCAGACCCCAGGGTCTGTCGTTCCGTCGGACGCCTCTATGTTGACGGGCTTAAATCCCTCTGGAAATTCATGGTCCAACACCTCATCGGCGAAACATAGGGGGTGTGTGGCACCCCTATATTTGGGTGTACCGTGGTGTTGGGATGTTTGTTGTGTTGCACTGTGTGCTGGAGCGCACTTGCGTGGCCCGTAGATGGATCTGGTTGCGCCGTCCTTTTGATGCGAGCCCTCACGTGGATCGCGTACTAGCTTATGTGCAGCGTCGTTTGCCACTCTATGTTGGCCACGAGGTCGTCTATCCGACCTGATGGCCATTTTGTTTTTTGGTTGCGGGGGATCTAAGGCCTCCTCATCGAATTCATGTAGCAACTTTCGCTTCGGGTAGCTCTTGGTGTGGCAATTACCGCCGTACTTCGCTGTAGTGTTGAGTACTTCACTCCATCTGATTTTGAGTGTGTCTTGTGCAGCCCTGAGCCTTTGCTTCTGCTTTTTCAGACTCCTCGCAGTGGCAACAAGCCTTTGGTGGGCATTCTGTTGCTCGGGTGCCTGTCCGGTGTGATGTCGTCCGGACTGTTATCTTCGACAGAGTCGGGTTGTTTGGTTTGATTCTCCGTGTTGCCGTGGTCGGGCGATGGTTCACCCTGCTCTATCGCTGGGTCTATATGATCGCTGTTTCTGCCGAGGCGGGATTTGGAGCGGCGCTTCCGCCGCCGCTTTGACTGCTTCTCGAGGGAACAACCCTTCGCTGCGTCCTTCCGTTCCTCGTCATCGTTTTCTTTGGGTGTGTCCACCATGTATACATCATATGATGAAGTGGGCGTCTAGTGCCCTGTGGGCAGTGGTTCCTGTTCGTCTCCTGCATCGTCGTCTATACTGTCCATGTCTTCGGAGTCGAAGTCGAGCATGTCGGTCAAATCGTCGACAGTGGCTACTAAGTGGGTGGTGGGTGGGCAGCGAATTTCTTTGTCATCCTCATCCCAATCCCGCCGAACATAGTTCGGCCAGGACTCTCCTAACAGGGAGAGAGACCATAATGAGCTCAGTATGTCGCCCAAGGGCGAGTGTTGAAAGATATCCGCAGAGGTGAACTCCATGATCGGCGCCCAGTCGGATCCGATTGGCACGGGCGCAGGCAGTTCGGAGTCCGTGGCCTGGGAAGAATTCGGTAGTTTGGCGCCACGGCTCCCGTGAAGGGTAAGGTCGATACTTGGCTCGAATACCGATGAAAATGCAGCCTCCGTGGCGGGGTCTATCCACCCGTCCCTGGATGGTGCAATTGGCTCCGAATTGAGGGTTAGAGCGGTCGCCGGTGCGATCTCCCGAACACTGTCCGATGATAGAGCTAAATCATGCTCATCGTGACCCTGCGGCGCACTGCTACATCTTGAGCTTGCGTTGGTTTTCCCCGAAGAGGAAGGGATGATGCAACAGAGCAGCGTAAGTATTTCCCTCAGTTTTTGAGAACCAAGGTATCAATCCAGTAGGAGCCCATGCTCAAGTCCCTCGTACCTGCACAAAGCGATAGCTACTCGCAACCAACGCGATTAGGGGTTGTCAAGCCCTTCACGGTCACTTACGAGAGTGAGATCTGATAGATAGAATATTTTTGGTATTTTTGATATAAAGATGCAAAGTAAAAAGTAAAAGCAAAGTAAATAGCAAAACAATATAAAAGTGATGGAGATTGATATGATGAGAATAGACCCGGGGGCCATAGGTTTCACCAGTGGCTTCTCTCAAGAGCATAAGTATTCTATGGTGGGTGAACAAATTACTGTTGAGCAATTGATAGAATTGAGCATAATTATGAGAATATCTAGGCATGATCATGTATATAGGCATCACGTCCGTGACAAGTAGATCGAAATGATTCTGCATCTACTACTATTACTCCACTCATCGACCGCTATCCAGCATGCATCTAGAGTATTAAGTTAAAAACAGAGTAACGCCTTAAGCAAGATGACATGATGTAGAGAGATAAATTCATGCAATATGAAATAAACCCTATCTTGTTATCCTCGATGGCAACGATACAATACGTGCCTTGCTGCCCCTTCTGTCACTGGGTAAGGACACCGCAAGATCGAACCCAAAGCTAAGCACTTATCCCATGGCAAGAACTACCAATCTAGTTGGCCAAACCAAACGGAGAATTCGAAGAGACTTGGAAAGATAACCAATCATGCATAAAAGAATTCAGAGAAGATTCAAATATTATTCATAGATAGACTTGATCATAAACCCACAATTCATCGGTCTCAACAAACACACTGCAAAAAGAAGATTACATCGAATAGATCTCCACAAGAGAGGGGGAGAACTTTGTATTGAGATTCAAAGAGAGAGAAGAAGCCATCTAGCTACTAACTATGGACCCGAAGGTCTGAGGTAAACTACTCACACTTCATTGGAGAGGCTATGATGATGTAGAAGCCCTCCGTGATGACGGCCCTCTTCCGGCGGAGCTTCGGAACAGGCCCCAAGATGGGATCTCGTGGATACAGAAAGTTGCGGCGGTGGAATTAGGTTTTTGGCTCCTGTTTTGATCGTTTGGGGGTACGTGTGTATATATAGGAGGAAGGAGTACGTCGGTGGAGCACCGAGGGGCCCATGAGGTAGGGGGGCGCGCCCTAGGGGGGGGGGGCGCCCCCACCCTCGTGACCTCCTCTTTGATCCCTTGGAGTAGGGTCCAAGTCTCCTGGATCACGTTCGGTGAGAAAATCACGTTCGCAAACATTTTATTCCGTTTGGACTCCGTTTGATATTCTGTTTATCCGAAACACTGAAATAGGCAAAAAACAACAATTCTGGGCTGGGCCTCCGGTTATTAGGTTAGTCCCAAAAATAATATAAAAGTGGAAAATAAAGCCCATTATAGTCCAAAACAGTAGATAATATACCATGGAGCAATCAAAAATTATAGATACGTTGGAGACGTATCAGGCATCCCCAAGCTTAATTCCTGCTCGTCCTCGAGTAGGTAAATGATAAAAAGAGAATTTTTGATGCGGAGTGCTACTTGGCATAATTTCAATGCAAATCTTCTTAATTGTGGTATGAATATTCAGATTAGAAAGATTCAAGACAAAAGTTTATATTGACATAGAAAATAATAATACTTCAAGCATAATAACAAAGCAATTATGTCTTCTCAAAATAACATGGCCAAAGAAAGTTATCCCTACAAAATCATATAGTCTGGCTATGATCCATCTTCCCCACACAAAGTATTTAAATCATGCACAACCCCGTTGACAAGCCAAGTGTCGGTGTCAAAACCGGCGGATCTCGGGTAGTGGGTCCCGAACTGTGCGTCTAGGCCGGATGGTAACAGGAGGCAGGGAACTCGATGTTTTACCCAGGTTCGGGCCCTCTTGATGGAGGTAAAACCCTACGTCCTGCTTGCTTAATATTGATGATATGGGTAGTACAAGAGTAGATCTACCACGAGATCAAGGAGGCTAAACCCTAGAAGCTAGCCTATGGTATGATTGTTGTATATGGAGTTGATTGCCTACGGACTACAACCCTCCGGTTTATATAGACACCGTATAGGGTTAGGGTTACATAGAGTCGGTTACAATGGTAGGAGATCTTGAATATCCGCATCGCCAAGCTTGCCTTCCACGCCAAGGAAAGTCCCATCCGGACACGGGACGAAGTCTTCAATCTTGTATCTTCATAGTCCAGGAGTTCGGCTGAAGGTATAGTCCGGCTACCCGAACACCCCCTAATCTAGGACTCCCTCAGTAGCCCCTGAACCAGGCTTCAATGACGACGAGTCCAGCACACAAATTGTCTTCGGCATTGCAAGGCGGGTTCCTCCTCCAAGTCCTTCATAGAAGATTGTAAACACCAAGAGTAGTGTCCGGCTCTGCAAAATAAGCTTCCACATATTGCCATAGAGAGAATGATATAAACACAAATCAAATCTGCTGACGTATTCCGCAGTGCGCCATCACACTACGGCCAAGTCCTTCACTCGAATCGTTTTTACTTTTCCACCTCAGCATGTTTTGCGAGGCGGTTTCCTTGGCACGTCTTGTCAAAGCAGAGATTGTGTACCCCCTTTACGGGATTCTCATCAATACGGACGTGGGTAACCCAACCGCGCCATTTATCACGACGCTTGGGAGGCAAGCGAGTTTTACTAGGCTGGTGGGGACGCACAACCGCATCTGCCCATATAAGGGGATAAGGATCCACCTTTTTACCTACGCCTTCTTCCTCCTTTGCCTATCCATCTCCTGCGCACTCGAGCTCCAGCACCCAAGCCCGCACTTCCCACCTCAACCTTCTCCAGCAATGTCCGGAGCGGGAGGCAAGTGGATGGTCTCCTCCGCTACGGAGGGCCAAGTCAAGAAGTTAAGGAAGGCTGGATACCTGTCTAAGGACATCGCGCACCAGCTTCCCGAAAAGGGGCAGCTTCTCCCCACCCCAAGGCCCCATTGAGAGGGTAGTATTTCTTCCCCACTTCCTCCGTGGACTAGGTTTTCCACTCCACCCATTTGTCCGGGGGCTCATGTTCTACTACGGCCTGGATTTCCACGATCTGGCCCCGAACTTCATCCTCAACATCTCGGCGTTTATCATCGTGTGCGAGGCTTTCCTCCGCGTCCGCCCTCATTTCGGCCTCTGGCTCAAGACCTTCAACGTCAAGCCCAAGGTGGTGCGGGGCAGCCAGGCGGAGTGCGGAGGCGCCATGGCGGGCAAGATGGCCAACGTCCTATGGTTCGAGGGCTCTTTTGTGGAGACCCTAAAGTGGTGGCAATCCGGGTGGTTTTACATCACCGAGCCACGCGATCCGAAATGGACTGCAGCCCCCGAGTTCCGATCCGGACCCCCCACGCGGCTTATGTCCTGGAAAGAGACGGGCCTGTCGTGGGGTGACGAAAAAGAGGTGACCGGATTGCAAACATGCATCCAGTCCCTGGTGAACAAGCCAATCCGGCTTGTTAATGTAATCCAGGTTATGCTCGTCCGCCGGATCCTCCCGTGCCAACAACGGGATTTTAATCTGTGGGAGTTCGACCCGGCGCAGCACCAAACCCTTAGCAGGCTCTTCGACACGACGTACGAAGATGCCTGGAAGGTGCTATTTAAGGGCGCCGAGGCTCCCACATCCGCTTCCGAGGACCGCGGATACATCTCGCAGCGTCATGCTAGCGAGGTAAGCTATCTTCACCTTTTACAGGATGTTAAGCTTTCTTCATAGTTTGACTCTATGCGGGATCTAAACTCCCTTACCTTTGACAGGCTTGGCGGGCGATATCCGGACCGATTAACTGTCCGGCTCCGCTGCCCGAAGACCCAGCCCCAACTCTACTAGTGAAGCTGCTGGTTCCGGCGCCTTATGTGGTGCCGGAGAAGAAGGCCAAGAAGAAGAAGACCACGGGGACTCGAAGGACTGCCCGTAACATGGTGGTGTCGGACTCGTCATCCGGGGAGTCCGAGACGCCCTCTTCCCGTGAAAACGAGGAGGAGGAAGAAGAAAACTCTCCCCCCCCAGCGGAGGGAGGAGAGAAGAGGAAGGCCGCCCCAACGGGGAAGGCCGAGGGGTCTAGGAAAAGGAAGACCCCTCCGCCGGACTACTCCCCCGACGCCGAAGAGGGTGAAGAGGAGTGGCCAAACAGGGCCAAGCGTCCGGCGAAATCGTAAGTTCGGATATCAGAGTAACTCATGATGTTCCTTTGTTGCGCAGCTTTCCCTAATGTCGAACGTAATTATGCAGCCCGCCCCGGGCCGAATTCAACGAATCGTCGGGCGGCTCCCTGGACTCATCGGACGTGAACTCAGTTCTGCCCGCTGTCTCCCCCCGCACTGCAGACGACGCTGAAGTGGCGTCGCGACAAGCTCCGGGGCAGGAGGAGGTGGTCCTGGAGGAGCCGCAAGGCAACCTCCCGGACTCCAGGAGTGAAGGGGATAAGGCCCCCCCAGGGCTCCAAGTCCGGCTTTGTGCCGGACACCGCGCCGGAATCTTCCACAGTTCCGGACCGCGGTAGGTTAACTCCTTCCCAGAGGAGCAAGCCTTCTGAGTGGGCAACCTCCGTCCAACCAGAGGTGCCGGACAATCTGCTGGAGGTGCTTGACGGCACCTCCATCGACGAGGGGCACCGTACTATTATGAGTACGGTGATCCAGAAGGTTCAGTCCGCCAAGAGCAGACTGACTGAAGCTTGCGCTAGCCTTCTAACAGGCTTCGAGGTAAGTAAGAATATGTAAAAATATTACCGCATAGACAGTAGCCCCTGATGCTCTGTTTTGGCGTTCGGAAAGAAAAGCCGAATAGAGGATCTATGAAATTTCGCAGGAGTCTAACAAAAAGAGTCAATATGCATATGCAGGCTTCGCTGCTATCCACTGCCGCACTGACTGCGGAGGTGGGTGTCCTGAAGCAGGACCTCGAGCGGACCGAGCAAGAGCTCGGCCTTGCCAAGCGGCAGCTCGAGGAGAAAGAAGGTAAGAAATACCTTACAGAAAAGGTGCCTATAAAAAGGCGTGATTGCAAAAAGAAAAATAACAGGATTGTACTGCTTATTGTAGGGGCCACGACTGAGGTGGCGACCCTTAAGCAGGCGCTGTCTGAGGCCGAAAAGAAAACGGCCGCGGAGCGCACTGAGCGAGACAGACTTGGGGCTCAGGTCGGCGAGGTGCAGCAAGAGCTTCAGGCTCTCATGAAAAAACATGAGAGTTTGGAGCTTGAGTCAAAGCCGCAAGCATCCGAGCTCGCGACGGCCCTTGAGACTGCCAAGTCTGCCAAGGCCAAAGCCCAAAAGGCCCTCCAAGAGTTGGAGGAGATGAGGAAGATAGCAGCGGGTAAGGCATTCTTCATGCAAAGCAGAAATATAAAAGTAAACTACTTGTTACTTACCCGAATCCGGAGCTCTCCAGGGGCATTCGCAGATCTTCCCCGCAGCGTATCCGATGCCGCTGCATTCTACCGAGCTGAAGAGGGCAGCTCGACGGAGAAGGTGTTCTGGTCTTAGTATTCTGAGGCAGGACGCCCTATGCCTTTGAGCGACTAGCTGAAACAGCTAGTCGAGCTCCACAAGGCGGCCGAACAGGCCATGAAGGGCTTCATAGTTCGGCTGTGGCCCGGAGAGGCCCTGCCTGGGAGCTATTTCGGGCTGGTGCGGCAGCTGGTGGAGGCCTGTCCGAGGCTCGAGGTCATCAAGCGCTCCGTCTGCATCGAAGGTGCCCGTCGGGCCCTTGCCCGTGCAAAGGTGCACTGGGGTAAGCTAGACAGTGAGAAGCTTGTGAAGGACGGGCCACCGCCGGGGAAGGAGCATCGCAAGCCCGAGAACTACTACAAGGATGTTCTTGCAGGTGCCCGCCTTGTGGCGGATGAATGTACCAAGGATGTGATTTTTGAATGAACTCGCTCGTGTTTATCCTGTGCGCTGAAAACTTGTTCATTTGCGCTAAGCAATGCTTATTGAATTTAAAATATTACTTTCTGTGCGGCCGTTTATCAAAAAATTGAGAGATGGCCAGTCGTCGACTTCTGCCCCCATGCCACTAGTGCTGGGGTGTTCGGGATAAACCTGAGCGCTCTTTTTCCCATAGTTGGGTCCTTCGAGGGAGGCGCTCAGCACAACGAACCAGGCAATCGGACTATAATGCTTGAACACTCTCACTTAGCCATAGAACTCTATAATTTTAAATTTCGGCGAAGCCCCTAGTTCGGAAGACCGAGTTCGGGGCGCTATCCACGCCTTGGCCAGACAAAGCCAGCTCCTCGCTCGAAGCGGCATAAGTCTTTAGGGACTCGAAAAACGTCTCGAACAGCGACCGGTCTCTCGCCTCATCATGACAGTCAGTTTTAGCTTTCTCCACTGAGGTGCTTAACCCAGCTGAACCGGGGCACAATCGCAGTGGTTCTCCTAGTGCTACCTTAGCCGATAGAGCGGAACGTAAGGCACCAAAACATAGGAGCCGGGCAAACCCAACTATTGACCCAAATCATGATTCGGAGCCGATGCATATAGTGCTATAAGTTCGGGGTGCCGCACTTGTGAAAGTGTACTGACTTCTCACACCATTATGAGGGGTACTGAAGCCCCTGGCGTGTTTGCCGTACCATGGTGTACGGGTGCAATCATGTCATTTAATAAACATATATGTGAAAAGAGGATAATGCAAAAAATAGACAAAAAGCTAAGCATTGTTTATAGAGAGGCTATTTATCAAAGCTGAACGATACAAATAGTGCGGTAAGCAAAAGATATTGGACTATTCAGTATGTCCTGACCAGGGGCAGGCCGCGGAATTGTATTTAAAACAGGTATACCGCTCGTAACAGAGACCACCTGGGAGTTCCATAATGCGGCATGGCTTGTCTGCCTCCCTGGATCTTGCATTGTTTGTGCGGCAGTCGAATTGCCGAACAGGTCGTCCGAAGTATGGAGTCCTGAAAGTAAGGAAAAAATTAAAAAAAGAATCCGGCAGCCCCTAGTACGTTTTAAGCCGTATTTTGGGCGTGCCGTTATTGTGCCCCTTCCCCTGTGCCCATGGTATTTCAAGGGCGTATTATGTACGCGAGGTACTGGTTTCGCTATGTCGCGAAAGCTGGGGTTGGGGCCGCATTGCTACGCTTGCTCAGAGTGTGCCAGGCGGTCCTGCTGTGGGTTACTCCGGGCGCGCTTGGCAGTGTCTGGCTTTTTAATGGCCGGACTGGAGAATTTCCTGAGAAGGCTACTTTGTACCTCCGCTGCGAGAGCCGCCGTATGCTCCTCCGTACGGAGGGAGCGTTCGGTGTTTCCGTTGACCGTAATTACTCCTCGAGGGCCTAGCATCTTGAGCTTGAGATATGCGTAGTGCGGCACTGCATTGAACTTTTGCGAATGCGGTCCGTCCGAGAAGGGTGTGATAGCCACTGCGAAATGGGACTATATCGAAGATTAACTCTTCGCTTCGGAAATTGTCCGGGGATCCGAAGACCACGTCAAGTGTTACTGAGCCTGTACAGTTGGCTTCTACACCTGGTATAACGCCTTTAAAGGTTGTTCTTGTGGGCTTAATCCTTGAGGGATCTATGCCCATTTTCCGCACTGTATCCTGATAAAGCAGGTTCAGGCTACTGCCGCCGTCCATGAGGACTCTTGTGAGATGAAATCCGTCGATGATTGGGTCGAGAACCAATGCGGCGAAGCCGCCATGACGGATGCTAGTGGGATGGTCCCTTTGATCAAAAGTGATCGGGCAGGAGGACCATGGGTTGAACTTTGGGGCGACTGGCTCCATCGCGTATACGTCCCGTAGCGCACGCTTCCGCTTCCGCTTGGGAATGTGGGTTGCATATATCATGTTCAACATCCGCACTTGTGGGGGAAAGCCCTTCTGTCCATTGTTGTTCGGCGGCTTGGGCTCCTCGTCGTCGCTGTGCAGCCCCTTGTCTCTGTTTTCGGCCCTTAACTTGCCTGCCTGCTTGAACACCCAACAATCCCTGTTAGTGTGATTGGCTGGCCTTTCGGGGGTGCCATGTATCTGGAACAAGCGATCGAGTATTCGGTCCAAACTGGCCGGGCCTTGAGTATTATTTTTGAATGGCTTTTTCCGCTGACCAGATTTATAGCCTTTGAATCCGGCATTGACTGCCGTGTCTTCATTGCTGTCCCTGTTAACACGGCGTTTTTGCTTATTCCGACGTGTCCTGCCACTTTTGTCCTTGGTATCCGAATTACCAGGGTTCTTTGATAAGTTGTTACTTCGAGCTAGCCAGCCGTCTTCTCCCGCGCAAAAGTGGGTCATGAGTGTCGTGAGGGCTGCCATGGATTTCGGCTTTTCCTGTCCTAGGTGCCGGGCAAGCCACTCGTCACGGATGTTATGCTTGAAGGCTGCTAGGGCCTCTGCGTCCGGACATTCGACTATATGGTTTTTCTTTGTTAGGAACCGTGTCCAGAATTGTCTGGCCGATTCCTCTGGCTGCTGAATTATGTGGCTTAAGTCGTCGGCATCCGGCGGTCGCACGTAAGTGCCCTGGAAGTTGTCGAGGAATGCGGCTTCCAGGTCCTCCCAAGAACCGATTGAGTCTGCTGGCAAGCTGTTAAGCCAATGCCGGGCCGGTCCTTTAAGTTTGAGCGGGAGGTATTTGATGGCGTGTAGATCATCGCCGCGTGCCATGTGGATGTGAAGGAGATAATCCTCGATCCATACTGCCGGATCTGTTGTGCCATCGTATGGTTTGATGTTTACGGGTTTGAAACCCTCTGGGATTTTATGATCCATTACTTCATTCGTGAAGCATAGTGGGTGTGCGGCGCCTCTGTACTGGGCTATATCACGACGCAGCTCGGAAGAGCTATGTCTGTTGTGTTCGGCCCGGCCGGATTTGTTGTATCCGGAGTGAAGATCATTGTCACATGCCGTAGGGCGCCTGCGCGATCCGTAGATCGATCTTGTTTGTCTTGCCTTATCCTCCAGTATGTCTCGCAGGTCGGGTGCATTTTCCCGTGCCTTAGTTGAGCGGCGTCAGGGCATGGCTTGGGTGGAGGGCCGAGAGGCCTCTCTGTCGCGGCCGCGAGGTGGCCGGTCTGCCATGTCATGCACTGGTGATGTAGGTGCTTCCTCCTCTGATCGGGGTAGCAGCCTGCGCTTTGGGTAACTCTTGGAGGGGCGTTCGAGTTCATACTCTTCGGCCGCAAGGACTTCAGTCCATCTATCAGCTAGCAAATCTTGGGCAGCTCTAAGCTGTTGCTGCTTTTTCTTGAGGCTTCTTGCCGTGGCTAAAAGCCTGTGTTTAAAACGCTCTTGTTCGGCGGGGTCTGATGGTATGACGAATTTGTCGTCATCGAGGCTTGCCTCGTCTTCGAAGGGAGGCGTATAGTTATCATCCTCGACCTCTCGGTCTGCCGCTTTCTCATGAGGGTTGGCTTCTCCATCTTCCTGTGCCGAATCTTGCTGAGGTGGGTGTTCTTCGGTGCTATCCGGGGTAGTATTATCTCCCGTGCCGGAATCACCGTTTTTGCTTTGGCGGGATTTAGAGCGGCGCCGCTGACGCCGGCGCTTTGGCTGTTTCTTGGGGGCGTCATCCCCCACTGTTCCATCGCCATCTCCATCTTTTGGAGTATCCACCATATATATGTCATATGACGAGGTGGCCTTCCAGCGCCCTACAGGTGTTGGTTCCTGTTCGTCTCCTACATCGTCGTCCATGCCGTCGATGTCTTCGGAGCTAAAGTCAAGCATGTCGGTTAGATCGTCGACAATGGCTACAAAGTGGGTGGTGGGTGGGCTTTGAATTTCCTCATCGCCCGTATCCCACCCTCGCTGACCGTAGTCCGGCCAGGGCTCTCCTGATAAAGAGAGAGACTTAAGAGAATTCAGGATGTCGCCAAAAGGCGAGTGCTGAAAGATGTCTGCGGCGGTGAACTTCATTATCGGCGCCCAATTGGATTCGATTGGCAGGGGCGCGGGTGTTTCGGAGTCCGGGGAGGAGTCCGGATCCTCGGAGTCACGGGTCGTGCAGAGTGCGGGGCTAGCGTTCGGCTCGATCGCTTTTGGGATCGCAGCCCCCGAGGTGACGTCCAACCGCTCATCCTCGATTGGCGCAATAGGCTCCAAGTTAGGGGTCGGAACCGATGCGTGTGCGGCCTCCAGGACACTGTCTGGGGGCAGAGCTAGATCATGCCTCTCGAGATAGTGCGGCGCGCTTGGCCGTGGCTCGAACCCGTCGAAGATCAAGTCTCCGCGGATGTCAGCCGTGTAGTTTAGGCTTCCAAACCTGACTTGATGTCCAGGGGCGTAGCTTTCGATCTGCTCCAGGTGGCCGAGCGAATTGGCCCATAGAGCGAAGCCGCCGAAGATGAAGATCTGTCCGGGGAGCAAAGTCTCACCCTGGACCGCATCGTTGTTGATGATCAAAGGAGCCATCAGGCCTAAAGGCGACAACAGAGAGGAACTCTCAATGAAAGCACCAATGTCGGTGTCAAAACCGGCGGATCTCGGGTAGTGGGTCCCGAACTGTGCGTCTAGGCCGGATAGTAACAGGAGGCAGGGAACATGATGTTTTACCCAGGTTCGGGCCCTCTTGATGGAGGTAAAACCCTACGTCCTGCTTGATTAATATTGATGATATGGGTAGTACAAGAGTAGATCTACCACGAGATCAAGGAGGCTAAACCCTAGAAGCTAGCCTATGGTATGATTGTTGTATATGGAGTTGATTGCCTACGGACTACAACCCTCCGGTTTATATAGACACCGGATAGGGTTAGGGTTACATAGAGTCGGTTACAATGGTAGGTGATCTTGAATATCCGCATCGCCAAGCTTGCCTTCCACGCCAAGGAAAGTCCCATCCGGACACGGGACGAAGTCTTCAATCTTGTATCTTCATAGTCCAGGAGTCCGGCTGAAGGTATAGTCCGGCTACCCAAACACCCCCTAATCTAGGACTCCCTCACCAAGCAATTGTTTCATACTCTAACTTTTTCAAAACTTTTTCAATCTTCACGCAATACATGGGCGTGAGCCATGGATATAGCACTATAGGTGGAATAGAATGGTGGTTGTGGAGAAGACAAAAAGGAGAAGATAGTCTCACATCGACTAGGTGTATCAACGGGCTATGGAGATGCCCGTCAATAGATATCAATGTGAGTGAGTAGGGATTGCCATGCAACGGATGCACTAGAGCTATAAGTATATGAAAGCTCAAAAAGAAACTAAGTGGGTGTGCATCCAACATTCTTGCTCATGAATACCTAGGGCAATTTTTGAGGAAGCCCATCATTGGAATATACAAGCCAAGTTCTATAATGTAAAATTCCCACTAGTATATGAAAGTGATAACATGAGAGACTCTCTACTATGAAGATCATGGTGCTACTTTGAAGCACAAGTGTGGTAAAAGGATAGTAACATTGTCCCTTCTCTCTTTTTCTCTCATTTTTTATTTGGGCCTTTTCTTCCTTTTTATGGCCTCTTTTTTTTATTTGGGCTTCTTTGGCCTCTTTTTTTTTCGTCCGGAGTCTCATCCTGACTTATGGGGGAATCATAGTCTCCATCATTCTTTCCTCACTGGGACAATGCTCTAATAATGATGATCATCACACTTTTATTTTTCTTATAACTCAACAATTACAACTCGATACTTAGAACAAAATATGACTCTATGTGAATGCATCCGGCGGTGTACCGGGATATGCAATATGGCAATGATGAATGTGTCATGAACGGAACGGTGGAAAGTTGCATGGCAATATATCTCGGAATGGCTATGGAAATGCCATAATAGGTAGGTATGGTGGCTGTTTTGAGGAAGGTATATGGTAGGTGTATGATACCGGCAAAAATTGCGCGGTATTAGAGAGGCTAGCAAGGGTGGAAGGGTGGGAGTGCGTATAATCCATGGACTCAACATTAGTCATAAAGAACTCATATACTTATTGCAAAAATTTAGAAGTTATCAAAGCAAAGTATTACGCGCATGCTCCTAGGGGGATAGATTGGTAGGAAAAGACCATCGCTCGTCCCCGACCGCCACTCATAAGGAAGACAATCAATAAATAAATCATGCTCCGACTTCATCACATAACGGTTCACCATACGTGCATGCTACGGGAATTACAAACTTTAACACAAGTATTCCTTAAATTCACAACTACTCAACTAGCATGACTTTAATATTATCACCTCGATATCTCAAAACAATTATCATGCTTCAATCTTTTCTTAGTATTCAACACACTCAAAAGAAAGTTTCACAAATCGTGAATACCAAGCATATTATTATTAGACAATTTACCATGCTATTAAGAGACTCTCAAATTAATTTAAGTGAAGCATGAGAGATCAATAGTTTCTTTAAAACATATCCACCACCATGCTCTAAAAGATCTAAGTGAAGCACATAGAGCAAGATTATAACGCTCAAAAGATATAAGTGAAGCACATAGAGCAAAATTATCTAGATCAAAAGATATAAGTGAAGCACATAGAGCAAAATTATCTAGCTCAAAAGATATAAGTGAAGCACATAGAGCAAAATTATCTAGCTCAAAAGATATAAGTGAAGCACATAGAGTATTCTATCAAATTTTAATTCATGTATGGCTCTCTCAAAAGGTGTGTTCAGCAAGGATGATTGTGGCATACTAACAAACAAATACACAAATAATACAAGACGCTCCAACCAAAACACATATCATGTTGGTGAATAAAAATATAGCTCCAAGTAAATTACCGATGGAAGTGGACGAAAGAGGGGATGCCTTCCGGGGCATCCCCAAGCTTTGACTTTTTGGTGTCCTTGGATTATCTTGGGGGTTCCATGGGCATCCCCAAGATTAAGATCTTGCCACTCCTTGTTCCATGATCCATCAAAAGAATTCACCCAAAACTTGAAAACTTCACAACACAAAACTCAAAATAGAAAACTCGCGAGCTCCGTTAGCGAAAGAAAACAAAAGACCACTTCAAGGTACTGTAATGAACTCATTCTTTATTTATATTGGTGTTAAACCTACTGTATTCCAACTTCTCTATGGATTATAAACTATTTTACTAGCCATAGATTCATCAAAATAAGCAAACAACACACGAAAATAGAATCTGTCAAAAACAGAACAGTCTGTAGTAATCTGTAGCTAGCGGAAGATCTGGAACCCCAAAAATTCTAAAATAAATTTCTGGACGTGAGGAATTTATCTATTAATCATATGAAAAAATAATTAACTAAATATCACTCTTCAAATAAAAATGACAGCAGTTCTCGTGAGCGCTAAAGTTTCTGTTTTTTACAGCAAGTTCAACAAGACTTTCCCCAAGTCTTCCTAACGGTTCTACTTGGAACAACCACCAATTAAACACAAAAAACACAACCAAAACATAGGCTAAATAATTTATTTATTACTAAACAGGAGCAAAAATCAAGGAATAAAAAAAATTGGGTTGCCTCCCAACAAGCGCTATCGTTTAACGCCCTTAGCTAGGCATAACAAGCAAGGATAGATCTAGGTATTGACATCTTTGGTAGTAGGAAAGAAAAGAGCAAATTTACTTTCTATGGAATTTATTCTCCTATTTGGGAAAGCACATGACCACTAATGGATGAAGTAAGATTAAGCACGTTACGGAAATTTGCATCTATACTAGATTTCATCTCTTTAATAATTTCATTTTGATAGAAGCATAAGAGGTGGTAGATTCAACTTTACATTCATGGGGTGCCCAAATATAGCTTTCTTCTTTTCATAGGTATCTATAGCATCCCCTTCAAGAAAACCCTCTTCAAAAATAGAATCTAGAACTTGTTTGAAAGAAGTAGGTAGTCCAACATAGAAACCTCTTAAATAAACCTCAATTTGATATTGTGGTATGTAGCTAGCCCTAATCCTCAATAATCTATCCCAAGCATCTTTTAAAGACTCATCAATTAAATAATGAAAAATTCCAGAGTCATCTTCATCAAGATCATTTAAATTCTCATTAGTAACCCCGGTGGGTCTTTCCATAGCATCCTTATTCTTGAGCTTAGAGAGGATAGAGGGGTCATCCAAGGTACTAAGACCCTGGAAAGGACCGTTTGTTCTTTTTGATTCGGCCATGGTAACGGAAAGACAATCAGAAAGGGAGAGAGAGAGAGGGCGAATAAAACGACAAGAGTGAATTGGAGGGAGAGGAAAACGAGAGGAAAATGGCAAATAATGTAATGCGAGAGATAGGGATTGTGATGGGTACTTGGTATATTGACTTTTTGCGTAGACTCCCCGACAACGGCTCCAGAAATCCATCTTGCTACGTCTTGAGCTTGTGTTGGTTTTCCCTGAAGAGGAAGGGATGATGCAGCAGAGCAGCGTAAGTATTTCCCTCAGTTTTTGAGAACCAAGGTATCAATCCAGTAGGAGCCCACGCTCAATTCCCTCGTACCTACACAAAGCGATAGCTACTCGCAACCAACGCGATTAGGGGTTGTCAAGCCCTTCACGGTCACTTACGAGAGTGAGATCTGATAGATAGAATATTTTGGTATTTTTGATATAAAGATGCAAAGTAAAAAGTAAAAGCAAAGTAAATAGCAAAACAATATAAAAGTGATGGAGATTGATATGATGAGAATAGACCTGGGGGCCATAGGTTTCACTAGTGGCTTCTCTCAAGAGCATAAGTATTCTACGGTGGGTGAACAAATTAATGTTGAGAAATTGATAGAATTGAGCATAATTATGAGAATATCTAGGCATGCTCATGTATATAGGCATCACGTCCGTGACAAGTAGATCGAAACGATTCTGCATCTACTACTATTACTCCACTCATCGACCGCTATCCAGCATGCATCTAGAGTATTAAGTTAAAAACAGAGTAATGCCTTAAGCAAGATGACATGATGTAGAGAGATAAATTCATGCAATATGAAATAAACCCCATCTTGTTATCCTCGATGGCAACGATACAATACGTGCCTTGCTGCCCCTTCTGTCACTGGGTAAGGACACCGCAAGATCGAACCCAAAGCTAAGCACTTCTCCCATGGCAAGAACTACCAATCTAGTTGGCCAAACCAAACGGATAATTCGAAGAGACTTGCAAAGGTAAGCAATCATGCATAAAAGAATTCAGAGAAGATTCAAATATTATTCATAGATAGACTTGATCATAAACCCACAATTCATCGGTCTCAAAAACACACTGCAAAAAGAAGATTACATCGAATAGATCTCCACAAGAGAGGGGGAGAACTTTGTATTGAGATTCAAAGAGAGAGAAGAAGCCATCTAGCTACTAACTATGGACCCGAAGGTCTAAGGTAAACTACTCACACTTCATCGGAGAGGCTATGATGATGTAGAAGCCCTCCGTGATGACGGCCCTCTTCCGGCGGAGCTCCGGAACAGGCCCCAAGATGGGATCTCGTGGATACAGAAAGTTGCGACGGTGGAATTAGGTTTTTGGCTCCTGTTCTGATCGTTTGGGGGTACGTGTGTATATATAGGAGGAAGGAGTACGTCGGTGGAGCACCGAGGGGCCCATGAGGCAGGGGGCGCGCCATAGGGGGGCGGGCGCCCCCACCCTCGTGACCACCTCTTTGATCCCTTGGAGTAGGGTCCAAGTCTCCTGGATCACGTTCGGTGAGAAAATCACGTTCCCGAAGATTTTATTCCGTTTGATATTCCGTTTATCCGAAACACTGAAATAGGCAAAAAACAACAATTCTGGGCTGGGCCTCCAGTTAATAGGTTAGTCCCAAAAATAATATAAAAGTGGAAAATAAAGCCCAATATAGTCCAAAACAGTAGATAATATAGCATGGAGCAATCAAAAATTATAGATACGTTGGAGACGTATCACGCACTCGGCAAGGGCTCGATCCGTCGAAGATCAAGTCTCCGTGGATATTGGCTGTGTAGTTTAAGTTTCCAAATCTGACCTGATGGCCAGGGGCATAACTCTCGATCTGCTCCAGATGGCCAAGCGAGTTGGCCCGCAGTGTGGAGCCGTTGAATACAAAGATCTGTCCGGGAGAAAAGTCTCACCCTGGACTGCATCGCTATCAACGATCAAAGGAGCCATCAAGCCTAACGGTGACGACACAGAGGCACTCTCAATGAAAGCACCAATGTCGGTGTCAAAACCGGCGGATCTCGGGTAGGGGGTCCCGAACTGTGCGTCTAAGGCGGATGGTAACATGAGGCAGGAGACACGATGTTTTACCCAGGTTCGGGCCCTCTTGATGGAGGTAAAACCCTACGCCCCGCTTGATTATTCTTGATAATATGAGTAGTACAAGAGTTGATCTACCACGAGATCGGAGAGGCTAAAACCCTAGAAGCTAGCCTATGGTATGATTGTCTGTTGTCCTACGGACTAAAGCCCTCCGGTTTATATAGACACCGGAGGAGGCTAGGGTTACACAAGGTCGATTACAAAGGAGGAGATATGCATATCTGTATTGCCTAGCTTGCCTTCCACGCCAAGTAGAGTCCCATCTGGACACGGGACGAAGTCTTCAATCTCGTATCTTCATAGTCCAACAGTCCGGCCAAAGGATATAGTCCGGCTGTCCGGAGACCCTCTAATCCAGGACTCCCTCACTCATGCTCAACTTACCTAGAACAAGTATGAAACTAGAAGTACTTTGTAGGTGTTGTAGGCTAGGTTTGCAACATAATAAAGAGTATGTAAATAAAAGCTAGGGGCTGTTTAGATAAAGGAACAACTAAGTTAGTTTTAGTAGAGAGCTTTTTGTCATGAGAAAGTTATTTGTCCCTAGGCAATCGATAACTAGACCGGCAATCATTATTGCAATTTTATTTGAGGGAGAGGCATAAGCTAACATACTTTTTCTTCTTGGATCATATGCACTTATGATTGGAACTCTAGCAATCATCCGCAACTACTAAAGATCATTAAGGTAAAACCCAACCATAGCATTATAAGGCATCAAGTCCTCTTTACTCCCATACGCAAACAACCTACTTACTCGGGTTTGTGCTTCTGTCACTCACGCCACCCACCATAAGAAAATCATGAACATATTGCAAACCCTACAGCGGGGATCCCTCACGCTTGCGCGACACGGAGAGCACCATAGGACAACACCAATAATAAAACATGCAACTCAAACCAATCACGATCATCAATTAACCCATAGGACAAAACGGATCTACTCAAACATCATAGGATAGCCATACATCATTGGGAAATAATATATAGCGTTGAGCACCATGTTTAAGTAGAGATTACAGCTGGTAAAAGAGGGGTTACACCGCTGCATAGAGGGGGGAAGAGTTGGTGATGACGACGGTGAAGTTGTTGGTGTAGATCATTGTCGTGATGACGGCCCCGATGGCGCATTCCGGCGCCATCGGGAGAGAGGGGGAGAGAGCCCCCCTTCTTCTTCTTCTTCCTTGACCTCCCCCCTAGATGGGAGAAGGGTTTCCTCTCTGGTCCATGTCCTCCATGGCGGCGGAGGGGCTAGAGCCCCTCCGAGATTGGATCTCTCTCTTTGTTTCCTTCTGTTTCTGCGTTTCCTGATTCTGCCCTTTCACCGTTTCTTAAATTCTCGAAGATCCATAACTCTGATTGGGCTGAAATTTGGACATGATTTTATCCGGATATTGGCTTTCTTGCAGCGAAAGAAGGTCACCAACTGCCTTACCGAGTGGCCACGAGGGCCCAGGGAGCGCCCCTCACCCTCGTGGGCCCCTCGGGTATCGTCTCGTGTTGATTCCACTTCCCAAAATTCACATATATTCCAAAAAAATCTCTTCAAGTTTTTATCCCGTTTGGACTCCATTTGATATGGATTTTCTGCGAAACAAAAAGCATGCAACAAACAGGAAGTGGCACCGGGCACTGGATCAATATGTTAGTCCCAAAAATAGTATAAAAAGTTGACAAAAGTATGTAAAAGTTGTAGAATATTGGCATGGAATAATAAAAAATTATAGATATGACGGAGACGTATCAGCATCCCCAAGCTTAATTCCTGCTCATCCTCGAGTAGGTAAATGATAAAAATGATATTTTTTATGTGGAATGCTACCTAGCATAATGTTGATCATGTAATCTAATCATGGCATGAATATTAAGACACGAGTGATTCAAAGCAATAGTATATCATTTGACATTAAGACAATAATACTTTAAGCATACTAATAAAGCAATCATGTCTTTTCAAAATAACATGGCCAAAGAAAGTTATCCCTACAAAATCATATGGTCTGGCTATGCTCCATCTTCATCACACAAAATATTCAAATCATGCACAACCCCGATGACAAGCCAAGCAATTGTTACATACTTTTGATGTTCTCAAACCTTTTCAACTTTCACGCAATACATGAGCGTGAGCCATGGATATAGCACTATAGGTGGAATAGAATATGATGACGGAGGTTGTGTGGAGAAGACAAAAAAGGGAGAAAGTCTGACATTGACGCATCTAATCAACGGGCTATGGAGATGCCCATCAATTGATGTCAATGCGAGGAGTAGGGATTGCCATGCAACAGATGCACTAGAGCTATAAGTGTATGAAAGCTCAAACTGAAACTAAGTGGGTGTGCATCCAACTTGCTTGCTCATGAAGACCTAGGGCACTTGAGGAAGCCCATCATTGGAATATACAAGCTAAGTTCTATAATGAAAATTCCCACTAGTATATGAAAGTGATAACTCAAGAGACTCTCTATATGAAGAACATGGTGCTACTATGAAGCACAAGTGTGGTAAACGGATAGTAACAGTGTCCCTTCTCTCTTTTCTCTTATTTTTTGTAGGCTTCTTTGGCCTCTCTCTATTTTTTTTGGGGGGGGGGGCTTCTCTGGCCACTTTTATTTTGATAACCTCACATGGGAGAATGTTCTAATAATGATGATCATCACACTTTTATTTACTTACAACTCAATATTACAATTCGATACTAGAACAAAGATATGGCTCTATATGAATGCCTCCGGCGGTGTACCGGGATGTGCAATGATCTAGCGTAGCAATGAAATAAAAAAATGGACAAGCCATGAAAACATCATTTAGCTATCTTACGATCATGCAAAGCAATATGATAATAAATGCTCAAGTCATGTATATGATGATGATGGAAGTTGCATGGCAATATATCTCAGAATGGCTATGGAAATGCCATGATAGGTAGGTATGGTGGCTGTTTTGAGGAAGATATAAGGAGGCTTATGTGTGATAGAGTGTATCATATCATGGGGTTTGGATGCACCGGCGAATTTTGTACCAACTCTCGAGGTGAGAAAGGGCAATGCACGGTACCGAAGAGGCTAGCAATGATGGAAGGGTGAGAGTGCGTATAATCCATGGACTCAACATTAGTCATAAAGAACTCACATACTCATTGCAAAAATTTATTAGTCATCGAAACAAAGTACTACGCGCATGCTCCTAGGGGGATAGATTGGTAGGAAAAGACCATCGCTTGTCCCCGACCGCCACTCATAAGGAAGACAATCAATAAATACCTCATGCTCCAACTTTGTTACATAATGGTTCACCATACATGCATGCTACGGGAATCACAAACTTCAACACAAGTATTTCTACAATCCACAACTACCCACTAGCATGACTATAATATCACCTTCTTTATATCGCAAAACTATTACAAGGAATCAAACATATCATATTCAGTGATCTACAAGTTTTATGTAGGATTTTATGACTAACCATGTGAATGACCAGTTCCTGTCAACTCTCTAAATGGACATAAGTGAAGCAGGAGAGTTTAACTCTTTCTACAAAAGATATGCCCACGCTCTAACAAATATAAGTGAAGCAAAAGAGCATTCTACAAATGGCGATTTTCTATGTGTAGGGAAACAAGCAATCCAAACTTCAAATGATATATGTGATGCACATGAAGCATTCTATAAAGCCATACTCAAAAGATATAAGTGAAGTGCAATGAGCATTATATAAATCAACCATGGACTATCTCATACCAGCATGGTGCATCAAATAAAAGTGAAAACTAAATGCAAAATATGCTCCAAGATTTGCACATATCACATGAACGAAACGAAATCGAAAACATACCGATACTTGTTGAAGAAATATGGGATGCCTTCCGGGGCATCCCCAAGCTTAGACGCTTGAGTCTCCTTGAACATTTACTTGGGGTACCTTGGGCATCCCCAAGCTTGAGCTCTTGCCTCTCCTCTTTCTCCTCATATGGAAACCTCCTCGATCTTTGATCACTTCATCCACACAAAACTCAACAGAAAGTTCGGTAAGATCTGTTAGTATAATAAAGCAAATCACTACTCTAAGTACTGTTGCAAACCAATTCATATTTCGTTTTTGCATTGTAGCTACTGTAATATAAATTTTTTCATGGCTTAATCCACTAATAGAATCAATAGTTTCATCAAAACAGGCAAAACAATGCATCAAAAACAAAATCTGTCTTAAACAGGACAGTCTGTAGTAATCTGAACATCCACCATACTTCTGGTACTCCAAAAATTCTGAAAACATTAGGAAAACTAAAAAATTTGTATAGCAATACAGTGCAAAAAGTTTCAGAACCATTTGACGTTCCAGTAAAAAATGTAAAATTGAGCACTATAGCCAAAGTTTCTGTTTTGCACCGCACAAACCAACAAGCAATTTAAACATCCTAAAGGCAAATCTTGGCGCATTATTTTTATAATACAATGTTATTGTACAAGGGGATAATTATTTTTGTCGAAAAGTTTCTGTAATTAAGATTCACAAAGTTTCCGTGAGCATGAACAAAGTTCAAGGAGCTCCCCCACTTCAACAATGCTTGTCTCTCTCACTTTCACTTTCCTTTTTGAAAAGTTTTGGGTTCCCCTCTTTATTTTTTTGTTTTTAAACTCTATAAAAGCACTCAACAGAAATAAATGACTCTCTAAAACTTCCGGGTTGTCTCCCTCGCAGTGCTTTCTTTAAAGCCATTAAGCTAGGCATAAGGTGCTCAAGTAATGAATCCACCTGGATCCCATGGTATATCAAAGCCAATTTGAATTAGCAATGATTTGGCATTTAGTAGTGAGCACAAAGCAATATATATCAAGCAATGACGAAGTCTAACTCTCTTCCTATGCATCGGCATGTCATACAAGAACAATTCATGCACATCAAGTAAAGGCCAATGCATAGCATAAGAAGTTTCTTGCAATTTTATCGTGTTGGAAACATAGAGAGGCAGAGATTTAGTTCCTCTCTCATCATAATTGCAAGTAGGAGCAGCAAGCACATGCCTATTATATTCATCAAAATTATCATATGCAGTGGTAAAAGGCCACCCATCAATATAATCCTTAATAAGTGCAAACTTCTCCGATATAGTGTAGTTTGGAGAATTCAAAAAGATAATAGGACTATCATGTGTGGGTGCAATAGCAACAATTTCATGTTTAACATAAGGAACAATAGCAAGTTCATCTCCCTAAGCATAATTCATATTGGCATCTTGGCCCCAAGAATAGCAAGCATCAAGTTCGTCAAAAAGGGATATTTCAAACGAATCAACGAGATCATAGCAATTATCATGGCATTCATCCTTCGGTAAGAACGAAGGGACATTAAATAATGTATGAGATGGAGAGTTACTCTCATTAGAAGGTGGGCACGGGTAGCTAATCAGATCTTCCTCCTTTTGTTCTTCGCTCTCCTCATCATCTTTTTCATCCAATGAGCTCACAGTTTCATCAATTTCTTCTTCCATACAATCCTGCAAAATATTAGTCTCTTCTCGGACATCGGAGACTTTCTCAATAAATTCATCAATATCATAACTGTATTTATAATTTGCATAGAAATATTTAAGGATAGCTAAATTTTCAGGTCTATAAACTGAAACATCAAAATCTTCAAACTCTTTAAACAAAGATTCAGTTTCACATGCACCCTTGAAAGCAACAAATTCTTCTATTCGTTCCACATCATAGTAATCATATATACCATTAGCATAAGAAGCTAAGGTTTCATTATCATTAAATTTGCATGAATAGGGAAGGTGTGGAGCCTTCATCCTAGAGCAACAAGTATAATCATATCTCAAGCATAGTTGCCGAGCATACCAATGTAACATATGAATTTGATCCCATAATAGTTTCCCTTTTTGAGTCAAGATAATCCTTAAAGTATTCACGTTGATCCAACGTGTCTCCCATTATATAATTGAATGGGGTTTCTCAGGATTATTAAAGTAGTGCATAATATCTTTCACATAATGAGCATCGAGGGTTTTAGGAGGTTCCCCATCTCCATGAGTAGCAAGTAAACCTAATTTTTTGTATTCCGTGTTCCATATCCATAACTAAAGATAGAACAGCAAAGAAAATCCACTTAGTGATAAAGCAAACAAGCACACACGAGAATATTCACCCCACGCTATTGCTCCCCGGCAACGGCACCAGAAAAAGGTCTTGATAACCCACAAGTATAGGGGATCAATTGTAGCCTCTTTCTATAAGTAAGAGTGTCGAACCCAACGAGGAGCTAAAGGTAGAACAAATATTCCCTCAAGTTCTATCGACCACCGATACAACTCTACGCATGCTTAACGTTCGCCTTACCTAAAACAAGTATGAAGCTAGAAGTACTTTGTAGGTGTTGTAGGCTAGGTTTGCAAGATAATAAAGAGCATGTAAATAAAATCTAAGGGCTGTTTAGATAAAGACACAACTATGTCAGTTTCACTGGAGAGATTTTTGTCACGAGAAAGTTATTTGTCCCTAGGCAATCAATAACTAGACCAGTAATCATCACTGCAATTTTATTTGAGGAGAGGCATAAGCTAACATAATTTATCTTCTTGGATCATATGCACTTATGGTTGTAACTCTAGCAAGCATACGCAACTACTAAAGATCATTAAGGTAAACCCAACCATAGCATTATAAGGCATCAAGTCCTCTTTACTCCCATACGCAAACAACCTACTTACTCGGGTCTGTGCTTCTGTCACTACGCCACCCACCATAAGCAAATCATGAACATATTGCAAACCCTACAGCGGGGATCCCTCACGCTTGCGCGATACAGAGAGTACCATAGGACTGCACCAATAATAAAACATGCAACTCAAACCAATCACGATCATCAATTAACCCATAGGACAAAACGGATCTACTCAAACATCATAGGATAGCCATACATCATTGGGAAATAATATATAGTATTGAGCACCATGTTTAAGTAGAGATTACAGCGGGTAAAAGAGGGGTTACACCGCTGCATAGAGGGGGGAAGAGTTGGTGATGACGACGGTGAAGTTGTTGGTGTAGATCGTTGTCGCGATGATGGCCATGACGGCGTTCCAGCGCCACCGGGAGAAAGGTGGAGAGAGCCCCCCTTCTTCTTCTTCCTTGGCCTTCCCCCTAGATGGGAGAAGGGCTTCCCCTCTTGTCCATGGCCTCACTAGCGGCGGAGAGGCGAGAGCCATCCCGAGATTGGGTATCTCTCTGTTTCCTTCTATTTCTGCGTTCCCTGATTCCGCCCTTTCACCGTTTTTTAAATTCCCGGAGGTCCGTAACTCCGATTGGGCTAAAACTTGGACACGATTTTTATCTGGATATTGGCTTTCTTGCGGCGAAAGAAGGGCACCAACCGCCTTACGGAGTGGCCACGAGGGCCCAGGGCGCGCCCCTCACCCTCGTGGGCCCCTCGGGCATCATCTCGCGTTGATTCCACTTCCCAAAATTCACATATATTCCAAAAAAAATCTCCGTAAGTTTTTATCCCGTTTGGACTCTGTTTGATATGGATTTTCTGTGAAACAAAAAACATGCAACAAACAGAAACTGGCACTGGGCATCGGATCAATATGTTAGTCCCAAAAATAGCATAAAAAGTTGCCAAAAGTATGTAAGGGTGTTGAGGGAGTCCTGGATTAGGGGGTGTCCGGGTAGCCAGACTATACCTTCAGCCGGACTCCAGGACTATCAAGATACAATATTGAAGACTTCGTCCCGTGTCCGGATGGGACTTTCCTTGGCATGGAAGGCAAGCTTGGCGATGTGGATATTCAAGATCTCCTACCATTGTAACCGACTTTGTGTAACCCTAACCCTCTCCGGTGTCTATATAAACCGGAGGGTTTTAGTTCGTAGGACAACTTCATCATACAACAATCATACCATAGGCTAGCTTCTAGGGTTTAGCCTACTTGATCTCGTGGTAGATCTACTCTTGTACTATCCATATCATCAATATTAATCAAGCAGGACATAGGGTTTTACCTCCATCAAGAGGGCCCGAACCTGGGTAAAACATCGTGTTCCTTGCCTCCTGTTACCATCCGGCCTAGACGCATAGTTTGGGACCCCCTACCCGAGATCCGCCGGTTTTGACACCGACATTGGTGCTTTCATTGAGAGTTCCTCTGTGCCGTCGCAATCAGGAAGGATGTCTCTTCCCTTCTTTAAAGACATCGCCGTTACTAAGGGAGCCTTGGCTGTCGCCCAAACTCTCCGGCTAGGCGGTTTTCTCATGACCGCCTGTTCGGCCGTTGCGCCGACGGTGACCTCTCGGGTCATCAAAAGCAATCTTCACGTCAGCTCAGAACTCGTCGAGCAGTTAGATCCAATGGAGCTCTCTTCCGTAAACGAGCTCTTGGATCGCATCGCCGCCTTGGGGGTCACTACGGATTATGACCAGGTTGGGCTTAAACCCGATCTAAGAGAAATTAATTCTCCCCAAGTCACCCATCACGTTGCCATGGTAGAGGCACAGTGCGGCGACTCTTCATATGTCTTAAGGACTAGCTACGTCCAGATTCCCCATCCCTCCAAGACGGATACCCGCGGAGGGGAGGATGTAACTCAAGACCTAAACTTAGAATCAAGCAACGGGCTAGATTCACTGGACAACATCCAAGAATCCAAACTTCAGAGTTCGGAAACTCCTTGGCCTCTGAGTCTTAGATTGGGTGAAGTTCCGGATTTAATTCCACCCACCCACCCGAACATAAGCGATCTATCCCAAATCAGGCAAAAGCCCAAAGAAACAGTACATCATTACTGGGCAAGGTTCCTCCTGGTTATGAACAGGATAAAGGACTGCCGCGAGGAAGACGCAATCTCAATCTTTTGCAATAATTGCACGGACAAGGGAATCCTCAACGCCACAGGTCGTCGTGATATTACACGCTTCTCTGACTTGGCGTCCATAGTACAAAAGTACTGTGCGATGGAAAGAGCCCAGAAAACCGAAACTAAATTTTGGGACAATCCGGCCCTGAATAGAAACCTCGTCCGAAATAAAAGGGTGCATCATCATCAGACACCCAGGTTAAAAACCAAAAAACCAAAACCCTCTACAGGGCATGGAACCGTACTGGAGGGATGGCTTAATGGACCCTGTAAAATTCATAGTACAGAGGACGCCACACCAACTCATAGCCTTAGAGCATGTTGGATACTCTGGCAGGTGGCCAAAAGGGGCGAAGATCTCCTAATCTCGGAGGCCGCAGAAAACCACCTCAGGGACTCCAGTACAGTCTTAACAGTCTTTGAGACTTCTGCATCAAATAATATGCGAAAAAGAACACTCCGCAGCCTCGCCGAAGTCTATCAAGTAGCAACAATAAACCCATGGAGTGACACGGCTATTACTTTTAATGCCAGTGACGAACCTAAAATCTGAACAGCTCAAGCACCAGCCGCATTGGTACTCAGTCCCATAGTGGACGGCTTTTGCCTCACCAAGGTACTCATGGACGGAGGTAGCGGATTGAACCTCATTTATGAGGAAACCCTTCAAAAAATGGAAATAGACTGGAACCACATTGAGCGAAGAAGCACAACCTTTAGAGGAATAATCCCCAGTCGGGAAGCGCGCCGTGCAGGAAAAATCACACTAGATGTGGTGTTCGGCATGCCGGATAATTATAGGTCCGAAGAGGTCACATTCCAAGTGGCCCCGTTCAGTAGCGGATACCACGCTCTGCTGGGGCGGGAAGCGTTTACAATCTTCCAAGCAATACCCCATTACGGGTACATGAAGCTCAAGATGCCCGGGCCGAACGGAATCATCACTCTCGCTAGTGATCTGGACATAGCACTCCGCGCCGAAAACAAGACAGCCGCATTGGCCCTTGAGGCACTGTACGAAGCCCTAGCGGCTGAGGAACTGACTACGCCGCGCTCCACGATAAACAGGGACGATGTGATACTCGATAAAAGATCCAAGTCCACCTCCTTTAAACCAGCGGATGAAATAGTCAAATTCCAGGTCCATCCAACGGACCCCAATAAAACAGCTTCCATCGGGGCATGATTAAACCCCGATGTAGATGCCGCACTGCGAGAATTCCTACGGGAGAACTGGGACATTTTTGCCTGGCACCCTTCAGACATGCCAGGAATCCCACGCAGGCTGGCCGAACACAGCTTAAATATCCTAAAAGGATTCAAACCTGTCAAACAAGCCCTTCGACGTTTCTCTGAGCCCAAGAGACAGGCAATGGGAGAGGAGCTAGCCAAACTATTGGAGGCCGGATTCATCAGAGATATAAAACATCCAGACTGGCTAGCAAACTTGGTGATGGTACCAAAGAAGGACAAATCCTGGCGCCTGTGCGTTGACTTCAAAGACCTTAACAAGGCTTGCCCAAAGGATCCCTTCCCCCTCCCCCGCATCGATCAAATTATCGACGCCACTGCAGGACACGATTTTTTGTGCTTCCTCGATGCATAGTCCGGTTACCATCAAATCAAGATGGCCGAGTCAGACCAAGCCGCAACGGCATTCATCACCCCATACGGCCCATTCGGCTTCAACACAATGCCTTTCGGGCTCAAAAACGCCGGCGCAACATATCAGCGCATGATTCAGACATGTCTGGCAAACCAGATCGGCAAAACAGTAGAGGCATACGTGGATGATGTGGTCGTAAAAACAAGACATGTCGAATCTCTAGTAGACGACTTGAGGCTTACATTTGACAACCTCCGAGCATATGACATCAAGCTAAATCCGGAAAAATGCGTTTTCGGCGTTCCATCCGGAAAGCTCTTGGGCTTCATTGTATCCGGTAGAGGAATCAAATCAAATCCAGCCAAGATCCGAGCTTTGTCACAATTGGATATCCCAAAGGACCTCAAACAAATACAAAAATTAACCGAATGCGTGGCGGCTCTAAGCCGCTTTATCTCCTGGTTGGGAGAAAAGGCACTACCCCTCTATCACCTCCTTCGGCGCACCGAACACTTCAAGTGGACGGATGCCGCCACGGCCGGACTCGAGGAAATAAAAGCCATATTGGCAACAAACCCCGTCCTGGCCGCGCCAAACATTGGCGAACCAATGCTATTGTACATTGCAGCAACCCATCAAGTTGTCAGCGCAGTACTCGTCGTTGAGCGGGAAACGGACAGACACAAATTCCCCTTCAAAAGCCAGTTTACTATGTGTCCACTGTCCTCACCCCATGCAAATCACGGTACCCACATTATCAAAATATTGCATATGCGGTATTCATGGCATCCCGGAAGCTACGACACTACTTTCAAGAGTGTTCAATCACAGTAGCATCGGAAGTACCATTCAACGATATTATAAACAACCGTGACGCAACGGGCCGGATTGCAAAATGGGCCATCGAGCTCCTCCCGTTCGACATAACTTATAGGCCATGGCGAGCTATCAAGTCGCAAGTTTTGGCCGACTTCCTCGCAGAATGGACGGAGGCCGAACTCCCTAAAGAGTACGGCACATATTCAAACTGGATCATGCACTTCGACGGTTCCAAAATGTTGGCCGGACTAGGGGCCGGCGTCGTTTTGACATCCCCCACAGGAGACACAGTTCAATATGTACTCCAGATTATGTACACAGACTCCAACAATGTAGCCAAATATGAGGCCCTTTTACATGGTCTCCGGATGGCATCACCAATCTGACATCATCGGAGGCTCTGCTAATGAAATCACAACCTCAGCCCATGTACTAATGGCCGTTATCGCCCCGTGGACAGAACCATTCCTAGCCTACCTTACTAGGCAGGAACTCCCAGAGGACCAAAACGAGGCACGCTGTATAGTGCGGCGATCTAAAGCTTATAAAGTCCATGAGGGAGAACTTTATAAGAAAAGCACTACCGGAGTCCTTCAAAGGTGCATCTCCGAAGAGGAAGGGCGGAACCTGCTGGCTGAAATTCATGCCGGACTCGGTGGCCATCATGCCGCAGCTCGGTCCCTTGTAAGCAAGGCTTTCCGTACATGCTTTTATTGGGCGACGGCCCGGGCGGACGCTCAGGACTTGGTCCAACGATGCGTCGGTTGCCAGCTTTTTGCAAACCAAAGCCATATGCCACCCACCGCCCTCCAAACTATCCCCATCACTTGGCCTTTCGCGGTCTGGGGGCTTGACATGGTGGGACCCCTTAAAGGCGGAACCCACAAGAAAAAATACTTACTGGTCATGGTGGATAAGTTCACCAAATGGATAGAAGCCAAGCCTGTTAAGACGGCCGAATCCGGACTCTGTGTTTGTTTCCTTCCTCTGTCCATTTTTTACATTTTCTGTCTTCAATTTCTCTCCTTCCCCTCTTTTCTTTTATAGCCCTTAAAGGCTCCTCAAGTGACGTGCTACTCGCGCTCATTAAACCTGGGGGCTTCTTTAACAGAAGCTTATTTATACGGGCTTCACGCCCACCACATGTGTCAAACTTCCGCATGTACCTTTTCTTCACCATTATATGCATCGATATGACTTAAGTTTTGGCCAAGCTGGGTTGCCTGGCTCCTGTGCTTACCCCTACATTCCCGATTGTTCGGCTAGGTGGTAAAGGGAGCACCTCTGCGATTGTTACTGCCGGATCAGCCGGATGTGTACCTCAGACTGGGTGAAGCCGAAAGCTAGTGTTCTTAAGGGAATATTCGGTCGGTGAACTAAAAGATGACCTTTTTTACTTATTTATATATATGCCCCCAGATGATTTTCCTGCTGCAGTCCGGACATGCACTTTAGGGCATGCCTCCCAGAGAAAGGAACCCCTAACGGAACTATTCTCTCTGGAAGATGTTTCTTACTAACCATGTAATATAACATAACTAGTTGGGCACTTGTCTGATAAAGAACGAATGACCCCTACGCCTGGTCTCCATGCATACCCCGGTTCTTACATAACCGATAGGGTATTCGGACACACTCCGGACGGTCAGGTCCTGAGGTTGAAGCGAAAAGGTCGGCAACGACAAATGATCTACAATCCGGCTAGAAGGCATTACACATGTCAATTAAAAATTACATAGTCACTCTGACTGATTGTATTCCTCTTCAATACCATCTAACAGGCTATCTAACTTACAGTCCTGCTGGGAATACTTTGCGGCCAATTCTACTTGGCCGTACACTAAGCTTACAAGGATCTCCTTCCCGTCAGGCCCCACAGGTCCGACCTCGGCCATGTGGTTTGGGTCAGACTTCGTGTACCGCGTCTTCACCACGGCCCAGGCCTCCCTAGCGCCTTGTCGGCAGGCCGATATCTTCCACAACCGGAAGCGCCGCCGAGCTCCCTTAAGCTTCTTCGAAAGCTCTCCAAGGCCCTCGGGCATGGAGTGGGAAGAACATAAGGCTTGGGCAACGCCTCGCATCGCCTGCCGAACTCGCTTGTGCAGTTGCGGGAGCTCGGGAAGAAGGTCACCCATAGAACCGGGCATCTCCTCTGCAGGAAGACCCGTTAGCATACCTACAGACATTACTCTGTTAGTCGACTTCCTCGCCGAACTCTTTTCTTTCAAAGATTCGCTTAAGCACTTACTAAATATGCCGCGTCGAAGCCGCTGATTCTCCTTAGTAGAGTCCGATAGCTAGCCACGAACATATTTAAGTTCAACGTCCAGCTTGGTGTTGGCATCCTGAAGATCATTCTTCTCACGCCTCACCCTTGTCAACATACTCTCACCGGCCTTTAGCCGGCGCAAGAGTTGTTGCCTCTCCGGATCTAGTTCGGCTCCATCTGCAATATGATTTGTCAGATTTACACCCACGCCGCACTTCGCAAGATACTAATCTTTCGAAGTGTATCTTACCAGAGGGGGTCTCTTTGGGCTCCCCTGCCGCGGCTAGTGCGGCCTCCAGTTGGGCTTTGCACTCTTCCAGCTCCTGGGACAGTACGGTATTCTTCTCTATAAGAACCTGCATAACAAATGATCCTTAAATCAGTTACTCTAACTGTTTCAAGTCTCGGGGGCTACTGGTATATATATATATTTACCAAAATTTTCATACCCGTATGTCTTTTACATATTGCTCCGTGGCTCTGGCTAAACCATTTTGAGCGGCACGGAGATACGGATCACCCGAATTGAAGGCATCTAATGCCTCTTGGGAGAAACAAGCGTCGCGAAGAACTGTCCGGCGACGCCTGTGGTTCGTGGCACTCTCCACCTCGGAATTGGTGGCAGACAGCCTGTCCGCATCCTCTGTCGGAGGAGCGTCTGGTGCGCGCCTTGTGTTCTCTTCCGCTTCCGGGCCAGGCGTTGGAGCTTGGCTGGTGGAGGCGCGATTGGCAACCTCTCCGGATGTAGTCCGGCGAGGTCTCTTCGTCCTGAAGATAGCACGAACGTTAATATGCCCCGAAGGAATAACACTAGGGAAAAAGAGGGTGTGCTATACCTTTGCGCCGGCGTCTCAGTCCGGACTACATTCCTTTTTACCCCACGGGGCCCTGCGGCCCCTCGTTGGCTAGCCGCCGCAAGTTCGGCCTCCCGCCTCGGAAACCTCCCCTGCAAAACACGGTCGTTATCAGGAAAACTGAAATGCGTGAGAATGGATTCCTTCTCAAGGGGATGAGACTCCGCTCTCTGTTACCTGGGAGGCCGGGATTAACCCTGGGTAATCAGCCGTAATGGCCACCAAGGTATTGTCCTTGCTTAGCTGATGAAACACCCCATCAATCAGCTCCACCGATATGTCCGGATCCTCTTCGGAGTCCGGTTCGAGGGACGGTTCTGGATCCTCGGGCTGTGGGGGACGGCTGTTTATATCCTTTACTTCCTGATCCAGTTCCTGCGTTGAAATCGGAAGACTACATATTTAATCATGGGAATATAAAACGGATGGGCAAGCACACTTGTCCACTTACCCAACTCGGAGGGTTGTACATAGAAAATCCGCCCTGCGGGTTGACGCGGAGGAATTCCTCCTCTTCTCCCTTGTACAAAGAGGATAAGATCTTTACTAGAGCGGCAGCTGAGGCTGGCCCCTTACGACCGTAACGGGTGGCGTCATCCTCCCCGTTAAAATCCCACATGGGGTGGCCTCTATATTGAAGCGGCTGCACCCCCCGCATAATGCATGCGGCCATGACTTCAATCATGGTTAGTCCGGAATGAGCCAATAGTCTTATCCGACCCATCAGGTGAAGGACGTCCCTGTCGCCTTCTCTCTGAGAGCTCCGCGGATGCCAGCTTAGGCGTTTCTTTAAGGGAGCACTGTTGAATTCGGGGAGACCGGCCCGGATAGGATCCGGCAGCAGGACATCATCTATATAAAACCATTCCGAAGGCCAGTCCTCGGACGCCTTCTTTGGGATTCCGGATAGATATCCGGTCCCGGCGATACGCCACACTTCGGCTCTGCCCACTTGATATATAGACCCCTCTTGAGAGCGGGGCACCAGGCAGAATAACCTCTTCCAAGCGCGAAATGAGCCTCAACACCCAAGAATAGCTCGAAAGGGCGACGAAGCCCGCGATATGCAATATACAGGCGGGCGTGAGATTGTGCAGCTGGAGGCTATAGAACTCCAGAAGCCCATGGAGAAATGAATGAATTGGAAATCCAAGTCCTCTTATTAGATAAGGGATGAGGCACACCCGCTCTCCTTTGGTGGGATTGGGGGTGCTCTCCGCTTGCTCTCCGCCATTATTGGTGGCGAGTCCGGCTCGGACCGGGACCATATAGGCCTGAGGGAGAAATCCCTTGGCCTGAAGCGACACTAGCTCGCTGTGCGGGATGGAGCACCTCTCCCAGTCTCCAGGTTTAGGACTGGAAGGGCGAGAGGAGGAGCTGCGACGGCTGGCCATGTTGGAATGGACCTTCGCTGGAGGCGCTCTGATGATTACTCGCGGAGAGGAGAAGGTGTGGTTTGGATCTGAATCCCCATCCCATTAAATAGGCGGCTCATTTATGCGGCTAGGGGTGTGAATGTAAAAACACCATGACTTTTCGCATTCGTTTAACATGTGGAAGACGGCCATTATTGGGCGTGGAAGCCAAGGTGCGCTACATTACGAAAATTGGACATTATTCAGCAGGTACACAGAATTTGGAGAAGAACCCGCCTTACAATGCCGAAGACAATCTGCGCGCCGGACTCATCATCATTGAAGCCTGGTTCGGGGGCTACTGAGGGAGTCCTGTATTAGGGGGTGTCCGGGTAGCCGGACTATACCTTCAGCCGGACTCCAGGACTATGAAGATACAAGATTGAAGACTTTGTCCTGTGTCCGGATGGGACTTTCCTTGGTGTGGAAGGCAAGCTTGGCGATGCGGATATTCAAGATCTCCTACCATTGTAACCGACTTTGTGTAACCCTAACCCTCTCCGGTGTCTATATAAACCGGAGGGTTTTAGTCCGTAGGACAACTTCATCATACAACAACCATACCATAGGCTAGCTTCTAGGGTTTAGCCTCCTTGATCTCGTGGTAGATCTACTCTTGTACTATCCATATCATCAATATTAATCAAGCAGGACGTAGGGTTTTACCTCCATCAAGAGGGCCCGAACCTGGGTAAAACATCATGTTCCTTGCCTCTTGTTACCATCCGGCCTAGACGCACAGTTCCAGACCCCTTACCCGAGATCCGCCAGTTTTGACACCGACAGGTGTGTTTGGATCATAACCAAAACATACCATACCAAAATTTTGGCTTGCCCACAGAATTTGGCGGTCTTTTAGATTGTTGCCAAATAATTGGCTCGCCAAAGCCAGCCGCCGCAAGCCCGTGTAATTTCAGCCAACTAGCGGGCGAGCCGTTGGCGCAGCGAAGCTCCGCCAAAAAATTAGCATCACGCCCTGCCCTCTCTGCCACGGTGGGTCCCAGGTGCTTTCTACTTTTTTTATTACTATATAATCGTAGACATGACAGCTTGTCCATGGAAGTTCAACTACGGCGACCATCACGTTTCATCTCGCGATTCCTACGACGCCTCTCCAACCCATGGCACCACGCCCCTGACGTGCGCCTCACCCCTCTCGGTCGCACCACCCCTTTGCCTTTGTGTGCATGACATGTGGGCCAGCTAAAATGCAGCGAGCATCAAGTTTCTACCACAGCCACCCGCAATTCCCACGACGCCGCTCGAACCCATGAAACCACACATCCCCCGACCAGCGGCTCACCCCTCTTGGCCCCACTGCCCCTCTGCCTACGGGAACATTACATGTGGACCAGTCACCTATCGGGTCCACATGTTATTGACTCAAAGGTAGGTGTAGTAAGGCGCTGAAGCTCAGTCCCGACGGCCCTGAGAGGGAAATGTAACTCCTGCGCCAGAGCTTGTGGTGCTCCCGCAACAGGAACTCGTGCCAAACTCAAGATTTGTTTCTTTACTATACATGCACGCAACGATTTAATGGACATTGTAATGTCAACATGTGATGGGGAGCTCTAAATTTGAATTTGAAACTTATAAAACGAAAAGATTCAAAACAAATAAACTGGGAGAGAGGGAGTATATCATAGGATGTGTCACATACAAAATAAGTCCCTTGGTTTGTCATTGCGAAGATGCAGTTAGAAAGGAGCACAATGTCTTCCTACTCATACGACAACAAATCGGCCGCAGACAGCATGGTCCACGTTTGACTGCCATGTGCAAGGTTCGTGCTACCTTATTCAATCTCACTGTGGTTCCATCGTACCAATTCATGCAGTGGCTCGTTGCATGGCTGATCCCAACGTTGGACAAAAGTTCTACGGGAACGGTGTCACCGTTGTAAATGTTGTGCAAATTGATGTTGGTACCGTCCCATACATATGCAAGACAATCTCCACTCGCACCGAGCCTAACCTGTGAAACAGTGGGCAGGGGGAGAATTAGGAAATGGACACGAAAGTAGTCTTTAGAATGCATTTACTACGTGATCAAACTCATTTACCTGCTCATCGGAGGAAATCTGAGTGCCCCTCAACGTCGGCATCTCAAGGGGCGTCAACTTGCAACTACGGCCACGCCGCGCTGGAGAGACCCCCAAGGAAACATCCTCGTGCATTCCACGAAACATCAAGATGCATTTGTATGAGTAGTTTATCTTGTGAGAGAAAAGGATGAACGAGGGAAGGCCTCTAGAGATAGAGATGGACACTACTACTACTAGGCCCGTGCGTTGCAATGGATCCAAAGTAGTAGAATAATACTTGTTCACGTGCTTGAAATATAAACACTCTAGTATTGATATACATGCGTCAGCAGACATGATAGCTTGTCCATGGAAGTTGAACCACGGCGACCATCACGTTTCTTGTTTCTACCACTGCCACACCCACACGCGATTCCCACGACGCCGCTCCAACCCACGGCACGACGTCCCCCGACGTGGACATGGATCCTATGACGTGGCTATCACTACCTTTCCTTCACTGATAGGTGGGACCCGCGCTTATGGGTCCCACATGTCAGTGAAAGAATGGTAGGACTATTCGCGTCAGGGGATCCTCATCCCCCCGACATGCCCCTCATCCCTCTCGGCCCCACCGCTCCTCTGCCTTTGTGTGCATGACATGCGGGCCAGCTGAACTGCGGCGACCATCAACTTTCTACCACAGACACACCCGATTGGACGCGGTTTGCCTGCTCCGCTGTTGTGCTCCGATCCATACTCCCGCACCATCGAATTTTCATCCAGCGGCTGTGACACATTTCGTCCCGGGCATCAATCCTCAGCTGGAGTACTTATGTACTATAGGTAGTACCCGCTGGTGTGGCCATCTATGCCTCGTAACTCCCCGATGCCCAGCTGTGGCACCCTTGCCACGGCCATGCCACCACCGGCTGGTTCATCTCGAACGAGTGAGTCGCGAACCACGCCACCACCATGAGAATGACATGTGGGCCAGCCGCATTTAAGGTCCGC
The DNA here is from genome assembly GCF_056163025.1 of Triticum urartu. NCBI lineage: Eukaryota > Viridiplantae > Streptophyta > Magnoliopsida > Poales > Poaceae > Triticum > Triticum urartu. The sequence continues at coordinate 46,713,074 of NC_141873.1, read as the reverse complement.
ATGTCATTGACTCATAGGCCGGGCACTAAGCCACTGAAGTTCGGTCCCGTGGGCCCCGAGAGGGAAATGTAACTCCTGCGGCAGGCCTTGTGGTGCTCCCGCAGTACGAGCTCGTGCCAAAACTGGAATTTGTTTCTTACTACTACCAACTAGTACTAGTAAGGTACACGTGCATTGCGCGCATGAGATTCTGGTGGTTTGTGCATTATGCTTCTACATGTGGAGCTTTCTGGATTCTAACATGTGGCAAAATCTGGTGGAATGTAAGGTTAGGCAAGTTTGATTAACTCAGGTGAGTGTTTGGTTCAGGCCACACCTTAGGCAAGCCACACTAAGGCCCCACATGACATACACACAAAAAATGTGGCAAGATTCCCTTAGGCTTGCCAACTTGTGGCTCTCATTTTGAAGAACTAATAACTTTGCCTAAGCTTAGTTGTGGCAAAGTTAGCCATGAATTAAGTTCAACCATGGAGTCTTCTAGATTATACATGTGGCAGAATCTGGTGGATGATATCCAACGGCTAGTAGTGCTCGGATTTGCCATCTTTGTACCATCGGATTGGCTTCATCCAACGGCGAACTTTCAAAGTTTTTCACACACTATATAGGGGGTATAGATATAGATGTGCCGGTCCATTGCAATGGGTCCAAAGTATATCTATTTAGTGGAGTGCACTCTAAACACATTATCTATTTATTTTTCTCTAACCTTCCGTAGCCATGCAACCAAGCCACATAAGCTTCTTGGGTGCCCCCCACATCATATTATTCATACTACGTTGATTGAAAAAAAAGATAAATCACCCAAAACAAGATCTTCCCTTTTTTGTTCCTATGATGTTGTGCCGTGCACGTACCTACTAGTTGTATAGTGGTAGTACTAGTAATATAGTATTAGGAGTACAAACTTGGTACTAGTAGGAGTAGTACTAGTACGGAATGCTCCTACTCTATCAACGAGCCCCGTCTGACACCAAATTTCTTGGCTTCCGTGCTACAGCTAGATCTTCCCCTCATTTCTATTTTCCAACTCGGCGGCGGGCGGGGTGTCGGTTTTCTCAACGGCGGTCCCACATGAAAGTGAAAATTCTAGGCAACACGCCTTCCCTAAGCTATGTGTCGTGCTGGACGGGCCGTGTTGTACTCCCGATTCCCAGGCGTGTGGGGGTGCGACGCGAACGCGGCAGGCCTTTTCATTTTACCAGCAATGTGCATGTGCGTTGCGACGGATCCAAAGTAGTAGAATAGTAGTATTTCTTCACAAACTTGAAAGTAATCACTATTGTTTTGATATACTACTAATATATTACTCCCTTCGTACCTAAATATTTGTCTTTTTTGAGATTTCAAATGGACTATCACATACGGATTATATAGACATATTCTAGTGTTTCTAGCAAGATGCCCGCGCGTTGCACGAAGTTGATGGAAAAGGTAAGCACAACTTATAAATTGACGGATGGAGTACTAGTTACAGTGATGCATATAATTAAGCAAAGGGATCGCACATGTCGGTATTGACTGGAACGAGAATGCAACAACACAATAAGAATTAAGGCCATGATGATGCGATTGCAGTGGTGGTTACAGAAGGCAAGAAGAAAGATGGATCCACGAACGTACGACCTCCTCCTCCTCAACTTAGTGCGCCGGGCCACCGACCGGAGGCTAAGGAGCGGCGGCTTTTGTGGCGAGGTCGAGGTGCTTCTCAGCAAATGCATCCAAGGCTTCCAGCCGGTTGAGGAAGGCCAACGTCGTAGCATCCTCACTGGCCTTGTAGATACCTATGTACACGATTTGCTCGTACACGTAGATGTATAGGTCGACAAATTCTTGCAGGGTGAGGCGCCTCGCGGCGAGCGCGACCTCCAGGTGGACATTCTTCGTGGCGTCGGCGGGCAGTCGCAGGGCCACTAGTGCTTGAAAGAGGTTTCGGCCATGGAGGCCAATTAGGGTGGCAGGCAATGAGGACCCCGGGTGCGCGGGCTGGAGGAGTACGGCGATGTCGTCCATGACCTTCTTGAGGACGGTGAACTTGTTGCTGGTGGCAACGATCATCTGGTCCAACTGAGAGTCGTAGTTGGCATCAACGGCGGCCATCCACCAGCCGGTCTCCAACACCGTCTGGAGATGATCCTCAGTGCCATGCTGCAGACCGACGTCGTGGACCATCTGGTGCAGCCACTGGCCGCTCACGCGCATCGCCGCCATGGGTCTGGAGTGAGCTCTTTTGCTCCTAGTGTAGGTGCTTAGGAAAATGCTTAGGTGCGTACGATGTGGTAGATGCATTGGAATGGAGGGGTGCCTTTATATGAGGGCAATGAGGGCAAACTTCGTTGCATTCACATCGTGCAGCCTCTTTTCCCGGACCTCCTCCCATTACTTCCCTCATGCATTAATTGAAGGAGGATGCATTGGCTGTTCAACATATCAGGAACCGCTACTCCCTCCCTTGTCTGCATTAAAGCCGTATCAGGAACTGCGCCGCCCGCTGTCAAATCGAATACTCCCTCCGTCTAGGTGAGTATTAAGTCATCTTATGAAAACCAAATAGTAAACACATAGGTGTGGTGCATTAAATCTCACATTGTTTCTTATTTTTTGACATAAATAGAGGAATCAACCAAGAAGAGATGTGGGGCTTGTATGCTTTTAATGACTTGAGACTATCAAACATGACATATGCAGTGGTCAGTTCGTTGCACAAGAACAAATGCAACCCACGTCAGCACACATAGATCTTATATAGCATCACATCCAATGGCTATAAAAGATGAATGAGACCAAATTATATCTCATCTAGATGAGTTCTAGCAAAACTGTATTAATAATACTTAGTACTCCTGCGCCATGTATCATATATTAGTATCATGTAGTACTTTATTTATTGCCATGTATGACACATAGTACTCAACTCTCTCTCTTTCTTCATTTAATTATATGACACCTCATCAAAATTGCTAAGGCTAGTACCATTACAACCAGACTTAGCAAATACGAAGTACTCAACATTAAGTTCTCTCGTTTCCCTCTCCACCTTGGTCACCTAGACGGAGGGAGTATACTGCGCGGGCTTTTCCTGCGCGGTAGGCGGGGTAGTTCCGCCTAGTCGGTTCGACAGAGACGCGAGAAGACGAGGGAGTAGGTTGCTGGAAACGTAGGGTTGTGTGATTTGACAGCGAGTTACTGCTGGATAGGTGGGGCCCCGTGATTTGACTTGCCATTATCATTTTAACTGCGGTGCTACGACCGGCGCAAGTCTCCCGATTCCTGACCACCTCCATACAGGTGCCTCTCCCAATGCTCCACCATGTAGTAGAGGCGGGCTCTTGCATGAGATCCCACTTCTCCAATTTTCCTTACCTCTCTTTCCTCCACATATGCAAAAATGCCATGTAAAGCTCACTATTGTACTTACTTGCTCCTACAGGTGCTTAAGCTTGCCACATAGGCATAAAGTCTGACGTGGAAAGTTAATCAAGAAGAGAGAGACTAGTTTGGTGACCCAAGGAAGAAACGGTGCTAAGCACGTGTACCTAGGTGAAAAGAAAATTTTGAGCCTATAGCTAATTATATGAAGCAAACATAGCAACACCATTTCATTGGAAGAGGTCACTCCATGGCAAATGTAATAAATACTAGTACTCCCTGTGTCCCATAATATAAGAACGTTTTTGGCACTAAACTAGTGTCAAAAACATTCTTATATTATGGGACGGAGGGAGTACGAAGAAAGAGATAGAGAGAAGTAAAAAAATACACTTATAGCCAAAATCTTGTTGTAGTATGAGTGACTAAGTGATGACTATGTATGACATGCCAACATCAGATAGCCTAACGCACCGTGTTAAATCTCCAAGGGCGCGACCGCACGAGCGACGCGACGGTCGTGGTAGGCGCGACCACGATACGGGCTGCTGGCAGCCCTTGGATCTGAGGTCAAACGGTCACATGCTAAGTTGGTGAAAATTTGCAGAATAACCCTCCAGGATAGGATATTCACCCATAGGTCTAGAATCACGCCATGCAACCATTCGATCTCAGATCCAAGGGCTCTCGGAAGCCCGAATCATGGGAGAATGGAAAGCCACTACCCTGCCGTTCGCACGCTGGCAGTTCGCTCCTACTCGTCCCCGCACGTCCTTCAATACTATAGTGGTTCGCTCCTAGTCATCCCGTCCATTCACATTACGACAGTTCAACTAATCCTAACCCTCCTCCCAAATCCATGGCGTCCCAAATCTCCCCGATCGGCGGTGAGTACAAGGTTAGAACCATCACCGGCGATGAGTTCGATGTCATCTACACCCGTTCTTCGACAACGGTGAAAGGATGCCTTTCTCGCTTCAGACGCATGTTCGAAGACTCAGGTGATGAGTGGGTCATTGGGCTAGATGTTGAGTACACCACAGTCCTGGGATGAGAGAATGATCTAAAGGACGAAGAAAGGAAGAAGCCCGCCGTGATCCAGGTTTGCGTGCATGACTTATGCTTGGTCTACCACATATGCCATGCCGACTTTGAGTGCCAGGATTTTAAGGACTTCCTCGGGAGCAACCTAGTCAAATTCATTATTGTAGACTTTCGTAACGACAAAGAAGTCCTGCGTCGGATAGGCCTCGTTGTAGGCAACACCTTCGACCTCCAGAAGAATCGGCTGGTGTCCTCTCGTCAGCCTTCAATGCTGACCCTGGCAGGAGCCATGGTTCATCCTTTGTACGGTAAACTGGAGAAACCTCCATACACGTTTCATCGTCATGCATGGCAGCGGAATGTATTAGATATAGACCACATCCACTACACTGCAATGGATGGCTACCTTTGCTTCAATATCTACAAGGGTTGGATGAAGAGCAACAGCCAAGTGTGCGGTTCAAGCAAAGAAGTATCGGCCAAGAGGAAGAGGGACAAGGACGAAGTCGAGGACGTGGACGAGGACTCCGTGTAAGGTGGCAGTGTCATTGCTCATGGTGGTTCTAATGCAGTGTCTACGGGAATAGTTGCAAAGTTTAATTCCAGGTGTGCTTAATTTTATTTGAGGGGTGTGTTGTGCTGAGCCCCCAGTAGAACTATGTTATGTTTCTTCTTGTTACTTTAACTCTTCAGTACGTACATACTAGTATTTCTTACATTTCATCTTTTAGTTGGTATAGTACTACCACTCGTTTCTTCACATTATATACGTACAATATATATGGCCAACATCATATAGTCAGCAGTTTAGTTGTCAAAGAATTTCAGGGTGCTTAGTTTTGTCAAAGAATTCCAGGGTGCTTAGTTTTATTTGAGGGGTGGGTTGTGCACTTGTGCTGGACACCATTATTGTGACAAGCCTTTTTAATAGTATTATATGCGTAATTTGGCGACGAGCGCCCTCTATATGTACCACCTTTTTTTTAATTTCAAGTTTTGCTCCATGGCGCAATCCATCGATACTACTACTATACAAAAGTGGAGTATATACATTTTTTTAAAAGGCTAGAGGGCGGGCAGTCTAGCTCGGTCGGTTTCATGAGAGGCGAGAGCATTTGTGATTTGACGGCTCATTACTGCTGTCAAATCGAATAGTACTGCGCCGCCCGCTGCACGCCCGGCGCCTCCATTAAACCCCTCCGTTAAACCCGCAAGGAAACCGAGAATCCTACTCCGGCCACACGTCCGTTCATGAGCGGGACAGAATTAAACGCAACACCGGCCGAGCTCCTCCCGTCCGCCCTCAGTTTAGACGAGGCTAGACGCCGGCCAAGCCCCTACCGTCCGCCCTCTATTTACATGAGGCCAGACAGACAGCGGGCAAGAATCGCACCCCTCCGCCGCTCCCCCATCTCCTCCTTCACCATTTCCACCACTCTTCCGATGGCTTCCGATGAGCTGTTCTCTGGCATATTACCCGGCTGGGTGGCCTGCCGAGCCCTCCGGATACGGGCGAGGCCGCTCGGTGCTTCACCAACCTCGCTTGGCCCGATGGAGCCAGTTGCCGCCCCAAGCAGGCGCATGTTCAGCAACTCGCCACTCCAGTTCAGCTCGATGAGGAGTGGTGAGTTGCTCCACGCCGGCACGGCGGCGAGCACGCCGGTACGGGCGCCGTCGCTGCCGCGTCGTACCGCGCCACCAGTGTCTATGGTGGCCGCGCCTCCCTTGCCTGCGGCAGCGCCATGCAGGCAGAGACAGAAGCCGGGTGCATGGAGAGCGACGAGTCGGTGGCCAGCTTCTCCGTGTCCGCTGCCTTCATCGAGGAGAAGTATAACACGGGAGGCCGCCGCCACTTGGGACCCATGAAGGCCACCGCCGAGGCGACGACCGCGGATTCAGGTGGTTTCTTTGCTGCTTCGTCTCTTCTGAGGACCTTCGTCGACCCCGCAAGTGTCTGATGGACATGAGGAAGACAAAGGGATCCGCGAGCAGCCATTTAGAACTAAAATAAGTCTAGATACATCCATTTCTAGGACAAGTATTTCCAGACGGAGGGAGTATTTATTATACAAGAGAGCCGGATTGGCACCTCTTAGTTCATGTAAATGTAATGAAATCCATCATGTTTATATGAAGATCCGGCTTTTTTATACGAAATCCTTCATGCTTATATGAAATCAGTCCGTGTTTGCACGAATTTCATCTGGTTGGTTAGAGTTGTAAAAATGTATGCCGCTGGCGTTTGATGTCGTCCTCCGCTTAAGGAAGTGGGAGGAAATTTGCCGGCTGCCGTTGGAGATGCTCTTTATGCTGGAAATAATAGAGTGACATCCAATCCATTTGAGTTAATTGCCTGTATGATTGTCCCTCTATAAAAAGTTAATTGCATGTACAGTATACACGTGACTTGCAGGGTGGCTATAGCTTCGTACAGCAAGTTAAAAAGAAACAAGTCCATCCTTAATCTTGTATTCTAAGTACTCTATGGGTTCCACTATCAGTACAGTAGCGAAAGAAGTATATATTAAATAAGTAGAGTAATATATAATATAAAAATATAAAGTTAAAAGACAGAATTCGAACTCATGTCATCGCGTTGCGAGCATTCAGCGCTAACTAGCCCAGCACATTTTTGTTGTAGACCATGCTGGAGATATATCTCCATGTCTACTCTTATATATACTCCATTCGTTCCTAAATATTTGTCTTTTCAGATTTCAAATGGACTACCACATACGGATGTGTATGTAGACATATTTTAGAGTGTAGATTCACTCATTTTTCTCCGTATGTCTTTTCAGGAAGGGGTCAGATTTGTCCTTGATTTATTTATGAGGTATCCAGATGGCACTGCACCGCCAAAAAAGAGGGTAACATCAAAATTATGGACTACTTTTTTGAGTATGTTGGTAAGGTCCGGTCATAGTCACTTGTTGAAATCTCTAAAAAGACAAATACTCCCTCCGTCCGGAAATACTTGTCATCAAAATGGATAAAAGGAAATGTATCTAGACGTATTTTGGTTTTAGATACATCTCTTTTTATCCATTTTGATGACAAGTATTTTCGGACGGAGGGAGTAGAAAACAGAGTTGGTGATGATGGTGTGCGTGCCATCCTGCAATATAGGCCGTCGGATTTATATCTAACGGATAGGAAAGAAACTATGGCAATTTTGCAAAAATATACCCACACGTCTCTCCACGTTCGCAAATAAATCCTTCCCTCGTTCAACCTTTTCTCTCACAAGATAAACTACTCATACAAATGCATCTTGATGTTCAGTGCAACGCACGGGCAGCTAGCTAATTTCTTTTTAAATAGTTGCTGCGATAATTGGGTTGAAGTGATATATTTTATGTCTGTCCCGAATGATTTCAGATTCACTAGTAGTAACAAAGAAAAGCTTGCCTTGTCAACTAACAGAAAACAGGGTGAAAATTATCACATGAGGCCGGTAAAAACAAGTCACACTAGGTTCAGCATCATCGTCACTATAGCTATGCGCGCGCGAGAAGTCTACATATCGAGGGGATACCGAGCGAGGCACCGAGACACAATGTTTGAGAGAGAAACCAATTGACAGATTATGATCAGATCGAGTTGTCACCCTTCTGCTGTCATTGTTGGGGGGAGGGAGAGAAAGACGTATCGAGAGTGTGCGCGGTAGGCACAGAGGCACAACTAGCGAGTGTGTGTGTGTGTGTTTGAAAGAGGAGTAGATAGATTATTATCAAGATCGATGTGCCACCCTACTCCTTCGGTGTTGTGTAGTGTGTGTGTGTGTATGTTTGAGAGAGAAGCCAGTCGATAGATTAGTATCAAGATCGAGGTGTCACCCTACTCCTTCGGTGTTGGGAAGTGTGGGTGTGTGGGGGGGGGGGGCAGTGACACTCACATATCTCTACTCTTATAAAAACTGAGTTGGTTATGATAGTGTTCCTGCCATCCTGCAATATAGGCCATCCGATTTATATCCGACGGACAGGAAGGAAACTATGGCAATTTTGCAAAAAGATACCCACACCCCTCTCCGCATTTGCAAATAAGGCATTCCCCCGTTCATCCTTTTCTCCCACAAGATAAACTTCTCATACAAATGCATCTTGATGTTCCGTGCAACGCATGGGCATCTTGCTAGTAGGGAGAAGGAGTTTGTGTGACACATATCTAGCTATATTAAGGGATAGGTGGATAGCATATGTGTGAGAGACATTATTATACTTTGAGAAATTAGTGGATGTGGGTGGGCGGAATTAAAGGGGGGGCGTGTTAGACATAGAGAGCGTGTGTGTTTCTGTGTGAGAGACTTGTAAGACGGGGTAGAAAGACGAATTTAACCCTGACGGAGGGAGAGAAATACACGAAGTGTGCGTGTGTGATTCCGATGCCCATAGGGAAATGAGATATGTATGCGTGTGAGAGAGATTGCACAATTCATTCACGTATAACTATCTAGCGATTGTGGACTTGCATCGCTTGAACATAAGTCAATATCTACTTCGTATCGTGGCCAAAGGTACAATATCGATTCAACGCTATAAAGATTGGACACTCACATATCACATTTTTTTTCTATTTAAATAAACCTTTTCAGTTGTGCATGCCAAAGTTACAGTGATGTTTCTTCAAACAACCAATGTAGCTATCATGTACAAGCACCATTGTTACTCTTGCATTCACATTCATTAGTCTTGGATGATTTAAGTTTCTATTTTGAAGTAATATATGTAATATTCATATATGAATTCAACAGGTACGCAATTTATGAAATGGAGGCTATGTAATCATATGAGGTAACACTTTTAGGTAGCTGACTACAATATCCATTTCTTTTTGTGCGCCTCTACACTAACACGTCAATGCATTATGTTTAAAGTAAATAACCAATGGCACTAAATTCTCTATTTACACGAGAAATACATAGGCTGAGCGTTTGATCCCTTTTTTGTGAACGCGCCACTACACCCGTACGATTGGTCGCGCCCGTGTGAATGTCCAAGTTATCGACGCATCATCCCGAGTTATTGTCTTTTTTTCTGGGGTGGACTTCACACCAGTTATTAACTGCTGACGCGTGCCCTGTGTACACAGTCTCGCATGACCTTCCCGCTAGCACGGTCCAAAATTAGTTGAAACTGGATACGAACGATCCCGCGGGCGGCAAAATCCCCCGCCTCCTTCTAAAATTTCCGCCACCTTAGTCTTTAGCATGCGAAATCCCCCTTTTGTCCTTGGTGCACGGAGACCAATAGTTACAATACCGCCCTCATCTACATGATAGGTCAGGGCTGCTTTGGTAACTTCCGGTTCCCCCACTACACGCCACCCCCATTTCCTCTCCCCCTCCTGCAAAAACGACTAACTCCACAGCACCAGAGCATCTTACATCACGCCGTCCGTACTTCATCGCCCTTTGTCCCCTCCCCTCTCGAAACCCTAGACTGCTCATCCACCGGCGTACCATAGCCCATTCACTACCAGCGGCGTCCACCTCGCCGAATCTGCTTCTGCGGCTGCATCTACCCCTCCCACCTCCCCTAGAAACAAGTAGACTGCTCATCCACCACTGTACCACAGCCCATTCAGTGCCGGCCTTGTGCACGGCGCCGGATCTGCTTTGCTGGTACTCTCATCAACCGCCGCGCATCTGCAACGGCTCATTCGTACTCCCCACAGGGGACGCTTCGTCCACACCCCCCGGAGCCGCCCCACCGACGCCCCCGTCGACGGCCTCTGATCCTCTTTGCCGACACCTTCCTCAACCCTACCGGAGCCGCTTCGCCGACACCTTCCTCAACCCTACCAGAGTAGCTTCGCCTATACCATTCTCAACCCTACCGGGGCTGCTTTGCCAAATCACAAGTCCACTGCCTCAGATCCGCTTCCTTGCACCCTCATCCAACCTACCGGAGCAGCTTCTGACGCCCCGTCCACGGCCGCAGATCCGCATCGTCGACACCACCCTTAACCCAACCACTGGAGCAGCTTCTGACGCCGCGTCCACGGCCGTAGATCCGCATCGTTGACACCATCCTTAACCCAACCACCGGAGCAGCTTCTGACGCCCCATCCACGGCCGCAGATCCGTGTCATCGACACCATCCTTAACCCAACCATCGGAGTAGCTTCACCTACGCCCTCGTCCACGGCCACAAATCCGTTTCGCCCACAACGTAGTCCACCCTACCGGAGCTGCTCCACAAACACCCTACTCGACGGTTCTAGATATCCTTACCGGACCCCGACAGCCAGTGCAGCGTCATCACCCTTGATGTTTCTAACCTAATTCCCACCGTCTGGAGAGATGCCAAGCACCCGCCATGGCCTAGGTACTTGTCACCTTTAAACCCGTCCAGCATCACCTGCCCGATGTACTTCAAATATACTAACCGGTCGCTGTTACCTGTTATGCAGCTGGCAAAAACTACAAGGACAATGTTTCTTCTGGATCTAACAGCTTGGCCAACCAAGATCCTGGACTGAGGCATTGCTATGATCTTGTAAGCGCGTCTCTCTCTCTTGTATTGTTCTATGCCTGCCAGCGTGCTTTGCTAGGATTTTTGACCAGTAATCCCTTTGTGCAGACAATGATTTCTACTACTGGCTGCTATATTAGATATGTAGATGTCATACATGATACTACCTCGTACCTCTGTTCCTAAATATAAGTCTTTCTAGAGATTCCACTATAGGCTACATATGGAGCAAAATGAGTGAATCTACACTCGAAAATGCATCTATATACATCTGTATGTAGTCCATACTGGAATCTCTATAAAGACATATATTTAGGAACAGGGGCAGTACATTACACAAAATCGTAGGTGGCATGTTGGAATTCCAGTGCACTACATTAGGCTCCCTTAGAGTGCCTGCTAGTCCAGCATACAGAGTCATGGCTAGTTTATGGTACGCACACAATTGCTAATTGGTGGTTTAAATATGGGCAAGGGATATGCAATGTAGTATCATGTAGAGATGTCTGAAATTAGCCGTGTCAACTTGCAGATAGGGTTACACAATGGAAAAGTACAAGATGTATGTGGCAATTTCATGGAACATCGCAAAAAAGGAGAGGCAGGGGTGAGCCTATACAGTGTGCTATGGTATGTCACTCCTCCATTGCAATCATCATGACATGTTATTTGTATGCCAGTTCTATTAGCCAAGTTTCTTAGGGACAGTTATTATGAGTTATCCTAAGAAAATAAGCACCTGTGAATATATGCTCCATGTAATAAGCCAACCTGTTCTTTTCATTGCATTTTCAGCTTATCTTTGGTATGGTCAATGGAAAGTCTAGATTGAATTATATTTTTTTCATTTTGCTTCCCATATGGAAATTAATTTGACTTGCAAACATCACAAATTGAACCTAGTGCGGTAATTAATATGATAGGAAAACAGACCATCACTATTTGATCAAAATGCAAATACAAAGATGCCATCTACTTGGCACAATCTACTTTGGTCAATGTTTTCCATAGAGATCCCATTGCCTAATTTAAACGAAGAACGCATGACCCACATTTAAATGAAGAACAATTATTTATTGAAATTCGATGGTCCAAGTGGCTGGTTATTATCATATAGCAACACCACCTGAAAGCATCATATAGCAGCAGCAGCTCATAGCAACTCATCATACAGCAGCAGTCTACAATTCATCATATACCAGCAGCAACTCATAGCAATTCATCATATAGCAGCAGCAGGAGAAGTTCATAGCAATTCATCATATAGCAGCAGCAGGAGCAGCTCATAGCAATTCATCATATAGCAGCAGCAGGAGCAGCTTGTAGCAACTCATCATATAGCAGCAGCAGCAGCTCATAGCAATTCATCATATAGCAGCAGCAGCAGCTCATAGCAACTCATCATACAGCAGCAACAACTCATAGCAATTCATCATATAGCAGCAGCAGGAGCAGCTCATAGCAATGCATCATATAGCAACAGCAGAAGCAGCTCATAGCAATTCATCGTATAGTGGATCAGAATGAAAATTTGGCAAAAAATCAGAGGAGATCCTCACCTTGTTGGATGAGCTCATCCTTCAACAGCACCTCAAGGCCATGGCCTGGGAGGAGGGGAGGGGGAATAAGGTGCCTTCTGCCGCAGTGTGGCATCAGCCGTAGTTATGCAGCGCCCGCCGGAGTAGTGCGTTGGATGAACCACAGTGGAGCAGCTGCTGGAGACCATGAGAATGAGGGGCGGCGCCAGAGGGAGGAGCAGCCAGGGTGATTTGCCCCTACCCGCCGGCCATGTAGCCTAGCTAGACATAGCATCGTTGAGGACCAGGCTAGATGGGACCAGTGGCGACGGCTCGCTGGAGGAACCCTAGTGCTGCAGGCAGGGGATCGAGGTAGAGGGAAAGGGGAGAGGAGATGCAAGCGGGCAGGGCAATGAATGCTTGCGTGTTTGTTTTTACTGGAGGGTCAGGTGTGACATGGGCGTCAGTAGTTGCATTTTGAGTGTAATATAGGCAGACAACAGAGTCATTTCACTATTCCCCTTCCCTTCAATTTTTAGTGAGGTTCTACCGAAACACCCCCCTCCAAAGCGAAATTAGTTAAGCCCAAGCCCATAACTCAAAAATGACTTCTTTACATCTTTTATGGCTTATTTTGACAATATGCCCTAAAAAGGCGGAATCGAACTGGCCCTTAACCTGCAATTCAATTGTGCGTGCAATGATGAATCACTCCTGCCTGCTATCTGTACATTTAGGCATCATCATACATGGCATAACCTAATACATGTGCATTCCATTGTAGAATCTGGAATATGCAATGTTTATGTTAGTTCATACGTTGCACATGATGTTTAAATGCCCCTTAAATCTGGTCAGTCAAGTGATGGTCTTTAAGCCTCCTTCTTTGCTTCTTTTCTTGATATGTAAGATTTGCTCACACATCTGTTCAATTGCTTGTTTGCATCAGCCAGCCATACTAGGACTGTTTGCTTTGATTACTTGTTGTTCTTGACCTAACACTCTAATAGAGCTTATCAACAATTTAAACACTAAGGGCTGCTGTAGTGGGGCCTTGTCTAACTCATAGGTGACATAAAGGTTTGGCTGTACACTACAGTAGGCTCTCCAAGAGTACCTGGAGATCTAGTTTGAAGGTATGCCTAGTTTTTACATAGTGCAGACATAGTAAATGTTCATTTCATTGTGTGCAAGTGCAAGAGATGCGGCATGTTTCATTATGTGGTGTTGTTTTGTTATAACACTACTAGGAAAAGGCCTACTAATGGCGCATCACTGGTGCGCCATTAGTATCATGCCACTAGTATTTATTACTAATGGCGCACCACAAGTGAGCCATTAGTATCTGGTATACTAATGGCGCACCACCCAGTGCGCCATTAGTATATAACACCATGCGCCATTAGTATGCCTCCCAGTGCCATATTTAACCATGTGCTTTGGCACACTAATGGCGCACTGCGGATGGATGCGCCATTAGTATACTTGGCATACTAATGGCGCACTCTGTAGTGATGCACCATTAATATGAATATTAGGTTTTATTTTTTTACTTTTCTGATTTTTGCACAGGTTACAAAATATATTATTTGACTGAATATAGACAGTAGCACACAGCAACAGCAGATTCATCGAATACAATAGAAGATCAGTCTCCGGATACAATTCATCATATTAGTCTCCGAATTCAAAAGACCGACCAAGATAAAACATTACAAGTCTCGAGACCGTGAGTATCAAGTTTGTCGGAAGTAATACTAATCCTAAGAAGTCCTACTAATCATCATCATACAACTTCTACTCGTTATTCATAACAAGTCATACGATCATCATCTTGATAGTCATCGAACCAACCCTACTTAATTGTTCTTAGCACATGATCATCAGTATTAGGCAGGACCTAAATACCCTATTTAAGCTAAAATAGCATAAAACAATATAGACCCTGACTCTCCATTAATCGACATTCTGGCAAACTAAAGGGCCTCTCGGGGTACCTGCAAATTCATCACGACACAATGGTCGGAGACAAAACCCAGCAAACTAGCAATATGATCATCATCTTTAAAAGTCATTACTTGTCAAATACAGAAGAAGGAACAATTTATTTGTGACATAGTTGGCCCATACAGAAGAAGCAACACCCTGCACTAGCCTAAAAACAAGTGAAGTTTCACCCATATAAGAACAACTTTATAAAAACAGAGAAGTTGCTATGTTTTTTTCTACTGCTAGGAAAAACATCACTCATTGGAAATGAAAATCTCAGTACCAGCATTTTGAACTTTGAAATGAAATACAGTAGTAGTATTAGTAGTATATGGAGTAGTATCTTGTCTAGTAGTAGTATTAGTTGTATATGGAGTAGCAAGTTTTGCCTCAGAGACCGCAAAAGCTATGTTTTTTCTCAATTCAGATAGCTAAGTGGAAAACCACGTCAAGTCCTGTTTTAATACTCTATTTCTTAATGCATGCAATTGGTTTCATCTGGACTACATCATAGAACCACCAATAAAGGACACTGAAAAAATATATAGAGATGCCTACGGTTCCTATCCTTGAGTAGCATGGTTAGAGATGAGTAGATCTCCTAAAGGTGTCATAAGCACCTGCTGTTACTCTTGGAAGCAATGCAAACATGTAAAAGTTATTACTGTTGACAATACTACTCAAATATCCAACTATCAGGACACAAGGCATGCTAATCCATCTAATCTAATGAAATCTGAACTCAACTTGATCATGGTTCATGCCCTCAGACACATCAGCACCTCAAGAATGCCATGAGAAAAATGAAAAGGACCAAGACAATCACCACACAAGTGAAGAGAGAACTCGGGGCCTCTTTGACAAAAATGAAAAGGACCAATACAATGAAAAGGACCAGTGAGATGAAAAAACTAAGGTAAGGGGGGACATCAAAACGCAGAAGTGCATAACACAAGCTCACCGCCATAGACACACATAACAGCCGCACAACAGCATAGACATTAAACATGTGCAGAGATCACAATCAACAGAGGCATAACAGTAGAAATTATAGGTGTAGATTGCTCTGTTCAACAAACTTCCTATCAGTCCAACAATGTTTCTGAATCTAAACTTTTTCAATTAACAGAACCTAAACCTGACAATGTTCAGTTAACAGAAAGGGGGGGAGGGGAACCGGTGCAGCTCACCGAGAGGAAGACGATGGCGAGCTCGTGCGGGGATCTATGGTGAGGCCGCGGTGGCCGGAGGTGGAAGAAGACGCAGACGCCCTAGATGGTGGAGGCTTCGGTGTCATAGAGGTGCCGGAGACCTTGCCTTGCGAGACATAGAAGGGGCCGTCAGCCCCGGCGCAGGCGGGGGGCAAGGCCTGGCTCTGATACCAACTTCTAACACCCTCGATGCGACTATAGCTCCCACGTGTCGAGGCACGACTTAGAGACATAATCGCATTGAAGGCATATGTCGCAAGTTAGGCAATCTTCACAACATCCCATGTAATATAAATAATAAAGGGGAGATAACATAGTTGGCTTACACTCGCCATGTCAATCAAGTACATAAATAACATTACATCATCCAAACACTCATGGCCCGACTACGGTGCCAAAATAAAAAGATAACCCAACATGTGACACGGTCCCGATCACCCCCAACTGAGCACCACTACTGATCATCAGGAAAGGAAACATAGTATCGTTGAGAGTCTTCGTCGAACTCCCACTTGAGCTCAAACGCGTCTCCTGGAGCGGAATCATCCGACCATGCATCTGGTGTAATAGTAAACTGTGAGCCACAGGGACTCAGCAATCTCGCACCCTCGCGATCAAGACTATTTAAGCTTATAGGTAAGGCAAGGTAAATATGTGGAGCTGCAGCAAGCGACTAGCAAGTATGGTGGCTATCCTGTTCGCAAAAGAGAGCGAGAAGAGGAGGCAAAGCGCGAGCGAGAAACTAGAGAACAACCTACGCAAGCATTACTCCAACACCGTGTCCACTTCCCGGACTCCGCCGAGAAGAGGCCATCACGGTAACACACTCAGTTGATTCATTTTAATTAAGTTAATGTTCAAGTTATCTACAATCGGACATTAACAAATTCCCATCTGGCCATAACCGCGAGCACGGCTTTCGAAAGTTCAAATCCCTGCAGGGGAGTCCCAACTTAGCCCATGACAAGCTCTCACGGTCAACGAAGGAATAGACCTCCTCCCAAGACGTTCCGATCAGACTCGGTATCTCGGTTCTTCAAGACAACTCCGACAATGGTAAAACAAGTACAGCAACACCACCTGCTGTGCCGACAAATCCCGATAGGAGCTGCACATATCTCGTTCTCAGGGCACACCGGATAAGCTAAGCGTACGGGAGCCAACGTAACCCAAGTTTCCAAGGGACGGCCCCGCACGATGCTCTAGGTTGGACCAACACTCAGAGGAGCACTGGCCCAGGGGGTTTAAAATAAGATGACCCTTGAGTCCGTGAAACCCAAGGGAAAAGGCTAGGTGGCAAATGGTAAAACCAAGGTTGGGCATTGCTGGAGGAGTTTTATTCAAGGTGGACTATCAAGGGGTTCCCATTATAACCCAACCGCGTAAGGAACGCAAAATCCGGGAACATAACACCGATATGACGGAAACTAGGGCGGCAAGAGTGGAACAAAACACTAGGCGAGAGGCCGAGCCTTTCACCCTTTTCCAAGTATATAGATGCATTAAGATAACAAGATAATATGGTGATATCCCAACAAGTAAATAAATGTTCCAACATGGAACGGTCTCCAATCTTCACCTGCAACTAGCAACGCTATAAGAGGGGCTGAGCAAAGCGGTAACATAGCCAATCAACGGTTTGCTAGGACATGGTGGGTTAGAGGTTTGACATGGAAATTTGGGAGGCTTGAAAGCAAATGGTAGGCATCGTAGCATTGGCATAGCAAAAGAGCGAGCAAACTAGCATAGCAAAGAGAGTAGTGATTTCGAGGGTATGATCATCTTGCCTGCAAAGTTGTCTGAGTTGAATGGATCCTCGAAAGCAAACTCAACGGGCTCCTCATTAGCGAACTCATCTCCCGGCTCTACCCAAACAAGACAAACAAGCAACAAGGACACAATCAACCGCGTGCAAGGAACAAACAATATGATGCAAGGATGATATGCTATGCGGGATGCGATGCGGGATGCATATGCAAGATATGATAGGAAATGCAAGAATCTGGCATCAACGTAGAAATCCAAGTGTGCCACTAGAAAGATGAGATGAAATCGCTTGAAAACGATATAAAGAACGCCGGAATCGGAGTTACGGTTTGGAAATGGCAAGCGATTCAAATATGACAGCGGTCTGTGATTTACAGCAAGTAGCCATCTAAATGCAACGAAATGAACGTGCTACAGCACCCAAACATGACAACAAAATACATGGCAGGGATGCAGTCAAGATGCTTAACAAAAGTCTAGCACTGAGCTACGGCCAATTTATCCATTAACAGGTTCAAACAAGCATGGAAAAAATGCAAATGGCAAACAGATCTCAGACTTAGTGAAATTAACACTTGTCTGGAATTTCAGATCAGGTAGCACTCTTCGGAGCAACAAAACTATATGCTACAGGAACTGAACATGGCAAAGTAAAGCATGGAATGGAGCTACTCAAAGAGCTTAACAAAAGTCCCTTAGTGACCTTGAGCCAAAAGGGATCAGAAAATGCAATTGCAAGCATGTGAACATGGCAAAAACATAATCAGGTCACAGACTTGGTGAAAACTGGAACATGCTGAAACAGATCTCAAGTAGGCATGTTTACGAGCTCGATACACTCAATACAGAGCAAGTCATGATAAGCTTAGCATACAACCATCAAGAATACATAAAATGCAAGCTAGACATGGCAAGAACAATATCATAGCATGCACGGATCAACAACAACATCATCGGCAAAATTGCAAACAAGTTGACAATCTGCCCAGATTCACAAAGTAGCAAAAGTAGAGCTTGATTGACTCAAGCTAGGTTGCTCCATAATTGCAAAAAAAGACATGGATGAATAGATAACTACAAGATTAACAAAACATCCTTACTGGTCATCCTCAAAAGAGGCACGGATCACTAGGAAACAACATGAACATATGGCCATATGAGATAAACAACTCAAGGACTTAGTAGAATTGCTAAGTCCCTGAAAACAGAATTACCAAGTGCACCACTTTGCAAGCTTGTTCTAGTCACCACACACATCACAAAAATACAAGGGTTGCACCTCTGGAAAGATGACAAAACCCTTAAAAAACATATGTAGAACTCAGGGGCATAGCATGCACACAATAATCATGGCAAAAATGACAAAAAGCTAAATGGAGTAGCAGATCTGACAATAATCTCAAGTAGCCCTCTTCTAACAGCATTTCGGGCATCAAGATGAACTCAAATGAAAATGATGCAATGGAATGAAATGATGTACTCTCTGAGATGAACATTTTGATATGCTATATGCATGAATCGGAGCTACGGATGCAAAGTTACGAGGCTATGAACATGGGCATATGAATTAGGGACTTGGGGAAAAAAACACGGGGTCAACCCTGATATTCCAGATCTAGATCGGGGGCATGCAATCCGAGGCGATTCCGGCGAGCAATGTTCACTGGCGGCGAGGACGACGCCGGAGGAGGTCACCGGAGGAGGGGGGGACGTGGAGGAGGCCGGCCGGGGCGAGGTCATCGGCGGGGCGGCTCCCACGGCGCGGGCCGCCGGCGCGGAGGCGGCGGGCGGCGAGCGGCCGGGCGGCGGCGAGCTCCGGCCGGGCGGGGTCGGGCGGCCGCGGGCGCGAGGAGGCGGGAGGCGGCGGCTCGGCGACGGATGGGCCTCGGGGGCCCGATCTGGGCCTCCCGGGCCGGCGGCGGCGACGAAGTGGGGCGGCGGCATGGACCAATGGCGGGACGCCACGTGGCGGCGGCGGGGGCAGGTCGGACGTGTCCGTCGGCGGGGAAAGTGTCCGGCGGCGCGCGATGAGGGTGGATCTAGGGTTTCGTCCGTGATTTCGAGTGGGGGTCTTTAAATAGGCATAGAGGGAGCTAGGAGAGTCCAAATGAGGTGCGGTTTTTGGCCACGCGATCGTGATCGAACTCTCTAGATGATGGATCAAGTTTAGGTGGGTTTTGGGCCAAATTGGAGGGGTGTTGGGCTGCAACACACACGAGGCCTTTTCGGTCCCTCAGTTAACCGTTGGAGTATCAAACGAAGTCCAAATGATACGAAACTTGACAGGAGGTCTACCGGTAGTAAACCAAGGCCGCTTGGCAAGTCTCGGTCCAATCCGGAAATGTTTAATCCCCACACACGAAAGAAAGCTAGAAATGACCACCGGAGGAGAACGGAGCGCCAGAATGCAAAACGGACAACGGGGAAAAAGGTCGAATGCATGAGACGAACACGTATGCAAATGCAATGCACATGATGACATGATATGAGATGCATGACAAGATAACAACACACGGAGACAAAAACTCGAACCCGAGAAAATAAATTAGCTTAACGCCGAAAACGGCAAGAGTTGGAGTACAAATTGGGAAAGTTACATCCGGGGTGTTACAGGGCAAGGGGAGGAGGAGGAGGGGAAGGGGAGGAGGAGGGTCCGGGGGCATACGGTGCTGCATCGCTGCTCGGCGCCGACGGCGAGGAGGAATGCGAAGACATTGAGGGTCGGGGCGGCGGGGGTGGGGGCGCGGGGGCGCGGGGGCGGTGGGGGCGGCGGGGGTGGGGGCGGCGGGGGTGGGGCGCGGGGGCGCGTGGGCGGCGGGGGTGGAGTCCGGCGGGGGTCGGGGCGGCGGCGTCGTGGGTCTGGCGAGGGAGAGAGGGACGAAAGGGGATCTCTGGCGAGGGAGAGGGAGGACTTAGCTATAGGGGGAAGCTTACTAATGGCGCACCACCCGTCGGTGTGCCATTAGAAATCTTTTTTTAGATAGCAATGGCGCACCCACCGCTGGTGCACCATTAGAAATCTTTTTTTAGATAGCAATGGCGCACCACCAGGCCGGTGCGCCATTAGTATATTTATTATTATTATTTTTTAATAAATGAATATGAATATGAAACAGTAATATTTTTTTATAAAAACAGTAATAACTGTTGTTTAACAACAATTGTAGTCTACAATTTTTTATAATTATTTTTTAGAAAATGAATATGAATATGAAACAGTAATAATTTTTTATAAAAACAGTAATAATTTTTTAAAAAATATCATCAAATTTGTTATTTGAAAATATCATCGGCGGCAGCGGTGGAGCGGGGGAGGGTGCGGGGGGTCGTTGGCGGCGGTGGAGCGGGGGAGGGTGTGGTGGGTCGTCGGCGGCGGTGGAGCGGGGGAGGGTGCGGGGGGTCGGCGGCGGCGGTGGAGCGGGGGGAGGGTGCGGGGGGGGGGGGGGGGGGGGGGTGCTCGGCGGCGAGGGAGATCTGGCGAGGGGGATAGCTATCGAGAGGGAGGGGGGTCGAGATCGAGTGTCCTCATGAATATTCAATATTTTTTCATATGGAATATGAAAAAATATCATCAAATTTGTAAAAATATTCATGAATTCAAAAAGTGCCCATGAAATTTAAAAATATTCATGATATCAAAAAGTAAAAAAGTGCCCATTACTAGTTTAAACTAGTAATGGCGCACTATGCAACGGTGCGCCATTAGTAGTTTTGCAAAAAAGTAAAAAAAATATAGTAGTGGCGCACTCTATGGCTGGTGCGCCATTAGTAGTTCTAACTACTAATGGCGCACTCTGCCCGGATGCGCCATTAGTATGTTTGAAAAAATGAAAAAAAACATTTTGTTACTAGTGGCGCACCGTGTGCCTGGTGCGCCATTAGTGTCTTCCACACTAATGGCGCACCAACAGATGGTGCACCATTAGTATATAGTAATGGCGCACCACATGTCTGGTGCGCCATTAGTGTCATTTCCATCTATAGCCCTTTTCCTAGTAGTGTAATCTCATCCTTTTGTGTTCACAGACTGGAAAGTATGCATATTTATCTTCCAAGGAGACGAGTAACTAGTTTGTGTCACCTTGCAGAGGGGTGTAATGAAGATAAGATTGAGGATTTCCAAGTACAAGATGTTAGGAAGGAGCCTTGCAAGAGAAGTAGGAGCTGTGCTGAGCCTCTTCAACCTGCTAAGGTAAGTCACTGTATGCAACTCAACAGTTCAATTCCTTGTTTGTTTCAGGCATAGTTAATTTTCTCTTTTCAATTTCTTTATTTGTCCTCAGTTAGTGAGATGCCCAAATAATCATGCCTAATGTTTGGTACTTGTATCACTATTAGTTGACATAATTAAAGGCCTTACCATTTAATTACTCTGCTGAAGTGTGCCTGAAGCTTTGAAGTCTATTAACCAACTATTATCGCATGAGGCTCACAATCTAGTTTATACTACGCTAATGATTGCATAGTTTTGCCTGCTGTAGTATGTTTGTATGAAACCCTCTGCTGTTCATTATGCTCCATAAGACTTTATTTGAGGCACAGAATGGCCAACTGCTTGCTTACTTATACGCAACGTGCTGTCTAAATTTGTAACTTGTCTGTGTTTTCGATTGAGCCCCAACATCATGCTCCTCTGGTGAGCTAAGAGGGATTTATGTATGCAGGCTGCACAAACTATCTTTTTTATAATTTTTAAAATATCACCTGCTTATGCTTCATGACGTGTAACATTTTTTTGAAAGTGACGTCTAACATTATTGTTAGTCCTGTTTTGCCATGTAGTACAAAATAGTGTCTTGTTCGCTTCACTGTTGTAACTATATTTTTCCCCTAGTCATGTGTACTTACAGAAACATTTCAGGATGAAGTAACATCAACACAAAGATCTGCGAGCAGTGCGGCATGGCCGTTACCGAATGATTATGGATTGGAATTGGAATGTGCCGATGTTCTCGAGCATCAACTAGAGGTGGCAAGACAACATGTACATGATTGTCAACGTATAATCAACAAGTTGAGACTGGACATGCAGGTATTAGATGCAGGAGTCAAAAAAATGAAATAAGACACTGAGGTCACCATGAAGGAATTGGAGATTTTGCAGACTGAAATTTGTGCTATCTGAATCCGGCCAATCCTATTTTCTGAAGAGATTATAGTTCAAATGGAGTTAAGTTGATGTGTGTCCATGATGTATGAGCTGTATTTGCCCAGTGTATGTAATTTGCTGTTTGTGTATGCTTTATTATCACCTGTCCCGAACCATAAAGCCCAGTGGGTATAATCGGCTATAATTTCTTTATTGTATAGTGTAGGATTATTCTACCTTTCTATGCCTTGATCTCTTTATTGTATAGTGTATGCTTTTTAGAGGTGATAGTATTGAATAGGATAATTCTTTGAATATGCTATATCGTTCAAACAGTGGCCAACTCGCCCGACCATGGCCCTTCACGGGCCGTCGGATCCATGGGCCTTCTACGTCTCGTAGGATCCATGGGCCTTCTACGTCTCGTAGAATCCATGGGCCTTCTACGTCTCGTAGGATCCATGGGCCTTCTACGTCTCATAGGATCCATGGGCCTTGTACGTCTCATAGGATCCATGGGCCTTCTACGTCTCGTAGGATCCATGGGCCTTCTACATCTCATAGGATCCATGGGCCACTGACTCATTTATGGGTCTTGTATTGGCCTTTAATGGGCCGTAGATGGGCCTTTAATGGAAATCGTACGTTTTATGGGCTGACCATAATGGGTCGTTAATAGGCCGTATTTGGCAATGCTATGAAAATGGCCCAACAGACTAGCGGTCCACAAACGGGCCGATTGTAATGACGGGCTAAATTTGGCCCACAAGCAGAAAATGACAGTAACGGGCCGTAAGTAACTGAATGCTGCAAATGAGCCCAAGAATAAATGGGCTCTCAGAAGGCTGAAAGTTAACTTGGGCTGGAAACGGCTCAACAGAATAACGGGCTGTTAATGGGTATAAAGTGATACACTGTTCATTACGGACCAGTTTCACCATGGGCCATTAATGGGTGTAAATTACATTGTTCATTACGGGCCAGTTTCAGCACGGGCCGCTAACAGGCCAAGAGTTACAAAGGGCCTCATATGGGCCGAAAGACGTCATGGGCTATACATGGGCCAGAAGTGAAAACGGGCTAGAATCATATTGGATGGCCCATATGACGCTACTGGGCCTAATTCGGATAGGGCGTAAAGGGCCTTGGGTTAGCGGGTTGTAAATGGGCTATATGTGAACATGCCGTTAACAGGCTTTCCATGGGCCGGCCCGCCAGCTTTTGACCAAGTCAAACGGGCCGGCCTTTTCACAGGAATGGGCCACTGTTGGGCCGTGCCACGTGTCGACGTATCATAGGCGCCATCTGTCCAGTGAGTGGATGACATCTGTCCCAACGATGAGACGACATGTGTTTCCTCTAGCCAATGATGATTTTACACGTGGAAAATCCCCATTGGTCGGGGATGTTAACAGGTTATCGGATCCAAAACCCGACCCGGTAGCTTAACGGCGTACCGTTACGGTGGATGCCACGTGTCGGTCACCCTTGACGAAAGCACTTCTATGACGCGCGATTTATCGTCATGGAAGTGGACACTTCCGTGATGATAATTTTGGTAATGTCATGGAAAACTACTACGACAGCACAGGTATGACTATCTTGATTCTGTCATAAATTTGTCATGGATGTACATGCATGACAAAAAACGCGACCTACTGTGACAAACACGTATCATCATGGAAGTGTATTTTTTGTAGTGACGGCCTTATGGTGTGATTCCTTCGGTGTAGCTTGAAATCGGGCACACATGCAAACACTAAGCATAATATCTGGCCTAGATGCACATAGGTACAATAAAGAACCAATCATGCAGCAGTATACCTTTTGATCGAAGTCAATACCATTTTCATCAGTGCATAGATGGCCATTTGTGGGAATAGGGATTTTGACTCCTTTGCAATCTTGCATACCGAATTTCCTCAGTACATCCTTGAGGTATTTGTCCTGAGATATGAATATGCCATTGCGCTGTTGACGAATCTGAATACCTAAGAAGAATTTCAATTCTCCCATCATAGACATTTGATATTCTTCACTCGTCATATAGGAAAATTCATCAGTATAACGTTGGTTAGTACAGCCAAAGATAATGTCATCAACATATATTTCGCACACAAACAATTCACCATCATATATTTAGTGAAAAGAGTTGGGTCAAGTGAACCGGGTTTGAAGCCTTTCTTCATGAGGAATTCCTTCAAAGTATCATACCATGCTCGTGGGGCCTGCTTGAGGCCATAGAGGGCCTTATTGAGTCTGAAGAATTTGTCAGGATGCTTTGGATCTTGAAAACCCGGGGGTTGAGCAACATATACTTCTTCCTCAAGCTTACCATTGAGGAATGCACTTTTCACATCCATTTGATATAAAGTGATATCATGATGGTTAGCATAAGCAAGTAATATGCGAATAGCTTCATGTCTAGCAACAGGTGCAAAAGTTTCATCGAAATCAATTCCTTCAACATGTGTGTAGCCTTGAGCTACAAGTCGTACCTTATTCCTCACCACAAGGCCATTTTCATCTTGCTTGTTGCGGTAGATCCACTTTGTGCTGATGATATTGTGCTTGCGAGGATCTGGACGTTTGACCGGTTCCCAGACATTGTTGAGCTTGAATTGATGTAATTCCTCTTGCATAGCTTGAATCCATTCAGGCTCCAGAAATGCTTCATCTACCTTAGTGGGCTCTGTGATAGAGACGAAAGCAAAGTGCCCACAAAAGTTAGATAAATGTGAAGCTCTTGAGCGTGTGAGAGGACCTGGAATGTTGGTGTAGCTGATAATTTTCTCAATTTGCACTTCATTTGTGACGCAAGGATAAGCGGGTTGACGTTGAGGAATTTGATCAGCATTTTCTTCAGCACCATTTTCCTCAGGTGCATCAGCATAACGTTCTTCATGTTCTGGAATAACTTCTTCAGTTGATTCTTTAGTAGGAATGAAATCCTCTGTAGCCTTGAACTTAATAGGTCCTTGTGATGGCAGGTGTTGAAGACTCTGTACGTGTGCGAGTCCTTACCATAACCGAGCATAAAACCTTCATGTGCTTTCGGTGCAAATTTAGAACTGTGATGAGGATCTCTAATCCAACATTTAGCACCGAAGACTTTGAAATAACTCACATTGGGTTTCTTTTTTTTAAAACCTGTGACAGTGGGAGAGGCTCCCACTGTGATATATTAGCTTTCAAATGTTACATTGTACATTGTACAAGGGATGTACAGAATGCATCCCTGCCACTTTGTGGCTCAGGTGGGGTGAAAACTAGTAGTGGAGACTAGTCAGAAGGGAGGGAGTCTAAAAGTAAGAAAATAAAGTCCTTCATATTATCTTTCGCCCTATATTGTAGTAAACCAAAGTATGTTTTAAATCTAGCTAGCCAAGAGTTGTAAGATGGGCTGATGTTTCTGAAGAGTTTGTTGTTTCGTTCCTTCCAAATACTCCAAGATGCTTGTCAGTGAGAAGTTCATATGCTGTCTTCTTGAAGAATTTGTGAAGATATACCCTGTTGATGATGTGGCACGCGGTATCAATTGCCTCAGGCCAGAAGCGAGGAGGTGTCTTGTACTCATCAAGCATAGTGTGGGCCATCTCAACAAGAGTCCTGTTCTTGCGCTCCACGACGCCATTTTGCAGAGGAGTATAAGGAGCAGATAACTCATGAGTAATACCAAGTTCATCAAGATAGTAATCAAGGCCAGTGTTCTTGAACTCAGTTCCATTATCACTTCTGATGTGCTTGATCTTCACACCAAAGTTGGTTGAAGCCCTCGAGGAAAATCGTTTGAAGACTTCCTGCACTTCAGTTTTGTAAGTGATAATATGGACCCATGTATATCGAGAATAATCATTAATAATGACAAAGCCATATAAAGATGCAGCATTGGTAAATGTGGCATAGTGAGTAGGGCCGAAGAGATCCATGTGAAGCAATTCAAATGGTCGAGTAGTAGTCATGGTAGTCTTTGCTGGATGCTTGGCCTTGGTCATCTTTCCAGCTTCACAGGCTCCACATAAGTGATCCTTGAGGAATTTGACATTTTCAATGCCAATGACATGCTTCTTCTTTGCGAGCGTGTGCAGATTCCTCATGCCGGCAATGACCAAGTCGTCGATGCCATAGCCAGCCTTTTGAAGCTTTTACAAGAAGACATGTAGCAGGTTGTGGTCCTGTAGAGAAATCAACAATATATAAATCTCCTCTCCTAAAGCCTTCGAAGACTTTGGAATTGTCAGTTTCCATGATCACAACACAACAATACTTGCCAAAGACAACAGCCGTATCAAGATCACAAAGCATTGAGACAGACATGAGGTTGAACCCTAAGGACTCGACAAGCATGACTTTGTCCATGTGTCGATCCTTTGAGATTGCAACCTTACCTAGACCCAATACCTTGCTTTTGCCTTTGTCAGCGTAGGTGATATGCTTCAGATGTGATGGAGATAAAGTAGTGTCCATCAATAAGCTCATGTCACCAGTCATGTGATTTGTACATCCACTATCGAGGACCCACTCAGTGGCTTTGGGTTGATCATCCTACAGATGAATTAGTGCAACTTACGAACTCATATACTTCACCAATGAAGAATATGGTATCAATTTCATCAAGCAATAAAATAGGTAAAGAAAAATGAGGACGTGCGAAATGAAAATTCATTTCTTCATGATTAACTTGCGTCCTTTCAAGCATATTCAGGTCTCCAGCAAATTCTTCAGCGATTAAGTTCGTCTGGAGACCTGATCCTGCATAAGAGATTAGTTCTTTTTCTTCACCACCCACATCTGAAGGGGTGGAAAAGAGTTCATCATTCTTCTGCGAGCTCCATAAGAGAAAGGTGGCATAGACGCCAATCCACTTCGTTTCACATACGAGGGGTTAGGATAAGCATAAGAGTAAGCAGAGAAATTCTTCGAGGACTTATGGACATAATGATTTGAAGAATAATGCACATATCCATAATCCTTAGATCTTCCCTGCGAAACAGACGGGTTAGCACGATGATGTTCATATGAGGACTTTGATCGTTTTGAGGAATTTGATCCATGAGAGGAGTTTGGTCCATATGAGGACTTGGATCCATATGAAGAATTTGGTCCATATGAAGAATTTGATCTAGGGTTCCTATTCTTCACAGGTGGTGTCATGATGACATTCACCTGAAGATTTTCAAGGCACCTTCTGGGAACCCAGATTTTCTTCATAGGAGGACCGTTCCTATAGTTAGTGCCAACATATCTATCAAATACTTCACCATTCTGATTTTTGAACAGTTTATAGTTAGAGTCAATGGACTCATCAGAAGAATGCGAAGATTCACATGTAAAGCCAGATAAAGTAGATGGATCCACTGAAGGTCCCTTTGCAGCAACCCATGAGGTTTTGGGATACTACTCAGGTTTCCAGTAGGTCCCATCACCATTGATTTTCCTCTCAAAGGCAATACCCTCTTTCCTAGGGTTCCTGTTGAGGATCTGCTTTTTAAGAACGTCACAAAGAGTCTGGCCCTTTGAGGCTTTTGTACATGTCTGTCATATACAGTTCCTTCAACCCTGCATCATGAGTGATACTAGCAATGTCCTCAGATGAGGAATTAGTGATAGCAGAGGCAGTTGAAGAATTTGCAGCAATGGAAGTATTTGAGCATTCAAGCGAAGAATTAGCAGTTTCACGTTTAATGCACTTCAAACATGGAGGAACAAATTCATCCTGAGTAGCGCTGATTTGTTGAGCAAGTAATGAATCACGCTCCTTCTGAAGATCTTCATAACTCACTCTTAGCTTCTCAAGATCTTGCTTTCTTTGAAGGAATTCATAAGAAAGCTTCTCATGATCAGATAGGAGAGTGTTATGATGAGCTTGAAGATTGTCAAACTTGGACTGAAGTCTCTGAAGATTTTCAGTCAAGATTTTAGTGCGATCCATTTCCTCGCCCAGCATATCATCGCTTTTATCTAGCATATTTTGAACCTTTTCAAGAGCCTTTTGCAGTTTCACAGCAGTCTTAGCAAGTTTAGAATAGCTGGGTTTGAGGTTTTCATCAGATTCATCCTCACTAGATTCAGACGAGGGATATTTGACTACCTTTGAGCCTTATGCCATGAAGCAATAGGTGGGAGCGTAGTCCTCATCGCCGTCATCAGTAGTGTTGGGGAGGTATTTTTCTTCAGAGTTGAAGATGGACTTGCTGACGAACGCGGTAGCGAGGGCTAGGCTCGCCACACCAGAGTCTGACTCCTCAGATTCCTTCTCTTTCTCATTTTCTTCAGATTCAGCCTCAGAATCTATTTCCTTGCCAATGAATGCTCGAGCCTTCTTGGAGCTGCTCTTCTTGTGAGATGAGGACCTTGAGGGTCTTGATGATGAGGACTTTGAGGATTTCTTCTTCTTCTTTGAATCATCAAAACTGTAATCCTTGTACTTCTTCTTGTTCGATTCCTTTTCCCCCTGAGGACAATCTTGAATGTAGTGTCCAGGTTTTTTGCATTCATGGCAGAGTCTCTTCTTGTAATCATGGGATGAGGAATCTGATCTCAAGTCACCACCTCTTGAGGATTTACCAAAACGACCACGTCTTGAGAACTTTTCAAACTTCCTCATGAGCATTGCTAGCTCCTGGCTCAGTTCTTCAGGGTCACCAAGGCTGCTGTCAGAATCTTCACCATCAGATTCGGATACTGCCTTGGCCTTCAGAGCCCGTGATCTACCATAACTTGGTCCATAGAGATCTCTCTTCTCAGCAAGCTGGAACTCATGAGTGTTTAGTCTCTCGAGGATATCACCAGGATCAAGTGACTCATAGTCTCCACATACTTGTATCATCAATGCCAAGGTATCAAATGAGGAATCAAGCAATCTCAACAATTTCTTCACCACCTCATGATCGGTGATGTCAGCGGCACCAAGTGCTTGAAGCTCATTTGAGATGTTAGTGAGGTGATCGAAGGTTTGTTGAACATTTTTATTGTCGAGTCTTTTGAAGCGGTTGAAGAGATTTCGAAGAACGTCAACTCGAGAGTCACGCTGGGTTGAGATTCCCTCATTGACCTTGGACAGCCTGCCCTAGATAAGCTTAGCTGTCGCTAGAGTACTCACTCTGCTATACTGCCCTTTGCTCAGATGGCCACATATGATATTCTTCGCTTGAGAGTTGAGTTGCTTGAATCTCTTCACATCAGCAGCTTTGATGGTGGGTGTCGGTGTCAAAACCGGCGGATCTCGGGTAGGGTGTCCCGAATTGTGTGTCTAAGGCGGATGGTAATAGGAGGCAGGGGACACGATGTTTTACCCAGGTTCGGGCCCTCATGATGGAGGTAAAACCCTACGTCCTGCTTGATTTATTCTTGATGATATGAGTATTACAAGAGTTGATCTACCACGAGATCGGAGAGGCTAAACCCTAGAAGCTAGCCTATGGTATGATTGTCGGTCGTCCTACGGACTAAAACCCTCCGGTTTATATAAACATCGGAGGGGGCTAGGGTTACACAAAGTCAGTTACAAAGGAGGAGATATACATATCCGTATTGCCTAGCTTGCCTTCCACGCCAAGTAGAGTCCCATCCGGACACGAGACGAAGTCTTCAATCTTGTATCTTCATAGTCCAACAGTCCGGCCAAAGGATATAATTCGACTGTCTGGATACCCCCTAATCTAGGACTCCTTCAGTAGCCCCCGAACCAGGCTTCAATGACGATGAGTCCGGCGCGCAGTGTTGTCTTCGGCATTGCAAGGCGGGTTCTTCCCCATCTTTCGAACGTTTGTAAAGCAGTGTCTGGTCCCATAAATGTTCGGACCTCTTGGCTTCTGTGCCCAATAAGGGATTTCTCCCACGGGTCGAATGAATACGAGGCGCCAGGGCGTTTTTACATTCGCCCCCCTAGCCAGATAAATAAATTGTCTATTAAAGGGATGGGGGTCCTTAGATCCGATCCATACCATCCTCCCCCAGCGAGAATCCATCAGAGCACATTCCGGAAAGATCCATTCCATCATGGCCGACCTCCGCAGCTCCTCCTCCCGCCCCCGAAGCCCTAAGCCTGGTGATTGGGAGAGGTGTTCAGTCCCACACAGTCGATTAGACGAACTGCATACTAAGGGATCTCTCCTTCCGGCGTATATGGTGCCCCTCAGAGCCGGGCTTGCCACCTACAATGGCGGGGAGCAAGCGGAGAGCTTTCCCTGTCCCTCTATGGGGGAACGGGTCTGCCTTGTTCCCTATTTATTAAGGGGACTTGGATTTCCAATTCATCCGTTCCTCCGCGGGCTCCTGGAGTTCTACGGCCTCCAATTACACAATTTCACCCCCGCCTCCATCCTACATATCGCCGGCTATGTTGCTCTCTGCGAGTTGTTCTTGGGCTGAGAGGCTCACTTTGAGCTGTGGAAAAGGCTATTTTGCCTCGTCCCTCGCACACAGAGAGGGTCACTTTACCAAGTGGGCGGAGCCGAAATATGGCGCATCGCCGATACCGGATACCTATCCGGTACTCCGAAGAAGACATCCGAAGACTGGCCTTTAGAATGGTTTTATATGGAGGACGTTCCCCTTCCGGACCCTATTCGGCGGGGTCTTCCTGAGTTCAGCGATGCTCCTCTAAAGAAACGCCGAAGTTGGTGCCCATGGAGCCCCCAGGTGGAAGACAATGGAGAAGTCCTCTATCTGATGAACCGGATTAAAGCACTGGCTCGATCAGGATTGACAGTAATCGAAGTTATGTCGATTTGCATAATGCAGGGAGTGCAACAACTTCAATATCGTGGGCACCCCTTGTGGTGTTTTAATGGGGCGGATGATGCCACCCGCTGCGGGCGTAAGGGTCCGCACAATGCTGCCGCTTTAGCGAAAATTCTGTCTGAATTGTTCAAGGGTGAGGAAGAGGAGTTCACCCGCATCAAGCCACGGGATGGATTCTCCATGTACAATCCTCCAAGCTGGGTAAGTTATATCTCCCTTCTCCCATTTTTCCCGCATTCTTTGTCATAAGTATTCACCTTGCCACTTTGCGGCAGGAACTGCGAAAAGCCATAAAGGAGGTCAGCAGCCCTTCTCCGCAACCGGAGGACCCTGACCGGGTCCTCGACTCCGGACTTGAAGAACATCCAGTTATATTCGTGGAGCTGATAGACTGGTAGTTCTATCAGTTAAGCTGCGATGATGCCATGGTGGCCATTACGACCGACTATCCCAGACTGCTCCCTGCATCGCACGTAAGAAAAACCAAAAATCCCAACTCCAAAAACTAGGATCCCCTGTTAGACACTTCACCCACCATATACACATGGCATTTTTATAGGGAAGGCATTCGGGACGCCCCGCCGAACTCGCAGCAACTCGCCCACAAGAGGCACCGAGGCCGGGTAGGCCAAAAAGGAAGGCGGTCAGGACGGAGACGCCAGCGCAAAGGTATGAAAAAACCCCGCTCTGTGGTTTTCGTCTTTCTCGAAATATAATGACGCCCGTGTTTCTTTAACAGAAAAAACGCTCGCCGGAATATGTCCGGTGATGTTACTAATCACGCTTCCACCAGTCGAGCGCCAGGACCGGACATAGAGGCGGAAGCCGATATGGGGCGGGCGCCGGATAATCCCCCTACAGAGGATGCGAATAGATTGTCCGCTACAAACTCAGAAGTGGAAAGCGCCATGAATCATAGGCGCCGCCGGGCCGTACTCCGTGACGCTTGTTTCTCACCAGAGGCATTTGATGCCTTCAATTCTGGAGAGGCGTACCTCCGAGCTGCTCAAGATGGTCTAGCCAGAGCCACGGATCAGTATGTAAAGGATGTACGGGTAAGTAAATCTGATGATTTATATGCATCAGTAGCCCCTGAGACTTGAAACAGTTAGCATAACTGATTTAAGGATCCTCTTTATTGTGCAGGTTCTTATAGAGAAGAATACTAGGCTGTCACAGGGGCTAGAGGAATGCAAGACCCAACTGCGGGCCGCTGTTGCCACATTGCAGGAACCGAAAAAGTCACCTGCTGGTAACATTTACTTTAAAGAATGATGGTTACCATATAATGTGCGGCATGGCTGTAGATCTAACAATAGATGTTGCAGATGAATTCGGAGAAAATCCGGAGGACCAGCATGTTATGCGATGGCTAGAGGCTGGCAAATGCGTGCTGACTGAGGTTAGGCGGGAGAAAAACAATCTCCAAGACGCCAACGTCAAGATGAGCTTGGACCTAAAAGACGTTCGAGCCCAGCTTGCAGACTCCGAGAAGGAGAATAAGCGGCTTCGGCGCGGCATTTTCAGTAAGTGCTTGAATGAATCCTTTTAAAGGAGTTCGGCTAAGAAGCCGACTAACAGCGTTATGTCTGTAGGTATGCTGACGGGTCGTCCCGCGGAGGAAATGCCCGGGTCTGCTGGTGATCTTCTATCCGAGCTCTCACATCTGCATGAACAAGTTCGGCAGGTGATGCAAGGTGTTTCCCAGGCCTTGTGGTCGTCCGTCTTCCTGCCAGAGGGAATTGCAGAGCTTGCGGAGAAGCTCAAGGGAGCACGGCGGCGCTTCCGATTATGGAAGATATCGGCCTGCCAACAGGGTGCCAGAGAAGCGTGAGCCATGGTGAAGACGCGGTATACCATGGCAGACCCAAATCACATGGCCGAGGTCGGACCTGTGGGGCCCGACTGAAAAGAGATCCCCGTTAGCTTAGTTTATGGGCAAGTAGAATTAGCCGCAAAGTATTCCCAACAGGATTGTAAGCTAGACTGCCTGTTGGATGGTATACAAGAGGAATTTAGTCAGTCTCCATGACTATGTAATGAAAGTGACATGTATAATGCCTTCTAGCTGGATTGTAGATCAATTGTCTTGGCGGAGCTTTTCGCTTCAACCTCGGGACCCGATAGTCCGGAGTGTATCCGAATACCCGCTTAGTTATATAAGAATCGGGGTATGCATGGAGACCACGCGTAGGGGTCATTAGTGCTTGAAGAGACAAGTGCCCAACTAGTTATGCTATATTACATGGGTAGTAAGAAACATCTTACAGGGAGAATAGTTCCATTAAGGGTTCCTTTCCCTAGGTAAGCATGCCCTAAAGTGCATGTCCGGACTGCGATAGGAAACGTAGGAAAAACATCTGGGGGCAGATATGGACAATAAATAAAAATCATCTTTTGTTCATCGACCGAATATTCCCTTAAGAATGCTAGCTTTCGGCTTCACCCAGTCTGAGGTACACATCCGGCTGACCCGGCAGTAACAATCGCAGAGGTGCTCCCCTTATGCCCTAGCCGAATTAACGGGAACGTAGGGCATAAATACAAGAGCCAGGCAACCCAGCTTGGCCAAAACTGAAGTCATATCGATGCATATAATGGCGAAAAAAGGTACATGCGGAAGCATGACACATGTTCGGGGCCTGAGGCCTAGATAAATAATTAAGCTTCTGTGAAAGAAGCCCCCAGGTATTATGAGCGCGGCTAGCGCATCTATAATGTGCAAGCAAGGCACAAGTTGGCCCTTAAAGGCCAAGAGAAAGAATAAAAGAAAGCAAGAAAGAAAAACAAGACAGATAATGTATATGCAAAAAATGGACAAAGGGAGGGGATGAACATAGAGTCTGGCTCTAGGCATAGAATCTTTGGAGCCTGGCCGCGTTCCATGGGTTCGGCTCGAGTCGACTAGTCGATGCATCCCGCAGTCGGTACGCTCCACCGGTCAGAACTTAATGAAGGGACCTTCCCATTTGGGCTCGAGCTTGTTCTTTTTCTTATCCGGTAGGCGTAGAACTAGTTAGCCAACGTTATAACTTTTGGCCCGTACTTCTCTGCTTTGGTATCTACGAGCCTGTTGCTGATAAAATGCGGAACGGGCTTTGGCTACGTCGCGCTCCTCCTCCAGGGTGTCCAAACTGTCCTACCGATCGAGCTCGGCTTCTCTTTCTTCGTACATGCGCACTCGAGGTGAGTCATGAATTATGTCACATGGCAAGACTGCCACTGCGCCGTACACCATAAAGAAGGGTGTGTACCCGGTACTACGATTCAGCGTGGTCCGCAGCCCCTAGAGTATGGAGTCGAGCTCCTCTACCCAGTGCGTGTTAGACTCCGTTAAGGAACGCACTAATCTGGGTTTAATGGCGCTCATTATAAGACCGTTTGCTCGCTCGACTTGGCCGTTGGTTTGTGGGTGATAGACTGAAGCATAATCAAGCTTGATGCCCATTTTGCTGCACCAGAGTTTTACCTCATCGGCTGTGAAGTTTGTGCCGTTGTCAGTGATGTTGCTGTGGGGGACGCCATAACGGTGTACGACCCCAAATATGAAGTCTATCACTGGTCCGGATTCGGCTGTTTTAACAGGTTTGGCCTCTATCCATTTGGTGAATTTATCCACCATGACCAGTACGTATTTTTTCTTGTGGGTTCCCCCTTTAAGGGGTCCAACCATGTCAAGCTCCCAGACCACGAAGGGCCATGTAATGGGGATTGTTTGGAGGGCGGTGGGTGGCATGTGGCTTTGATTTGCAAAGAGCTGGCAACCGGCACAACATTGGACCAAGTCATGTGCATCTGCCCAGGCCATTGGCCAATAGAATCCTGTACGGAAGGCCTTACTTACAAGAGCCCGGGCTGCGGCGTGGTGACCGCCGAGTCCAGCGTGGATTTCTGCCAAAAGGTTCCGCCCTTCCTCTTTGGAGATGCACCTTTGAAGGACTCCGGTAGTGCTTTTTTTATACAATTCTCCCTCATGGACCCTGTAGGCCTTAGATCGCCGCATTATGCAGCGTGCCTCATTTTGGTCCTCCGGAAGTTGCTGCCTAGTTAGGTAGGCCAGGAATGGTTCTGTCCACGGGGCTATAATGGCCATTATTACATGGGCTGAAGGTGTGATTTCGGTGGCGGAGCCTCCGATTGTGTCAGACTGTTCGGTATCGGGCATTTTGGCCGGGTCCGGACTATGGTTACCGGTGTCCCATTCCCATACTACGGATGGCTTGAATAGCCTTTCCAGAAAGATGTTGGGGGGGACCGCATCGCGTTTTGCGCCGATGCGGGCGAGGATATCCGCCGCCTGATTGTTTTCCCGAGCCACATGGTGAAATTCGAGCCCCTCGAACCGAGCTGACATTTTTAGGACGGCGTTTTGGTAGGCCGCCATTTTCGGATCCTTGGCGTCAAATTCTCCATTTATTTGGGATATTGCAAGGTTTGAATCCCCATGCACCTCCAGGCGTTGAATGCCCATGGAGACTGCCATCCGAAGACCATGCAACAGAGCTTCGTATTCGGCTGCGTTGTTGGAGTCTGTGTACAATATTTGCAGTACGTATTGAACGGTATCTCCAGTTGGGGACGTCAGGACGACGCCAGCCCATAGACCAGCTAGCATTTTAGAGCCGTCGAAGTGCATGATCCAATTGGAGTATGCGCCGTACTCTTTAGGGAGTTCGGCCCCCGTCCATTCGGCGACAAAATCAGCCAATACTTGCGACTTAATGGCTCATCGAGGTTTGTATGTTATGTCGAATGGGAGGAGCTCAATAGCCCATTTGGCAATCCGGCCCGTAGCGTCACAGTTGTTTATAATATCATTAAGTGGCACTTCCGAGGCTACTGTAATCGAACACTCTTGAAAGTAGTGTCGCGGCTTCCGGGATGCCATGAATACCGCATATGCCATCTTTTGATAATGTGGGTACCGTGATTTGCATGGAGTGAGGATAGTGGATACATAGTATACCGGCTTTTGAAGAGGGAATTTATGTCCGTCAGCTTCTCGTTCGACAACGAGCACTGCGCTTACAACTTGATGGGTTGCGCAATGTACAACAGCATTGGTTCGCCGATGTTTGGCGCGGCCAGGATTGGGTTGGTTGCCAAAATGGCCTTTATTTCTTCCAATCCGGCTGTGGCAGCGTTCGTCCACTAAAAGTGTTCTATGCGCCGGAGGAGGCGATAAAGGGGTAAAGCCTTTTCTCCTAAGCGGGAGATAAAGCGGCTTAGAGCCGCCACGCATCCTGTTAACTTCTGAATTTGTTTAAGGTATGTTGGGGTAGCCAACTGTGACAAAGCTCGGATTTTGGCCGGGTTAGCTTCAATACCTCTACTGGAGACAATGAAACCCAGGAGCTTTCTGGCTGGTACGCCGAAATGCATTTTTCCGGATTGAGCTTGATGTCGTATGTTCGGAGGTTGTCGAACGTGAGCCTCAAGTCGGCTATCAAAGAGTCGACGTGTTTGGTTTTGACGACCACATCGTCTACGTATGCCTCTACTGTTTTGCTGATTAGTTTCTCCAGACATGTCTGAATCATGCGCTGATATGTTGCACCGGCGTTTTTGAGCCCAAAAGACATTGTGTTGAAACAGAAGGGACCGTATGGTGTGAAGAATGCCGTTGCGGCTTGGTCGGACTCCGCCATCTTGATTTGGTGGTAACCGGAGTATGCGTCGAGGAAACACAATGACTCATGTCCTGCGGTAGCATCGATAATTTGATCGATGCGGGGGAGGGGGAATGGATCCTTTGGGCAAGCTTTATTGAGGTCCTTGAAATCGACACAAAGGCGCTAGGATTTATCCTTCTTTGGTACCATCACCAGGTTTGCTAGCCAGTCCGGGTGTTTTATTTCTCTGATGAATCCAGCCTCCAATAACTTAGCTAGTTCCTCTCCCATGGCATGTCTCTTAGGTTCGGAGAAACGCCGAAGAGTTTCCTCAGAGATGAGGTTTAATCCGCTGCCGCCGTCCATGAGTACTTTGGTGAGTCGAAAGCCGTCCACAATTGGACTGAGGACCAGTGTGGCTGGTGCTCGGGCTGTTCGGAATTTAGGTTCATCACTGGCATTGAAGGTAATAGCCGTATCACTCCATGAATTTATTGCTGATACGTGGCAGATTTCGGCCATGTTGCGGAGTGTTCACTTGCGCCTATTATTTGACGCAAAGGTCTCGAAGACTGTTAACACCGTATTTTTATCCACGGGATGGTGCTCTGTGGCATTTGGGATAAGAAGATCCTCACCACTTTTGGCCACCTGCCGGAGTATCCAACATGCTCTAAGGCTGTGCGTTGGTACTGTATCCGCTGTACTATGAATTTTGCAGGGTCCATTAAGCCATCCCTCCAATACGGTTTCATGCCCTGTAGAGGGTTTTTGTTTCTTTGCAACTAGCTCGGGTGTCTTACTATAGTGCACCCTTTTACTTCGGACTGGGTGTGTATTCGGAGCCGGATTATCCCAAAATTTTGTTTCGGTTTTCCAGGCGTTTTCCATTGCACAGTACTTTCGTACTATGGATGCCAAGTCAGCAAAGCGTGATATGTCACGGCTACTTAAGGCGTTAAGGATTCCCTTGTCCTTGCAATTATTGCAGAAAAGTGATACTGCATCTTCCTCGCGACAGTCCTTAACCTTGTTCATCACAAGGAGGAATCTGGCCCAATAATGATGTACTGTTTCATGGGGCTCTTGCCTGATGTGGGAAAGATCGTTTATGTCTGGGTGGGTGGGTGGATTTGAGTCCGAACCCCTACCCGATCTGAGACCCAGGGGCCGAGGAGTTTCCAATCTTGGAAGTTCGGGTTCTGGAGTGTTACCCGATAAGTCTGGCCCACTGCCTGATTCTAGGTTCAGGGCTTGGGTGATGTCCTCCCGTAAGCAGGTATCCTGCTCAGAGAGCTTAGGAATTCGGAGATAGTTAGTCCTCAAAATAGAGGAAGAGTTGCCGCATTGTTCCTCCACCACCGCAACGTGATGGGTGACCGATGGAGAGTTAATCTCCCTTTGATCGGGTTTAAGCCCAATCCGATCATAGTCCGTAGCGACTCCAAAGGCAGCGATGCGATCCAAGAGTTCGTTTAGGGAAGAGAGCTCCATTGGATCCATCTGCTCGGCGACTTCCGAGCCGACGTGGAGGTTGTTTTTGATGAACTGAGAAGTCATCGTCGGTGCAGCGGCCGCATAGGCAGTCATGACGAAACTGCCTAGCCAGAGAGTTTGGCCGACAGCCAGAGCTCCCCGGCGGTAATGTTGCTTTTAACAACGAGACGAGGCATCCCTCCTAACGGCGATGTCACAGAGGAACTCTCAATGAAAGCACCAATGTCGGTGTCAAAACCGGCGGAGCTCGGGTAGGGGGTCCCGAACTGTGCGTCTAAGGCGGATGGTAACAGGAGGCAGGGGACATGATGTTTTACCCAGGTTCGGGCCCTCATGATGGAGGTAAAACCCTACGTCCTGCTTGATTTATTCTTGATGATATGAGTATTACAAGAGTTGATCTACCACGAGATCGGAGAGGCTAAACCCTAGAAGGTAGCCTATGGTATGATTGTCTGTCGTCCTACGGACTAAAACCCTCCGGTTTATATAAACACCGGAGGGGGCTAGGGTTACACAAAGTCGGTTACAAAGGAGGAGATATACATATCCGTATTGCCTACCTTGCCTTCCACGCCAAATAGAGTCCGATCCGGACACGAGACGAAGTCTTCAATCTTATATCTTCATAGTCCAACAGTCCGGCTAAAGGATATAATTCGGCTGTCCGGATACCCCCTAATCCAGGACTCCTTCAGTGGGAGTGACAGAGGGAACACCATTCTCCACAACGTACTAGAGATCGTTATCAATTGCCTCAAGATGCATGCGCATCTTATTCTTCCAGTAGGGGTAGTCCGTCCCATCGAAGGTAGGACACCCAGCAGAAACCTTGATCATACCTGCGGTTGACATAACTAAAACTCCAGGTGGTTAAACCAAAATCACACAGAAAAAGGGAGTACCTTGCTCTGATATCAATTGAAAGTGCGTTATATCGACTAGAGGGGGGTGAATAGGCGATTTTTATGAAATCTTCATTGAGGAATTTCAGGGTGAGGAAATTCCTAAGTGAAGAACTACTTGCAACGGAATAAGTACTCAGAATTAATCATAACAGTGCATGAGCATGGTCTTCATGATGAAATGAAAACAAGTACAGAGTACAGAAAGCGTAAACACGGGATAACACAGGATAAGACAAACAGACTGAAGAAATTGAACTGAGGAAATAGAGGAAGTCTTCAAACAGATATGAACAAGCACTCAACACATAAATGAGGAAATGGAAGGGTTGAGGAAATGGAACCATGTGGCTTGGTGAAGACAATGATTTGGTAGACTAGTTCCAACTGCTATGATAGTTGTACGTCTGGTTAGGGCGGCTAGGTATTTAAACCTGAGGACATACAGTCCCGGACACCCAGTTCTGAACACGTAGTCCAGAACACTCAGTCCTCACCGTATTCCCCTTGAGCTAAGGTCACACAGACCTTGCCCAATCACTCGTGGTCTTCAGGTGACTTCCAAACCTTCACAGACTTGGTCACTCGGCGATCCGTAATTTCCTCTTGGATGCTCTAGACCATGACGCCTAACCGTCTGGAAGATGCACAGTCTTCAAAGGTAACAAGCATCGGATCCACGCCGGATCAATCTCTTCAGTTATGCTCAATGACTTGGGGTTTGTAGGTGTTTGGGTTTGGGTTTTCCTCACTTGATGATTTTCACTCAAAGTCCTCGGAGGATGGGATGCTCTCAAATGACGAGTGTCAGTTTCTCTCGGAGCAGCCAACCAGCTAGTGGTTGTAGGGGGCGACTATTTATAGCCTAGGGAGCAGCCCGACATGATAAGACATAAATGCCCTTCAATGATATGACCGTTAGGTGGGTAGATATTTTGGGACAGCTGGCGCATAGCACAGCAACGGTCGGAATTTTGGGTAGTAAAATCCTTAGGGCTATCATGTTCCTCACTGTGTAGGCGAGATCCGCACTGGCGAATTCCTAACTCCTTAGTCAGAACAAATTCCTCAGAGACCAGAAGAACTTCGTCTCTGTCACTGAAGAATATGACTGAACTGTATGAGATTTCCAATGGCTTCAGTCGAAGGGATGGTAGGTGTAGGATTTTGAGTTGAGCATCACATGGAAATTTTTCCTTAGTATTTCCTCGACCACCTTTAACAATACGGTGTTTCCTATGACTCAAGAAATAGAAAATGAAACTACGAAAACAAAAGTCTTCACGCTTCATGTTCCTTGAATGAATACCATGTCTTCAGGATCACACCAATTTCTTCAATTTCAAAGTCTTTAGAAAGTCTTCAGAAATCCAAAGTCTTTAGTCGAAGAACTTCATTTTTAGGGGTCGACTTTCTCTGTAAATATCACACTCCTCATAGACTTATGGACCTGTGTACACTCATAAACACATTAGTCCCTTAACCTATAAGTCTTCAATACACCAAAATCACTAAGGGGCACTAGATGCACTTAAAATAGTGTCAGGACTACGGATCAATCTCTCATTATGGACCACATTGTTGGATTTTTCTCCTCTATTTTAGGGCCCAAACAAGACTCTAGCCTCACCTTTTCCTCTGATTTTTGGGATGCTGATAGTAGGATATCTTCTGGTGAAAATGCAGACTTAATGGTCCCCCTATCTGATGAGGAGAGTTGAAAGGTGATTAGCTCAGCCAACTCAAACGCTGCCT
This sequence comes from Triticum urartu, assembly GCF_056163025.1. Taxonomy (NCBI): domain Eukaryota; kingdom Viridiplantae; phylum Streptophyta; class Magnoliopsida; order Poales; family Poaceae; genus Triticum; species Triticum urartu. The sequence goes on along the minus strand of NC_141873.1, from coordinate 46,672,092 downwards.
CGGGGCCTGATGGTTTCTCTATCCCTTTTTTTAAGTTCTGGCCGCAGTTGCGGGAGCTCGTCTGTAAGATCATCCAAGGTTTTTGTTTGGGGGCGGTGGACATCTCTCGTCTTAATTATGCTATTATTACTCTCATTCCCAAAGTCAAAGGAGTTGAGCTGATCTCGCAGTTCCGACCGATTGCTCTCATAAACAACTTCGCTAAGTTTCCTGCTAAAGGGTTCGCTAGGCGCCTCTCCCCCATTGCTCATCGTACCATTAGTCCCTTTCAATCTGCCTTTATTAAAGGTCGATTCATTTTGGACGGGATCCTGTGCTTACATGAAATTGTGCACGACCTCAAAATTCGTAAATCTAAAGCGGTGATTCTTAAGCTTGATTTTGAGAAGGCGTATGATTCGGTGAGCTGGCCTTTTTTGGGAAGGGTTCTGCTGGCCAAAGGGTTTGATGGGTCCTTTGTCCACAGAATCATGCAGTTGGTCTCGGGAGGCCACACTGCAATTTCAGTGAATGGCCAGGTTAGTAAGTATTTTGCCAATGGTAGGGGCCTAAGGCAAGGTGATCCTGCCTCTCCCATCTTGTTTAATTTTGTGGCGGACGCCCTATCTCGTATCCTCTCCAGAGCAGCTAGCCATGGGCATATCTCTCCGGTCATCTCTCATCTTATCCCTGGAGGGGTTACTCATCTTCAATATGCAGATGATACTATTATTATGGTCGAGTTGAGTGACTCCTGCCTCGCTAATCTTAAATTCATCCTCCTCTGCTTCGAAGCCATGTCGGGTCTTAAGATCAATTTTGCGAAGAGTGAGGTTATTGTCACTGGTGTGGATGACAGTGAAGTTGTGCGGGTGGCTCGTCTTCTTAACTGTAAGCTAGGATCCTTTCCTTTCAAGTATTTGGGCCTCCCCATATCCCCTGACGTGCTTCATGCGAAGGAGTTTGCCCCGGTGGTTACCAAGGTGGGTAATAGGGTCCTTCCCTGGCGCGGGACGTATAATACCAACGTGGGTAAAGTTGCTTTGATCAATGCATGTGTATCCTCCCTTCCCATGTTCTTGATGGGCTTTTACCTACTCTCGGGAGGTACACATGCTGGGTTTGATAAACACCGTGGGGCTTTCTATTGGAACGCTACTCATAATCGTCGCAAATATCGTTTCGTTAAGTGGAAGCTGATGTGTAGACCCAAAAACCTTGGAGGGTTGGGTATCATTAATACTTCCATCATGAACCAATGTCTTATGATTAAATGGTGGTGGAAAATTATGAGTAGTGGGGATCTTCCTTTTTGGCTCTCCTTACTTAAGGCAAAATACTTTCCTCTCTCTAACCCGATGTTTGCTAACTCTCGTGGTGGTTCTCAGTATTGGAAGGCCTTGGTGAAAGTGAGACCTCTTTTCCAGGCTCACGTTAAGTTTGTTGTGGGGGATGGCTCCTCAATTAGATTTTGGCTTGATTGGTGGTGTGGAGATTCACCGCTCTCAGTGACCTTCCCCACCTTATTCTCTTATTGCCCTGACCCGGGTATCTCTATTGCGGAGTTGGCTGCCCATGGATGGAACCTGGCCTTTCGCCGTTCCTTGTCGCCTGAAGAGTTTGAAGATTGGCAACGACTTACTGCCTTCTTCCCCACGCTCTCGGCGGATCGGGACTCGGTGATTTGGCCGCATACTGCTTCTGGGTGTTTTTCTGTTAAATCGTTGTATTCTAAGCTTATTGGTGGCACTCCTACTAACCGTTTCTCTCAAATCTGGAAGGCACAGATCCCTCCTAAAGTTAAGATTTTCTTATGGCAAGCTTTTAGGGGTCGGCTGCCTTCGGCTGACCAAATTCGTAAGAGAAATGGCACGGGCTCTCAGTTTTGTGCTCTATGTGGCGACTTGGAGGATACGACTCATATCTTCTTCCACTGTGTCTTGGCTAAGCTCATCTGGAGTTGCGTTAGAGAATGGCTTCATGTTTCCTGGGATCATGCGTCATTCTCTGAGCTTCGGGCTCTGGCTAGTAATTTATCAGGAGTCACCAGACGTATCTTTTGGGTGGGCCTCGGAGCTTTGTGTTGGTCCCTCTGGACGACTAGGAACAAATTTACTATTGAGCATGTGTTTCCAGCTAAACCTGCTAATTTCTTATTTAAATCATGTGCTCTCTTGCATCAGTGGAAATTATTGACTAAGGTGGACGACCAGGATGCGCTTTCTGGGCTGATCTCCAAAGTTCGGGCCTCGGCGTCTAATTTATGCAGACAAGAGCAGGATGCTTAGTTCGATTGCGCGTCATTGCTAGTTTCTTTTGGGCAGCGAACTTCCGGCTTGCGTGTCGTGTAATGGCTAGGGAGCCATGTACCCTTATTTTAACTTTCCTCGCATGACCCATGGTTGGTGTCTGGCTGGTTGTGTGTTTCGAACCCTTGTGTGTTTGCTACCTGCCTTATGGCTTTATTAGTCAGGCGTATGCCTTTTCTTTAAAAAATAACATTTGGAAGCTTCGTAACATAATAATATCCAATGGAGGATACAATAACACGTAACATCCACCATTCTCAAGTAAAAAAAAACAGAATATCCACCATCCATATTTCACTCATAAATAAAACCCACCATCCATATTGTGATGATTCACCTTCTCGTCTTGGTGATTGGTGATCAATTACATATATTGCATTTATTTGCAGGAATTATTTCAATTGTTTCTTTTAGTTGGTAATTAGATCCTGTACATAGCCACGCCTGGCCAGTTGATTTTGTACAGTTGTAATGACATTAAATAAGGATTGATACACTACTTTACTATTTATTTGCGGAAAGGATCATGAATTCATAATTTTCTCACCACAATTAGAGCCTCCTTTTGGGGGCACTTTCTATGTGTATCCTTGAGTCGTACCCACCACCTCTATATAATGACATTTCTCCAAGCATGTTGTACTCTCCATCGTCTTCATATTTTCGAAATGTTTAGAGTAACTAGTCTAATGTTTCCCACAATTGCTCTTTGCATCTTTCTTCTTGCACATCAAGGCTTCGGATCAAGGCTGAGGCCTACTATCCAAGAGGTTAGTGTTGTAGTGCAGAATTACAACATGGTGCATTCTTTGTAGTAGTATATCAAAGTGTTGTCTAAGATTTCTGTAATATCATAAATCTGATTATGCCAAGGTGTGTTTCTTTAGAAAAATCAAAAGGAAAACAAGTGTGGCTTCGACTAGTCCACAATTTGGCAGAAAGATCGCTAGGAAGTGACCAGGAAATTGATATATATGTATATGTATATATGAAAAATTGATCCTTATGGTTGGCGGCGGCAACTCTACTTATTGAGGCGCAGCTTGTTTGATGTGTTAATCCATGAACATGCAAGGTGCTTAATAAAATAAAATATGTTTTCTTAAACATCATGTGCTTATCTCTATAGCACTGATGTCTATTTATGCGTATGTCTTCGTCTATAAATAAGCACCGATGCACCCTCCCGGTCTTCACCAGATCTGCTGCCCCGTGTAGTCACGGCAGCTAGTGCCAGTGGTTGCTTGCTAGCCGCCCACAGTAAAAAAATTTGAAGGGAAGCCGCCCACGGTATTCCCTGTGGTGCTTCCTTTCTCCGGCCTACCCCTTGATTTCATGGAAGGATTGGTCGTTTGTCTATCTCAATTAACAAAAGTAGTGTTGTGGTATACACTCTTAGCAGTAGTTACTACTAGAGTTTTTGCTAGTCTCCTACTCACAAGAACAGTTTTGCTAGTTATTGGTTCTATTTTAATCCGCCGCTACTTTTGGACTACTACCCTACTAAAGACCTGCTTACCATTTTTGCTTCAAGGTAAACGATCCATTAGTGAAAGGTTTGCCATATGCTCCAATCAAACAAAATCTGACAAGCTTGAAACCAAACTCCCACGGGACAGCACATCCTCTGGAAGGACCAGGCCCAGAAGAAGTTACATATGTGAGTTGCGCTTCTAGATTTTCATTTCATCATATAAACGTCAATCCCGTTTACCCTTTTACTTACTTGCAGCACTTAAAACTGGCCAACATAATGTTTTGTTTTCCAAGCGGACCCTTAAGTGAAAGGTCCAAGTATGATGACAGTATTGTTAATCTCAAACAACTAGCAAGTATCATTTTGAATGAGATACTAACAAGTTATCATGACTTGGCTATTTTCAATTGTAATTCAGATTCTCTTTCAGATAATGAAATAAATGCAGGTCTTGATCTGCAGAATATTAACTTCCATACTTGTAACTTTACATTTATACCTTTGTACGTACTTTGACTGTTAATTTCATGCATTGGAATACTTCTTGTGTTTACTAGAATTTCTTGTAGAAATAGATTGAAGAAACTGTGAAAAGACTGGATGTTTATTTTCAAGCAATCTGGTTATCGTTTTAAATAAGAGTTTGGGTCTCTGTTAACTCGAAAGAGTCACTTGAAATATTGCTAAGAAAAATCTGAGAAACATAGAAGGTGCGAAATCATTTTGACATTATGCTTGCAGCAGGTTGTGTGTGCAAACCTTTGTAAAAAGTAATACTAGCACTGCACCGTGAAAAAAAAGAGTGCACTTACATTACAGAAGATGTGCAGCACAATCTTTTATTATATTTTTCTCTATTATCTTTTTGGAAAAAAATTAGCAAGTGAACTTGTTCTACCACTGTTCATATCTGCTTACACAAGTAGCAACTTTCAGTAGGTACGCTTTAACCATTCACTTCAAGGTCCCGGGGGACACTAGTAGAAAAAAACCCCATTCGTCCCAGTTGATAAGGGTCTTTTGTCCCGCTTTGTGAACCGGGACTAAAGGGTCGTTACTAATGCCCTAACCCTTTAGTCCCGCTTCTTACACGAACCGGAACAGATGGGCCTCCGCGTGGCCGGTGCGCCGAGCCCAGGCAGGAGGGCCTTTGATCCCGGTTGGTGGCACCAACCGGGACCAATAGGCATCCACGCGTCAGCATTTCAGGGGCTGGGGTTTTTTTTTTGAAGGGAGGGGGGTGGGGTTTTGGGGTTTAATTTAGGTGTTTCATATATTATGTTAGCTAGCTAATTAATAGAGAGAAGTGTCCTCTCTTATGTCCGTGCTTGGACGACGCTATATATACATGTATATAGAGAGGACTAGACACGCTAGCTAGTAATTAAGCAAATAAAGGAAACAGAAGATCATCATGAACATATGCATACAGAGAGAAGTGATATCGACCACCTCTCCTTCTCCGAGAGATTGGTCGAACAACAAGTTCTCGTATATCTATCCGACACTACCTGCTACATATATACAATAATTATCTCTTACAATATAATCTCCTAATTATATATGAACACAGGGTCCACATAGTATTCTCCATCTCCAGCGATCACGTGGTCAAGGAAGAATGCCGCCAATTCCTCTTGAATTGCTCGCATACGAACTGGTGCTAGAAGTTCATCCCGCATCTGAAATATCTAATTTGAACAAGGGGGTCAATACATATATATTTGAATAAATGAAAATGATGGTAATAAAATAAAATTGTGAATATTATTGCTTACGCACTTCATATTGTTCGTCAGAGTACCCTCGTTCACAGGTCGTGTGGCGGATGGACTCGCAAACGTAGTATCCACAGTAATTATTCCTGGGTTCCTGCCACAACCACTTTACAAGAAATAGAGGTCAATCAAACTGATAAGCAAGCATGCTATAAATTGTATTGATGAAACTAGCACTTGAATCACTAGGAGATGTGTGGAACATGTTACTATAGTACTTACTTTCAGGTGTCTAAATTGCAGCTTCTTCGGCAGTCCCGGAGCTTTTTTTGGTGAATTTTCTCCAAACCCTGCGAGACAAAGAAAACAATTACTTGATATATCAGGAAATGAACAAAGTTGCTGATATGGTGGATAATGATCGATTTAACTTACTTCTCGAGCATTTGAGTCATGTCCGCATAGTCCTGGGGATCTTTTCGTCTCGAGTCTAAGACGGTTAATAGTCCCTGCTCAAGCTTAATCTCTAGGAATATAGTGGAAGCTGCGCACGCATGCATAACTCATCAATTACATTACTATAACCTGGACTAATAAGGGAAACCGAATATGCACAAGACAGTAACACTCACTTGAAGTTGTAAGGAAAGAATATTATATCTTTGTTTTCATTTATTACCAACGATCGTAGCAAGTTGGCCTCGGTATCTTCCGCACGATATTTAACCTCAGTTGCATCTATGAGATTTGTGTTAATGAACCCAATATCACCGATTTGTATTTTATTCAATTCGGCAATCTTCAATCTGAGGATAATTATAAATACATGCAATGAAAGAGCTGACCTATATAGAGAGACTTAATGACAGAAGTAGTACTACTTACAGACAGTAGTAAGTGACCGTTGCTTTATCGAGGACCTTTTGATTGAAAAACTGGAAGAACTCCTCAAATGGAACATTCAACAGTTCAATTCCAACGAGGTCATGCTCCTCTCTAACTCTCAGCATCAAAGTATTCCTCCCCCCAGACTCTCTGCAGGTTTTCATGTACCAATCATGGAATCTTCGCATCATCGTTGTTAGAGATCTTTCATCTTTGACGAGAGGCTTCCCGTATTCGTATTTGTGTTCCTCCACCTCCAAGAACTCATAATGTACATTGTCGGGCAGGTAATCTCCAATATTGCTATAACCGGGCACCATCCTCAGATCATTAGTAGGCACCTTGAGCGGGGGGGACGATTGGTTCGCTTGTTCGCCGAGCTGGGAATTTTTTTCCCAGCTCGTCGTTTTTTTAACCTTTGATCACTGACAGTACTTCCCGACCGCTCCGCTTCGACAAATGACTTTGCAATAATGCGGTCATAGTTGCCTTTCGGCGGAGACTTTGCTGGGTTTTTCAGGGCAGCCAGAGTGCGCTTCGCTTTCACCGGATCTACCTTCTCCTCCGGAGGTGGATGTTTCTTTGCTTTCACCCCTTCAAAGAAGTTCCTCACTTCGGCTCGCGCGATCTTGGCATTCTCCTCTGGGGTCCTCTCGTATGGTAACTTCTCTGGAGTCTTCAGAGAAGGACCAAATCTGTATTGCCTCCCGCCTCTGGCTGTACTGCTAGACGCCGGCAGAGCAGACGGAGCGGCTGCGACTGTCTTCTTTCCTTGCTTACGAGGCGGAGGAGAAGGACTACGATGCACTGGAGCAGCCAGAGCGGCGGCGGGTCTCTTCCGCCCTTGCTGACGAGGCGGAGAAGGAGGAGCCTGGCTGCTCGGGCGCGCCGGCGCAAGCGGAGAAGGAGGCGGAGTGCCGCCATGCGCCGGAGAAGGAGCCTGAGTGCCCTGATCACTCGCCGGAGGAGGAGGCGGAGGAGGAGGCGGAGTGCCCTAACTCGCCAGAGGAGGAGGAGGCGGAGGCATCCAGTTCAGAAGCTTGATGAGCTCCTTCCGCCATAGGCATGGAGTCAATAGACAAGAACCCAGCCAAGTCTCCCCTTCACCGGTAGGGTAGTCAAGCTGGAGGTCCTCAAATCCCTCCGTTATTTCGTCCACCGTCACCCTGGCATATGCTTCTGGAATCGGACTACAGTGAAAAGTTGCACCGGGTTCAGTAGGTCGAACAGAGCCGACATCCGCCTTGACTTTGAAGTTCTGCCATTGCGTCATAAGGTGGCAATGTTGAGACTCCATGATAGCATCCACGGGGTAGCTAGCAGGAGCCGTCAAGACATGCTCTGGCTGAAGCAGCTCGGTGGAAGCCACGCTGCTTCTCCACTGAGATGGCGGGGTAGTTTCGGCAGGTCGCTTGCTGCGAGCTACTTCTCATTCCTCTAGCGGTTGAACCCTTTCGTGCAGCGTCTGAATTTGGGCATGCTCCACTTTTTTCCTCCTCTCCTGGCATTTGTAACCGCCTGCGTCCGGAAAACCAGCCTTCCACGGAACGGAGCCTGGCGTGCCTCGTGTCCGCCCAGGGTGCTCAGGATTCCCGAGGGCCATTGTGAGCTCGTCGTTCTCTCTGTCTGGAACGAACGTCCATTGCTACGCTGCATCGATATAGTGCTTTAGCTTCTTGACTGGTATGTTCATTTGCTCATCCGTCCAAATGCATTTCCCTGATGCAGGGTCCAAGGTTCCGCCAGCCCTGAAGAACCAAGTCTGGCAACGGTCTGGCCAGTTCATTGTCTCTGGTTCGATCCCTTTATCAAGCAGATCATTCTCAGCCTTGGCCCACTTAGGTTGGGCTTTGAGGTAGCCACCTGACCCTGTGCGATGGTGAAGCTTCTTCTTTGCAGCATTTTTCTTGTTTGTCGCCGACATCTTCTTACTCTTTTCCAATGTCTTGTAGGCCACAAATGCGGGCCAGTGATCTCTGATCTTCTCATATCTACCGATGAATTCTGGTGTCTCTTCTTTGTCGACAAACGTTTTCAGCTCATTCTTCCACCTCCTGAATAGGTCTACCATCTTCTTAAGAGCATGAGACTTGATTAATTGCTCTTTAACTGGCTTCTCCGAATCCTCCTCTGGCAGTAGGGTGAAATTTTCCTTCAGCTCAGTCCAAAGATCATCTTTCTACATATCATTGACATAAGACACCTCAGGGTCTTCTTTCTTAGGCTTACACCATTGCTGGATGCTGATCGGGATCTTGTCCCTAACAAGAACCCCGCACTGAGCAGCAAATGCTTCCTTTGTCCGGATGGGTTCAATCGGCATGCCATCGCACGCGATTTCTGTGATCTCAAACCTATCATCCGAGCGCAACTTTTTCTTTGGGCCTCGTCTCTTTACCGAAGTTGTGCTCGATCCGGAGGGCTAGAAAAAAGAAGAATTAGACAAGAGTTAATTAATATGTGTACATACCAAAACAATGAATGCATCAATTAGCTAGTCATCACAGGCTTAACTAATATATTTACCTGGCCGGACTCTGTTCGGTCACCGGAGCCGTCACCATGGGCTCTGTCTTGTACCAGCATTGGGTCACTGGAGCCATCATAATCATGTCTTTCCTCCTCCACTCTTCGGTCACCGTAGCCTGCTTCTTCTTCACCCTGTTCTCCTTCCAGACCATCATTGTCGTTAAGATACGACATGACATCACCTTCGGCTAAGATTATGTCCCACAACACCTGTTCTTGTTCCTCGTCTCGTCCGAACTCCATTGTTTCTGCAAATATTACAACATGGCAATTATTACACAAACATGACAGCATGTGGATATATTAGTGGCAAACATAGACCTAGCTTATTCCGGGTTTGGGGTGGCCTCAGCAATGCTTCAAGGGTAGGGGCGCGGCGGGAGGGGGTAGGAGACCGACATCATTTTTTTCTAGGGTTTGGGTGTCCTCGAGAGTTTTGGTCGAGCGAGAGGGCCGGGGGGTGCTCCCGTGGTATAAGTTATCACGATCGAAGTTATCCGGGAGGGGGTTATATCGAGGAGAAGACTGAAGAAAAAAAGAAGAAAAAAAAGAGGAGAAGAAGAAAGAAATAGAGGAGAAGAAGAGAAAATAGAAATAGAGGCATTAGTACCGGTTCGTGCCACGAACCGGGACCAATGCCCCCATGGGTCCCGGTTTGTTGAGAAAGTAATGAATCACACTCCTTCTGAAGATCTTCATAACTCACTCTTAGCTTCTCAAGATCTTTCTTTCTTTGAAGGATTCATAAGAAAGCTTCTCATGATCAGATAGGAGAGTGTTATGATGAGCTTGAAGATTGTCAAACTTGGACTGAAGTCTCTGAAGATTTTCAGTCAAGATTTTAGTGCGATCCATTTCCTCGCCCAGCATATCATCGCTTTTATCTAGCATATTTTGAACCTTTTCAAGAGCCTTTTGCAGTTTCACAGCAATCTTAGCAAGTTTAGAATAGCTGGGTTTGAGGTTTTCATCAGATTCATCCTCACTAGATTTAGATGAGGGATATTTGAGTACCTTTGAGCCTTTTCCCATGAAGCAATAGGTGGGAGCATAGTCCTCATCGCCGTCATCAGTAGTGTTGGGGAGGTCTTTTTCTTCAGAGTTGAATATGGACTTGCTGACGAACGCGGTAGCAAGGGCTAGGCTCGCCACACCAGAGTCTGACTCCCCAGATTCCTCCTCTTCCTCATTTTCTTCAGATTCAGCCTCAGAATCCATTTCCTTGCCAATGAATGCTCGAGCCTTCTTGGAGCTGCTCTTCTTGTGAGATGAGGACCTTGAGGGTCTTGATGATGAGGACTTTGAGGATTTCTTCTTCTTCTTTGAATCATCAGAACTGTAATCCTTGTACTTCTTCTTCTTCTTCGATTCCTTTTCCCACTGAGGACAATCTTGAATGTAGTGTCCAGGTTTTTTGCATTTATGGTAGGGTCTCTTATTGTAATCATGGGATGAGGAATCTGATCTCAAGTCGCCACCTCTTGAGGATTTACCAAAACGACCACGTCTTGAGAACTTTTGAAACTTCCTCACGAGCATTGCTAGCTCCTGGCTTAGTTCTTCAGGGTCACCAAGGCTGCTGTCAGAATCTTCACCATCAGATTCGAATACTGCCTTGGCCTTCAGAGCCCGTGATCAACCATAACTTGGTCCATAGAGATCTCTCTTCTCAGCAAGCTAGAACTCATGAGTGTTTAGTCTCTCGAGGATATCAGCGGGATAAAGTGACTTATAGTCTCCACGTTCATGTATCATCAATGCCAAGGTATCAAATGAGGAATCAAGCGATCTCAGCAATTTCTTCACCACCTCATGATCAATGATGTCAGCGGCACCAAGTGCTTGAAGCTCATTTGAAATGTCAGTGAGGTGATCGAAGGTTTGCTGAACATTTTTATTGTCGAGTCTTTTGAAGCGGTTGAAGAGATTTCGAAGAACGTCAACTCGAGAGTCACGCTGTGTTGAGACTCCCTCATTGACCTTGGACAGCCTGCCCCAGATAAGCTTAGCTGTCTCCAGAGCACTCACTCTGCCATACTGCCTGAGGGAGTCCTGGATTAGGGGGTCTCCAGACAGCCGGACTATCTCCATTGGCCGGACTGTTAGACTATGAAGATACAAGATTGAAGACTTCGTCTCGTGTCCGGATGGAACTCTACTTGGCGTGGAAGGCAAGCTAGGCAATACGTATATGGATATCTCCTCCTTTGTAACCGACCTTGTGTAACCCTAACCCTCTCCGGTGTCTATATAAACCGGAGGGCTTTAGTCCGTAGGACAACAATCACAACATACAATCATACCATAGGCTAGCTTCTAGGGTTTAGCCTCTCTGATCTCATGGTAGATCTACTCTTGTAACACCCATATCTTCAATATTAATCAAGCAGGACGTAGGGTTTTACCTCCATCAAGAGGGCCCGAACCTGGGTAAAACTTCGTGTCTCTTGCCTCCTGTTACCATCCGGCCTAGACGCACAGTTCGGGACCCCCTACCCGAGATCCGCCGGTTTTGACACCGACATTGGTTCTTTCATTGAGAGTTCCTCTGTGTCGTCGGTGTTAGGCTTGATGGCTCCTAGTATCATTGATAGCGATGCGGTCCAGGGTGAGACTTTTCTCCCCGGACAGATCTTCGTATTCGGCGGCTTTGCACTGCAGGCTAATTCGCTTGGCCATCTGGAGCAGATTGAAAGCTATGCCCCTGGCCGTCAGGTCAGATTTGGAAGTTTGAATTACACGGACAACATCCATGCGGACTTGATCTTCGACGGATTCGAGCCACAGCCGGGGGCGCCGCACTATCGCGATGGGTATGACCTAGCTCTGCCATCGAACGGTACCCCAAAGGCCGTGCCCGCATCAGCTCCAACCCTTAGCTCGGAGCCAGCTGCGCTAATCGAGGACGGGTGGCTAGACACCACCTCAGGGGCTACAGTCTCAACGGCAATCGAGCCGAACACCAGCATCATCCTCTGCGCAGCCCGTGACTCCAAGGTGCCGGACTCTCCTCCGGACCCCGAACCATCCGCGCCCCTGCCAATCGAATCCGACTGGGCGCCGATCATGGAATTCACCACTGCGGATATCTTTCAGCACTCGCCCTTCAGCGACATTCTGAATTCACTAAGGTCTCTCTCTCTCTCTCAGGAGAGCCCTGGCCGGATCATGGCCAACAGGACTGGGATGCGGACGACGAAGAAATTCGATGCCCACCCACCACCCACTTTGTAGCCACTATCGATGATTTAACCGACATGCTTGACTTCGACTCCGAAGACATCGACGGTATGGACGACGATGTAGGAGACGAACATGAACCAGCACCTATAGGGCACTGGAAAGCCACCTCGTCATATGACATATACATGGTGGACACACCCAATGAAGGCAACGGCGACGAGATAGCGGAGGATGACCCCTCCAAGAAGCAACCCAAGCGCCGACGTCAGCGGCGCCGCTCTAAGTCCCGCCAAAGCAAAAGTGGTGATACTGGCACAGGAGATAATAACACTCCGGATAGCGCCGAAGACAACGAAAACCCCCTCCAGCAAGAGTTAGATCAGGAGGATGAAGGAGCCAGCTCTCCTCAGAGAGCGGCCGGCGGAGAGGTGGAGGATGACAATTACATGCCCCCCTCCGAAGACGAGGCAAGCCTCGGCGACGATGAATTCGCCGTACCAGAGGATCCCGTCGAACAAGAGCGCTTCAAGCGCAGGCTTATGGCCACGGCAAATAGCCTGAAGAAAAAGCAGTAGAAGCTTCAAGCTGATCAAGATCTGCTAGCTGACAAATGGACTGAAGTCCTCGCAGCCGAGGAATATAAACTCGAGCGTCCCTCCAAGAGTTACCCAAGGCGCTGGTTACTACCCCGACTGGAGGAAGAAGCGTATGATATGGCTGACCGGCCACCTCGTGGCCGCGATAGAGAGGCATTCCTGCCGAAAGCTCAGCCCCCACCCCAACGCCATCCAAATAAAAAGGCATGGGGAGATACGCCAGACCTGCGAGACATATTGGAGGACAAAGCAAAGCACTCAAGATCGATCTATGGATCACGAGGGCACACCACTCTACGAGATGGTAAACGTCACGCCGGATACAGTAAAAGCAAATCCGGCCGGGCCGAACACAGAGGGCAGGACCCATATGAGCTGCGTCGCGATATAGCCCAATATAGAGGCACCGCACACCCCTTATGCTTCATAGACGAAGTAATGGAACATCAATTCCCAGAAGGTTTCAAACCTGTAAACATTGAATCATACGACAGCACAACAGATCCCACGGTATGGATTGAGGACTTCCTCCTCCACATCCACATGGCCCGTGGTGATGACTTACATGCCATCAAGTATCTCCCACTAAAACTCAAAGGACCAGCACGGCATTGGCTTAATAGCTTGCCAGCAGACTCCACTAGCTGTTGGGAAGATCTGGAAGCCGCATTCCTCGACAACTTTCAGGGCACTTATGTGCGACCACCAGACACCGATGACTTGAGCCACATAATTCAGCAGCCAGAAGAGTCGGCCAGGCAATTCTAGACTCGGTTCCTTACAAAGAAAAACCAAATCGTCGACTGTCCGGATGCGGAGGCCTTAGCGGCTTTCAAGCACAACATTCGAGACGAGTGGCTAGCCCGGCACCTTGGTCAGGAAAAGACGAAATCTATGGCAGCCCTCACGACGCTCATGACCCGCTTTTGTGCGGGAGAAGATAGCTGGTTGGCTCGCAGTAACAACATATCAAAGAACCATGGTACCTCAGATACCAAGGACGGCAACAGCAGGTCACGTCGCAACAAGCATAAGCGCCGCATTAACGGCGAAAGTACTGAGGATACGGCAGTCAATGCTGGATTCAAAGGCTCTAAACCCGGTCAGCGGAAAAAGCCATTCAAAGAAAGTACGCCGGGTCCGTCCAGCTTGGACCGTATACTCGATCGCTCGTGTCAAATACACGGCACCCCAGACAAGCCAGCCAATCACACCAACAGGGATTGTTGGGTGTTCAAGCAGGCCGGCAAGTTAATCGCCGAAAACAAGGACAAGGGTCCGCATAGAGATGACGAGGAAGAACCCCGGCAGCCGCACACCGGAGGACAGAAGAGGTTTCCCCCGCAAGTGCGGACGGTGAACATGATATACGCAACCCACATCCCCAAGAGGGAGCGGAAGCGTGTGCTCAGGGACATATATGCGCTGGAGCCAGTCGCCCCGAAGTTCAACCCTTGGTCCTCCTGTCCGATCACCTTCGATCGTAGGGACCACCCCACTAGTATCCGTCACGGCGGATTCGCCGCACTGGTCCTAGACCCAATCATCGACGGATTTCACCTCACTCGAGTCCTCATGGACGGCGGCAGCAGCCTGAACCTGCCTTATCAGGACACAGTGCGCAAAATGGGTATAGACCCCTTAAGGATCAAACCCACAAAGACGACCTTTAAAGGCGTCATTTCAGGCATAGAGGCCCACTGCACAGGCTCAATTACACTAGAAGTGGTCTTCGGATCCCTGGATAACTTCCGAAGCGAAGAGTTAATCTTCGATATAGTCCCGTTCCGAAGTGGTTATCACGCGCTGCTCGGATGAACCACATTCGCTAGATTCAATGCGGTACCACATTATGCATACCTCAAGCTCAAGATACCAGGACCTCGCGGAGTTATTACAGTCAATGGAAACACAGAGCGCTCTCTCTGAACAGAGGAGCACACCGTGGCCCTCGAAGTAGAAGCGCAAAGCAGCCTCTCAAGGCAATCTACCAGTTCGGCGTTTCAAAGCCCAGACACCTTCAAGCGCGCTCGGGGCAATCGGCAAATAGACCACCTGGCGCGATCTGAGCTCGTGTAGCAATATGACGGCCACCTCAATCCCAGCCCAACGACGTTGTTCGTGCCGCACGTACATAATTACGCATTAAAAATACCATGGGCACAGATGGGGAGGGGGGGCACAACTACGGCACACCCCAAAACGCGGCCTAAACCGCACCAGGGGCTTCCCGTTTGGTTATTTTTCTTTCTCTTTCAGGACTTCAATCTCTGGAAACACTGTCCGGCAGCTCTATTGCCGAACACATGATACAGCAACCAAGGAGGCCGACAACTACGGCATTCCCAGGTGGATTATAGATTTCATATAATTCCTCAGCTCGCCCTTGGAAGGGACATAGTCCTACTCTTTTGCTCATTACACTATCTGTATCACTCTGCTTTGATGCAATTTTTTAATATACAATGCATGACATTACGACTATTATCGCATTTCTGTTATGTGTATACATATCTATGTGTTCATTAATGACGCCTAGCAACCGTACACTCTGGTACGACCAATGCACCAGGGGCTTACATACCCACAATATGGTGTGAAAAGTCCAAACACTTTCACAAGTTCGGCACCCCGAACTTACAGCATTATATGCATCAGCTCCGAATCATGTCTTTGGTCAAATGTTGGGTTTGCCCGGCTCCTATGTTTTGGTACCTTACGTTCCGCTCTATCGGCTAAGGTAGCGCTAGGAGAACTACTGCGATTGTGCCCTAGTTCTGCCGGGCCGAGCACCTTAGTAGAGAAAACTAAAACTGACTGTCATGATAAGGCGATAGACTGGTTGCTGTTCGGTGAGGTTTTTCGAGTCCCTAAAGACTTATGCCACTTAGGGCGAGGGGCCGGCTCCGTCCGGCTTACAGGCGTGTATCGCGCCCCGAATTCGGCCTTCCGAATACCAGGGGCTTCGCCGAAATTTAAAATTATAGAATTCTATGGCTAAGTGAGAGTGTAAAGCATTATTAGTCTGGTTGCCTTGTTCGTTGTGCTGAGCACCTCCCTCGAAGGACCCAAACATGGGAACAAGAGTGCTCAGGTTTATCCCGAACACCCCAGCACTCGTGGTATGGGGGCAGAAGCCGAGGACTAGCCATCTCTCAAATTGGATAAACAGACAAACAGAAGGTAATATTTTAAATTCACACAAGCGTTGCATAGCGCATATGAAACAAGTTTTCATCTCACAGGATAAAAAACGAGCAAGTCTCATTCAAATATTACATTTTGCGAACACTCATCCGCGATAAGACGGGCGCCCGGCAGAACACCCTCGTAGTACATCTCGGGGTGGCGGTGCTCCTTACCCTCCGGCGGCCCCTCCTTGATCAGCTTCACGGCATCTAGCTTGACCCACTGCGTTTTTACACGGGCGAAGGCCCGGTGTGCACCTTCAATGCAGACGGATCGCTTGACGACCTCCAGCCGTGGGCAAGCATCCACAAGCCGCCTCACCAGGCCAAAGAAGCTGTTCGGAAGGGCATCACCAGGCCACAACCGGACTATGAAGCCCTTCATGGCCTGATCGGCCGCCTTATGTAGCTCGGCCATCTTCTTCAGCTGGTCACTCATCGGCACCGGATGTTCGGCCTCAGCATACTGAGACCAAAACAGCTTCTCCGTTGAGCTTCCATCCTTGGCCTGGTAAAATTGTGTGGCATCGGACACACTGCGGGGCAAATCTGCGAATGCTCCTGAAGAGCTCCGGATTCGGGTAAGTAATCGGTAAATTACTTTTAGATGCCTGCTTTGCGTATAGAAAGCCTTACCCGCCGCTATCTTCTTCATCGCGTCGATCTCCTGAAGGGCCTTCTGGGCCTCAGGCTTGGCATTCTTCGTGCTTTCACGGGCCGCGGCAAGCTCAGACTCTCGTGTCTTCAATTCAAGCTCCAACACCTCGTGCTCCGTCACGAGAGCCTGGAGCTCTTGCTGCACCTCGCCCACCCGAGCCTCGTGCCTCTCTCGCTCGGTGCGCTCCTGGGCCACCTTCGCTTCGGCCTGGGACATTGCTTGCTTCAGGGTCGCCACCTCGGTCGTGGCCCATGGAAAACATACAATGATCCTGTCATTTAGCAATCACGTCCTTTTTCTCATCTATATACGGGGTATTACTTACCCTTGTTATCCTCGAGCTGCCTCTTAGCAAGGCCGAGCTCTTTTTGGGACCCCTCGAGGGCCTCCTTCAGTACAGCGACCTCCGCAGTCAGTGCAGCGGACGCCAGCAGCGAAGCCTGCATATGCATATTGACATACTTATATTAGACTCCTGCGATGTTATTTGATCCTCTATTCGGCTTTTCTTTGTGAACACCGAACAAAGCATCAGGGGCTACTGTCTATGCGCTAATATTTCTGCTACATTTTAAAACACTTACCTCGAAGCCTGTTAGAAGGCTAGTACAGGCTTCAGTCAATCCGCTCTTGGCGGACTGAACCTTCTGGATCACCGCACTCATGATAGTGCGGTGCTCCTCCATGATGGAAGCGCTGCGAAGCGCTTCCAACATAGTGTCTGGCGCCTCTGGATGGACAGAGGTCACCGGCACAGGCATCTCACCCTCCTTAGAAGGGGACCGCCTACCCGAGCTCGGAGCTGTTGGAGGGTCCGGCACGGTGTTCGGCTGAGGGCCGAACTCAGAGCTCTCGGGGACCCCGTCCCCTCGGCTCCCGGAGTCCGAAAGGTCGCCTTGCGGCGCCTCCGGGACTGTCCCCCCTCGATCCGGTGCCTCTTGAGACAGCACCTCGATATCGTCGGCTAGATGAGGGGAGGTGGCCGTCGGGACTGGATTGCTATCCATGTCCGATGCACCCAGGGAGCCGTCCAAAGATACCTCGATATTGGCTCGGGGCGGCCTGCACAATTGAGTTCGGCGTTAGGGAAAGCAATGCGACAAAGGAATCCTATGTGTTACTTTGGTATCCGAATACTTACGATCTCCCCTAGGGCTTGGCCCTGGGCAACCACTCTTCTTCACTTTCGTCGGCGGCGGTGGAGCTGTCCGGAAGGAGCGTCCTTCCCTTCTTGGACCCTCTGGCCTCCCCAGTTGGGGCGACCTTCCTTTTCTTGTCTCCCCCAGTCGGTGGGGGAGCCTCTTCTTCCTCTTCCTCGTCTTCGGGGGAAGAGTGCGCCGCAGACTCGTCGGACGGTGAGTCCGATGACACCTGGCGTCGGGAACTCTTTCGAGCTCCCTTGGCCTTCTGGGTCTTCTCCGGCACCTTATAACAAGCCGGAGTCAGCATCTTCGTCAGAAGAGCATCTGCGGGGCCTTCGGGCAAGGGAGCCGGACAGTCGATCTGTCCGGCCATCTTCTGCCAGTCCTGTCAAAATTACGGGAGTTTAGATCCCGCATAGAATCAATCTATATAGAAAACAAGTATCCTGTGAAAGGCAAAACAACTTACCGCACTGGCGTGGCGCTTCACGCTGAATCCGCGATCCTCAGTAATGGGGGGAGGGACCGCGGCGCCCTTGAACAGCACCCTCCAGGCATCTTCATGAGTCGTGTCGAAGAGCCTGTTCAGAGTTCGGTGTTGTGCTGGATTGAACTCCCACAAGGTAAACTCCCGTTGTTGGCACGGGAGTATCCGGCGAACGAGCATAACCTGGACTATGTTGACAAGCTTGAGCTTCTTATCCACCATGTTCTGAATACATGACTGGAGTCCGGTCAGCTCTTTTGAATTACCCCAGGACAGGCCCTTCTCTTTCCAGGAGGTGAGCCGCATGGGGATGCCAGATCGGAACTCGGGGGCCGCTACCCATGCGGGGTCGCGCGGCTCGGTGATATAGAACCACCCCGATTTCCACCCATTTATGGTGTCCACGAAGGTGCCCTCGAGCCATGTGATGTTGGGCATCTTGCCCACCATGGAACCTCCGCACTCCACCTGGCGGCCGCTCACTACCTTCGGCTTGATGTTGAAGGTCTTCAGCCATAAGCCGAAGTGGGGCTTGATGCGGAGGAAGGCCTCGCACACGACGATGAATGCCAAGATGTTGAGGATGAAGTTCGGGGCCAGATCGTGGAAATCCATGCCGTAATAAAACATGAGTCCTCGGATGAAGGGATGGAGAGGGAATCCCAGTCCGCGGAGGAAATGGGTGAGGAATACCACCCTCTCATGGGGCTCCGGGGTGGGGATGAGCTGTCCCTCATCTGGGAGCCGGTGCGCGATATCGTCGTGCAGGTATCCGGCTCTCCTCAATTTCTTGACGTCTCCCTCTGTGACGGAGGAGACCATCCACTTGCCTCCCGCTCCGGACATGGTTGGAGAAGGTTGAGATGGAAGTGAGGACTTGGGTGCTAGAGCTCGAGTGTGCGTGAGCGGATGAGCAGAGGAGGAAGAAGGCATGGATAGGAAGGGGAATCCTTATCCCTTTATATGGGCGGACAAAATTAAATGTTCCCACTTGCCTAGTAAAACTCGCTTATCCCCCAAGCGCCGCAATTGATGGTGCGGTTGGGTTACCCACGCCCGTATTGATGAGAATCCCGTAATAAGGAGACACGATCTCTGCTTTGACAAGACGTGTCGAAAAACTGCCTCGCATTATGTGCGGGGCTCGTTAAAAGAAACAGTTCGAATAGTCACCGGGCCATGACATGACGTCATGCTGTCAAAACAAGCCAGCAAAATAGATCTGCGAAAAAACATTATTCTCTCTACGGTGAAATGTGGGACTTATTTTGCAGGGTCGGACACTATCCTCGTATTCAACTTCTTCTGTAATGTATTCGGAGAAGGAACCCGCCTTGCAATGCCGAAGACAACTGCTCGCCGGACTCGTCGTCATTGAAGCCTGGTTCAGGGGCTACTGAGGGAGTCCTGGATTAGGGGGTCTCCGGACAGCCGGACTATCTCCATTGGCCGGACTGTTAGACTATGAAGATACAAGATTGAAGACTTCGTCTCGTGTCCAGATGGAACACTACTTGGCGTGGAAGGCAAGCTAGGCAATACGTATATGGATATCTCCTCCTTTGTAACCGACCTTGTGTAACCCTAACCCTCTCCGGTGTCTATATAAACCGGAGGGCTTTAGTCCGTAGGACAACAATCACAACATACAATCATACCATAGGCTAGCTTCTAGGGTTTAGCCTCTCTGATCTCGTGGTAGATCTACTCTTGTAACACCCATATCTTCAATATTAATCAAGCAGGCCGTAGGGTTTTACCTCCATCAAGAGGGCCCGAAGCTGGGTAAAACTTCGTGTCCCTTGCCTCCTGTTACCATCCGGCCTAGACGCACAGTTCGGGACCCCCTACCCGAGATCCGCCGGTTTTGACACCGACACTGCCCTTTGCTCAGATGGCCACATATGATATTCTTCACTTGAGAGTCGAGTTGCTTGAATCTCTTCACATCCGCAGCGTTGATGGTGGGAGTGACAGAGGGAACACCATTCCTCACAACGTACTAGAGATCGTTATCAATTGCCTCAATATGCATGCGCATCTTATTCTTCCAGTAGGGGTAGTCCGTCCCATCGAAGGTAGGACACCCAGCAGAAACCTTGATCATACCTGCGGTCGACATAACTAAAACTCTAGGTGGTTAAACCAAAATCACACAGAACAAGGGAGTAACTTGCTCTGATACCAATTGAAAGTGCGTTATATCGACTGGAGGGGGTGAATAGGCGATTTTTACGAAATCTTCACTGAGGAATTTCAGGGTGAGGAAATTCCTAAGTGAAGAACTACTTGCAACAGAATAAGTACTCAGAATTAAACATAACAGTGCATGAGCATGGTCTTCATGATGAAATGAAAACAAGTACAGAGTACAGAAAGCGTAAACACGGGATAACACAGGATGAGACAAACAGACTGAAGAAATTGAACTGAGGAAATAGAGGAAGTCTTCAAACAGATATGAACAAGCACTCAACACATAAATGAGGAAATGGAAGGGTTGAGGAAATGGAACCAGGTGGCTTGGTGAAGACAATGACTTGGTAGACCAGTTCCAACTGCTATGACAGTTGTACGTCTGGTTAGGGCGGCTAGGTATTTAAACCTGGGGACACACAGTCCCGGACACCCAGTTCTGAACACGCAGTCCATAACACTCAGTCCTCACCTTATTCCCCTTGAGCTAAGGTCACACAGACCTCGCCCAATCACTCGTGGTAAGTCTTCAGGTGACTTCCAAACCTTCACAGACTTGGTCACTTGGTGATCCACAATTTCCTCTTGGATGCTCTAGACCATGACGCCTAACCGTCTGGAAGATGCACAGTCTTCAAAGGTAACAAGCGTCGGATCCACGCAGGATCAATATCTTCAGTGATGCTCAATCACTTGGGGTCTGTAGGTGTTTGGGTTTGGGTTTTCCTCACTTGATGATTTTCACTCAAAGTCCTCGGAGGATGGGATGCTCTCAAATGACGAGTGTCAGTTTCTCTCGGAGCAGCCAACCAGCTAGTGGTTGTAGGGGGCGGCTATTTATAGCCTAGGGAGCAGCCTGACATGATAAGACATAAAAGCCCTTCAATGATATGACCGTTAGGTGGGTAGATATTTTGGGACAGCTAGCGCATAGCACAGCAACGGTCGGAATTTTGGGTAGTAAAATCCTCAGGGCTATCATGTTCCTCACTGTGTAGGCGATCTGCACTGGTGAATTCCTAACTCCTCAGTCAGAACAAATTCCTCAGAGACCAGAAGAACTTCATCTCTGTCATTGAAGAATATGACTGAACTGTATGAGATTTCCAATGGCATCACTCGAAGGAATTGGTAGGTGTAGGATTTTGAGTTGAGCATCACATGGAAATTTTTCCTTAGTATTTCCTCGACCCCCTTTAACAATACGGTGTTTCCTATGACTCAAGAAAGAGAAAATGAAACTAGGAAAACAAAAGTCTTCACGCTTCATGTTCCTCGAATGAATACCACATCTTCAGGATCACACCAATTTCTTCACTTTCAAAGTCTTTAGAAAGTCTTCAGAAATCCAAAGTCTTTAGTCGAAGAACTTCATTTTTAGGGGTTGACTTTCTCTGTAAATATCACACTCCTCATAGACTTATGTACCTGTGTACACTCATAAACACATTAGTCCCTTAACCTATAAGTCTTCAATACACCAAAATCACTAAGGGGCACTAGTTGCACTTAAAATAGTGTCAGGACTACGGATCAATCTCTCATTATGGACCACATTGTTGGATTTTTCTCCTCTCTTTTAGGGCCCAAACAAGACTCTAGCCTCACCTTTTCCTCTGATTTTTGGGATGCTGATAGTAGGATATCTTCTGGTGAAAATGCAGACTTAATGGTCCCCCTATCTGATGAGGAGAGTTGGAAGGTGATTAGCTCGGCCAACTCGAACGCTGCCTCGGGGCCTGATGGTTTCTCTATCCCTTTTTTTAAGTTCTGGCCACAGTTGCGGGAGCTCGTCTGTAAGATCATCCAAGGTTTTTGTCTGGGGGCGGTGGACATCTCTCGTCTTAATTATGCTATTATTACTCTCATTCCCAAAGTCAAAGGAGTTGAGCTGATCTCGCAGTTCCGACCGATTGCTCTCATAAACAACTTCGCTAAGTTTCCTGCTAAAGGGTTCGCTAGGCGCCTCTCCCCCATTGCTCATCGTACCATTAGTCCCTTTCAATCTGCCTTTATTAAAGGTCGATTCATTTTGGACGGGATCCTGTGCTTACATGAAATTGTGCACAACCTCAAAATTCGTAAATCTAAAGCGCTGATTCTTAAGCTTGATTTTGAGAAGGCGTACGATTTGGTGAGTTGGCCTTTTTTGAGAAGGGTTCTGTTGGCCAAAGGGTTTGATGGGCCCTTTGTCCACAGAATCATGCGGTTGGTCTCGGGAGGCCACACTGCAATTTTAGTGAATGGCCAGGTTAGTAAGTATTTTGGCAATGGTAGGGGCCTAAGGCAAGGTGATCCTGCCTCTCCCATCTTGTTTAATTTTGTGGCGGACGCCCTATCTCGTATCCTCTCCAGAGCAGCTAGCCATGGGCATATCTCTCCGGTCATCCCTCATCTTATCCCTGAAGGGGTTACTCATCTTCAATATGCAGATGATACTATTATTATGGTCGAGTTGAGTGACTCCTGCCTCGCTAATCTTAAATTCATTCTCCTCTGCTTCGAAGCCATGTCGGGTCTTAAGATCAATTTTGCGAAGAGTGAGGTTATTGTCACTGGTGTGGATGACAGTGAAGTTGTGCGGGTGGCTCGTCTTCTTAACTGTAAGCTAGGATCCTTTCCTTTCAAGTATTTGGGCCTCCCCATATCCCCGGACGTGCTTAATGCGAAGGAGTTTCCCCCGGTGGTTACTAAGGTGGGTAACAGGGTCCTGCCCTGGCGTGCGAGGTATAATACCAACGTGGGTAAAGTTGCTTTGATCAATGCATGTGTATCCTCCCTTCCCATGTTCTTGATGGGCTTTTACCTACTCTCGGGAGTTACACATGTTTGCTAACTCTCGTGGTGGTTCTCAGTATTGGAAGGCCTTGGTGAAAGTGAGACCTCTTTTCCAGGCTCACGTTAAATTTGTTGTGGGGGATGGCTCCTCAATTAGATTTTGGCTTGATTGGTGGTGTGGAGATTCACCGCTCTCAGTGACCTTCCCCACCTTATTCTCTTATTGCCCTGACCCAGGTATCTCTATTGCGGAGTTGCCTGCCCATGGATGGAACCTGGACTTTCGCCGTTCCTTGTCGCCTGAAGAGTTTGAAGATTGGCAATGACTTACTGCCTTCTTCCCCACGCTCTCGGCGGATCGGGACTCGGTGATTTGGCGGCATACTGCTTTTGGGCGTTTTTCTGTTAAATCGTTGTATTCTAAGCTTATTGGTGGCACTCCTACTAACCGTTTCTCTCAAATCAAGAAGGCACGGATCCCTCCTAAAGTTAAGATTTTCTTATGGCAAGCTTTTAGGGGTCGGCTGCCTTCGGCTGACCAATTTCGTAAGAGAAATGGCCCGGGCTCTTAGTTTTGTGCTCTATGTGGCGACTTGGAGGATACGACTCATATCTTCTTCCACTGTGTCTTGGCTAAGCTCATCTGAAGTTGCGTTAGAGAATGGCTTCATGTTTCCTGGGATCATGCGTCGTTCTCTGAGCTTCGGGCTCTGGCTAGTAATTTATCAGGAGTCACCAGACGTATCTTTTGGGTGGGCCTCGGAGCTTTGTGTTGGTCCCTCTAGACGACTAGGAACAAATTTACTATTGAGCATGTGTTTCCAGCTAAACCTGCTAATTGCTTATTTAAATCATGTGTTCTCTTGCATCAGTGGAAATTATTGACTAAGGTGGATGACCAAGATGCGCTTTCTGGGCTGATCTCCAAAGTTCGGTCCTCGGCGTCTAATTTAATGCAGACAAGAGCAGGATGCTTAGTTCGATTGCGCGTCGTTGCTAGTTTCTTTTGGGCAGCGAACTTCCGGCTTGCGTGTCGTGTAATGTCTAGGGAGCCATGTACCCTTATTTTAACTTTCCTCGCATGACCCATGGTTGGGGTCTGGCTGGTTGTGTGTTTCGAACCCTTGTGTGTTTGCTACCTGCCTTATGGCTTTATTTATAAAGTCAGGCGTATGCCTTTTCTTTAAAAAATAACATTTGGAAGCTTCGTAACATAATAATATCCAATGGAGGATACAATAACACGTAACATCCACCATTCTCAAGTAAAAAAACAGAATATCCACATTCCATATTTTACTCATAAATAAAACCCACCATCCATATTGTGATGATTCACCTTCTCGTCTTGGTGATTGGTGATCAATTGCATATATTGCATTTATTTGCAGTAATTATTTCAATTGTTTTTTTAGTTGGTAATTAGATCCTGTACATAGCCACGCCTGGCCAGTTGATTTTGTACAGTTGTAATGACATTAAATAAGGATTGATTCACTACTTTACTATTTATTTGCGGAAAGGATCATGAATTCATAATTTTCTCACCACAATTAGAGCCTCCTTTTGGGCGCACTTTCTATGTGTATCCTTGAGTCGTACCCACCACCTCTATATAACTAGTAGAAGGCCCGTGCATTGCTACGGGCAAAAGCCGAATAACCATGAGTTGCATCGAATAATAAAAATAAGAACAGATTGATCAAATTATTCGTTTTATTTAGAAATACACGTTAAGCACGGTGGCATCCAGTTTTCATCATAAGATGTCATCCAGTTTTCATCATACAACGGCAAATACGAACTCTCTTCCACTCAGCCTGTAGGTGGGACAACCTGCAGTTGCCCTGCCACATATGTCCACTTATTTAAGTGAGATTAAGTGGGCTACCCACATACTGTATGTGGTATTATGTGGGCTGCCACATACCCACATAATTCATGAAACATGAAAATACAAAACTTGAGATGTAAGACAACTTAACACAAAGGCACGTAAGACTAGATTGAAGTATGCGCCGTACTCTTTAGGGAGTTCGGCCTCCGTCCATTCGGCGACAAAGTCGGCCAATACTTGCGACTTAATGGCTCGTCGAGGTTTGTATGTTATGTCGAACGGGAGGAGCTCAATATCCCATTTGGCAATCCGGCCCGTAGCGTCGCGGTTGTTTATAATATCATTAAGTGGCACTTCCGAGGCTACTGTAATCGAACACTCTTGAAAGTAGTGTCGCGGCTTCCGGGATGCCATGAATACCGCATAGGCTATCTTTTGATAATGTGGGTACCGTGATTTGCATGGAGTGAGGACAGTGGATACATAGTATACCGGCTTTTGAAGAGGGGATTTATGTCCGTCAGCTTCTCGTTCGACGACGAGCACTGCGCTTACAACTTGATGGGTTGCCGCAATGTACAACAGCATTGGTTCGCCGATGTTTGGCGCGGCCAGGATTGGGTTGGTTGCCAAAATGGCCTTTATTTCTTCCAATCCGGCCGTGGCAGCGTCTGTCCACTCAAAGTGTTCGGTGCGCCGGAGGAGGCGATAAAGGGGTAAAGCCTTTTCTCCTAAGCGGGAGGTAAAGCGGCTTAGAGCCGCCACATATCCTGTTAACTTCTGAATTTGTTTGAGGTCTGTTGGGGTAGCCAACTGTGACAAAGCTCGGATTTTGGCCGGGTTAGCTTCAATACCTCTACTGGAGACAATGAAACCCAGGAGCTTTCCGGCTGGTATGCCGAAAACGCATTTTTCCGGATTGAGCTTGATGTCGTATGTTCGGAGGTTGTCGAACATGAGCCTCAAGTCGGCTATCAAAGAGTCGACGTGTTTGGTTTTGACGACCACATCGTCTACGACGACCACATCGTCTACGTATGCCTCTACTGTTTTGCCAATTTGTTTCTCCAGACATGTCTGAATCATGCGCTGATATGTTGCGCCAGCGTTTTTGAGCCCAAAAGGCATTGTGTTGAAACAGAAGGGATCGTATGGTGTGATGAATGCCGTTGCGGCTTGGTCGGACTCTGCCATCTTGATTTGGTGGTAACCGGAGTATGCGTCAAGGAAACACAATGACTCGTGTCCTGCGGTAGCATCGATAATTTGATCGCTGCGGGGGAGGGGGAATGGATCCTTTGGGCAAGCTTTATTGAGGTCCTTGAAATCGACACAAAGGCGCCAGGATTTATCCTTCTTTGGTACCATCACCAGGTTTGCTAGCCAGTCCAGGTGTTTTATTTCTCTCATGAATCCGGCCTCCAATAACTTGGCTAGTTCCTCTCGCATGGCATGTCTCTTAGGTTCGGAGAAACGCCGAAGAGCTTGCTTGACCGGCTTGAATCCCTTTAGGATATTGAGGCTATGCTCGGCCAGCCTGCGTGGGATTCCTGGCATGTCTGAGGGATGCCAGGCGAATATGTCCCAATTCTCATACAGGAACTCTCGTAGTGCGACGTCCACGGCGGGGTTTAACTATGCCCCGATGGAGGCTGTTTTTGTAGGGTCCGTTAGGTGGACTTGGAATTTGACTATTTCATCCGCTGGTTTAAAAGAGGTGGACTTGGATCTCTTATCGAGTATCACGTCGTCCCTGTCCACTGTGGAGCGTAGCGTGGCTAATTCCTCGGTCGAGAGGGCTTCGGATAATGCCTCGAGGGCCAGTGCGACTGTTTTGTTTTCGACGCGGATTGATGTGTCCGGATCACTAGCGAGGATGATGATTCCGTTGGGCCCGGGTATTTTGAGCTTCATGTACCCATAATGGGGTACGGCTTGGAAGATCGTGAACGCCTCACGTCCTAAAAGGGTGTGGTATCCACTGCTGAACGGGGCCACTTGAAATGTAATTTCTTCCAACCTATAATTCTCTGGCGTACCGAATACCGCATCTAGTGTTATTTTCCCAGCGCATCGTGCCTCCCGACTAGGTATGATTCCCCTGAAGGTTGTGCTACTTTGCTCAATGTGGTTCCAGTCTATTTCCATTTTTTGAAGAGTTTCCTCATAGACGAGGTTTAATCCGCTGCCGCCGTCCATGAGTACTTTGGTGAGTCGAAAGCCGTCCACAATTGGACTGAGGACCAGTGCGGCTGGTGCTCGGGCTGTTCGGAATTTAGGTTCATCACTAGCATTGAAGGTAATAGCCGTATCACTCCATGGATTTATTGCTGATACGTGGCAGATTTCGGCCATGTTGCGGAGTGTTCGCTTGCGCCTATTATTTGACGCAAAGGTCTCAAAGACTGTTAACACCGTATTGTTATCCACGGGATGGTGCTCTGTGGCATTTGGGATAAGAAGATCCTCACCACTTTTGGCCACCTGCCGGAGTATCCAACATGCTCTAAGGTTGTGCGTTGGTACTGTATCCGCTGTACTATGAATTTTGCAGGGTCCGTTAAGCCATCCCTCCAATACGGTTTCATGCCCTGTAGAGGGTTTTTGTTTCTTTGCAACTAGCTCGGGTGTCTTACGATAGTGCACCCTTTTACTTCGGACTGGGTGTGTATTCGGAGCCGGATTATCCCAAAATTTTGTTTCGGTTTTCCAGACATTTTCCATTGCACAGTACTTTCGTACTATGGATGCCAAGTCAGCGAAGCGTGATATGTCACGGCAACTTAAGGCGTTAAGGATTCCCTTATCCTTGCAATTATTGCAAAAAAGTGATACTGCATCTTCCTCGCGACAGTCCTTAACCTTGTTCATCACAAGGAGGAATCTGGCCCAATAATGATGTACTGTTTCATGGGGCTCTTGCCTGATGTGGGAAAGATCGTTTATGTCTGGGTGGGTGGGTGGATTTGAGTCCGAACCCCAACCCCATCTGAGACCCAGGGGCCGAAGAGTTTCCAATCTTGGAAGTTCGGGTTCTGGAGTGTTACCCAATAAGTCTGGCCCGCTGCCTGATTCTAGGTTCAGGGCTTGGGTGATGTCCTCCCGTAAGCGGGTATCCGGCTCGGAGAGCTCAGGAATCCGGACATAGTTAGTCCTCAAAATAGAGGAAGAGTTGCCGCATTGTTCCTCCACCACCGCAACGTGATGGGTGACCGATGGAGAGTTAATCTCCCTTTGATCGGGTTTAAGCCCAATCCGATCATAGTCCGTAGTGACTCCCAAGGCAGCCCTGCGATCCAAGAGTTCGTTTAGGGAAGAGAGCTCCATTGGATCCATCTGCTCGGCGACTTCCGAGCCGACGTGGAGGCTGTTTTTGATGACCCGAGAAGTCATCATCGGTGTAGCGGCCGAACAGGCAGTCATGACGAAACTGCCTAGCCGGAGAATTTGGCCGACAGCCAGAGCTCCCCGGCGGTAATGTTTCTTTTAACAACGAGATGAGGCATCCTTCCTAACGGCGATGTCACAGAGGAACTCTCAATGAAAGCACCAATGTCAGTGTCAAAACCGGCGGATCTCGGGTAGGGGGTCCCGAACTATGCGTCTAAGGCGGATGGTAACAGGAGGCAGGGGACACGATGTTTTACCCAGGTTCGGGCCCTCATGATGGAGGTAAAACCCTACGTCCTTCTTGATTTATTCTTGATGATATGAGTATTACAAGAGTTGATCTACCACGAGATCGGAGAGGCTAAACCCTAGAAGGTAGCCTATGGTATGATTGTCTGTCGTCCTACGGACTAAAACCCTCCGGTTTATATAAACACCGGAGGGGGCTGGGGTTACACAAAGTCGGTTACAAAGGAGGAGATATACATATCCGTATTGCCTACCTTGCCTTCCACGCCAAGTAGAGTCCCATCCGGACACGAGACGAAGTCTTCAATCTTGTATCTTCATAGTCCAACAGTCCGGCTAAAGGATATAATTCAGCTGTCCGGATACCCCCTAATCTAGGACTCCCTCAGTGGGAGTGACAGAGGGAACACCATTCTCCACAACATACTAGAGATCGTTATCAATTGCCTCAAGATGCATGCGCATCTTATTCTTCCAGTAGGGGTAGTCCGTCCCATCGAAGGTAGGACACCCAGCAGAAATCTTGATCATACCTGCGGTCGACATAACTAAAACTCCAGGTGGTTAAACCAAAATCACACAGAACAAGGGAGTACCTTGCTCTAATATCAATTGGCAGTGCGTTATATCGACTAGAGGGGGTGAATAGGCGATTTTTATGAAAACTTCACTGAGGAATTTCAGGGTGAGGAAATTCCTAAGTGAAGAACTACTTGCAACGGAATAAGTACTCAGAATTAAACATAACAGTGCATGAGCATGGTCTTCATGATGAAATGAAAACAAGTACAGAGTACAGCAAGCGTAAACACGGGATAACACAGGATGAGACAAACAGACTGAAGAAATTGAACTGAGGAAATAGAGGAAGTCTTCAAACAAATATGAACAAGCACTCAACACATAAATGAGGAAATGGAAGGGTTGAGGAAATGGAACCATGTGGCTTGGTGAAGACAATGATTTGGTAGACCAGTTCCAACTGCTATGACAGTTGTACGTCTGGTTAGGGCGGCTAGGTATTTAAACCTGAGGAACACAGTCCCGGACACCCAGTTTTGAACACGTAGTCCAAAACACTCAGTCCTCACCGTATTCCCCTTGAGTTAAGGTCACACAGACCTCGCCCAATCACTTGTGGTCTTCAGGTGACTTCCAAACCTTCACAGACTTGGTCACTCAGCGATCCGTAATTTCCTCTTGGATGCTCTAGACCATGACGCCTAACCGTCTGGAAGATGCACAGTCTTCAAAGGTAACAAGCATCGGATCCACGCAGGATCAATCTCTTCAGTTATGCTCAATCACTTGGGGTTTGTAGGTGTTTGGGTTTGGGTTTTCCTCACTTGATGATTTTCACTCGAAGTCCTCGGAGGATGGGATGCTCTCAAATGACGAGTGTCAGTTTCTCTTGGAGCAGCCAACCAGCTAGTGGTTGTAGGGGGCGACTATTTATAGCCTAGGGAGCAGCCCGACATGATAAGACATAAATGCCCTTCAATGATATGACCGTTAGGTGGGTAGATATTTTGAGACAGCTGGCGCATAGCACAGCAACGGTCGGAATTTTGGGTAGTAAAATCCTCAGGGCTATCATGTTCCTCACTGTGTAGGCGAGATCCGCACTGGCGAATTCCTAACTCCTCAGTCAGAACAAATTCCTCGGAGACCGGAAGAACTTCGTCTCGGTCACTGAAAAATATGACTGAACTGTATGAGATTTCCAATGGCTTCACTCGAAGGGATTGGTAGGTGTAGGATTTTGAGTTGAGCATCACATGGAAATTTTTCCTTAGTATTTCCTCGACCCCCTTTAACAATACGGTGTTTCCTATGACTCAAGAAACAGAAAATGAAACTAGGAAAACAAAAGTCTTCACGCTTCATGTTCCTCGAATGAATACCACATCTTCAGGATCACACCAATTTATTCACTTTCAAAGTCTTTAGAAAGTCTTCAGAAATCCAAAGTCTTTAGTCGAAAAACTTCATTTTTAGGGGTCGACTTTCTCTGTAAATATCACACTCCTCATAGACTTATGTACCTGTGTACACTCATAAACACATTAGTCCCTTAACCTATAAGTCTTCAATACACCAAAATCACTAAGGGGCACTAGTTGCACTTAAAATAGTGTCAGGACTACGGATCAATCTCTCATTATGGACCACATTGTTGGATTTTTCTCCTCTCTTTTAGGGCCCAAACAAGACTCTAGCCTCACCTTTTCCTCTGATTTTTGGGATGCTGATAGTAGGATATCTTCTGGTGAAAATGCAGACTTAATGGTCCCCCTATCTGATGAGGAGAGTTGGAAGGTGATTAGCTTGGCCAACTCGAACGCTGCCTCGGGGCCTGATGGTTTCTCTATCCCTTTTTTTAAGTTCTGGCCGCAGTTGCGGGAGCTCGTCTGTAAGATCATCCAAGGTTTTTGTCTGGGGGCAGTGGAAATCTCTCGTCTTAATTATGCTATTATTACTCTCATTCCCAAAGTCAAAGGAGTTGAGCTGATCTCGCAGTTCCGACCGATTGCTCTCATAAACAACTTCGCTAAGTTTCCTGCTAAAGGGTTCGCTAGGCGCCTCTCCCCCATTGCTCATCGTACCATTAGTCCCTTTCAATCTGCCTTTATTAAAGGTCGATTCATTTTGGACGGGATCCTGTGCTTACATGAAATTGTGCACGACCTCAAAATTCATAAATCTAAAGCGGTGATTCTTAAGCTTGATTTTGAGAAGGCATACGATTCGGTGAGCTGGCCTTTTTTGGGAAGGGTTTTGCTGGCCAAAGGGTTTGATGGGTCCTTTGTCCACAGAATCATGCGGTTGGTCTCGGGAGGCCACACTGCAATTTTAGTGAATGGCCAGGTTAGTAAGTATTTTGCCAATGGTAGGGGCCTAAGGCAAGGTGATCCTGCCTCTCCCATCTTGTTTAATTTTGTGGCGGACGCCCTATCTCGTATCCTCTCCAGAGCAGCTAGCCATGGGCATATCTCTCCGATCATCTCTCATCTTATCCCTGGAGGGGTTACTCATCTTCAATATGCAGATGATACTATTATTATGGTCGAGTTGAGTGACTCCTGCCTCGCTAATCTTAAATTCATCCTCCTCTGCTTCGAAGCCATGTCGGGTCTTAAGATCAATTTTGCGAAGAGTGAGGTTATTGTCACTGGTGTGGATGACAGTGAAGTTGTGCGGGTGGCTCGTCTTCTTAACTGTAAGCTAGGATCCTTTCCTTTCAAGTATTTGGGCCTCCCCATATCCCCGGACGTGCTTCATGCGAAGGAGTTTCCCCCGGTGGTTACCAAGGTGGGTAATAGGGGCCTGCCCTAGCGCGGGAGGTATAATACCAACGTGTGTAAAGTTGCTTTGATCAATGCATGTGTATCCTCCCTTCCCATGTTCTTGATGGGCTTTTACCTACTCTCGGGAGGTACACATGCTGGGTTTGATAAACACCATGGGGCTTTCTATTGGAACGCTGCTGATAATCGTCGCAAATATCGTTTCGTTAAGTGGAAGCTGATGTGTAGACCCAAAAACCTTGGAGGGTTGGGTATCATTAATACTTCCATCATGAACCAATGTCTTATGATTAAATGGTGGTGGAAAATTATGAGTAGTGGGGATCTTCCTTTTTGGCTCTCCTTACTTAAGGCAAAATACTTTCCTCTCTCTAACCCGATGTTTGCTAACTCTCGTGGTGGTTCTCAGTATTGGAAGGCCTTGGTGAAAGTGAGACCTCTTTTCCAGGCTCACGTTAAGTTTGTTGTGGGGGATGGCTCCTCAATTAGATTTTGGCTTGATTGGTGGTGTGAAGATTCACCGCTCTCAGTGACCTTCCCCACCTTATTCTCTTATTGCCCTGACCCGGGTATCTCTATTGCGGAGTTGGCTGCCCATGGATGGAACCTGGCCTTTCGCCGTTCCTTGTCGCCTGAAGAGTTTGAAGATTGGCAACGACTTACTGCCTTCTTCCCCACGCTCTCGCGGATCGGGACTCGGTGATTTGGCCGCATACTGCTTCTGGGCGTTTTTCCGTTAAATCACTGTATTCTAAGCTTATTGGTGGCACTCCTACTAACCGTTTCTCTCAAATCTGGAAGGCACGGATCCCTCCTAAAGTTAAGATTTTCTTATGGCAAGCTTTTAGGGGTCGGCTGCCTTCGGCTGACCAAATTCGTAAGAGAAATGGCACAGGCTCTCAGTTTTGTGCTCTATGTGGCGACTTGGAGGATACGACTCATATCTTCTTCCACTGTGTCTTGGCTAAGCTCATCTGGAGTTGCGTTAGAGAATGGCTTCATGTTTCCTGGGATCATGCGTCGTTCTCTGAGCTTCGGGCTCTGGCTAGTAATTTATCAGGAGTCACCAGACATATCTTTTGGGTGGGCCTCAGAGCTTTGTGTTGGTCCCTCTAGACGACTAGGAACAAATTTACTATTGAGCATGTGTTTCCAGCTAAACCTGCTAATTGCTTATTTAAATCATGTGCTCTCTTGCATCAGTGGAAATTATTGACTAAGGTGGACGACCAGGATGCGCTTTCTGGGCTGATCTCCAAAGTTCGGGCCTCGGCGTCTAATTTATGCAGACAAGAGCAGGATGCTTAGTTCGATTGTGCGTCGTTGCTAGTTTCTTTTGGGCAGCGAACTTCCGGCTTGCGTGTCATGTAATGGCTAGGGAGCCATGTACCCTTATTTTAACTTTCCTCGTATGACCCATGGTTGGGGTCTGGCTGATTGTGTGTTTCGAACCCTTGTGTGTTTGCTACCTGCCTTATGGCTTTATTTATAAAGTCACGCGTATGCCTTTTTTTAAAAAAGAACATTTGGAAGCTTCGTAACATAATAATATCCAATGGAGGATACAATAACACGTAACATCCACCATTCTCAAGTAAAAAAAACAGAATATCCACCATCCATATTTTACTCATAAATAAAACCCACCATCCATATTGTGATGATTCACCTTCTCGTCTTGGTGATTGGTGATCAATTGCATATATTGCATTTATTTGCAGGAATTATTTCAATTGTTTTTTTAGTTGGTAATTATATCCTGTACATAGCCACGCCTGGCCAGTTGATTTTGTACAGTTGTAATGACATTAAATAAGGATTGATACACTACTTTACTATTTATTTGCGGAAAGGATCATGAATTCATAATTTTCTCACCACAATTAGAGCCTCCTTTTGGGGGCCCTTTCTATGTGTATCCTTGAGTCGTACCCACCATCTCTATATAATGACATTTCTCCAAGCATGTTGTACTCTCCATCGTCTTCATATTTTCGAAATGTTTAGAGTAACTAGTCTAATGTTGCCGACAATTGCTCTTTGCATCTTTCTTCTTGCACATCAAGGCTTCGGATCAAGGCTGAGGCCTACTATCCAAGAGGTTAGTGTTGTAGTGCAGAATTACAACATGGTGCATTCTTTGTAGTAGTATATCAAAGTGTCGTCTAAGATTTCTGTAATATCATAAATCTGATTATGCCAAGGTGTGTTTCTTTAGAAAAATCAAAAGGAAAACAAGTGTGGCTTCGACTAGTCCGCAATTTGGCAGAAAGATCGCTAGGAAGTGACCAGGAAATTGATATATATGTATATGTATATATGAAAAATTGATCCTTATGGTTGGCGGCGGCAACTCGACTTATCGAGGCGCAGCTTGTTTGATGTGTTAATCCATGAACATGTAAGGTGCTTAATAAAATAAAATATGTTTTCTTAAACATCATGTGCTTATCTCTATAGCACTGATGTCTATTTATGCGTATGTCTTCTTCTATAAATAAGCACCGATGCACCCTCCCGGTCTTCACCAGATCTGCTGCCCCGTGTAGTCACGGCAGCTAGTGCCAGTGGTTGCTTGCTAGCCGCCCACAGTAAAAAAATTTGAAGGGAAGCCGCCCACGGTATTCCCTGTGGTGCTTCCTTTCTCCGGCCTACCCCTTGATTTCATGGAAGGATTGGTCGTTTGTCTATCTCAATTAACAAAAGTAGTGTTGTGGTATACACTCTTAGCAGTAGTTACTACTAGAGTTTTTGCTAGTCTCCTACTCACAAGAACAGTTTTGCTAGTTATTGGTTCTATTTTAATCCGCCGCTACTTTTGGACTACTACCCTACTAAAGACCTGCTTACCATTTTTGCTTCAAGGTAAACGATCCATTAGTGAAAGGTTTGCCATATGCTCCAATCAAACAAAATCTGACAAGCTTGAAACCAAACTCCCACGGGACAGCACATCCTCTGGAAGGACCAGGCCCAGAAGAAGTTACATATGTGAGTTGCGCTTCTAGATTTTCATTTCATCATATAAACGTCAATCCCGTTTACCCTTTTACTTACTTGCAGCACTTAAAACTGGCCAACATAATGTTTTGTTTTCCAAGCGGACCCTTAAGTGAAAGGTCCAAGTATGATGACAGTATTGTTAATCTCAAACAACTAGCAAGTATCATTTTGAATGAGATACTAACAAGTTATCATGGCTTGGCTATTTTCAATTGTAATTCAGATTCTCTTTCAGATAATTAAATAAATGCAGGTCTTGATCTGCAGAATATTAACTTCCATACTTGTAACTTTACATTTATATCTTTGTACGTACTTTGACTGTTAATTTCATGCATTGGAATACTTGTGTTTACTAGAATTTCTTGTAGAAATAGATTGAAGAAACTGTGAAAAGACTGGGTGTTTATTTTCAAGCAATCTGGTTATCGTTTTAAATAAGAGTTTGGGTCTCTGTTAACTCTAAAGAGTCACTTGAAATATTGCTAAGAAAAATCTGAGAAACATAGAAGGTGCGAAATCATTTTGACATTATGCTTGCAGCAGGTTGTGTGTGCAAACCTTTGTAAAAAGTAATACTAGCAGTGCACCGTGAAAAAAAAAGAGTGCACTTACATTACAGAAGATGTGCAGCACAATCTTTTATTATATTTTTCTCTATTATCTTTTTGGAAAAAAAATTAGCAAGTGAACTTGTTCTACCACTGTTCATATCTGCTTACACAAGTAGCAACTTTCAGTAGGTACGCTTTAACCATTCACTTCAAGGTTCCGGGGGAGTGGGTGAAACTTATGGCAGTCGTTGTGCTATGGATGCACGTCATTGTCAATGCCTTACTTCCACCTTTTTCTTTTCATAGAAAAACATTTTTCCTGACAACAAAGAGCTGTCTTGAAATAACTTGAAATTGTTGCTGGTTTCATCTTTTAACTAATACTAATACAATCTTAGTCTATGATATACTCCTAGTTCATTTATTTCTCTGATTGTTATTAACTTGCAGATAATTGCACACCAAACTTCTGTTGGGGGCCCTAATGATAATTACTATGGATTACAAGCCATCACGGACGTGTATGGCCACGACCTCAAAACTGGCCAGTTGAGTGCTACGATAATTTGGGTTCATCATACTGGTGATGGCTCAAAATCAAGTTTGAATACGATTCAAGTTGGATGGCATGTAAGCAATACTTTTATACTTTCCTTCATGCATAAGTTTTTAATTCAAAATTTTCATCATGGAACTAGTAGTTCAAAGATCATTAAACTCAATTAGAATGTATATAACAACATAAAAATGTAGAATAGTTATAATTGTGCACTGTGAAAGAAAATGCTTTTGCCCTCTAGCATTTTGTGTTGTCAATATGAAACAATGACCACTGGGAGAAAATTAATGGCTCTATTTAGAAAGCTAAACTATGCATCGGTTGTCAAACTAGGAAGAAGAATATTGTCATGGGACATTTTCTCATTTTTTAGGTTGCTTTGTCTCATCTTCTCCATAGTTTACTTTTGAATGCGAGGCTATGTTTTCCTTATTTGTAGCCTTTGTGCAGATTCACCCAGAACGCTATGGCGACACTCGTACTCACTTGTTTGCCTATTGGACGGTATGTAATATTAATTTTTTGCATTAGTATCTTAAAGTTAACCCTGGATAAAGCATATAGTTTCACTTACTAACATGTGAGTATTTATGCCACAGAGGGATGGATATGAAACAACCGGGTGCTTCAACATGGATTGCCCTGGTTTCATAACAGCAAAAGGTGCTACAGTGAGTCTAGGTGCAATCATAGATCCAGTTTCCGATCTCAATGGTGGGAGCCTACAAAATGTCACTCTAAAATTGTTGAAGGTAAATTTGCTGAATTGTTCATGTAGTTTTGAACGCATTTTTGTTATTTTATTTCTGCGATGACAAATTCTCATGAAACGCAACTAGAATATTAATTTATACAGCAATGACATGAAACAATATTGAAGTCCTCGTTCACAGTGAAGTGTCGTATGAGAGGGGAGGGTTATTCTTGTGCTTTAGTGATGGAGTTTTTTTTTCTGTTAGGAGAAGACAAGTGGAGATTGGTGGGTGTACTACGGCTTCAATAGTGTCCCTACTGCGGTGGGCTACTACCCAAGCTCATTGTTCACAAACCTAGCAAAAATTGCAAACACGGTCTCGTTTGGTGCCTATGTGAGCGTTGACAGGGCGCAACCAACACCTCCGTTGGGCAGTGGTGCCTCACCAAATGATGGCCAAGGCCACGCTGCATCCTTTAGCGACATGCAAACTATTGATGTGGATGGGACTGGCAAGCCTATCATGGAAGACTTGCCCAGCGTTGCCAAATGTTACTCGATTGCTCCTGTGTCTCATGGAAAGTTCTTTTATGCTGGACCGGGAGGATGTGCGTAATATTGTTATGTACTCTCTCCATTTCTTTGTAGTCTACGTATAAAGTTTGGTCAAAGTCAAGCTTTGTAAAGTTTGATAATTTTATATTAAAAAATATCAACATTCACAATATGAAATCAATATTATTAGATGCATCATGAAATGTATACTATATAGTTTTAGTATTGTAGATGTTTATATTTTTTATATAAATTTGATCAAACTTTGTGTAGTTTGACTTTGATCAAATTTTATAGAGTAAATGATCCCTACCTCCAACAAAAAAAAAATTCTAACTCACATAACCAGCACCTGTTTGGTTCCTGAGAATTAGAGATGGGGAATGGGAATTGAGGGGTGAGGAGATTAGAAGTCCACTGATTGGTTAGAGGGGTTGGAAAATTACATCAAAAGAGGGATGTGAATTGAGAGCCAATTTCCACTATTTTCCTCATGGGGGGTTGGGTCTGACAATTTGTGAGCAGGCATCAATCCCGGGTTAATTCCATGATGAGTTATCATCCGGTGCCCTTCATCCAAGGGCTGGCAGCAAAGCATGCTGCTTGCATTTATTCGCGTCATTCACCTTGCATGCAGGTTGCGTCTATTGGGGCTCTCTCTGTCTCTCTCTCACACATACAGAGCAACAAGGCATGCAAGAAAAAAATTAGTCAGAAAATTTCGCAAGAGAATCTGTGTTTACACGAAAGAATTGTAAGAACCCTTTTACATTGCGTGCGTAATAGTAGGCGTGTGACGCGCACTGCTTGCCTGCCGCCAAAAGACTTCCCGCGCGATCTTCCATTTCTACAGTAATTTTCCGCAGGATCTTCATTTTTCACGCGATCATCCATTCTAATTTCACGGGACCCCTGGCCCAGATATACGAATGGCCTGTAGTTTTCGTTCGCTAGTTGTTGACAAAATGCACATGCATGATTAAATGCTTTAGTTGTGCTAGCATAGGCAGGTTTTTTTTAAAAAAACATCAGTACAGACACAAGCGCCAGCGTAGGCAGGCTATAAGTTCATGGTTATGCATAGGCTGAGTAGTACTAACTGCCCGAGCGGTCAAACATATGTACTCCCTTCATTATTATTTACTCTGTATAATAGAGTTGAGTAAAGTCAAACTTTCTAAAGTTTGATCAAGTTTATAGAAAAGAATATAAATATTTATCATAACAAATCTATATGATGTGGAAGTACATTCAATAATAAATCTAATGGTATTGATTTGTTATTATATATGCTAATATTTTTGTCTATAAACTTTGTCAAAGTTCATAAAGTTTGACTTTGACCAAAACTAATATGCAGAATAAATAAAAACGAAGGGAGTATATAGCATTGAAATACGCTATTTCAGTGATAATTAATATGAGACGAGGTAGCACAATGGTACTACGCGAATGAATTATACACCGGGATGGAGAAAGTAAGACGTTTTTGAATATTACGATAGTGTCAAAAAACGTCTTACATTTTGGGACGGAGAGAGTAGAACATTAACGCCCGACATCCATGACTAGGGGGGAGATGGGAAGATGAAAAAAGTGTGTGGCCAAACCCTGAAGCCAGGTGCTTTGCAGAACAAAGTGTTTTCCTTTCGAGTATGTGGCGACTAGAACCCTAGCCGCCGCCAGGAGAGGTCAGCCTGTCGGCTCTACAAGAGGGGGAGGGGGTCACCGGATCCCGTGCGTGCGGATCGGGTAGCTTTAGGTTTTAGGACCCTGGTAGCTTAGGCTTTGGATTGTTCACACTAATAGAGAAATGGCTAGACACAACTTAAATTCGTGACGTGTCATTCCCAATCCACAACATCGCTATATCTTCTAAATAGTGGTGCCATCGGCATTTTTCGTACGCCATCACTATTCCTTTACTGGTGGCGTTAGATTCTTTTTTCACACCACTTGTATGTGGAACACATCACTTTGACCAGGCGCAACTTACCGTTGACATGGGAAAACCAGTCAACGCCTCCATTATGGGATTTCTTTGTAGATCTGATAAGGCGGTAGTCCTACACGTCTTGTAATTGCAAATTGTAGCTATGGCTAGATAATACAATAAAATTCAAAACTAAAACCCTAAATATGTCTTCTCCATG
The DNA here is from genome assembly GCF_056163025.1 of Triticum urartu. Lineage (NCBI taxonomy): Eukaryota > Viridiplantae > Streptophyta > Magnoliopsida > Poales > Poaceae > Triticum > Triticum urartu. Next base: position 46,632,665 of record NC_141873.1, on the reverse strand, counting down.
CCTGCCACGCATACGAGCCCACCTCTTGGGCCTTGGGTGTTGGTGCATGGCCTTTTATTCCTTTGCTCGGGTGAGAGAAATGGGAGCATATTTGCTAAACATATTGGGGACCTCCTATATGTCGCTCGTTGCGGCAAAGAGTCGGCCTTTCGCACAGTGCGGCACACTTGGACCGAGCCCAATTGCGGTGACACGGGTGGCACCGCATTAGTGACGTGAAAAAAAAAACACTGAAGAAGGAGCGCATGGGCACCGAGATTTGAACAGACGACCTTGAAGCAGGTTGCGCATCGAGCTAGCCACTGCAACAGACAAATTCTGGTGTTTGATTGGCAGCGCCAAACTTAAAAAAAAACAGAGGCAAAACTTAAACACCTGGTAGCACAAATTCGAATAAACAAAATTATGTGAGGGATCGAACCGAGATCCTATTGCTACAGAACAACATCGCTAGGCACCATCATTACTGGGATTAGGTGTGCAAAATGGCAACCAGGCGTATATGAACTATAAGCGGCAAACACATTAAACTTATTTTGAAATTTGAAACCTGATTTTCATTTCGGAAAAAGTAAATATTTTCAGGAACATGAAGATTTTCTAATTTCCGAATTTTTTTATAAAACATAGAACATTTTGTGAAACCCAAAGATTTTTTGAAAAAAGAACAAATTTCAAAAGGAGAAGATTTTTTAAAATTACGAATTTTTTTGAAAACTAAACATTTTTTGAAAAACAACAACAAAAATTAATAATGCAGATATTTTTTGAAATTATGAACAATCTTTTGAAAATGCAAACATTTTTTGACAAACAAGAAAAAAAATGCAAACATTTTTTGAAATTACGAACAAAATTTTCAAAATGCAAATGCCTTTTGAAATTCCCTGAACCATTTTTGAATTGGTAAACAGATTTTGAAAACATGAATTTTTTTTATTTGTGAAAACATTTGGAAAGTAAAATACCAGAATATTTTTTAAATTTGTGAAAAATATTTCAAGGCGAACATTTTTTAGATCACTGGAACATTTTTTGATTTTGCGAACAAATTTTGAAAAATGATTTTTCTTGAATTTGTGAACAAATTTTGAACGTGGGAACATCTTTTGAAATTCCGACACATTTTCTGAATTCGTGAACAAAAAATAAAATGCGACCATTTTTTAATTTGAAATTCTAAACTTTTTTGAATTTTCGATCATTTTTTGCAAACTAGAGATTATTTCAAAATTCTAGTTTTTTCGAATAAGTGAGAAAAATTTCAAAACAGGAACATTTTAGAAAAAATATACAATTTTTTTTAATGTGAACAATTTTTAGATTTCTGAAGATTTGTTGAAAAACAAAAATTAGAACGAAATAGAAAATGAAATAAAAGAGAAACGAAACAAAGGAAAAAAATGAAAGAAAAAGAAAAAAGGTAAACAAAAAAAAGAAACAGGAAGAAAACGAAAAAGAAAAAAAGGCATAAAACTGCTTTTGGAAATTCCCTTACGTTCTAGGAGTAGATGGTTCCTTAAACCAGAAAAAAACAACTAGAATCCTAGAACATTTCCAAAACGGGCCGGAACTGTAGCACTTTCTTTACTAATTATTGGGCGGGGCCATGTCGGTCGCTCTGTGCGAATGAACGACAATCTGCCGCATTGTGGTTTTCCAACATATTGGTCATACAAACAGGCATGAGGCGTGTGACACCCTTCGTTGGCATGCACACATAGATGACAAGAACATGCATGTGGGAGTGGGACCCTCCTTTGCATGCATAGTTTGACATGCACATTTGCGACAATCTGGATGGCGTACATACACCCAATCACATATGTGTCTACATAGATATTACATGGATACACACGCGACATCTAGTTTTATTATTCACAAGACTTTTTTTTTGAACCAATCTGTGGTTGGATGGTTATAGGGACAATGGTATCTCCGGCCTACAAGGGTTCAAGTAATAGTGCTCGCATTATTTTTGGATTTATTTCAGGATTTCCGGCGATGCGTTTTTAGTAAGAGGAGACGTTCCCGTCGACGGCGAGGCGGCTATGGTGATTTCGTAAATCTCAAAATGATATACCGGCTCAGTCTCTCGAAGGTGCTCATAGAGGTAGGGTGTGCACATGTATGTCCATAGAGGTGAGTGTATGCACGTATGTATGAGCGCTTGTGTCTGCACTATGTTACAAAAAGACACATTTTTTATCAATACTCGTATCTTGACATGCTGCTTGTACAAATACTCCACAATTATATCCCGCAAAAAAACAAGTACTCCACAATTCTGCATATAATAAAAAAGGGGTGTTGTATCTTTTTCTTTACTAATAAGATAGTACATAAAACTATTAGTATTAGAATTCACCTCAAAAGCATATCCATGTGTAATATTGGTCTTATCGTAGGTAATCATGTCCATATCATTCTTTTTTTCTTGAAAGCAAAGCCGTTCTTGGCGTTGTTTAATCTGAAACATGGCTAACAACAGAGACAAGGTATACATGTTATAGATGTATATGTCATCCATTTGAATTTCCCTGCATTATTGCAAAAAATGACGCGACCATACATGAATAATTGTCATGTCATGTGAAATTTAATGCAAAAAATGTATCACAATGAATGATCCAACAAAAAATATTGCAACTCAGTTTGCCGATATAAGTGAAGCTTGTATTCATATCATGTAAATTGCAATGCTTATCATTAAATCATCCCAACATTGGTGAGTAATATTGAATTGTTTCAGAAATACATGCTACAACATTCTTCAATAAGCAATCATGCAACAAGCCAATCGACATATAAGCATCACCAAGATTGGAGGTCATACCAAATGAATAAATATTGGCATTTTAATGTTCTTTTAAAGCTAGCAAGATCATCACATGAGATGCAAATTCTATGCCGCAAAAAATCATTGTCAATGCAGTCTTGTTCAATCAAGTTAAAAGTAAGAGTTGGCTTTAATTTCGTGGGTGCAGTTAAATCAATGAGGGAATAGATTCAACAATAGGTGCACCCAAAAAAGTAACTATTTCAGTTGTTTGATCACACGATAAACTCAAATCAGTAAGATAATCTAAAATAGGTGATGTGATCAAATCTTTGGCAATTACACTTATCTCAACACACCATGTATCTAAACCAACAGGACATTCACCAATTTCATGTGGAGTAAGAAAATCAGGACATGTATTATTACCTTATACTCCTCGTTGATATGAAGTAAGAACGGTCGGTGGCGGCGCCTCATAAACTCCGAGTGGCGCAATCATAGTTGGTGGTGCGGCAATCATAGTTGGTGGTGCAGCGGTGGAAGTAAACTTTTTTGACGGGGATTCCATCGCACACTTGTTCGTCGTGCGTGCACGTCTTCTTATTTTCTATTCGACTTTACAGGCAAGACAAAACAAATCGTCGACGGAATATAGTTCTTCATGCACTATTATGTCTTGTATATCATGGTTTAAACATCTTCAAAATCAATTCAGAAAATCTTCTTTGCGTTCTTCTAATCCACAAGGAAACAAAGTAGTACAAAAATTATGATAGTATTCTTCAACATTGTTATTGTCTTGTGCTAAATGTCGCAATTTTCTAAGCAAATCACTATTATGGTATGAAGGAACAAATCGGTTTCAGATAACAAGTTTTAGAGCTTTTCAACTAGTAGGTCTATTAAAAATATTTTCCCTACAATAATTTCTCCACCAAACTAAAGCAAAACCGATAAAACTTTTAAAGACATCATTTATTTTCTTATGCTCGGAAAAATCATGGCTACCAAAGATTTCTTCTACCTTCATTTCCCAATCAATATACGAATGGAGGTCATATTTACCCTCGAAATTTGGCAAAGAGGTATCCTGATGATGTGTCTTTCTACCATGATGTACATCTTGTGACAGTCGTCCTACCGTCTGTGGTGGATAAGAGTAATTTGTATCATATGGCAAGCCGTCTTACACAATAGGCGCAGCCCCAACATATGGAGTGGGGGCCCTGTTTTTTTCGTCCAGGTGAGGCCTGTCGCACAGACCTCGGTCGTCGTGGCACCAATCGCACTCCCTCGGAAGACTTTCGTCGTCCGAGTACGACATTTCCTATGTTCATAATTCAAATATTAAACTTACAATTAAATCTTATAGGACTCATATTGACATGAAGATTTGGCTGGTCTCACCTCGAGGTCGGAGGTGGGTCGGTGACGGGGACGACGGCGGGGATGATGGAGGGGCTCCTAGATTTCTGCAAAAACAAAAACCCTATAAGCTATCAACTAATCAAATGCATACACCTTGCATAGTGCTCTGCAATTTTAGCATTCAAAGTAGGAGTACTTTTCCAATTTGAGCATTCAATAAGCAAAACCAAATCATAAAATAAAGTAGTATTCAAATTAGCATGCATTCAATTATAAGCAAAATTACATCATCTCTTGCGTCCGTACATCGTCGAATATTTCACTAATACACCTCAAATACTATCATACATATAGCATCACTAATACAGCTAGCTAGAACCGTAGCGCCCGACGGGTATCGGCGCGGGCCGTGGACACCCAAAAAGAAGGAACCATCACAGGATCATAGCTCGAACCTGCCCTCTAACGCAACCATGTAGCGACGGACGTGCTCGTCCTCCTCGCTGACACGGTGACGTACCACCTCCGCGGTGTCCGGAAGCCTCGGCACCGTCACTGGCCCACGCGACCGCCACCAAACAAGGATCGGGTCAACGATGGGCTGGCTCCTCACCAACCTACGCCCCCGGAAGGTAGCACCCCCAATACCAGCCCGGCGGAGCCCAGTCCCGGACATGGCCCCTCTGATCAAGCCGGCCTCCTCCGCCGAGTCGACGACTGATGTCTACTACACAACCTTCTTCTTGTAGACGTTGTTGGGACTCCAAGTGCAGAGGTTTGTAGGACAGTAGCAAATTTCCCTCAAGTGGATGACCTAAGGTTTATCAATCCGTAGGAGGCGTAGGATGAAGATGGTCTCTCTCAAGCAACCCTGTAACCAAATAACAAAGAGTCTCTTGTATCCCCAACACACCCAATACAATGGTAAATTGTATAGGTGCACTAGTTCGACGAAGAGATGGTGATACAAGTGGTATATGGATAGTAGATATGGGTATTTGTAATCTGAAAATATAAAAGAAAAGGTAGCAAGTGATAAAAGGGAGCATAAACGGTACTGCAATGATAGGAAACAAGGCCTAGGGTTCATACTTTCACTAGTGCAAGTCCTCTCAACAATAATAACATAATTGGATCACATAACTATCCCTCAACATGCAACAAAGAGTCACTCCAAAGTCACTAATAGCGGAGAACAAACGAAGAGATTATGGTAGGGTACGAAACCACCTCAAAGTTATTCTTTCCAATCAATCCGTTGGGCTATTCCTATAAGTGTCACAAACAGCCCTAGAGTTCGTACTAGAATAACACCTTAAGACACAAATCAACCAAAACCCTAATGTCACCTAGATACTCCAATGTCACCTCAAGTATCTGTGGGTATGATTATATGATATGCATCACACAATCTCATATTCATCTATTCAACCAACACATAGAACCTCAAAGAGTGCCCCAAAGTTTCTACCGGAGAATCACGACGAAAACGTGTGCCAACCCCTATGCATGGGTCCATGGGAAGAACCCGCAAGTTGATCACCAAAACATACATCAAGTGAATCACGTGATATCCCATTGTCACCACAGATACGCACGGCAAGACATACATCAAGTGTTCTCAAATCTTTAAAGACTCAATCCAATAAGATTACTTCAAGGGGAAAACTCAATCCATTACAAGAGAGTAGAGGGGGAGAAGAAACATAAGATCCAACTATAATAGCAAAGCTCGTGATACATCAAGATCGTATCACCTCAAGAACACGAGAGAGAGAGAGAGAGAGAGATCAAACACATAGCTACTGGAACATACCCTCAGCCCCGAGGGAGAACTAGTCCCTCCTCGTCATGGAGAGCACCGGGATGATGAAGATGGCCACCGGAGAGGGATTCCCCCTCCGGCAGGGTGCCGGGACGGGTCTAGATTGGCTTTCGGTGGCTACGGAGGCTTCTGGTGGCGGAACTCCTGATCTATTGTGCTCCCCGGTCGTTTTAGGGTATATGGAGATATATAGGAGGAAGAAATACGTCAGGGGGGCCACGAGGGGCCCATGAGGGTGGAGGGCGCGCCCAGGGGGGTGGGCGCGCCCCCCTGCCTCGTGGCTTCCTCGTTGATCCCCTGACGTGCACTCCAAGTCTTCTGGGTTGCTTGTGGTCCACAAATAAGTTCCATGAAGTTTCAGGTCAATTGGACTCCGTTTGATTTTCCTTTTCTGCGATACTCTAAAACAAGGAAAAACAGAAACTGGCATTGGGCTCTAGGTTAATAGGTTAGTCCCAAAAATCATATAAAATAGCATATAAAACATCCACGGTTGATAATATAATAGCATGGAACAATAAAAAATTATAAATAAGTTGGAGACGTATCAGCATCCCCAAGCTTAATTCCTGCTTGTCCTCGAGTAGGTAAATGATAAAAACAGAATTTTTGATGTGGAATGCTACGTAACATATTAATCATGTATTTCTCTTTATTGTAGCAAGAATATTCAGATCCATAAGATTCAAGACAAAAGTTTAATATTGACATAAAAATAATAATACGTCAATCATACTAACTAAGCAATCATGTCTTCTCAAAATAACATGGCCAAAGAAAGTTCATCCCTACAAAATCATATAGTTTAGTCATGCTCCATTTTCGTCACACAAGAATGCTCTCATCATGCACAACCCCGATGACAAGCCAAGCAATTGTTTCATACTTTAGTAATCTCAAACTTATAAACTTTCACGCAATATATGAGCGCGAGCCATGGACATTGCACTATGGGTGGAATAGAATATGATGATGGGGGTTATGTGGAGAAGACAAAAAGGAGAAAGTCTCACATCAACGAGGCTAATCAATGAGCTATGGAGATGCCCATCGATTGATGTTAATGCAAGGAGTAGGGATTGCCATGCAATGGATGCACTAGAGTTATAAATGTATGAAAGCTCAACAAAAGAAACTAAGTGGGTGTGCATCCAACTTGCTTGCTCACGAAGACCTAGGGCACTTAAGGAGGCCCATTGTTGGAATATACAAGCCAAGTTCTATAATGAAAAATTTCCCACTAGTATATGAAAGTGACAAAACAAGAGACTCTCTATCATGAGGATTATGGTGCTACTTTGAAGCACAAGTGTGGCAAAGGATAGTAGAATTGTCCCTTCTCTCTTTTTCTCTCATTTTTTTGGGCCTTCTCTTTTTTATGGCCTTTCTCCCTTTCTTTTTTTGGGCCTTCTCTTTTTTATGGCCTTTCTCTTTTTTTATTCCTCACTTGGGACAATGCTCTAGAGAATGATGATCATCACACTTCTATTTATTTACAACTCGATACTAGAACAAAGTATGACTCTGTGACGCCCTCGATTCAATCGTACACTAATCATACACGCAAATGTGTACGATCAAGATCAAGGACTCACGAGAAGATATCACAACACAACTCTAGACACAAATTAAAATAATGCAAGCTTTACATTACAAGCCAGGGGCCTCGAGGGCTCGAATACATAAGCTCAAAAACACAAGAGTCAGCAGAAGAAACAATATATGAGTACAGACATAAGTTAAACAAGTTTTGCCTTAAGAAGGCTAGCACAAAAGAAACATTGATCGAAAAGGCAAGGCCTCCTTCCTGGGAGCCTCCTAACTACTCCAAGTCGTCAGTGGCCGTCACGTAGTAGTTGGCACCCTCGGGGTAGAAGTATTCATCAGTGGTGTCGTCTGGCTCCTGGGATCCGTCATCTGGTCGCAACAAACGGGTATGGGGGAAAAGAGGTAGCAAAGCAGTCGTGAGTACTCATCCAAAGTACTCGCAAGACTTACATCAGATCTAAACTAAGTATGCATTTGTATCAAAGGAAAAGGGTTGTATCTGTGGACTAAACTGCAGAATGCCAGAAGAGAAGGGGAAAGCCTAGCCTATCAAAGACTAGCATCTTCAAGCATCTTCCGGCATCTTGCAGCATATAGAAGAGTACAGATCAAGATAATGTAAAGTAGTAGTGTTATCAACCTCGGCCAGAGATCCTTTCTCGACTCCCTGCGAGAAAGCAATCCCAGAGCCATACTATCCATTCATCATATCATATCCAAGTCTCATCTCCATGTCTCATCTCAAGTATCCAGTTCTAGTTGTATCGATCGAGATACAACTCCAAGTGTCCGTTACCGTAGGACAGGCTATCGATAGATATTTTCTTCCCTGCAGGGGTGCACCAACTTACCCACCACGCTCGATTAACTCCGGCCGGACACACTTTCCTGGGTCATGCCCGGCCTCGCCCAAACAATATGCCACAACCCGACCCAGGCTTAATAGAGAGGTCAGCACGCCGGACTAAACCTATGCCCCCAGGGGTCATGGGCCATCTCCCCGGGAACTCCTGCACGTTGTGTGGGCGGCCGGTGAGCAGACCTAGCTACCTCCTTCAAAAAGGTAGGTGCTTACCAATCCAACCCGGCGCGCGCCACTCAGTCGCTGACGTCTATTAAGCTTCGGCTGATGTATACGATGCAGAACGCCCATACAATGCCCACGTGATGGTTAGTGCTATCAGGCCAGAGGCCCCTCGGATCAAATATCCAAATCATAGTGGATTAGGAACGCGCGGTAACGAGCAGAGACTCACGATCGATGTGACCCCGTCGCCTCGTCTCGAGTACTTGCGGTAAGGGCTAGGAATGCCCGACCATGCCTCGTAATTATCTCGCGGGCACCTTCCAGGTCAACCCGACTCTACATCACTCGCAATTAAGCTCGCGCGGGTACCCCTCAGGGTCGACCCGTCTTTAGTAACCTGGTTCAGTGTAAAGTCATAGTAACCATAGTAACCGTGTGTCTAACACCAAGAGGAAAACCTGAGGAATCACCCTTGACGGATTCCACTCGATGTAATCATCAAGGTGAACGTAAGAGGAACCACCCTCGAAGTTCACACTTGAGGGGTTGCACGACAGAGTCGTATCGGAAGTGGTTAAGGCGGACTCACCCTCGATGACCACGACCGAATAGCTACACTATAGGGAGCACTATAGGGTAGCATCAGCAACTAAGGGGAAAGTGATATGCGGTGTCGGGGCCTGGTCTTTGATCCCGTTGATTGGGTCTTCAATGATGAAGCAAGGGCAACAAGGACAAGGTGGGGGTCAGTGATGGATCACTAACCAACCTATACTAAGTAGTTTAGGATAAGTGGGTAAGGTACAATAGCAGATACAAAAGCAGGCTATGCAACAGAATACGAGCAAACAATAACAGTAGAAAAATCTAATGCAAGCATGAGAGAAATGGAATGGGCGATATCGGGATGATCAAAGGGGGGGCTTGCTTGCCTGGTTGCTCTGGCAAGGAGGGGTCGTTGTCGACATAGTCGGTCACAGGGGCAACATCGGTCTCGGGGTCTACCGGAGAGAAGGGGGGGAGAAACAGTAAATATAAAGCAACAAGTGCAAAACTATGCAAGACAAGACAATAAGCAGCGCTAGGGGTGTTCTAACGTAGTGCTACACAGTATCGGCGAAGGGGGATAACATCCGGGAATGCTTTCCCGATGTTTGGCATTTTCGAATAGATGAATCGGAGGGGGACGGTTGCATGTTCAGGTAGTTAGGGGCACCGTACAGGCATGTGGTTAGCGTATCCGGGCCCGTCTCATTTTTCTGATCAACTTTCATGTAGAAAGTTTTTCGATCCGAGCTACGGTTTAGTTTCTATTAATTTCCAAAGTTTTAATTCATTTTCGGAATTAACAGATTTAATTTAAATAGATAAAAGTCATTATTGTGTCAGCATGACATCAGCATGATGTCATCAGTCAACAGTCTGTTTGACTGGTCAAACTAGCACGTCGGTCCCGTTTGCCATTGACTAACACTAATTAACAGTTTAATTAGTTAATAAGTTAATAAGTTAATTAACCGGATTGATTAAGTTAATTAACTTATTAAATAATATTAATTATTTTTTAAACCTATTTTTATAAATAACAGGGAAGTGGGGCCCCCTGGTCAGTTGGTCGGGGGGGGCTAGCGGGCGACGGGCTAACGGGGCTGCGGGCGTGGGCACCCGCCTGAACGGACACGGGCGCGTGGGCGCGCCTGGGCGCCGGAGGCAGCAGCGAGGGAAGGAGGGGCTGGGCGCGGCCCGCGGACGCGAGGGGTAGCAGCAGTCGCGCGCGTGGGCACGGCCAAGGGCGTGCAGGGCGGCGGCGGGTAGGCAGTAGAGGCGGCGCTGGCGGCGAGGCAGGAGGGCAGCGCGAGGCGAGCTGCAAGCAAGGCGAGGCCAGGACGCAAGGCGCGAGGGGGGCTACGCGGGCGGCAGGAGGAGGCGACCGGGGGCTGGTGACGGGAGCGAGGCCGGGGCGGTCGGCGGCTGTAGGCAAACGCGAGGGGAGGCGCGCCGCACGCGCGGCAACAGGCGGTGACGAGCAGCAGCAGCGCTGCAACATAAGCAGAACAAGCAGCGCTGCGAGGGGAAAGAGCAGCAGCGACGGGCGCACGAGAGGTTGTGCGCACAGCGAGCGGGCAGAAGGGAGTGCGGGCACACACGCTGGGCCGTAGTTGGGCGAGTAGAGCGCGGAAAGAGACGGGGCGGGCACGAGCGGGGTCAAGGGAGGCGCGGGCGTGCAAGTGTAGTCGCAGGAACGAGCGGACGAGCGGCGCTATGGAGAGGGGGACGAGGGGGGAGAAGGGGAGGCTCACATCGGAGCCGTAGGGAGTGGCAGTGAGCTCGGGGAGGGCGCGATGTAGCCGGAATCGGCGACGAACACCGGCGATCCGAAGGTTGAAGACGAGCTTGTTCCGATCGGAGTAGAGGCGCTCGGCTCGATCCCGATGGCGTAGGCGACGTAGACGATGACGAGGAAGATGGTGAGCTCCAGATCAAGGCGCGGGAGGCACGGTGGCCACGGAATCGAGCGGCGAAGGCGGCGAGCGTTTCGGGTAAGGTGGGGAATGAGAGAGGGAGAGGTGCGTGGGGGCGAATGGATGAGGATGACAAGAGGGGAGGCCACGGTGGAGATCTTATCCACCCCGACGGCTTGTAGCGACACGGGCGGCTAGCGGGTGCGGTGGCGACGGTGAACAGCTTCGGGCGCGGGCGCCGAGGTGACGCGGGGAGGAGGGAGGCGTCGACGGCTCTGTTGGGCTGGGCGTGCACACTGTGCACTAAGGCCCAGCTAACAGTGGCCCCTTTCTTTTTTAAAACTTCTTTGTTTTCTTTTAATTTGAAAAGGCAAAACGGTTTTATAAAATACAAAGTTTGATAGTGGATTAGGAACGCGCGGTAACGAGCAGAGACTCACGATCGATGTGATCCCGTCGCCCCGTCTCGAGTACTTGCAGCAAGGGCTAGAAATGCCTGGCCACGCCTCGTAATTATCTCGCGGGCACCTTCCAGGTCAACCCGACTCCACATCACTCGCAATTAAGCTCGCGCGGGTACCCCTCAGGGTCGACCCGTCTTTAGTAACCTGGTTCAGTGTAAAGTCATAGTAACCATAGTAACCGTGTGTCTAACACCAAGAGGAAAACCTAAGGAATCACCCTTGACGGATTCCACTCGATGTAATCATCAAGGTGAACTTAAGAGGAACCACCCTCGAAGTTCACACTTGAGGGGTTGCACGACAGAGTCGTATCGGAAGTGGTTAAGGCGGAATCACCCTCGATGACCACGGCCGAATAGCTACACTACAGGGTAACATCAGATGTGCTGATGAGGTCTCACCCCTTGCACTCGATAGTAATCCAATAGTGTCGAGCAACTAAGGGGAAAGTGATGTGCGGTGTCGAAGCCTGGTCTTCGATACCGTTGATCGGGTCTTCAATGATGAAGCAAGGGCAACAAGGACAAGGTGGGGGTCACTAATGGATCACTAACCAACCTATACTAACCAGTTTAGGATAAGCGGGTAAGGTACAACAACAGATACAAAAGCAGGCTATGCAACAGAATAGGAGCAGACAATAACAGTAGCAAAATCTAATGCAAGCATGAGAGAAATGGAATGGGCGATATCGGGATGATCAAAGGGGGAGCTTGCTTGCCTGGTTGCTCTAGCAAGGAGGGGTCGTCGTCGACGTAGTCGATCACAGGGGCAACATCGGTCTCGGGGTCTACCGGAGAGAAGAGGGGGAAGAAACAGTAAATATAAACCAACAAGTGCAAAACTATGCAAGACAAGACAATAAGCAGCACTAGGGGTGTTCTAACGTAGTGCTACATGGTATCGGCGAAGGGGGATAACATCCGGGAATGCTTTCCCAATGTTTGGCATTTTCGGACAGATGAATCGGAGGGGGACGGTTGCATGTTCAGGTAGTTAGGGGCACCCGACAGGCATGTGGTTAGCGTATCCGGGCCCGTCTCGTTTTTCTGATCAACTTTCATGTAGAAAGTTTTTCGATCCGAGCTACGGTTTAGTTTCTATTAATTTCCAAAGTTTCAATTCATTTTCAAAATTAACAGAATTAATTTAAATAGATAAAAGTCATTATTGTGTCAGCATGACATCAGCATGATGTCATCAGTCAATAGTCTGTTTGACTGGTCAAACTAGCACGTGGGTCCCGGTTGCCATTGACTAACACTAATTAACAGTTTAATTAGTTAATAAGTTAATTAGGTTACTTAACAGGATTGATTAAGTTAATTAACTTATTAAATAATATTAATTATTTTTAAACCTATTTTTATAAATAACAGGGAAGTGGGGCCCCCTGGTCAGTTGGTCGGGGGGGGGGGCTAGCGGGCGACGGGCTAACGCGGCTGCGGGCGTGGGCGCCCGCCTGAACGGACACGGGCGCGTGGGCGCGCCTGGGCGCCGGCGCAGCGCCGGAGGCAGCAGCGAGGGAAGGAGGGGCTGGGCGCGGCCCACGGGCGCGAGGGGCAGCAGCAGCCGCGCGCGTGGGCGCGGCCAAGGGCGTGCAGGGCGGCGGCGGGTAGGCAGCAGAGGCGGCGCTGGCGGCGAGGCAGGAGGGCAGCGCGGGGTGAGCGGCAAGCAAGGCGAGGCCAGGACGCAAGGCGCAAGGGGGGGGGGCTACGCGGGCGGCAGGAGGAGTCGACCGGGGGCTGGTGACGGGAGCGAGGCCGAGGCGGTCGGCGGCTGCAGGCAAACGCGAGGGGAGGCGCGCGGCACGCGCGGTAACATGCGGTGACGAGCAGCAGCAGCGCTGCAGCAGAAGCAGAACAAGCAGCGCCGCGAGGGGAAAGAGCAGCAGCGATGGGCGCACGAGAGGTTGTGGGCACGGCGAGGGGGCAGAAGGGAGTGTGGGCACGCGCGCTGGGCCGTAGTTTGGCGAGCAGAGCGCGGCAAGAGACGGGGCGGGCGCGAGTGGGGTCAGGGGAGGCGCGGGCGTGCAAGTGTAGTCGCGGGAACGAGCGGACGAGCGGCGCTGCGGCGAGGGGGGACGAGGGGGGAGAAGGGGAGGCTCACATCGGAGCCGTAGGGAGTGGCAGTGAGTTCGGGGAGGGCGCGAGGTAGCCGGAATCGGCGACGAATGCCGGCGATCCGAAGGTTGAAGACGAGCTCGTTCCGGTCGGAGTAGAGGCGCTCGGCTCGATCTCGATGGCGTAGGTGAGTAGACGATGACGAGGAAGACGGTGAGCTCCAGATCGAGGCGCGGGAGGCACGGTGGCCACGGAATCGAGCGGCGACGGCGGCGAGCGTTTCGGGTAAGGTGGGGAACGAGAGAGGGAGAGGCGCGCGGGGGCGAATGGATGAGGATGATGAGAGGGGAGGCCACGGTGGAGATCTTATCCACCCCGACGGCCTGTAGCGACGCGGGGTGGCTAGCGGGTGCGGTGGCGACGGTGAACAACTTCGGGCGCGGGCGCGCGAGGTGACGCGGGGAGGAGGGAGGCGTCGACGGCTCTGTTGGGCTGGGCGTGCACACTGTGCACTAAGGCCCAGCTAACATTGGCCCCTTTCTTTTTTTTAAAATTCTTTGTTTTCTTTTAATTTGAAAAGGAAAAATAGTTTTATAAAATACAAAGCTTGAACCTAAATTATTATTATAATTTAGACTACTGCCACAATTATAAAACAAAAAGGCATTTAAACAACATTTTAACCATTGTTTTAATTAGTTTAGGGCATTTAAACACTTTGCAAAAATGTTGGTTCACCACCAATATTGTCAAAAGGATATTTGCCACATGATGAACATTTTAGTTTTCATGTTTGAGCAATTTAGAAATTTGACTTTAATTTGAAACTGAGATTTGGACTGGAATAGAATCAAAGTGAGATTAGCAACAGTAACAATGATGACAAGGCGTCATTTAAAGGGGATTACTGAGGCATTATTCTCGGGGTGTTATAGACTCTATATGAATGCCTCCGGCGGTGTACCGGGATGTGCTATGATGCATGAGTGACATGTATGAAAGAATTATGAGAGGTGGCTTTGCCACAGATACGATGTCAACTACATGATCATGCAAAGAAATATGACAATGATGAAGCGTGTCATAATAAACGAAACGGTGGAAAGTTGCATGGCAATATATCTCTGAATGGCTATGGAAATGCCATAATAGGTAGGTATGGTGGCTGTTTTGAGGAAGATATAAGGAGGTTTATGTGTGAAAGAGCGTATCATATCACGGGGTTTGGATGCACCGGCGAAGTTTGCACCAACTCTCAATGTGAGAAAGGGCAATGCACGACACCGAAGAGGCTAGCAATGATGGAAGGGTAAGAGTGCGTATAATCCATGGACTCAACATTAGTCATAAAGAACTCACATACTTATTGCAAAAATCTACAAGTCATCAAAAAACAAGCATTACGCGCATGCTCCTAAGGGGATAGATTGGTAGGAAAATACCATCGCTCGTCCCCGACCGCCACTCATAAGGAAGACAATCAAATAACACCTCATGTTTCAAATTTGTTACACAACGTTTACCATACGTGCATGCTACGGGACTTGCAAACTTCAACACAAGTATTCCTCAAATTCACAACTACTCAACTAGCACAACTTTGATATCACTATCTCCATATCTCAAAACAATCATCAAGTATCAAACTTCTCTTAGTATTCAATGCACTTATATGAAAGTTTTTATTATATCCATCTTGGATGCCCATCATATTAGGACTAGTTTCATAACCAAAGAAAATTACCATGCTGTTTAGGACTCTCAAAATAATATAAGTTAAGCGTGAGAGATCAATTATTTCTATAAAATAAAACCACCACTGTGCTCTAAAAAGATATAAGTGAAGCACTAGAGCAAATGACAAACTACTCTGAAAGATATAAGTGAAGATCAATGAGTAGTCGAATAATTATGCAACTATGTGAAGACTCTCTAACATTTAAGAATTTCAGATCTTGGCTTTTTATTCGAACATCAAGCAAAACTAAATAAAATAAAATGACGCTCCAAGCAAAACACATATCATGTGACGAATAAAAATATAGCTCCAAGTAAAGCTACCGATGGACGAAGACGAAAGAGGGGATGCCTTCCGGGGCATCCCCAAGCTTAGGCTCTTGGTTATCCTTGAATATTACCTTGTGGTGCCTTGGGAATCCCCAATCTTAGGCTCTTGGCACTCCTTATTCCATAGTCCATCGAATCTTTACCCAAAACTTGAAAAATTCACAACACAAAACTTAACAGAAAACTCATGAGCTCCGTTAGCGAAAGAAAGCAAAACACCACTTCAAGGTACTGTAATGAAATCATTATTTATTTATATTGGTGTAATATCTACTGTATTCCAACTTCTCTATGGTTCATACCCTCCGATACTACTCATAGATTCATCAAAATAAGCAAACAGCACATAGAAAACAAAATCTGTCAAAAACAGAACAGTCTGTAGTAATCTGGATCAAACGTATACTTCTGGAACCCCAAAAATTCTAAACTAAATTTCTGGACGTGAGGAATTTATCTTTTAATCATCTTCAAAAAGAATTAACTAAATATCACTCTCCGATTAAAAATTGCAGCAATTCTCGTGAGCGCTAAAGTTTCTGTTTTTTTTACAGCAAGATCAACAAAACTTTCCCCAAGTCTTCCCAACGGTTCTACTTGGCACAAACACTAATTAAAAGCATAAAACCACATATAAACAGAGTCTATATGAATTATTTATTACTAAACAGGAACAAAAAGCAAGGAACAAAAACAAAATTGGGTTGCCTCCCAACAAGCGCTATCGTTTAACGTCCCTAGATAGGCATGATGATTTCAATGATGCTCACATAAAAGATAAGAATTGAAAGATAAAGAGAGCATCATAAAGAATATGACTAGCACATTTAAGCCTAACCCACTTCCTATGCATAGGGATTTTGTGAGAAAACAACTTATGGGAACAAGAATCAACTTGCATAGGAAGGTAAAACAAGCATAACTTCAAAATTTTAAGCACATAGAGAGGAAACTTGATATTATTGCAATTACTACAAGCATATATTCCTCCCTCATAATAATTTTCAGTAGCATCATGAATGAATTCAACAATATAAACAGCACCTAAAGCATTATTTTCATGATCTACAAGCATAGAAAATTTACTACTCTCCACATAAGCAAAATTCTTCTCATTCGGAATAGTGGGAGTATCATAAGAGACTTGAATACTATAAATTGTTTCCACATTAAAAGAGTAATGTTCAGAGAAGGGGTAGTCATAATCATGACAAGTTTTATAAATATAATTATCACTACTTTTTATAGCATAAGTATCATCACAATAATCATCATAGGTAGGAGGCATGCTATCATCATTATAAATTTGCATATCAAAACTTGGGAGACTAAAAATATCATCTTCATTAAACGTAGCATCCCCAAGCTTGGGACAAACATTAATTGCAGCAAATATATTCTCAAAAACATCATCTTCATCAAACATAGCATCCCCAAGCTTGGGCCTTTTCATATCATAAACATAATCACTCTCATCATTAATAGTATGGATAGCACCAATAGTATAGCAATTATCATATTCTTCCAAGCAAGTGCCAAAAAGATTTTCAAGATCATAAGAAGTATCATTATCTTCCACAATTATATTTTCATGAGGCACAATAGTAATAGGAGCAGCATTATTTGGGGGAGATATCTTTTTACCTCTCTTCCTTTTTCTTCTCTTCTTCTTCATCACATCATGTGTGGGTTCAATCCTCTTTTTGCAGCTCCTTATTAATGAGATTGGTTGAATAGGAGGCTCCTCTTCGTTACCTGATTCATCATAAGAAATAATAGGAGGGTATTGGGAAGTCTCTTCCCTTTCATTAGTATTCTCTTCATCTTCTATTTGTTTTCTTTTCTTTATGTAATAGGCAATATAAGGGTTTTCAATGCAATTCACCGCACAATACATATAAATTTCCTCTAGATCAAAGCCAAGCAGTTTATAACAGGAAAATTCTGGAAGATCCCCAGTTATATGTTTCATTTATTCGCAACCCATAAGCAAGCAAAGTTTATTATAATGTGCAAGGGAAATCAACTCATCACAATTTTTGTACACGAATAGATCATGAAACAATTTGCATCGGATAGCTAAATGACCACTTTCATTGCAAAGTTCACAAGTACGGCTAAGAAAATTTAAATTTTTAGCACAATCATCTAGCCTTTCTTGCAACAATTTAGTTTCTAAGTACTTAAAAACCCAATGCACTCCACAAAATTTGACATGTTTATAGGAGACATTTTCATCATAACTAGTGCAATCATCATTAGTACCATGGATATTCAAGGAGTTCATACTAACAACATTGGAATCATGCACATCATTCAAAGATTTAGTGCCAAACATTTTAATGCATTCTTCTTCTAACACTTTGGCACAATTTTCCTTCCCATCATACTCACGAAAGATATTAAAAAGATGAAGTGTATGAAGTAACCTTAATTCCATTTTTTTGTAATTTTATTTTATAAACTAAACTAGTGATAAAACAAGAAACTAAAAGACTCGATTGCGAGATCTAAAGATATACCTTCAAGCGCTAACCTCCCTGGCAACGGCGCCAGAAAAGAGCTTGATGTCTACACACAACCTTCTTCTTGTAGACGTTGTTGGGCCTCCAAGTGCCGAGGTTTGTAGGCAGTAGCAAATTTCCCTCAAGTGGATGACCTAAGGTTTATCAATCCGTAGGAGGTGTAGGATGAAGATGGTCTCTCTCAAGCAACCCTGTAACCAAATAACAAAGAGTCTTGTGTCCCCAACACACCCAATACAATGGTAAATTGTATAGGTGCACTAGTTCGGCGAAGAGATGGTGATACAAGTGGTATATGGATAGTAGATATGGGTATTTGTAATCTGAAAATATAAAAACAGCAAGGTAGCAAGTGATAAAAGGGAGCATAAACGGTATTACAATGATAGGAAACAAGGCCTAGGGTTCATACTTTCACTAGTGCAAGTCCTCTCAACAATAATAACATAATTGGATCACATAACTATCCCTCAACATGCAACAAAGAGTCACTCCAAAGTCACTAATAGCGGAGAACAAACGAAGAGATTATGGTAGGGTACGAAACCACCTCAAAGTTATTCTTTCCAATCAATCCGTTGGGCTATTCCTATAAGTGTCACAAACAGCCCTAGAGTTCGTACTAGAATAACACCTTAAGACACAAATAAACCAAAACCCTAATGTCACCTAGATACTCCAATGTCACCTCAAGTATCCGTGGGTATGATTATACGATATGCATCACACAATCTCATATTCATCTATTCAACCAACACATAGAACCTCAAAGAGTGCCCCAAAGTTTCTACCGGAGAATCACGACGAAAACGTGTGCCAACCCCTATGCATAGGTTCATGGGCAAAACCCGCAAGTTGATCACCAAAACATACATCAAGTGAATCACGTGATATCCCATTGTCACCACAGATACGCACGGCAAGACATACATCAAGTGTTCTCAAATCTTTAAAGACTCAATCCGATAAGATTACTTCAAGGGGAAAACTCAATCCATTACAAGAGAGTAGAGGGGGAGAATAAACATAAGATCCAACTATAATAGCAAAGCTCACAATACATCAAGATCGTATCACCTCAAGAACACGAGAGAGAGAGAGAGATCAAACACATAGCTACTGGTACATACCCTCAGCCCCGAGGGAGAACTAGTCCCTCCTCGTCATGGAGAGCACCGGGATGATGAAGATGGCCACCGGAGAGGGATTCCCCCTCCGGCAGGGTGCCGGAACGGGTCTAGATTGGCTTTCGGTGGCTACGGAGGCTTCTGGCGGCGGAACTCCCGATCTATTGTGCTCCCCGGTCGTTTTAGGGTATATGGAGATATATAGGAGGAAGAAATACGTCAGGGGGGGCACGAGGGGCCCACGAGGGTGGAGGGCGCGCCCAGGGGGTGTGGGCGCGCCCCCCTGCCTCGTGGCTTCCTCGTTGATCCCCTGACGTGCACTCCAAGTCTTCTGGGTTGCTTCTGGTCCAAAAATAAGTTCCGTGAAGTTTCAGGTCAATTGGACTCCGTTTGATTTTCCTTTTCTGTGGTACTCTAAAACAAGGAAAAAAACTGGCACTCGGCTCTAGGTTAATAGGTTAGTCCCAAAAATCATATAAAATAGCATATAAATGCATATAAAACAGCCAAGGTTGATAATATAATAGCATGGAACAATAAAAAATTATAGATAAGTTGGAGACGTATCAACGACGAGGATGCGGGATAGGCATCGTGGACGCCGATGCAGGAATAATTGCTTGAACTAAAAAAATAAACTATTTCTATTATTTTTCTTGCTAAAAATAAACTACTTCTATAGTAAAATAAAGTAGTTTTATTAAATCAACTAGTTCAATTACTAAGCACTTACTATAAATAAAATAAAGTAGTACTTACTAAAAATAAACTACTTCTATATATAGTAAAATAAAGTAGTTTTATTAAATCAACTAGTTCAACTACTAATTAAGCACTTACTATAAATATTTTTTTCTTCTTCTCCTCTATTCCTTTCTTCTTCTCCTCTTTTTTCTTCTTCTGTTTTCCTCTTCTTATTTATTTCTCCTCTTTTTTCCTCTTCTTCCTCTCCTGTTCTTCTCCTTCTTCTTCTCCTTCTTCCTCTCCTTCTTTTTCTTCTTCTTCTTCTTCTTCCTTCTTTCCTTCTTCATCTTTTCTTCCTTTTCCTTATTTTACTTTTTCCTCTACACTAACCTAAAATGCACTAACCTAAAATCGATATCTACTAACAACCTAAATAAAAAATTAATACATATATGAAAAAAACATATATAAACAAAAAAATGCTATGAACATTATATTCATACATACATAGCCACATCCATTCATCATATAGCTACCACATACATATATACATTTTATATATATGAAAAAAATGCAATGAACAAAAAAATAATACAAATTATATAAAAAAATGAACAGAGCCGTGGCGGCGGCGTCTTACATCGGGGGCGGCCGGCGAGGGCGACGACGGGGGCGGCGGAGGGCGACGGCGGCGGGGGGCGGAGGGCGACGACGATGGCGACGGGGGGCGGTGGAGGGCGACAGCTACGGCGGCGGGGGTAGAGGGCAATGGCGTGGGCGGGGACGACGTGGGCTTGGGAGCACGGGCGACGGCGGCGGGGCAGCCTGGCGGCGTCGAGCTCGCGGCGTCGTCGAGCGGGGGGCAACTGGCGATGAAAACTGAAAATTTTCACAAGTGTTTCTTATATAGTCGAAGAATTGGTCCCGGCTTATGAAAATTTTCAGGCTTACCGGCTTATGCCGGATCAGAGTGCGTCAGATGACATCATGAGGAGAAGATACTGGTCGCGCCTTCGGTCGGTCTTGGAGGCAAGAAATCTCTTTAACACGGCAGGAGCGGGCACCAGCAACCAACCTGTGGTAAACTGGGTGGAGGCACCTGTGACCGGGGCACCGGTTCAGCCTCGTGCAATGGATCCGCCGCCTCCGCCTCGTCAGAAAGATATTCCATCACAACACGTCTCAACACCTCTGGGCCATTACTCTAACCCGTTGGATAACATCATTGCCGCCGCTTCACGATTGGCAGCTCTCCCGATTGATGGCAAGTCCCCAGTAGCGGTTGAGACACGGCGGGCTAGGGAGCTCCTTCAGACGGGTTTGACTCAGCAGCAGGCCTATTCATATAGCCATGAAACGATTCATTCTACTCACCGCCGATTTATCCCCTGAGTCATGGGTGGAGAGTTATTAGACGGCAATGGAGATGCTGGATGTTGACGAAGTGGCGTGTGCCAAATACTTTACCATGATGTTGGAGGGAACAACTCGCACATGGTTGAAAAATCTGCTAGCCAACTCTATTGGATCGTGGGCCTAGTTGAGGGCCCGGTTTATCTAGAACTTTAAAGATACGTGCAAGCAGCCCATGTCCATCGTGGATTTAGCTGCCTGTGTCCAGGAGGAAGGATAGTCAACAACCCACTGGGTGCGCCGGGTTTCGGCGATTTTGCATTCATCAGACCGCATCAATGCTGACACGGCCGTTTTAACATCGGAAGGCAATTGCTGGTTTGCACCTTTGAAGCTGAAATTGGGACCGCTCAAATGGCATTGTAATGACATGGGAACGCTTATGGCGGCTCTGGTAAAATATGCCGACTCTGATAGTACCAAGGACCCCGAGTCTGATGATGATAAGACAGGGAAGGGAAAGAAGAGCGGCAATGCCAAGGGGCAGCAGCATAATCCAGCAGGTCATGGGAACAACGGTAAGCGCAAGGCGGATAACAGTTTGGATTTGTGGCTAACACCAACACCCAGGATAACGGTCAGTGGCGTAAGGGTAAACCACCCCAGAGGGGTGGAGGTTCAGGCCCCAATCTGGAGCGCCTGTTAAACCAGCCTTGCCCAAAGCACAGATCAAAGGAGAGGCCAGCTATGCATCTTTGGAAGGATTGCTTCATCATGCGGGAGTTCAAAAATTCAAATCTCTTTCAATATGACAATGGACCACCCGGCGGTTTAGGAGGCGGTTTCCATGGACCGAGTTATGGTGGTGGCAATTCCGGTTCAGGGTTCCAGGGCAACCAAATCGGACATGGCAATCAGAATAGCCAGGGTAACCAGGGAGGTTACAACCATCAGGGGAATCAACAACAGCAGCAATCGGGTTATCAGAGCAATCCAAAATAGTTGAATATCCGGCAGTATCATGTCTTCCCCACTAGCTTATGTAAGCGCGATCAGAAGCTTCATAAAAGAGTCGTGAACTCCATTGAACCGGCGGTACCTCATTATCTACGCTGGTCTGAACAGCCCATCCTGTGGAGTCGAGAGGATCATCCACCCCGGGTTGACAATCCGGGTCATCTGGCTTTAGTGGTGGCACCTTAGGTTGGGGGGTATAAATTTACCAAGGTGCTTATGGATGGAGGAAGCAGTATCAATATCCTTTACTATGAAACCTTTCACCGCATGGGGTTAACAGATAAGAATCTTAAACCATCGAACACTTTGTTTCATGGGGTAGTGCCTGGTAAATCGGCATACCCAGTTGGCAAGATAGCTCTGGAAGTCGCTTTTGGAGACGATCATGATTCAAGATTAGAGGTGTTGACTTTTGAAGTGGTGAAAATCAAGAGTCCATATCATGCCCTGTTTGGACGACCGACTTATGCTAAGTTCATGGAAAGGCCCTGTTATGTTTATTTGCAGCTTAAGATGCCGGGTCATAAGGGGACCATCACGGTGCATGGGAGCTAGAATATTTCTTTGGAATGTGAACAAGGTGATGCAGCTTATGCTGAGTCGGTTTGTGCCATAGAGGAGCTAAAATTTTATAAGGACAATGTTGATCCGGCAGATATGACTTCTCTGAAAAAGCCAACTACTGAGCATGATCCGGCACTGAAATTTAAATCGGCTGAGGAGACTAAGCTGGTTGACTTTGTTCCTGGCGATTCATCCAAGCAGTTCAGCATCAGCGCTAACCTGGATCCGAAATAGGAAAGCGCACTCGTCGAGTTCATCCGTGAGAACTGGGACATCTTTGCATGGAAGCCTTCTGACATGCTAGGTATACCGAGGGAACTCGCTGAGCACACCCTTAATATAGATCCTAAGTTTAAATCGGTCAAGCAGTTTCTTCGTCGCTTCAACGAAGAAAGGCGTAAAGCTATTGGTGAGGAGGCAGCCCGGCTTTTGGCATCAGGGTTTATTGTGGAGGTATTTCACCCTGAGTGGCTAGCTAATCCGGTCCTGGTACTTAAGAAAAATAGCAATTGACATATGTGTGTGGATTACACAGACTTAAACAAGGCCTGTCCAGTTGACCCCTTTGCTCTCCCTCGTATCGATCAAATTATAGATGCTACAGCAGGGTGTGACCGTTTGTGTTTTCTGGATGCTTATTCTGGTTATCATCAGATCAAAATGGTAGTTAAGGACCAGGAGAAGACAACCTTCATAACTCCCTTTGGAGCCTTCTGCTATGTGTCTATGCCTTTCGGGCTCAAGAGTGCCCAGGCAACTTATCAGTGATGTGTCCAGAATTGTCTGCATAAACAGATCGGGCGCAATGTACATGCATATGTGGATGACATTGTGGTCAAGTCCAGAAAGGAGGAGACATTGATAGATGACTTGAAGGAAACTTTTGATAACCTCCGGGTTTATAAGATGATGCTTAATCCGGCCAAATGTGTCTTTGGTGTACCGGCAGGCAAGCTTTTGGGTTTTCTGGTGTCTAACAGGGGCATTGAAGCTAATCCGGAGAAGATCACGGCTATCATGTCTCTGGCTAAACCGGCGTGTATTAACGTTGTTCAATGTTTGGCGGGCCAGATTGCAGCTTTAAGACGGTTTATCAGTCGCCTTGGAGAGAAGGCTATCCCTTTGTATCAGATGCGAAAGAAAACCGATCACTTCATCTGGAGTGACGCTGCTGATGAAGCGCTTGAAGATCTGAAGAGACAGTTAGCCAAGCCACACGTCCTTGCGGCTCTGGTTGATAAGGAGCCCTTATTGCTATATGTGGCTGCTAATACCCGAGCTGTTAGTGTGGCTATTGTTGTGGAGCGCAAGGAGGCTAGGAAAGAGTATCCGGTTCAATGGCCGGTTTATTATATCAATGAGGTGCTTATCGAGTCCAAACAGAGATACCCACATTGGCAGAAGCTGGTGTACGGGGTTTTTATGGCAAGCAGGAAGCTCAAGCATTATTTTCAGGGTCATCCTATCACAGTGGTCAGTTCATCCCCCTTCAAAGATATCATCCAAAACAGAGAAGCAACTGGCCGGATTGCTAAATGGGCTATTGAGCTTGGGCCTCATGGGCTAAAGTATACACCTCGCATAGCAATCAAATCCCAAGCACTTGTGGACTTCAGCAATGATTGGACGGAGTCGCAAGCACCGGAGGAAAAACCAGACAACACTTATTGGACTATTCATTTTGATGGGTCTAGGCAATTGGAAGGCTCGGGGGCTGGAGTCATATTAACTTCCCCATGAGGTGATAAGTTTTGGTATGTTCTCCATTTAATGTTCCCTTGTACTAACAATGCAGCTGAGTATGAGGCCTTGCTCCATGGTCTTCGAATGGCTAAGGAAATGAACTTAAGCCGGGTTAAGTGCTTTGGTGACTCGGACCTGGTGGCTCAGCAGGTATCTGGCACTTGGGATTCCAAGGATCCACTCATGGCAGCATATAGACGAGAGGTGGATGTAGTGGCTGGTCATTTCAAGGGTTATCAAGTGGACCATATACACCGGCGGAAGAATGAAGCAGCAGGCGCTTTAAGTCGCTTAGGCTCTCAGCGTAAACCGGTGCCACCCAATACCTTTCTAGATGTACTGCATAATCCGTCAGTTAAGATACCTACGGAGGAGGATCTGGCTGTGCCCGACCCGGAGGCTCAATTGGTGGCGGCCCTTCATGTTATTCTGGATTGGACGGTCCCATACCTGGTGTACATGAACCGGGGCGAGTTACCAGACAATGAAACCTTGGCCTGGCAGATAGTCCGGCGATCCAAGTCTATGACCATTGTCAATGGGGAGCTATATCATTGCAGCATCACTGATGAGGACATCAATACCATTGTTACACCCACAGCCCCTGCTGCTATACATATTGGACCAATTACTAGAGCTCGCGCACACCAATTGAATTATCAGGTACTTTCGTTTCTTGTTAACGATTCTAATGTTCATGAGAATATGATGCTGCCTAAATTGGATACATTTGTCTTGCTTACAAATGAAGGGCCTAGTTTGGACAAGAAAGATGAACCTTGGAACAAGTTCAAGCGTGGAGATGATGGCATGCGCAAGGGGATCCAGAACGGAGTTACAAGTGATGATTTCAGGACTTTGAAGCCACCATAAGGAGTGCATTGTAACGCCCCGAGACCGATGTGCCAGGTGTCTTCCAGTTTTTCGCTGTTGTTGCCTTGTCATTGCTTGTGTGTCATGCATCTCATATCATGTCATCATATGCATTGCATTTGCATACATGTTCGTCTCATGCATCCGAGCATTTTCCCCGTTGTCCGTTTTGCAATCTGGCGCTCCTATGTCACCTAGTGTCCCTTTCTACCTCTTTTTGTGTGCAGGTGTTAAACGTTTTCGGATTGGACCGAGACTTGTCAAGCGGCCTTGGTTTACTACCGATAGACCGCCTGTCAAGTTTCGTGCCATTTGGACTTCGTTTGATACTCCAACGGTTAACCGAGGGACCATAAAGGCCTCGTTTGTGTTGCAGCCCAACACCCCTCCAAAGTGGCCCAAAACCCACCTAAACCCCTTCTATCATCTAGAGCATACGATCACGATCGTATGGCCGCAAACCGTGCTCAATTTGGAGTCTACTAGCTCCCTCTACCTATAAATAGGTGCCTCCCCCTCCATTTTCGCGGATGAAACCCTATTTCTCTTCCCCTCTCGCCCGCCGGACCTGTCCGTCCCGGACGAACGAAATCGCGCTGCCCGCCGTAGCAAATCCGTGCCAGCCACGTCATCGATCGCCGCCGTCTCCACCGCGCGGCCTGCGGAACCCAGATCGGGCCCGCGCGGGCCCATCTTGTCGCCGCCGCCTACCCGCGGCCTCCCGCGCGTGCCCCGCCGCCGCAGAGGATCCCATCGCCGACCGCCGTGCCTCCCCGACGCCGACGACCCTCGCCGTCGCCTTGGATTCCGCCCGCCGCCGCCTCACCATCCCCGCTGCCCGCACCGCCCGGATCCGGTGCCGGCCGGCCGGATCCCGCAGCCTCCGCCTCGCCCCGGGCACTTCCGGCCTCGCGCCACCGCGGCAACGCCGGCAACCGCCCGCTGCCTCCTGCCTCCCCGATCCAGGCGGGATCGGGAGGAGGACGGCGTTCCCGCGGCCCAGCTCCGTCCCCACCGGCCCGCTTCCTCCGGCCCAGGCCGCCTCCTCTTTGCATGGGCCAAGCCCAAGGTGAGCAAGCCCACTATCCTTCGCCCAGTGCGCCCCGTAGCTATCCAGCGCTTACCTTTTTTTCCTGAAATTCCACTGAGTCCCAGTAATTTTTAGCATATTTCATCATGTCATAACTCTGTCATCGTGGCTCCGATTCATGCGTGTAGCATATCAAAATGTTCGTCTCGACGACTACATCATTTCATCTCATGGCATCATTTTATTTTGAGCTCATCTTGATGCCCGAAATGTCGTTGGAAGAGGGCTATGTGATGATTATTTCAGATCTGTTTCAGCAAATGGCCTTTTGTCATTTTTGACATGATTAATGTGTGCATGCTATGATCCTGAGCTCTACATGTGTTTTGTAATATGCCATGACATCTTTACAGGGGTGTATGCCATGTACTTTTGTGACCTTTGTGGTGACTAGCACAAGCATGCAAAGTAGCTTACTCAATGATGCTGATTTCAGGGACTTAGAATTTCACTAAGTCCTTGTCCTGTTATTGTTTTTATGCCATATGTTCATGTTGTTTCCTAGTGATCCGTGCCTCTTTTCAGGATGATCAGTAAGGATGTTTTGTAGATATTGTGGTGCTCTATCCATTCATGTCTTTTTTTGCATTTATGGAGCACCCTAGCTTGAGTCAATCGAGCTCTACTTTTGCTATAAAATGTTCCTGGCAGATTGTTAACATGTTTAGCGATTTTGCCAAGCTAGTTGTTGTTGATCCATGCATGCTATGATATTGTTCTTGCCATGTCTAGCTTCTATGACATGTCTTCTTGCTGGGTGTATGCTTAGATTATCATGCCATGCTTTGTAGTGAGTGCATCGAGCTCGTAAACATGCCTACTTGTTATCTGTTTTGCCATGCTCCAGTTTTTCACTAAGTCTGAATCTGTTTATGTTTTTGCTATGTTCACATGCTTACAATTGTATTTTCTGATCCCTTTTGGCTCATGGTCACTAAGGGACTTTTGTTATATTCTATGAGTAGATTCATGCCATGCCTTGTTTTGCCATGATATTTTCTTGTAGCATGTAGTTTTCATGTTCTAAAGATTGCTTCCTAATGATAAATTCCTGATTTGTTGTTTTGCCATGCTTGTTTGAACCTGTTAATGAGTGAATTAGCCGTAGCTCAGTGTTCATCTTTTGTTAAGCATCATGAGTGGATCCCTGCCATGTATTTTGTTGCCATGTGTGAGAGACGTAGCATATTTATCTTGATGCATTTAGGAGGCTACTTGCTGTTAATCGCAGACCGGTGCCATATTTGTTTTGCTTGCCATTTCCAAACTGTGCATCCGATTCCGATGATCTTTATATTGATTTCAACCGAAATCAAATCCTATTTCTAGTGGCACTCTTGGATTTCCAAGTTGAGGCCAGGTTCAAGCATTCCTTTCCAAATCATGCATATGCATCACATACCGCATCCCACATATCATGCCATGTTCATGTGTTGGTTGTTTACTATGTTGTGTGCTTCTTTCTGGTGTTGCTTCTTCGGGTTAGTTCCGATAATGTTGCATTTGTGAGGACCCATTCGTCTACGTCTGTTTGTCTTCTTCATGGACTCATTCTTCTTCCTTGCGGGATTTCAGGCAAGATGACCATACCCTCGAAATCACTTCTATCTTTGCTTGCTAGATGATTGCTCTTTTGCTATGCCTATGCTGCGATACCTACCACTTGCTTATCATGCCTCCCATATTGTTAAGCCAAGCCTCTAACCACCTTGTCCTAGCAAACCGTTGTTTGGCTATGTTACTGCTTTGCTCAGCCCCTCTTATAGCGTTGTTAGTTGCAGGTGAAGATTGGAGTTTGTTCCTTGTTGGAACATGATGGTTATTTTGTTGGGATATCACAATATATCTTATTTATATTAATGCATCTATATACTTGGTAAAGGGTGGAAGGCTCGGCCTTATGCCTGGTGTTTTGTTCCACTCTTGCCGCCCTAGTTTCCGTCATATCGGTGTTATGTTCCCGGATTTTGCGTTCCTTACATGGTTGGGTTATAATGGGAACCCCTTGACAGTTCGCTTTGAATAAAACTCCTCCAGCAAGGCCCAACATTGGTTTTACCATTTGCCACCTAGCCTTTTCTTTCCCTTGGGTCGGCCGGCTCAAGGGTCATCTTTATTAAACCCCCCCCGGGCCAGTGCTCCTCTGAGTGTTGGTCCAACTGAGCGATGTCCGGAGCTACCAGGGGCAACTCTGGGCTGGCCCACCCGACGTCTGGCTCATCCGGTGTGCCCTGAGAACGAGATATGTGCAGCTCCTCTCGGGATTTGTCGGCACATCTGGGTGGCTTTGCTGGACTTGTTTTACCATTGTCGAGGATGTCTTGTAACCGGGATGCCGAGTCTGATCGGATTGTCTTGGGAGAAGGAATATCCTTCGTTGACCATGAGAGCTTGTGATGGGCTAAGTTGGGACACCCCTGCAGGGATTTGAACTTTCGAAAGTTGTGCCCGCGGTTATGGGCAGATGGGAATTTGTTAATGTTCAGTTGTAGAAAACCTTAAACTTAACTTAATTAAAATGCATCAACCGCGTGTGTAACCGTGATGGTCTCTTCTCGGCTGGGTCCGGGAAGTGAACACGGTGTTGGAGTAATGCCTGACGTAGGTTGTTCTAGGATCACTTCTTGATCATAGTTGTTCGACCGTGCTTTTGCCTTCTCTTCTCGCTCTCATTTGCGTATGTTAGCCACCATATATGCTAGTCGCTTGCTATAGCTCCACCCCATACCTTTTACCCTTCCTATAAGCTTAAATAGTCTTGATCGCGAGGGTGTGAGATTGCTGAGTCCCCGTGACTCACAGATACTTCCAAAACCAGTTTGCAGGTGCCGTTGAACCGTGCAGGTGGCGCAACCAAGATCAAGGAGGAGCTCGATGAATATCTTGTCCTTTGTGTTGTTTCGTTCTAGTCGATCAGTAGTGGAGCCCAGTTGGGGTCGATCGGGGATCTGTGTAGCATTTGGGGTAGTCTTCTTTTATTTTGGTTCCGTAGTCAGACCTTGATTGTATCTGGATGATGTAGTGTTCTATTCATGTAATTGTGTGAAGTGGCGATTGTAAGCCAACTATGTATCTCTTTCCCTTATGTATTACATGGGTTGTGTGAAGATTACCTCACTTGCGACATTGCTTTCAATGCGGTTATGCCTCTAAGTCATGCTTCGACACGTGGGAGATATAGTCACATCGAGGGCGTTACAAGTTGGTATCAGAGCCTTCCCCGACCTTAGGAGCCCCCTGCTTGATCGAATCATTGGCGTTGTTGAGTCTAGAAAAATGTTTTGAGTCATATAGGAATTATATATCGGAGAGTAGGATTCTTTTTACTCCTCAGTCCCTTCATCGCTCTAGTGAGGCATCCTGACGTAGAGTTTCGACTCTTCTCTTCTCAAATTTCACTAATTTTTTTTAGGATCACGCGGGTATCTTGGAATCGTTCCGATGGTTTTGTGACGAGAACATTGTTCTTGGTGCCTCCTGACATTTAGGGGTTGTGGCAGTGTCCCGGGGAGTTGAGCTCCGAGGTGTTGTCGTCACAATTTTATCGTTGCAGTTCTGGAATACCTGAGTTTTGACGACATCGAAAATCTCTTTTATGCAGTTGTTGGTGAGATAACCTCAACGCCACCCAGTACTGGGGCGGGAGTTCGGGAGTATTGCCATAACTCGTATAACGGATGCTTTTCGAAGGTTGAGGTAAATGATTTCCGAAGGTTTCTTGGTTATGTGTTGAAGGATGGATACAGCTGGATGTAGGATTTGCTAGTTTTGGGTGAGATATTATGATTCCCCTGTATCCCCAACACCTGATTTCATAACCGGAAAGTTTCGGGAGTTTATAAGTGGGAATTCAAGTAGCTCTTAGGATATCTTTTCGACAGATGTATGATATGAAATTAGGGTTCGACCTCTAGTGGTCCGCCTATCCACGCTTGGTTTTACAGTGGTCTCGTTGTGTCTTAAAGAGTCCTTGGCTATGCTGACTCGGGGACGCTTCGTATGTCATGTGCACTGCCTTATACATGATGGTGCTGTACGATCGAGCCCGTGTAGGCCCCACCACGAAAACTTCGGATGAAATCTCTATCATATGTTTGTTCCGGCTTATTCTGCAAGCCAATCATTTGTTTTGTTTTTGATTTGTGGTATTCGAGTTGCTTCGAAGTCAAATGTTGATTCCATACCTTCCCTAAGCGGTGTTCTCATATTCCTATGTGAATACTAATCCTTCTTGATTATCGAGATTGTCTTGTCTATCCTTTTCACCGGCGTGTTTCTCTTCAAGTGGATCCGATCATTTCAACATTTGCAAGATCCAATCTCAGTTCTTCTCAACGGTGTTTGTTTCATCCGTCTCCAAGTTGCCTTTGTTTTTCCCTCCATCCCACCCTTATTTCTTCAAGGACTCAGATTTATTAATCAAGTATTCATTCTATTCGTGTGAAGTCTCTTCATTCTTTTCTTTCAATGTTCTTATCCGGTGATTCTCATGAAGATCCTAACGAAACCTCAAGTTTATCATTCTTCGTTCTCTTTTCTTCTCTGGTGGATCCAATTCAAGCTTTGTGGATCATATCATTTTCCTCGTTTCAAATACCTTCTCATGTCGGTGCACCTCATATTCATTTTTTTCTCGCTATTCAATTGTTCCGGAGTGCTCAAGATTTCTCGAAGATTCGTGTTTCCACTCCGCTTTCGTTCAAGATCTTTCGAGGATGTTCTCTCATTCAAGCCTTTTAATTCAATCGATGCAATCTCTCTTCTAAATCGTTCTATGATGTTTCTTTTGAGTGGGCCCTAACCCACAGGTCTTTTTCCAGGATCTTACCTGTCTCTTCTAAGTTTCCCGGAGCTATCATAAATTCTTTTCAGAGTTTGACGTAAGAATGAATTTTCATCAGTCAGATGTCCTTCTCCAAGATCTTCAAATTCTTTTCATTGTTGATTCAGCCCTTATATTCTTCTTTATTCCGGAGTGTCTCAACAATTCATGGTGGTGTTTCTCGTCGTCATTCTCGGATTTTGAAGACCGAGGAAGAGTTTCTCTTTAAACATGCTCCTTTATCGTCAAGATTCATGATTCTAGCCTGTGGCCATCCTCTCATAATTATTTTTGATTGTGGGAATTCTTTTCACCCATCCAGAGCAATTCAAGAGTCTTCTCAGTTTGATTATCCGGAGTCCATCAATTCAGGTTTATTCATTCTCAGCTTTCAGTTGTAATTCTCCAATCTTACCGGTGCATCGTTCAAGTGATCTATAATCAGTTCATGATCCCTTCGTTCTCATGTATCTAGATTGTCTCAAGTATCTTCGTTCTTTTTATAATTCTTCCCGGTGCTTCTTTATCTTTTCTTCAATCGTTTTCAATTCTTACGGTGGTTCGTTCAAGATGTCTCTTCCTTCGTTATCATATCAATTCATTCATTCTTTCCAATCGCGACCGGTGGTTCGTGGAAGACCTTTCTCAAGTTCGCGCTATATCTCTCTGCAATCCTTTCAAGAAGAATAAGTAGTATGCCAAGCCCGTTGCTTGTCATCTATGTGAATTGGTGAAGGATAAGCATAATGCAATTCTTATTCTTGTTCCAGCCAAGTGATTAATTCCTTATTCCGGAGGTTCATCAAATTCTCAGTTTCAATTGTTTCATCTTTTTTTCCCGGAGTTCCAAGTTTCCACTTTATCTCGTCATGAAGCTCCTTCTAAATCTTTACATGGTTTCACCTTGTGTTTCCGACTTCTCTTTCTTTTTATCATCATTTTGTTTACCGGAGTTCTTCATGGAGATTCTATATGATGGTTCATCAAGGATTCTTTTCAAAGGAGCTCAAGCTTTCTTCTTCTTGCTATCCAGAGTGCAATTCTTTCTTCCATATCATTGGAGGTGGTATTAGGCCATTCTTGATAATTTGAGTTCATGTTTCATGATTCACAGGTTGTTAAGAATGGGGTATTTTAAATCCATCAACCTCTTCGTTGGAGTTATCTTGGGTTATATTTCATCTAAAGCTTTCCCTAAGGATTTTTGCTATTATGGTGCTTATAATTGACCCAAGTTCTTCATTTATCCTTCCGGTGAAGTAGTTTCTCGTCTCCTTGTGGGTATCAATCCAATTTATCGCTTCCGTCAGTGGCAGGATTTCAACTCAGTTTTGAGATGTTTTCCCATAAGCCCACAACAAGCTTACTCTTTTCGTTGTTGGTTTTCCAACAACTCTGTTCGACCCTTCTCCTAAGGATGCCTTCTCAAGCTCTTTTGTGACAGAAGTTGGCATTTTCTTCTCAATTCTCCTGTTTCAATTATCTATCTTCTTTTTTTTCCGGAGGATTGTGATGATGCTTAATTCACCCATCTTCTTGTTTTGTTAAGATCATGTTCAATCCCTTCCATTTACAGTCGAAGTGCTGTCCAAATTATATCAGTCTTATTCCTCCTCTATCTTGTTTTAACCAGAGTGTTGTGCCTTTTGCTCAAGTTCTTTTCGCCTTATCAAGCCTTGCATACCTTTTCAACCAGAGTGCTTTCAACTTCTCTCATTCTCATTGCATTCTTTCTTTCAATTTGTTCAACCTTTTCAAGGTTCTTTGGTTTCACTCGTTTGTCAAAGAAGCAACTTAGTTTTACATCTTCTCTTTCTCTTCCGTTTTCCCTCCGGTGCCATTCTAGATCTCGGGACGAGATCCTCTCGTAGTGGTGGAGTGTTGTAACGCCCCGAGACCGATGTGCCAGGTGTCTTCCAGTTTTTCGCTGTTTTTGCCTTGTCATTGCTTGCGTGTCATGCATCTCATATCATGTCATCATGCGCATTGCATTTGCATACATGTTCGTCTCATGCATCCAAGCATTTTCCCCGTTGTCCGTTTTGCAATCCGGCGCTCCTATGTCACCCGGTGTCCCTTTCTACCTCTTTTCGTGTGCGGGTGTTAAACATTTTCGTATTGGACCGAGACTTGTCATGCGGCCTTGGTTTACTACCGATAGACCGCTTGTCAAATTTCGTGCCATTTGGACTTCGTTTGATACTCCAACGGTTAACCAAGGGACCGTAAAGGCATCGTTTGTGTTGCAGCCCAACACCCCTCCAAAGTGGCCCAAAACCCACCTAAACCCCTTCTATCATCTAGAGCGTTCCATCATGATCGCGTGGCCGCAAACCGTGCTCAATTTGGAGTGTCATAGCTCCCTCTACCTATAAATAGGTGCCTCCCCCTCCATTTTCGCGGATGAAACCCTATTTCTCTTCCCCTCTCGCCCACCGGACATGTCCGTCCCGGACGGACGAAATTGAAGGAAATATGCCCTAGAGGCAATAATAAAGTTATTATTTATTTCCTTATATCATGGTAAATGATTATTATTCATGCTAGAATTGTATTAACCGGAAACATAATACATGTGTGAATACATAGACAAACAGTATGTCACTAGTATGCCTCTACTTGACTAGCTCGTTGAATCAAAGATGGTTAAGTTTCCTAGCCATAGACATGAGTTTTCATTTGATTAGCGGGGTCACATCATTAGAGAATGATATGATTGACTTGACCCATTCCGTTAGCATAGCACTTGATCGTTTAGTTTGTTGCTATTGCTTTCTTCATGACTTATACATGTTCCTATGACTATGAGATTATGCAACTCCCGTTTACCGGAGGACCACTTTGTGTGCTACCAAACGTCACAACGTAACTGGGTGATTATAAAGGTGCTCTATAGGTGTCTCCGAAGGTACTTGTTGGGTTGGCGTATTTCGAGATTAGGATTTGTCACTCCGATTGTCGGAGAGGTATCTCTGGGCCCACTCGGTAATGCACATCACTATAAGCCTTGCAAGCATTGCAACTAATGAGTTAGTTGCAGGATGATGTGTTACGGAACGAGTAAAGATACTTGCCGGTAACGAGATTGAACTAGGTATTGAGATACCGACGATCGAATCTCGGGCAAGTAACATACCGATGACAAAGGGAATAACGTATGTTGTTATGCGGTTTGACCGATAAAGATCTTCGTAGAATATGTGGGAGCCAATATGAGCATCCAGGTTCTGCTATTGGTTATTGACTGGAGACGTGTCTCGGTCATGTCTACATAGTTCTCAAACCCGTAGTGTCGTGGGTTTGTCACGGCAGATGTCCTCGTGAAAGGACTTAGTTGTGGAGCCATCGCAACGGTTTAGCTTAAAGGGGTTAAACCGGACAAGGGGACACGGGAGTTTATACTAGTTCAGCCCCTTCGATGAAGGTAAAAGCCTACGTCTAGTTGTTATTGTTATTGCTAGGGTTTCAAAGGCCAGGGAGCGAACCCGCTTTGCCTGGCTTTCGAGTTGTTGTTGTCTGTCTCTAAACCGCGGCCGGGTCGTCCCTTTATATACATAGGTTGACGCCTGCCGGGCTACAGAGTCCCGAAGCCGGTTTATAAACGTATCCGGTTCGGCCTCTCTCTTTCTATCTTACTATACAAGTTACATGACTGGGCCGGTTTACATTTACATACTGCAACTCGCCTTTGGGCCCTCCGTAAAGCGCTACCATCTTTACATCTTCATGGGCTTCTAATCTTCAAAGAGTCAACCCGGCTACCCAAGGCCGGTTTACCTCCAGTAGTAATATCCCCAACATTAGGCCCCAGATTGGTTTGAACTTGTTCATGTCAATCTTCCACACTTTAGACAAAATCTTCTCTCTTGTCTTCGTTTTTGATCTTGTAAACCGCCGTGACGTCATACTTCAAAATTACGATAAACCGTCCTGACGTCATCCATCCGTTGATATCGGAGATTTCCTTCATTTAATATATATCCAGTTATCGAGGCGACACCTTTATTAACTTATCCATTTTTTGGACTCCTCAATTCCCGCACTTGCCATTTTTTCACTTCGCCTTATAAATAGGACCGAGGGGTCATTTTCACCATTTCCCCCCATGCCTCTTCGCATCGTCTTCCTCGCGCCGCTCAGCTTCTGGAACTCCGCCGCCACCATCGACCGTCGTTACTGCTCTGACCTTGGCCACTGCATCGCCCTGAACGCACCAGAGAACTGTGGCACCCTTCCGCTTCCTCACTAGCTCCAGTAAGTTCTCTGCTTTTTCCACCATAGATCTTGTTCTAGGGTTTCGATATTCCTGGCAGTTCTTCCGAAGTTCATCAGTGCTATTCTTCCATGTTCTTCCTTTAATAAATGGACACTTCATGCTTGATACATCTCTTACCGTAGCTTACCTACCATGATCATCACAAATCTTTATGCGCAAACAACTGATCTGTCTGTCAAAACTTGCTTCAGTTCTGCACCCCTTCAAGATCCAATTATTTTTGCTTTTCTGTCTTATCTCTAGATCCGAAAGTTTTATACATCACTGTGAGATCTGTTTCTCCTCGCACCAATATAAGCGATTTGACATTGGATAAATAGTCTATGCCACTAGCCCTCTGATAAACCGTAAGAGCATGTTACCTTCATAATTACGCTCCGGTTTAACAGTGTCTGATCAATCCTGCGCTAGCATTACCTTCTTTCTCATTATACTAGTCTCCGGGTTGTACCATTTATTATATCAGTACGTTTCTTACTCCCTTGTCTCTTGTGTATGATCATGCATAATTTATAAACCGGCCTTTCATTTTTAGTTTGTTCGCTTTACAATGGCCAAACAATTCACTGCCTGCAACTGGGCTCGTTCCTGGGTTACTGAGGCTCAACTGGATGAGATGGTTAGCATCAGCTCTCTGCCTAAGAAAACTGAGATCAAATGGCGAGCCCCAGGAACTGAGAATCCTCCGACCCCAAGACAAGGTGAAGTGGTAATCTTTGTTGACCATATAAGCCATGGTTTCAAACCGCCAGGGTCAAAATTTTATCGAGATGTGCTTGCCAGCTTCCAACTGCACCCACAAGATATTGGTCCCAATTCAGTCTCCAACTTATGCAATTTCCAAGTCTTCTGTGAAGCCTATTTACAGGAAGAACCAACTGCTGAATTGTTTCGGGATTTCTTTCACTTAAACCGGCGCATGGAGTTTGTGAATGGCCCGAATACAGAGCTTGGTGGTGTTTCGATTCAAAAGCGGAAAGAAGTGGAATTTCCTCATGCCAAACACCATAGCCACCCAAAGGAATGGAACCAAACATGGTTCTATTGCAGAGACACTTCGCCTGAAGATGAGAATCCCCTCCCCGGCTTCCAAGATCATAGATTATCCAATACTCACCCAATGCCACAACGCCTGAACTCCTCAGAAAGGGCAAAATATGCTCCTCAAATCGCCAAGCTCCGGGCCTTTATGGCAAACGGTTTAACATGTGTGGATTTTGTACGCTGTTGGATATCCTGGAGTATCTTGCCGCTAAGCAGGCGTCCCAGTTTAATGTGCGAATATACCGGTGAGGTTGACGATCCTCAACGCCACTGCAACATCCAATTATCTGAGGAAGAAGTTACTAAAGGTGTAAAGAAGATTCTGAATGAATCGGAACTGGTCTATAGTCAAACCGGCCTGAGTCCCTTCTACACCAAGAACAAACCGCCTGTTGTAAGCATTACAGTTCCTCTTCATCTCTAATATCTTTGACTTATACAAGTTGTAACCCTTCTTCTTTATATGTATAGGGTGATGACCCCTTCTGGAAACGGAAATCCATAGAGAAAGCGGCAAAGCCAACTGGAGACAAAGTGGCCAAGCCAACCGGCCCGAAGACCAAAGACGTAAAACGGACGTCAAAGCGGAAAACGGCTGACCGGATTAATATGGAGCTTGATGATGATACTGATGACCCAGAAGCTGAGGTAGAACTTGACTCACTTGGCTCTCTTTTTATGCATCTTGTTAACAATGATCTTCCTCAGGAGGAGGCCGAAGCTAGTCAGGCTGAGGACGTAGAGGTAATTACCCTTTCCTCCGGTTCAGACTCTATGCCAACACAAAAACCTCGCCAAACAATCCGGAAAGTAAGCTTTTCTCACCCTCTTGCTCACTTGGATCCAACATTTATTTTGAAGACTCAACAGCATGAGGCTCGCCGGACAACTCGGCACAGTGGCCAACAGGTCACCTCTACCGGTTTACCTGATACTCCAGTTCGGAAGCGCCGGTCTGAGGTCTCTCCTACTTCTGACCATTCTTACCCCAAGGCAGGTTATTTCAGACAGCCTCTTAATCCGTCCGATTCAAATTATCAGGTGACACCTCCTTCCTCTTCTGGTGAATCGATAGCAACTCAACTCCCCCCTTTGAAAACTGTGGCTGGGTGAGTTACGAAAAACCTTTCCTTTCAATGCGCCCTACATCTTTTGAACAGGATGTTAACCCTTTTTATTCTGTTTGCAGGGCCAAAGCCAGACCCAACAAGAAAGCTCAGGTCACCAATCCGCCAGAAGACCCTGTTGCTGAAGAAGAAGAACCAAGAGTTGAACCGGAGCAAACAGGTGAACCGGAAGGCCTCCATCCTGAAACAACGTTTGATGATCCACCCCTTGACGGCCAACATACTGACAAACCCACAGATGTTGAGCCTGCCGCCCCTGATACTGAACCGGCAGAACCAAACCGGGCTAATCCAATGAAAAACACTGAAATTCCATCATCATCCGCCCAAAATCCTGAAGGCCAAGGCGATGACGTTATTATTACTGGAGCAGGCCACAGTTCTCCTGGTCATCCCATCATTTTGGCTCAGCATAGTGCCAAAGAAGAGCAAATTGCCAGGGATAAAGGTAAATGGAGCAGCGACTTATCAAACTATGCTCATCTTAACGCTGATGAGCTTCATTCCGGCTTCTTGAACCATCTGCACTCAAACCGGGATTATGAAGCCGGTTTGGTGAATTTGATGAAAGAACAATATCAGGTAAATTCTTCTCCCTTGCACATTGATTCATAGCTGAAATACTATTCCAAGTAGCCCCCAAGAGCCGTTTTATGATTGTCAATCATAAACCGGGTCTTTGTAACACTTTAAGCATCCCATCATTAATCCTTCCCAAGGCGTGTCTTCAATCATAGATAAAACTCATGTTTGAAAATGAGATAACATTCTGTAGCATAGCCCCCAAAGGCCGGTTTAACTTGGCAAGTTAATCCGGTTTTTAATCCACACCGCCAGTTTAGAACAAACATACATTAGCCCCCAAGTGTCAAGGATAATGCTTGCATTGTTCTGGAGACTTGCATAGAAGGTAGTATTTGAGAGAAAATAAGCATTAGCCCCCAAGTATGAAGTGGATAACTTGTTATATGCTTTATACTTAGTGCATATATATGTTGTTCTGTTGAAGATACCTTAAATGTTGCAGGCTGAACTAAGAAGCAAAGATGCCAAAAACTCTGACTTGCAAGAAAATGTGAAGTCACAACAAGCCGAAGCTGCAAAAGCCAAAGAGGAGCTGACACAGGCCCTGGCCGGAATGGAAAAATTGAAAGAATCCTTCAATCAAGATCGTGCTGCATGGGAGACCAAAAAAGCCGGTTTGACCAAAAGAGCCGTAGATGCCGAGGAAGCCCAGAAACTGGTGGCTGAAGAACTAGCCGGTTTGAAGCGTCAAATCAACGCTATGACCTCTGCTATCTTTGGTAAGTATCTGCTTATGTATGTTGCATCAGTCAATGAATCTTAAAACTGACCACGATGTGGAAAAAATCTTTGGCAGGAACTCGGATCACTCATCTTGGTGCAGATATGCGGATGAAGCTCAAAGCGGCATACACATTGGTTGAGCAGCTATACTCTGGATCTCAGCGAGCCATTAGTACAGCAGCTTATAACAAACCGGCACCAACATTGATTAAGGAAACCCTTGAGAAGCTAGGCATGTTACCGGCGCGTATTGCCGAGTTGAAAAGAGCCGCTGCAAGAGCCGGAGCATTAACTGCCCTTATTCGAGCCAAGGCCTGGACTCCAGATCTTGAAGCGGAGGATATCATTAAAGGGTATCCAGGCGTTAAAGAAGATGGTTCAAACTTTGACAATGATGATCTTTGGCGGTTGACCAAACAGATGTGGCCAGCGGCCAGCAAATTAGCTGAAGACACCGATTTGTCCCATTTTCAAATGTTTTATGATGCAGAAGGGAAAAGACAGCCGGCCGAGATCCATGAAGTCGAAGAACTTGTGCCTCCGATTCATAAGCACACTTATGCCCCTGATATTAAACCTTCTGATCTAATCCATGAAGAAGCAGTATTCCGAGCTTTAACCGGAATCGATTGGTCAACGGCTGATTTCCAGCAGCTGGGGAGGGATGAAGAAGTGCGTACACCAACTGATCCGCAACCATCAAACCATCGTGATCAAGAGTCCTGATCCAGTCGCCGGTTTATATGGCTACTGTGAAAAACAATGGCATTGTTGAGCCGCTTTAAAGCTTCATGTAATAGGATAGCTGAAACTTTGTTTATCTGCCATGCCATCGAGCATGCTTCATATCCCTTTGTGACAATCTGTGCCGCCCTTCAGGATATATTTTATGCATAGTCTATGATGACTTGCCTTCCTGGGTACAAAAAACTTAAAAGTGTCTAGCGGTTTACCGCTAAACATGTCATAATATCCAAGAAGTATATAGTACTTGAGCTGAATAATCAAGTGTTTGTACAAAAAATAATGTACAGAACATACCTCATTGAGTGAGCAAACGTGCATACAGCAAAGGTGTTTAACACCAACCCGATACGTTTGATAATCTCATCTTCATAATGTCGGTCTATCTATTAAACCGGACCGGTATACCTACCGGATTTTCTTCATAACACTGGTGATTTAGTCAAACCATACCGGGTCAGTGACCACCGGTTTATAACTGATCATGAGCCAACAGCTGGTGGTTGGAAAGCAAGCCGGATCAAGGATGCCGGTTTATCAAAAAATACTTATGATTGTCAACAAACAAAATTCAAATAGGAAAATATGTGAGGCTTTTTACGAGCTGCCAGGCTCCAAATCGAGGCTTTTCATGGGCTGCCAGGCCTCTGAGTTAAACCATTTAACAAAGCCTTTTAAGATGGGCCTCCAATTAACCAATCACCGCTTTAACTATGACAGGTTCAGGGTCTGTAAAAGATTGACTTGTCAAACGTTCGATGGGTCATGCCAGGATTACCTGGATAGGAGTGGCTTACTTGATGAAGGCAGGTTAACCCGGGTTTTTAGGTGAATACACCAGGCTTCCAAGCCGTGGCTTGATAGCCAATTACGAGGGTCCTTTCAAACTCTTTGTTGCTTTGCAAAAAAGAGCCCCCAAGTAACTTTGTGAGCGATGCTCAGCGTGTGCCTATGTTTGAGTTTGTACAGTGCACAATACTCTCTTTGGCTCCACAAATTTGTCCTTATGTGGCTGAAAAGCCTATCAAGAGGTGTAGCTGTGGTTCAAACATGACCAAGCCGCCTAGTGATTTTCTTTATCTTTATGCAGTTGCTAAATCCGGTTTAACAAAGACTCCGCTTTGACCGTTAACTTGTAAAAGCACACATATGATATAAGAAAGAACAGATACCCCGCTTATAACGGAGGCTCCGGTTTATTATATGGTATATACACTGTCATAAATATGTACAGGTGAAAAAGCCTATGGCTTCAAGTATAGTAAGGCCGAAGGAGAGCTATGTTCCATGGCCGCTTTGTCTCCTCCTCCGATTGACGTGAGTCTTCATGCTCTCGAACATCAATGTGGTAGTAGGATCCGTTGTGCAGATTTTTGCTGACCACAAAGGGTCCTTCCCAAGGGGGGATAATTTATGCATATCAGTCTGATCCTGGATGAGCCGGAGCACCAAATCACCTTCTTGAAAGGTTCTAGTTTTAACCCGGCGGCTGTGATAACGTCGAAGATCTTGTTGATAAATCGTCGAACGCGCTGCTGCAAGATCCCGCTCTTCATCCAACAGGTCCAGAGAATCCTGACATGCCTTCTCATTATCAGCTTCAACATAAGCTGCCACACGGGGCGAATCGTGATGGATGTCACTAGGAAGAACCACCTCTGCTCCATAAACCATGAAGAAAGGCGTGTAACCCGTAGACCTATTGGGTGTGGTGTTGATGCTCCATAACACAGAAGGTAGCTCTTCGACCTAACAACCCGGCGTCCGCTTTAAGGGAACCATAAGCCTTGGTTTGATACCCCGCAGAATTTCTTGATTTGCCCTTTCCGCTTGACCATTAGATTGGGGGTGAGCCACTGATGCTAGATCCAGCCGGATGTGCTCACGTTGACAGAATTCTTCCATCTCTCCTTTTGACAAGTTAGTGCCATTATCTGTTATAATGCTATGTGGAAAGCCAAACCGGAATATCACCTTTTTGATGAATTGAACCGCTGTGGCTGCATCACACTTGCTGACTGGCTCTGCCTCTACCCATTTAGTGAATTTATCAACTTCTACTAACAGATGGGTCTTCTTGTCCTTGGAGCGCTTGAAGGGTCCAACCATATCCAGGCCCCAAGTGGCAAACGGCCACGTAATTGGAATCATCCGTAACTCTTGAGCCGGAACGTGCGCACGGCGGGCAAACTTTTGACATCCATCACATCATTTGACCAAATCCTCCGCATCAGCATGCGCCGTCAACCATTAAAAACCGTGGCGAAAAGCTTTAGCAACCAACGACTTTGAACTGGCGTGATGACCGCAATCCCCTTCATGAATTTCTCACAAAATCTCACAACCTTCTTGAGGAGAAACGCATCGTTGAATCGCTCCTGAAACACTATGACGATGTAACTCCCCGTTGAGTATGGTCATGGACTTGGAACGCCGGATTATCTGTCGGGCCAACGTTTCCTCAGCTGGTAACTCGCCCCGGTTCATGTAATCCAGATATGGGATCATCCAATCCGGTATGGCATGCAAAGCTGCCACCAATTGAGCCTCCGGATCAGGAACAACCAAATCTTCTTCGGTTGGTATTTTGACTGATGGATTGTGCAACACATCAAGAAAGACATTGGGCGGAACCGGTTTACGTTGGGAACCAAGACGACTTAAAGCGTTCGCCGCTTCATTCTTCCGCCGGTCTATATGGTCCACCTGATAACCTTTAAAGTGACCAGCCACTGTGTCCACCTCTCGCCGATATGCAGCCATGAGTGGGTCCTTAGAATCCCAAGTGCCAGACACTTGCTGAGCCACTAGATCTGAATCACCGAAGCACTTAACCCGGCTCAAATTCATCTCTTTATCCATCCGAAGACCGTGGAGTAAAGCCTCATATTCAGCTGCATTGTTAGTACAAGGGAACATTAAATGGAGGACATAACAAAACTTATCACCTCGTGGGGAGGTTAATATGACTCCAGCCCCCGAACCCTCTAGCTGTCTGGACCCATCAAAATGAATAGTCCAATATGTATTATCTGGTTTCTCCTCAGGTGCCTGTAACTCCGTCCAATCGTTGATGAAATCTACGAGTGCCTAGGACTTGATCGCCGTGCGGGGTATATATCTGAGCCCATGGGGTCCAAGCTCAATGGCCCACTTGGCAATCCGGCCAGTTGCCTCTCTGTTTTGAATGATGTCACCCAGAGGAGCTGAACTGACTACTGTGATAGGATGGCCCTGAAAGTAGTGTTTGAGCTTCCGGCTTGCCATAAACACCCCATACACCAGTTTTTGCCAATGCGGATACCTCTGCTTTGACTCAATGAGCACCTCACTGATATAATAAACCGGCCGTTGAACCGGATACTCTTTGCCAGTCTCTTTGCACTCTACCACAATGGCTACGCTGACAGCCCGGGCATTAGCGGCCACATATAATAATAAGGGCTCTTTATCGATCGGTGCTGCCAGTACGGGCGGTTCCACGAGCTGTTTCTTCAGATCTTCAAACGCCTTATCGGCTGCTTCACTCCAGACAAAGTTATCCGTTTTCTTGAGCATCTGATATAAGGGAATGGCCTTCTCTCCAAGGCGGCTGATAAATCGGCTCAAGG
Organism: Triticum urartu; assembly: GCF_056163025.1. Lineage (NCBI taxonomy): Eukaryota > Viridiplantae > Streptophyta > Magnoliopsida > Poales > Poaceae > Triticum > Triticum urartu. Next base: position 46,589,151 of record NC_141873.1, on the reverse strand, counting down.
CTGTAATCCAGCCGGCTAGAAGTTGCACATCGTTAATACATGCCGGTTTAGCCAAGGACGTAATCGCTGCAATCTTTTCCGGATTAGCCTCAATGCCTCTGTTTGAAACCAGAAAGCCTAAGAGCTTGCCTGCCGGGACACTGAAAACACACTTCTCCGGATTGAGCATCATCTTGTAGACCCAGAGATTGTCAAAAGTTTCCCGTAGATCATCTATCAATGTTTCCTCCTTTCTGTATTTGACCACAATATCATCTACATACGCATGGACATTGCGCCCAATTTCCTTATGAAGGCAATTCTGAATACATCGTTGGTAAGTTGCCTGGGCACTCTTGAGTCCAAAGGGCATGGAAACATAGCAGAAGGCTCCAAAGGGAGTTATAAAGGTTGTCTTCTCCTGGTCCTTAACTGCCATTTTGATCTGATGATAACCAGAGTAAGCATCCAAAAAACACAAACGGTCACAACCCGCCGTAGCATCAATTATCTGATCAATGCGAGGGAGAGCAAAGGGGTCTGCAGGGCAAGCCTTGTTTAAATCTATGTAGTCCACACACATGCGCCAAGTGCCATTTTTCTTAAGAACCAGCACCGGATTGGCTAACCACTCTGGATAAAAAACTTCAACAATAAACCCAGCAGCCAACAAATGGGAGACCTCTTCACCTATAGCCTTGCGCCTTTCCTCGTTGAAGCAGCGGAGGAACTGTCGGACCGGTTTGAATTTCGAATCAATGTTGAGTGTGTGCTCAACGAGTTCTCTCGGTACACCTGGCATGTCAGAAGGTTTCCATGCAAAGATGTCCCGATTCTCACGGATGAACTCGATGAGCGCGCTTTCCTATTTGGGATCCAGGTTAGCGCTGATGCTGAACTGTTTGGATGAATCGCCAGGGACAAAGTCAACCATCTTAGTGTCTATAGCTGATTTGAACTTCAATGCTGGATCATGTTCCGTGGTTGGCTTTTTTAAGGAGGTCATGTCTGTCGGATCAACTTGCTCCTTATAGAATGTTAACTCCTCCGTGGCACAAACTGACTCAGCATAAGCCGCATCGCCTTCTTCACACTCCAAAGCAATCTTTCTACTTCCATGTACTGTGATAGTCCCCTTATGACCTGGCATTTTAAGCTGCAGGTAAACATAACATGGTCTTGCCATAAACTTAGCATAAACCGGCCGCCCAAACAGAGCGTGGTACGGACTTTTGATCTTCACCACCTCAAATGTCACTGTTTCTGATCTTGAATCATAGTCATCTCCAAAAGCTAACTCCAAAGCTATCTTACCAATAGGATATGCAGACTTACCAGGCACCACACCATGAAATACCGTATTCGACGGTTTAAGATCCCTATCTGTCAATCCCATACGGCGGAATGTATCATAATACAAGATATTGATACTACTTCCCCCATCCATGAGCACTTTAGTGAACTTGTATCCCCCAACTTGAGGGGCTACCACCAAGGCCAAATGACCTGGGTTATCAACCCGGGGCAGGTGATCCTCTCTGCTCCACAAAATAGGTTGCTGCGACCAGCGTAAATACTGAGGTACTGCCGGCTCAACAGAGTTGACTACCCTTTTGTGAAGCTTCTGATCACGTTTGCACAAACTAGTAGTGAAGACATGATATTGCCCGCTGTTCAGCTGTTTGGGATTGCTCTGATAACCCGACTGCTGCTGCTGCTGATTCCCCTGATGGTTGTAACCTCCCTGGTTGCCTTGGTGTCCTTGATTGACGTGTCCGGTTTGATTGCCTAGAAACCCTGAACCGGAATCACCGCCTCCGTAACCCGGCCCGTGGAAACCTCCTCCTGAACCGTCGGGCGGGCCGTTGTCATATTGGAACATATTGGAATTCTTGAAATCCCGCATGATATAACAATCTTTCCAGAGATGTGATGCCGGTTTCTCCTTTGATCCATGCTTTGGACAGGGCTGATTTAACAAACGCTCCAAATTGTTGCCTGGACCTCCACCCCTCTAGGGCTGCTTGCCTTTACGGCGCTGGCCATTCTCCTGCGCGTTGGTATTTGCGACAAAGTCCAAACCACTGTCGGCCTTGCGCTTACCAGCGTTTCCATGGCCTGCCGGATTGTGTTGTTGGCCTTTGGCATTGCCGGTCTTCTTACCCTTCTCCGGTTTGTCCTCCTCTGAATCCGGATCCTTGGTATTATCTGAATCGGCATATTTAACCAAAGCAGCCATGAGTGTTGACATGTCGTTGCAGTGACGTTTGAGCCTTCCCAACTTCTGTTTCAACGGTTTGAAACCGCAATTACCCTCTAATGTTAACACTGCAGTGTCTGCGTTGATACGATCTGACGAATGAAAAATCGCCGAGACCCGTTTGACCCAATGGGTCATGGACTCCCCTTCCTCTTGGACACAAGCGGCCAGATCTACAATTGACATCGGCTTCTTACACGTATCCTTGAAGTTCTGGATAAACTGGTGCTTCAATTCGGCCCATGATCCAATAGAGTTGGTCGGCAAGCTCTTCAACCAAGTGCGAGCGGTTCCTTCCAACATCATGGTGAAATATTTAGCACACACCGCCTCGTCCACATCTAACATCTCCATTGACATCTCATAGCTCTCCACCCACGCCTCTGGCTGCAAATCGGCGGTATAATTGGTACCTTATGAGGTCCCTTGAAATCCTTGGGTAGTCGCACATTACGCAAAGCAGGAGATAAACACAGTACCCCTAAGGAACTGAACATCGCCCCTGGCTCCACGAAGGCAGTGGGGTGAACCGAAGTATGCTGTCGTGCCTCATGTCGAGCTGTCAACTCAGCCTCTCGACGTGCACGGCCATGATCCACAACATCTTGTGCGTTAGCACCTCCCCCAGCCGGGTTGTTCCCTCATGGTGAATTTCGGCGGCGTGCACTACTGGACACGGCCGGTTCGTCTTCCACGTGTCTGCTATAACTCCGGCTTGGGCGGGGAGTGGAGTGAATCCTCTCACGGCTATGAATATGCTTGCTGTTGATTTAGCGCTGTCTGAAGGAGATCCCTGTCCCGACGTGCTTCCACTGCCACTGGTGACTCGCCGTCGGTTGGGAGGGCCACCAGGCGTGATGCAGCGGCCACAATGTTGTCCAACGGGTTGGAATAATGCCCGGGCGTTGATGGTACAATGTTGTTCCGGCGAGGCAGGTCCGTCGTGCGCGGCTGAACCAGCTCTCCTGCTCCCGGCGCCCCTGCCTGGTTTAGTGTGGGTTGGTTACCAGCTCCTGTGCCTGGCGTGTTGAAAAGATTCTGCGGCTCATAAACCGATGGGAGACGTGATCGGTACCTTCTTCTCATGACTTCCTCTGAAGCATTCTGATCCAGTCTAATCTGGTAAGCCTGCGCTTCCAACTCGGCCTGCTCCATAGCCATCATGGCGTTCTCTGCTGCCAGGTCCGCCTTGGCCTGGGCTATCTGATCTTTCACCTTTGCGATCTCCGCATCGTGCTGATCCCTAGCTGCTGCGTCTACCTCCGCGGTCATCAATGTTGCCAAAGCGTCGAACAAATCAGATAAGACTTGGGCCGGAGGTGGCACCGAGCTTCCTGCCCCTGCTGGTGTGGCCGTCGTTGAACCGGAGAGCATTGCTGCGGTGGTAGATGAATGAGGCGCCGATTGTGTGCCGGCCATGAAGATGGCAGCCCGGTTTGGCAGACCGGGGGAATCCATAATACTGTTGCCCTCGGATCCTCCCTCAATCCGGCCGTCCTGCAACTGGTAAAGCGATTCAGTTTCTCCAGAAGACTCGTCATCAGAGCAGACTACGGTTTCTCCTTCAGACACCGGTCCATCCTCGTGCCCTGATCCATGGATGACACCTACGAAAACATGCCTTGCCTCGGCTGAACCGGCGAAGGACTTGCATGCCGAGCCATTTCGATGATGTCGGTGCAGATGTCCGGCTCGAGGGCCGGTTCGCCGATCTTGCCGATGAAGACGTGAATCCCACCAAACGGGACCCGGTACCCGTATTCGATTGAATCGGCTTCGGGACCCCATCCTGCTTTGTCGATGTAGAGCTTGCCGCGGCGACTCTTCGTCATCTGGCCCACAGCGTATCCCTTAAGTCCATCGAAGCTGCCCTTCAAGAACTCGAAACCATCGTGCGATAGCCCCACGGTGGGCGCCAACTGTCGTGGGTTTGTCACGGCAGATGTCATCGTGAAAGGACTTAGTTGTGGAGCCATCGCAATGGTTTAGCTTAAAGGGGTTAAGCCGGGAAAGGGGACACGGGATTTTATACTAGTTCGGCCCCTTCGATGAAGGTAAAAACCTACGTCTAGTTGTGATTGGTATTGCTAGGGTTTCGAAGGCCAGGGAGCGAACCCGCTTTGTCTGGCTTTCGAGTTGTTGTTGTTTGTCTCTAAACCGCGGCCGGGTCGTCCCTTTATATACATAGGTTGACGCCCACCGGGCTACAGAGTCCCAAAGCCGGTTTATAAACGTATCCGGTTCGGCCTCTCTCTTTCTATCTTACTATACAAGTTACATGACTGGGCCGGTTTACATTTACATACTGCAACTCGCCTTTGGGCCCTCCGTAAAGCGCTAGCATCTTTACATCTTCATGGGCTTCTAATCTTCAAAGAGTCAACCCAGCTACCCAAGGCCGGTTTACCACCAGTAGTAATATCCCCAACACGTAGGGTCCGCACGCTTAAAGTTCGATGATGGTTATATTATGAGTTTATGTGTTTTGATGTACCAAAGGAGTTCGGAGTCCCGGATGAGATCGGGGACATGACGAGGAGTCTCGGAATAGTCGAGACATAAAGATCGATATATTGGACGACTATATTCGGACATCGGAAAGGTTCCGAGTGATTCGGGTATTTTCGGGAGTACCGGGGAGTTACGGGAATTCGTATTGGGCCATAATGGGCCATACGGGAAAGGAGAGAAAGGCCTTAAAGGTTGGCCGCACCCCTCCCCATGGGCTGGTCCAAATTGGACTAGGGAGGGGGGCCATTCCTTCCTTCTCCTTTTCCCTTCTCTTCCTTCCCTCCTACTCCTACTACTTGGAAGGGCTCCTAGTTCTACTAGGAAAGGGGGAATCCTACTCCCGGTGGAAGTAGGACTCCCCTAGGGCGCGCCATAGAGAGGGCCGGCCCTCCCCCTCCTCCACTCCTTTATATACGGGGGCTGGGGCACCCCAAAGATACAACAATTGATCTCTTGATCTCTTAGCCATGTGCGGTGCCCCCCTCCACCATAATCCACCTCGATCATATCGTAACGGTGCTTAGGCGAAGCCTTGCGTCGGTAGAACATCATCATCGTCATGACGCCGTCGTGCTGACAAAACTCTCCCTCAACACTCGGCTGGATCGGAGTTCGAGGGACGTCATCGAGTTGAACGTGTGCAGAACTCGGAGGTGCCGTGCGTTCGGTACTTGATCGGTCAGATCGTGAAGACGTACAACTACATCAACCGCGTTGTGCTAACGCTTCCGCTTTCGGTCTACAAGGGTACGTGGATCACACTCTCCCCTCTCGTTGCTATGCATCACCATGATCTTGCATGTGCGTAGGGAAATTTTTGAAATTACTACGTTCCCCAACAGTGGTATCAGAGCCTGGTTTTATGCGTTGATGTAATATGCACGAGTAAAACACAAGTGAGTTGTGGGCGATATAAGTCATACTGCTTACCAGCATGTCACACTTTGGTTCGGCGGTATTGTTGGATGAAGCGGCCCGGACCAACATTACGCGTACGCTTACGCGATACTGGTTTTACCGCCGTGCTATGCACACAGGTGACTAGCGGGTGTCAGTTTCTCCAACTTTAGTTGAACCGAGTGTGGCTACGCCCGGTCCTTGAGAAGGTTAAAACAGCACCACTTGACAAACTATCGTTGTGGTTTTGATGCGTAGGTAAGAACGGTTCTTGCTAAGCCCGTAGCAGCCACGTAAAACTTGCAACAACAAAGTAGAGGACGTCTAACTTGTTTTTGCAGGGCATGTTGTGATGTGATATGGTCAAGACGTGATGAGATATAATTTGTTGTATAAGATGATCATGTTTTGTTGAAGTTATCGGCAACTGGCAGAAGCCTTATGGTTGTCTCTTTATTGCATAAGATGCAAGCGCCAAATAATTACTTTACTTTATCGCTATGCGATAGCAATAGTTGCAAGAGCAATAGTTGGCGAGACGACCATTTGACGACACATTGATATAGATCAAGATGATAGAGATCATGGTGTCATTCCGGTGACGATGGAAATCATGACGATGCTTTGGAGATGGAGATCAAAGGCACAAGATGATGATGGCCATATCATGTCACATATTTTGATTGCATGTGATATTTATCTTTTATGCATCTTGTCTTGCTTTGATTGACGGTAGCATTATAAGATGATCTCTCACTAAATTTCAAGATAAAAAGTGTTCTCCCTGAGTATGCACCGTTGCCAAAGTTCGTCGTGCCCAGACACCACGTGATGATCGGGTGTGATAAGCTCTACGTCCATCTACAACGGGTGCAAGCCAGTTTTGCACACCTAGAATACTCAGGTTAAACTTGACGAGCCTAGCATATGCAGATATGGCCTCGGAACACTGAGACCGAAAGGTTGAGCGTGAATCATATAGTAGATATGATCAACATAGTGATGTTCACCATTGAAAACTACTCCATTTCACGTGATGGTCATTTATGGTTTAGTTGATTTGGATCACGTGATCACTTAGAAGATAAGAGGGATGTCTTTCTAAGTGGGACTTCTTAAGTAATATGATTAATTGAACTTAAATTTATCATGAACTTAGTCCTGGTAGTATTAGCATATCTATGTTGTAGATCAATAGCTCGCGTTTAGCTCCCCTGTTTTATTTTTGATATGTTCCTAGAGAAAACTAAGTTGAAAGATGTTAGTAGCAATGATGCGGATTGGATCCGTGATCTGAGGTTTATCTTCATTGCTGCACAGAAGAATTATGTCCTCGATGCACCGCTAGGTGACAAACCTATTGCAAGAGCATATGCAGATGTTATGAACGTTTGGCTAGCTAAATATGATGACTACTTGATAGTTTAGTGCACCATGCTTAAGCGTCTTAGAATCGGGAGTTCAAAGACATTTTGAACGTCATGGGCCATATGAGATGTTCCAGGAGTTGAAGTTAATATTTCAAGCAAATACCCGAGTTGAGAGATATGAAGTCTCCAACAAGTTCTATAGCTAAAAGATGGAGGAGAATAACTCAATCAGTGAGCATGTGCTCAGATTGTCTGGGTACTACAATCGCTTGAATCAAGTGGGAGTTAATCTTCCAGATAAAATAGTGATTGACAGAATTCTCTAGTCGATATCACCAAGTTAGTAGAACTTCGTGATGAACTATAATATGCAAGGGATAATGGAAATGATTCCCAAGCTCTTCGTGATGCTGAAATCGACGAAGGTAGAAATCAAGAAAAGCATCAAGTGTTGATGGTAAACAAAACCACTAGTTTCAAGTAAAGGGGCAAATGGAAGAAAGGGGAACTTCAAGAAGAACGGCAAACAAGTTGCGGCTCAAGTGAAAAAAACCAAGTCTGGACCTAAGCTTGAAACTGAGTGCTTCTACTGCAAAGGGACTGGTCATTGGAAGTGGAACTACCCCAAGTAATTGGCGGATAAGAAGGATGGCAAAGTGAACATAGGTATATTTGATATACATGTTATTGGTGTGTACTTTACTAGTGTTTATAGAAACCCCTCAGTATTTGATACTAGTTCTATTGCTAAGAATAGTAACTCGAAACGGGAGTTGCAGAATGAACATAGACTAGTTAAGGGTGAAGTGACGATGTGTGTTGGAAATGGTTCCAAGATTGATATGATCATCATCGCACACTCCCTATACTTTCGGGATTAGTGTTAAACCTAAAATAAATGTTATTTAGTGTTTGCGTTGAGCATGAATATGATTGGATCATGTTTATTGCAATACGGTTATTCATGTAAGTTAGAGAATAATTGTTGTTCTGTTTACATGAATAAAACCTTCTATGGTCATACACCCAATAAAAATGGTTTGTTGGATCTCGATCGTGGTAATACACATTTTCATAATATTGAAGCCAAAAGATGCAAAGTTAATAATGATAGTGCAACTTATTTGTGGCACTGCCGTTTAGGTCATATCGGTGTAAAGCGCATGAAGAAAATCCATGTTGATGGGCTTTTGGAATCTCTTGATTATGAATCAGTTGATGCTTGCGAACCATGCCTCATGGGCAAGATGACTAAGACTCAGTTCTCCAGAACATTGGAGTGAGCAACAGATTTGTTGGAAATCATACATACTGATGTATGTGGTCCGATGAATATTGAGGCTCATGGCAGGTATCATTATTTTCTGATCTTCACAGATGATTTGAGCAGATATGAGTATATCTACTTGATGAAACACAAGTCTAAAACATTTGAAAAGTTCAAAGAATTTCAGAGTGAAGTGGAGAATCATCGTAACAAAAATAAAAGTTTCTACGATATGATCACAGAAGTAAAATATTTGAGTTACGAGTTTGGCCTTCAGTTAAAACAATGTGAAATAGTTTCACTACTCACGCCACCTGGAACACCACAGTGTAATGGTGTGTCCGAACGTCATAACCGTACTTTATTATATATAGTGCGATCTATGATGTCTCTTACCGATCTACCACTATCGTTTTGGGATTATGCATTAGAGACGGCTACATTCATATTAAATAGGGCACCATCTAAATCCGTGGAGATGGCACCATATGAACTGTGGTTTGGCGAGAAACCTCAGCTGTCGTTTCTTAAAGTTTGGGACTGCGATGCTTATGTGAAAAAGTTTTCAACATGATAAGCTCGAACCCAAATCGGAGAAGTAAATCTTCATAGGATACCCAAAAGAAACTGTTGGGTACACCTTCTATCACAGATTCGAAGGCAAGATATTCGTTGCTGAGAATGGATCCTTTCTAGAGAAGGAGTTTCTCTCGAAAGAAGTGAGTGGGAGGAAAATGGAACTTGATAAGGTAATTGTACCTTCTCCCGAATTGGAAAATAGTTCATCACAGAAATCAGTTCCAGTGATGTCTACACCAACAAGAGAGGAAGTTAATCATGATGATTATGAAACTTCAGATCAAGTTACTACAGAACTTCGTAGATCAACCAGAGTGAGATCCGCACCAGAGTGGTACGGTAATCCTGTTCTGGAGGTCATGTTACTTTACCATGACAAACTTGCGAACTATGAGGAAGCGATGATGAGCCCAGATTCCGCGAAATGGTTTGAGGCCATGAAATCTGAGATGAGATCCATGTATGAGAACAAAGTATGGACTTTGATTGACTTGCTCAATGATAGGGGAGTCATTGAGATTAAATGGATCTTCAAGAGGAAGACGGACGCTGATAGTAGTGTTACTATCTATAAAGCTAGAATTGTCGCAAAAGGTTTTCGACAAGTTCAAGGTGTTGACTACGATGAGAGTTTCTCACTCGTATCTATGCTTAAGTCTGTCTGAATCATGTTAGCAATTGCCGCTTTTTATGATTATGAAATTTGGCAGATGGATGTCAAAATTGCATTCCTGAATGGATTTCTGGAAGAAGAGTTGTATATGATGCAACCGGAAGGTTTTGTAGATCCAAAGGGAGCTAACAAAGTGTGCAAGCTCCAGCGATCCATTTATGGACTGGTGCAAGCCTCTCGGAGTTGGAATAAACGCTTTGATAAGTTGATCAAAGTATATAGTTTTATACAGACTTTCGGTGAAGCCTGTATTTATAAGAAAGTGAGTGGGAGCACTACAACATTTCTGATAAGTATATGTGTATGACATATTGTTGATCGGAAATAATGTAGATTTATTCTGCAAAGCATAAAGGAGTGTTTGAAAGGAGTTTTTCAAATAAAGACCTCGGTGAAGCTGCTTACATATTGAGCATCAAGATCTATAGAGATAGATCAAGACGCTTGATAAGTTTTCAATGAGTACATACCTTGACAAGTTTTTGAAGTAGTTCAAAATGGAATAGTCAAAGAAAGAGTTCTTTCCTATGTTACAAGGTGTGAAATTGAGTAAGACACAAAGCCCGACCACGGCAGAAGATAGAAAGAGAATGAAAGTCATTCCCTATGCCTCAGCCATAGGTTCTATAAAGTATGCCATGTTGTGTACCAGATCTATTGTATACCCTACACTGTGTTTGGCAAGGGAGTACAATAGTGATCTAGGAGTAGATCACTGGACATTGGTCAAAATTATCCTTAGTGGAATAAGAATATGTTTCTCGATTATGGAGGTGACAAAAGGTTCGTCGTAAAGGGTTACGTCGATGCAAGATTTGACAATGATCCAGATGACTCAAAGTCTCAATCTGTATACATATTGAAAGTGGGAGCAATTAGCTAGAGTAGCTCCATGCAGAGCATTGTTGACATAGAAATTTGCAAAATACATACGGATCTGAATGTGGTAGACTCGTTGACTAAACTTCCCTCACAAGCAAAACATGATCACACCTTAGTACTCTTTGGGTATTAATCACATAGAGATGTGAACTAGATTATTGACTCTAGTAAACCCTTTGGGTGTTGGTCACATGACGATGTGAACTATGGGTGTTAATCACATGGTGATGTGAACTACTGATGTTAAATCACATGGCGGTGTGAACTAGATTATTGACTCTAGTGCAAGTGGGAGACTGAAGGAAATATGCCCTAGAGGCAATAATAAACTTATTATTTATTTCCTTATATCATGGTAAATGTTTCTTATTCATGCTAGAATTGTATTAACCGGAAACATAATACATGTGTGAATACATAGACAAACAACATGTCACTAGTATGCCTCTACTTGACTAGCTCGTTGAATCAAAGATGGTTAAGTTTCCTAGCCATAGACATGAGTTGTCATTTGATTAACGGGGTCACATCATTAGAGAATGATATGATTGACTTGACCCATTCCGTTAGCATAGCACTTGATCGTTTAGTTTGTTGCTATTGCTTTCTTCATGACTTATACATGTTCCTATGACTATGAGATTATGCAACTCCCATTTACCGGAGGAACACTTTGTGTGCTACCAAACGTCACAACGCAACTGGGTGGTTATAAAAGTGCTCTACAGGTGTCTCCAGAGGTACTTGTTGGGTTGGCGTATTTCAAGATTAGGATTTGTCACTCCGATTGTCGGAGAGGTATCTCTGGGCCCATCGGTAATGCACATCACTATAAGCCTTGCAAGCATTGCAACTAATGAGTTAGTTACGGGATGATGTGTTACGGAACGAGTAAAGAGACTTGCCGGTAACGAGATTGAACTAGGTATTGAGATACCGACGATCGAATCTCGGGCAAGTAACATACCGATGACAAAGGGAACAACGTATGTTGTTATGCGGTTTGACCGATAAAGATCTTCGTAGAATATGTAGGATCCAATATGAGCATCCAGGTTCCTCTATTGGTTATTGACCGGAGACGTGTCTCGGCCATGTCTACATAGTTCTCGAACCCGTAGGGTCCGCACGCTTAAAGTTCGATGACGGTTATATTATGAGTTTATGTGTTTTGATGTACCAAAGGAGTTCGGAGTCCCGGATGAGATCGGGGACATGACGAGGAGTCTCGAAATGGTCGAGACATAAAGATCAATATATTGGACGACTATATTCGGACATCGGAAAGGTTCTGAGTGATTCGGGTATTTTCGGAAGTATCGGGGAGTTCCGGGAATTCGTATTGAGCCTTAATGGGCCATACGGGAAAGGAGAGAAAGGCCTCAAAGGTTGGCCGCACCCCTCCCCATGGGCTGGTCCGAATTGGACTAGGGAGGGGGGTCCCCTTCCTTCCTTCTCCTTTTCCCTTCCCTTTCCTTCCCTCCTACTCCTACTACTTGGAAGGGCTCCTAATTCTAGGAAAGGGGGAATCCTACTCCCGGTGGAAGTAGGACTCCCCTAGGACGCGCCATAGAGAAGGCCGGCCCTCCCCCTCCTCCACTCCTTTATATACGGGGGCAGGGGGCACCCCAAAGATACAACAATTGATCTCTTGATCTCTTAGCCGTGTGCGGTGCCCCCCTCCACAATAATCCACCTCGATCATATCGTAGCGGTGCTTAGGCGAAGCCTTGCGTCGGTAGAACATCATCATCGTCACGATGCCGTCGTGCTGATGAAACTCTCCCTCAACACTCGGCTGGATCGGAGTTCGAGGGATGTCATCGAGTTGAACATGTGCAGAACTCGGAGGTGCCGTGCATTCGGTACTTGATCGGTCGGATCGTGAAGACGTACGACTGCATCAACCGCGTTGTGATAACGCTTCCGCTTTCGGTCTACGAGGGTACGTGGACAACACTCTCCCTCTCGTTGCTATGCATCACCATGATCTTGCATGTGCCTAGGGAAATTTTTGAAATTACTACATTCCCGGACAGAAATCACGCTGCCCGCCACAGCCAATCCGCGCCGGCCACGTCATCGACCGCCGCCGTCTCCACCACGTGGCCCGCGGAACCCAGATCGGGCCCGCCCGGGCCCATCTTGTCGCCGCCGCCTACCCACGGCCTCCCGCGCATGCCCCGCCGCCGCAGAGGATCCCATCGCCGGTCGCAGCGCCTCCCCGACGCCGGCGACCCTCGCCATCGCCTTGGATTCCGCCCACCGCCGCCTCTCTGTGCCCGGTGCCCATCCGTGCCTCCCGGCCATCCCCGCCGCCCGCACCGCCCGGATCCGGTGCCGGCCGGCCGGATCCCGCCACCTCCGCCTCGCCCCGGCCACTTCCGGCCTCGCGGCGCCTCGCCAACACCGGCAGCCGCCCGCTGCCTCCTGCCTCCCCGATCCAGGCAGGATCAGGAGGAGGACGACGTTCCCGCGGCCCAGCTCCGTCCCCGCCGGCCCGCTTCCTCCGGCCCAAGCCGCCTCCTCTTCGCATGGGCCAAGCCCAGGGTGAGCAAGCCCGCTATCCTTCGCCCAGTGCGCCCCGTAGCTATCCAGCGCTCACCTTTTTTTCCCTGAAATTCCACTAAGTCCCAGTAATTTTGAGCATATTTCATCATGTCATAACTCTGTCATCGTGGCTCCGATTCATGCGTGTAGCATATCAAAATGTTCGTCTAGACGAGTAAATCATTTCATCTCATTGCATCATTTTCTTTTGAGCTCATCTTGATGCCTGAAATGTCGTTAGAAGAGGGCTATGTGATGATTATTTCATATCTGTTTCAGCAAATGGCCTTTTGTCATTTTTGCCATGATTAATGTGTGCGTGCTATGATCCTGAGCTCTACATGTGTTTTGTAATATGCCATGCCATCTTTACAGGGGTGTATGCCATGTATTTTTGTGACCTTTGTGGTGACTAGCACAAGCATGCAAAGTAGCTTACTCAATGATGCTGATTTCAGGGACTTAGAATTTCACTAAGTCCTTGTCCTGTTATTGTTTTTATGCCATATGTTCATGTTGTTTCCTAGTGATCCGTGCCTCTTTTAAGGATGATCAGTAAGGATGTTTTGTAGATATTGTGGTGCTCTATCCATCCATGTCTTTGTTTGCATTTATGAAGCACCCTAGCTTGAGTTAATCGAGCTCTACTTTTGCTATAAAATGTTCCTGGCAGATTGTTAACATGTTTAGCGATTTTGCCAAGCTTGTTGTTGTTGATCCATGCATGCTATGATGTTGTTCTTGCCATGTCTAGCTTCTGTGCCATGTCTTCTTGCTGGGTGTATGCTTAGATTATCATGCCATGCTTTGTAGTGAGTGCATCGAGCTCGTAAACATGCCTACTTGTTATCTGTTTTGCCATGCTCCAGTTTTTCACCAAGTCTGAATCTGTTTATGTTTTTGCTATGTTCACATGCTTACAATTGTATTTTCTGATCCCTTTTGGCTCATGGTCACTAAGGGACTTTTGTTATATTCTATGAGTAGCTTCATGCCGTGCCTTGTTTTGCCATGATATGTTCCTGTAGCATGTAGTTTTAATGCTCTAAAGATTGCTTCCTGATGATAAATTCCTGATTTGTTGTTATTTCACTAAGTCTGAAACATGTTATCATTTGCACTTTTGCCATGCTTGTTTGAACATGTTAATGAGTGAATTAGCCGTAGCTCAGTGTTCATCTTTTGTTAAGCATCATGAGTGGATCCCTGCCATGTATTTTGTTGCCATGTGTGAGAGACGTAGCATATTTATCTTGATGCATTTAGGAGGCTACTTGCTGTTAATCGCAAACCGGTGCCATATTTGTTTTGCTTGCCATTTCCAAACCGTGCATCTGATTCCGGTGATCTTTATATCGATTTCAACCGAAATCAAATCATCTTTCCAGTGGCACTCTTGGATTTCCAAGTTGAGGCCAGGTTCAATCATTCCTTTCCAAATCATGCATATGCATCACATACCGCATCCCGCATATCATGCCATGTTCATGTGTTGGTTGTTTACTATGTTGTGTGCTTCTTTCCGGTGTTGCTTCTTCGGATTGATTCCAATAACGTTGCGTTTGTGAGGACCCGTTTGTCTACGTCCGTTTGTCTTCTTCATGGACTCGTTCTTCTTCCTTGCGGGATTTCAGGCAAGATGACCATACCCTCGAAATCACTTATATCTTTGCTTGCTAGATGCTCGCTCTTTTGGTATGCCTATGCTGCGATACCTACCACTTGCTTATCATGCCTCCCATATTGTTAAGCCAAGCCTCTAACCACCTTGTCCTAGCAAACCGTTATTTGGCTATGTTACCACTTTGCTCAGCCCCTCTTATAGCGTTGTTAGTTGCAGGTGGAGATTGGAGTTTGTTCCTTGATGGAACATGATGGTTATTTTGTTGGGATATCACAATATATCTTATTTATATTAATGCATCTATATACTTGGTAAAGGGTAGAAGGCTCGGCCTTATGCCTGGTGTTTTGTTCCACTCTTGCCGCCCTAGTTTCCGTCATATCGGTGTTATGTTCCCGGATTTTGCGTTCCTTACACGGTTGGGTTATAATGGGAACCCCTTGACAGTTCGCTTTGAATAAAACTCCTCCAGCAAGGCCCAACATTGGTTTTACCATTTGCCACCTAGCCTTTTCTTTCCCTTGGGTCGGCCGGCTCAAGGGTCATCTTTATTAAACCCCCCCCCCCCCGGCCAGTGCTCCTCTGAGTGTTGGTCCAACTGAGCGATGTCCGGAGCTACCAGGGGCAACTCTGGGCTGGCCCACCTGATGTTTGGCTCATCCGGTGTGCCTTGAGGACAAGATATGTGCAGCTCCTATCGGGATTTGTCGGCACATCTGGGTGGCTTTGCTGGACTTGTTTTACCATTGTCGAGGATGTATTGTAACCGGGATGCCGAGTCTGATCGGATTCTCTTGGGAGAAGGAATATCCTTCGTTGACCGTGAGAGCTTGTGATGGGCTAAGTTGGGACACCCCTGCAGGGATTGGAACTTTCGAAAGCCGTGCCCGCGGTTATGGGCAGATGGGAATTTGTTAATGTCCGGTTGTAGAAAACCTGAAACTTAACTTAATTAAAATGCATCAACCGCGTGTGTAACCGTGATGGTCTCTTCTCGGCTGGGTCCGGGAAGTGAACACGGTGTTGGAGTAATGCGTGACGTAGGTTGTTCTAGGATCACTTCTTGATCATAGTTGTTCGATCATGCTTTTGCCTTCTCTTCTCCCTCTCATTTGCGTATGTTAGCCACCATATATGCTAGTCGCTTGCTGCAGCTCCACCCCATACCTTTTACCCTTCCTATAAGCTTAAATAGTCTTGATCACAAGGGTGTGAGATTGCTGAGTCCCCGTGACTCACAGATACTTCCAAAACCAGTTTGCAGGTGCCGTTGAACCGTGCAGGTGGCGCAACCAAGCTCAAGGAGGAGCTCGATGAATATCTTGTCCTTTGTGTTGTTTCATTCTAGTCGATTAGTAGTGGAGCCCAGTGGGGTCGATCGGGGATCTGTGTAGCATTTGGGGTAGTCTTCTTTTATTTTGGTTCCGTAGTCGGACCTTGATTGTATCTGGATGATGTAGTGTTTTATTCGTGTAATTGTGTGAAGTGGCGATTGTAAGCCAACTATGTATCTCTTTCCCTTATGTATTACATGGGTTGTGTGAAGATTACCTCACTTGCGACATTGCTTTCAATGCGGTTATGCCTCTAAGTCGTGCTTCGACACGTGGGAGATATAGCCGCATTGAGGGAGTTACATGCATGAAGCCTTGGACCAAATATACAAGATGCAACTTCATAAATTTCGTTCAGAGGCTATTTTAGGTGCTGCGTCACCTTATTATTGGGCCAGGCCCATGTATTTTCGAAATACTTAAGTATAGGCTGTTTTTTAGAGTTCGTATGTGTGGGGAAATAAGAGTTAGGGTTGGTTTCGGACCCCTCCTCCAAGGGCCACGAAATTCCCCCCTCTCCCTCCATATATACAGCCCTTAGGGCGTCGTTTAGACTTTGGGTTTTGTTTAGATTAAAAGTTCACCATAGCTGCAACTTCGCGTACTTCGTTTGTGTCCAACGACCAGACCAAGACGTCACAGAACCCCACCTTGATCAATAAAGCTTTCATCTTATATTCGCAATATCCAGATTGTAATCTCATTTTCTTGCTTGTTCTTCGTTTGCTCGCAGGAAACATACCCTCATGGTCAGGTTGATCGTGCTCCGGCATGGTCAATAACCCCTCGGAAGTTGGTTTAGCGATTGCTAAGGCGCGACGTCTCGCACGTTCGTAGTCGGATCATCATGGTCGACGCCCACAGAAACGATAGCCGCCATCTCATCGAAACATCGGGACACCTTTGCCTCTATCAAGTGGTATCAGTCACAGGAGCGTTTCAGCGTTGTGTATCTCCTCAAGAAGGTTGTGAGATTTTGCGTGAGATCCACGAAGGAGATTGTGGTCACAACGCTGGCTCAAAATCCATGGTGGCTAAGGCCTTTCGTCACGGCTTCTATTGGTTGACAGCTCATGCTGATGCTGAGGATTTGGTAAAGAGGTGTGATGGTTGTCAAAAGTTTGCACGCCGCGCTCATGTTCCAGCTCAAGAATTAAGAATGATTCCAATAACTTGGCCGTTTGCAACTTGGGGGCTCGATATGGTGGGACCTTTTAAGAGGTCCAAGGACAAGAAGACCCACCTACTGGTGGCGGTTGATAAGTTTACCAAGTGGGTCGAGGCAGAGCCAGTTAGTAAGTGTGACGCGGCCACGGTGGTTCAATTCATCAAAAAGGTGATATTCCAGTTTGGCTTTCCACACAACATTATAACGGATAATGGTACTAATTTGTCCAAGGGTGCTATGGAAGAATTTTGTCAACGTGAGCACATCCGGCTTGACATGTCATCAGTGGCTCACCCCCAATCTAATGGTCAAGAAGAGAGGGCCAATCAAGAAATTTTGAGAGGTGTCTAACCCCGGCTTATGGTTACTTTAAAGCGGACGCCGGGTTGTTGGGTGGAGGAGTTACCTTCCGTGTTATGGAGTATCAACACCACACCAAACAGATCTATGGGTTACACGCCTTTCTTCATGGTTTACGGAGCAGAGGCAGTTCTCCCTAGTGACATTCGTCATGACTCACCCCGTGTGGTGGCGTATGTTGAAGCTAATAATGAAAAAGCACGTCAGGTCTCATTGGACCTGCTAGATGAGGAGCGTGATCTTGCGGCGGCACGTTCGGCGATTTATCAACAAGATCTGCGACGTTATCACATCCGCCGGGTTAAAACCAGAACTTTTCAAGAAGGCGATCTGGTGCTCTGGCTCATCCAGCATCAGACTGATATGCACTAGTTATCCCCACCTTGGGAAGGGCCTTTTGTGGTCAGCAAAAATTTGCACAATGGATCGTACTACCTTATCGATGTTCGAGAGCACAAAGACTCACGTAAATTGGAGGAGGAAACCCAACGGCCGTGGAATATAGCTCATCTTAGGCCTTATTATACTTGAGCCATAGGCTCTTTTTATGTACATAATTATGACAATGTATATATTATAATTAATACAATAAACCGGAGCCTCAGCTAAAGCGGGGTCTCTGTTGTTTTACATCATATGTGTTTACATGGAGGCTTCTGTTTACAAAGCGGAATTCTGTTGATGCGGCTTGTAAAGCCACACATATAAAAGGAAATCACTAGGGGGCTTGGTCATATCTGAACCTTAGCTACACCTCTTGATCGTCTTAGGGCCAAAGGGAGATCACTAGGGGGCTTGGTTGTATTCACACCATAGCTACACCTCTTGATAGGCTTAAAGCCAAAAGGAAATTATGTGGGGCCAAAGAGAGTGTTGCACCAGCACAACTCAAACATAGGCACCCATCGAGCACAGCTCAAATATTGCTTGGGGTCTCTTTTCTTCTCAAAGAACAAAGAGTCTGCACCCTTGCAGTAGGCTATCAAGCCAGGCTTGGAAGCCAGGTGTATTCACCTAAAACCCTGGGTTATCCTGCCTCTTTAAGTAAGCCACTCCGTCCAGGTAAACCTGGTATGACCCATCGAACGTTTGACAAGTCAATCTCATAGACCCTGAACTTGTGAAAGTTAAAACGATGATTGGTTAAAGATTGAGGTCCATCTTAAAAGGCTTTGAAAAATGGTTTAACTCAGTGGCCTGGCAGCCCATGAAAAGCCTCGATTTAGGGTCTGGCAGCCCATGAAAAGCCTCGCATATTCTTCTTGTATTTTTTGCAAATTGTTTCTTCTCTTTTGATAAAATTCATAAGTATTTTCTGATAACCCAGCATTTATTACAACCCGGCGTGGCTTACAATGCTAAATTGTTAGTACATGATCATCTATAATCCGGCCTTTATTGTTCCGGTCTGGTTTGAATACAAGTCACCAGTATTATATGGATAAAACCGGTGTTTATCATAACCCGGTACGGTTTTATCGTAAACCGGCAAACCTGGAAGGAGTCATCTATACTCCAGCTTGACGTTATCACCCTTTTATAACAGTCATGGGTCAAACAACGAAGGTAACAGGTATTCTCTATTTTATATCTGATTGTTTTTAAACAGCCTTGGATGTATGACTAGGCTATATATTTGGGTAGCACGACCCGTCCAGCGGTAAACCGCCAGGACCCCTTCTATCTCTTGTATACAGGGACAAGTTACAATACAGCCACTGCGGATTATGCATATAATAAAGATCCCAAAAGCATGGCGAGTTATCAGTGTCAAGCAAAATAAGTATGCTCGATGGC
The DNA here is from genome assembly GCF_056163025.1 of Triticum urartu. Lineage (NCBI taxonomy): Eukaryota > Viridiplantae > Streptophyta > Magnoliopsida > Poales > Poaceae > Triticum > Triticum urartu. The sequence goes on along the minus strand of NC_141873.1, from coordinate 46,569,900 downwards.
ATAAACAGACAAGTGTTTGAACTAGCCTATTACAAGGCGTTTTAAATGCCCACAAAGGATAATTGTTCAGTCAGAATGGTAGGCTGCATCAGATTAAACTGGCGTCAGGTTCAGGATTCATCATCAGGACGACTTGAAGATTGCGGGTAACCTTGAGTCGGTGCATCCTCCTCTTCTCTACCAAGTGGCTGGAAATCAATCGTTGTCCAATCGATTCCAGTTAAAGCTTGGAACACGGCTTCTTCACTTATAAGGGTGGAAGGATCAATGTCAGGGGCATAAGTGTGCTTACGAATTGGCGGAACAAGATCTTCTACATCATGTGTTGGCGCAGGATATCTTTTTTGGTCAGCATCATAAATCGGTTGGTAATGAGATAGATCCGTTTCATCCGCCAATTTGCTCGCTATGGGTCGAAGTTCCCTTGTCAGCCTTCGAAGATCATCATTATTGAATTCTGAGCTGTCTTCCTTTACGCCAGGGTAGCCTTGACCAATATCTGCCGGTTCAAGATCTGGAATCCATGCCTTGGCCCGGATTAGCGCAGTTAGTTCGTCTGACCTTGTAGCTGATCTTTTGAGTTCATCCAACCGGGCAGGCAACATTGACAACTTCACGACGGTTTCTTTTATCAGTGTTAGAGGAGGCCTGTGATAAGCAGCAGTGCAGATAGCCCGTTGGGATCCAGAATACAACTGCTCTATCAAAGTATAGGCTGCCTTCAGCTTCATTCGCATGTCAGAGCCTAGATGGGTAATGCAGGTCCCTGTGACATTGCGAGCATCAGTAAACCGGTAATTGATACGGTAGAATGACTTGAAAAACATCAGATGAGGATACTTACCAAATACAGCAGAGGTCATAGCGTTTATTTGCCACTTTAAACCGGTCAGTTCTTCGACCACCGGTTTAAGGGATGCCTCTACGTCTTCGGCCTTCTTTACTAAAGCGGCCTTCTCTGTGTCCCAATATGCATGGTCCTTCTTGAAGTTTTCCTTCAGCTTCTCCATGGCTGTTAAGGCATTGGTCGTTTCCTCTTTGGCTTTAGAAGCCTCCGCTTGCTGAGATTTGATGTTCTCTTGAAGATCAGCGGTTTGGGCGTCCTTTTTGCTCAGCTCAGCCTATAAAGAACAGACATGTCTTCAACGGGCTATATATATTTGAAGTACCAAGCGTATAACAAGTTATGCACTTTGCACTTGGGGGCTAATGCCTCCTCGCTTCATTCTAGAAAATTATTTCAAGTCCCGAGTATAATGCAAGCATTATTCTTGGCACTTGGGGCTAATGTACATCTGCTCAAAAGTAACAATGTTTAATGTCTCGGTTCACCTTGGAAAGGTAAATCGGCCCTTGGGGACTACACGGGCGAAAGAAAACGATTGGTAATTACCTCATAGCGTTCCTTCATTAAGTTCACTAAACCGGCTTCATAGTCACGGTTTGTGTACAGGCGGTTTAAAAAACCAGAATGGAGCTCCTGGGCATTGAGGTGTGCATAGCTTGATAAATCGGTGCTCCATTTGCCTTTCTCCATGGCAGCACGTTCTTCTTTGGCGCTATGTTTTGCTAAGGCAACATGATGGCTAGGGGAGGTGTGGCCAACGCTAGTAATGATAACCTCATCTTCCTTGTCGCCAGCAGCCTTTACCGGAGTTGGTGGAATATCAGTAGCCTTAACCGGACTAGACGGTCCATCATCATTACAGACTGGACTTGCCGGTTTATCAGCTTGCACCGCGGTATCAACTTCTACTTGTTCAGTACAAACATGATCTGGGGGTGGCAGGTCATCGAGCATGGCGTCAGCAGTTGCTCTCTCCGGTTCTGAAATTGTCGCCGGTTCAACTGTCACATGGTCATCAGACGGTTTATCTACACGACCCTTCTTACTGGGTCTAGCCTTGGCTCTGAAAGAGGAAGATATACACATCAGTATAGCACATAAGCATAAAGCGTCAAAAAGAGACAGCTTAAGACATTTACCCAGGGACAGTCTTGAGGGGTGGAAGCTGTGTGGCAGTTGATTCGTCGGATGATGAAGGTGGCATTCCCTGATAATTCGAATCGGATGGATTAAGAGGCTGTCGGAAATAACCCGCCTTGGGGTAAGAAGTATTGGAAGTATTCGAAACCTCAGATTGGCGCTTCCGAACCGGAGTATTTGGTAGACCGGTGGAAGTGATTACTTGGCCGCTATGACGGGTTGTGCGGCAAGCTTCGTATTGCTGCTTCTTCAAAGAAAGTTTGGGTCCAAGTAAGCTAGGGGGTGAGAAAATCTTACTTCCCGGATTGCTTGACAGATTTTTTGTGTTGGCAGAGGATCTAAACCGGAGGGAAGGATAATTACCTCTGAGTCGTCAGCTTGGCTGCCCTCGGCGTCATCCTGATAAATATCATTATCAATGAGGTGTATGAAAAGTGAACCAAGAGAATCAAGTTCTACCTCTGCATCCGGTTCATCAGGGTCGTCATCAAGCTCTAAACCGATTGGCTCAGTTTCTTTCCTCTTAGCAGATTTCTTGACCGCCTTTGTTTTTTGACGAGGAGCCTTAACCGTTTTATCCTAAGGTTTCTTTTCCAGAACGGATCATCACCCTGTATAAAAGATGAGCAGAGGATATTAAAAGTTGCACAGTTCAAAAATATCAGGTATAAAGCAGAAGCAAAACAACTCTTACAGCGGGCGGTTTGTTCTGTGTATAAAAGGGACTTAGCCCGGTCTTGCTACAGACAGCTTCCGGTTCATTCAACATTTTGTTGACAGACTCAGTAACTTCATCATCTGTTAGCTGAATGTCAATATGACGTTGGGAGTCTTTTACGTCACCGGTGTACTCGCACATTAAACCAGAGCGGCGACTTAACGGCAAGATACTCCAGGATAGCCAGCAATGGACAAAGTCCACACCTGTCAAACCGTTGGCCATGAAATCTCTAAGCTTGGCGGGTTGTGGTGCATACGAGTCCCGTTCCTTGGCAATTAGTCGTTGCGGAAGCGGATGAGTGTTGCTAAGCCGGTGAGCACGGTAACCCGGCAGAGGGTTCTCATCTTCAGGAGAAGTGTCCTTGCAATAGAACCAAGTCTGATTCCAATCCTTTGGGTGACTGTGAAGTTTAGCATGAGGAAAGCTAACATCCTTCCTTTTCTGAATGGAGACGCCACCAAGTTCAGTATTAGGCTCGTCTATGAATTTAGTGCGATGGTTTAAGTGGAAGAAATCCTGGAACAGCTCGACAGTCGGCTCTTCTTGTAGGTAGGCTTCACAAAACACCTGAAAGTTGCAGATATTGGATACAGAGTTGGGTCCAATGTCTTGAGGGTGGATTTGAAAGTTGGCTAGTACATCCCGGAAAAACTTGGATCCAGGCAGTTTAAAACCACGGCCTCTATGATCAGCAAACACTACTACTTCACCATCTCTCGGGGTAGGAGGATTTTCTGGACCGGGAACTCGCCACTGGATTTCATTCTTCTTCGGTAAAGTGCCAATTTTAACACATCCATTCAGGTGCTCCTCAGTAAACCGGGAAGGGACCCAGTTACAGGAATAGAATTGTTTTGCCATTGCAAGTGAAGAGCTAGAAAATATTACTACCAGTTTATGATTCATAAATGACAACGCATAAAGTGTAACAGGTTGAGAAAAAAGGAATTCAAGCATGTAGAATTGTTAAACCGGAGGAAGTTATAAACCGCCTACGACATAGCGTTTATAAATGCTAAAGCGATGAGCGGTTTACAAGGGGACTAATGGCATATGACAGATTACTTTCTACAAGGATAAACCGCCTACGCAGATAAGGAAGGTGCAGATCTAAGGTAAAAACGACTAAGTGAGGAAAAATAGGTTTCACAAGATTGCGTTGGAATTTTGGATCTACCACAAGTCAGGAAAATAAAAGATTTAGACCTAAAAAGTTTGGTCCTGAAGCAGTTCACAAAAGGTACAGACCTAGTTCTTATGCGTTTAAAGTTTGGTTTGATGGCGGAGATAAGGAATGTCATAGTTACTGCACGGAACACATCAAGTCTGAGGTCTGCTATCTATGGACTGACGAAGAACAAGAAGAGAGCGCCATGAACCCATATGAACCCTAAGTGGATCTACAGAGGAGAGAAGGGAGAGACTTACAACGGCTGTTTTAGTAGCGGAGGTGCGTCGCGTCTCTTTGATGCGATCAGGTCGATGCAGCGGCCAATGGTGAGGCAGAGGTGAAGCTCAACGACGACGACGGCGCTCGGGTGCAGGAGCGTCGCAAGGAGGAAGAAGAGATGGAGAGGTAGAGGAAAGAAAGATAAAGGGGGCTTCAACCCTATTTATAAGGGTAAAGAGATAAGCGATAGGCGCGGGAATCGAGGAGCCCAAATAAATAGATATATAACGAGGTTGTCGTTTTTATTGTTGGATGCTCATAAATGAAAGGGTATCTTCGGCTTTAAATGAACAGATGACATCACGGCGGTTTACTACAAATCTGGAGGATGGCATCATGGCGGTTTACAAGATCTATGTGAAGGTGCAAAGGGAGGAATTCTTCTAAGTGTTGAAGATTGACATGAACAAGTTCAAATCAATCTGGGGCCTAATGTTGGGGATATTACTACTGGACATAAACCGGCCAGGAGAGGTCGGGTTATCCTCATAATGATTACCTTACTTGAAGCCCATGAAGACATGAAGGATGGCGCTTCATGGAGGCCCAAGGACCAAAGGCGGGTTAAAGCCTATAGATGTAAACCGATATTGATGTATGCTTGTATGATAAGATAGGAGTAGAGACCGAGCTGGACACGTTTATGATCCGGCCTCGGGACTCTGTAAACCGGCGGGTGTCGACCTATGTATATAAAGGGGCGACCCATCGGCGGTTTAGGGACAATATACAACAACTCGAGAGCCAGGCAAAGCGGATTCGCTCCCTGGTCATCGAAACCCTAGCAATACCATCACAACTGGAGTAGGCTTTTACCTTCATCGTAAGGGGTCGAACCAGTATAAACTATCGTGTCCTTTGTCCGCTTTAAACCCCTTTAAGCTAACCCGTAGCGATGGCTCCACGACTAAGTCCTTTCACAAGGACATCTGCCATGACAATTCCACGACAATATTTTTTATGTTTTCCCTTTTTTGTTTTCTTTTTTGCTTTATTTATTTTGTTTTTTGTCTACTTACAACAAAAAACTTTTTTTTATTTTATTTTGTTTCTAATTACTTATTTATTTTACTTTATGATAATTCTTTTTTCTATTAAAGTTTCTAACAAAAAAAATTCTTTATGAAAATTCTTTTTGCTTTTAATGATTTTGAACAGAAAATACTTTGATAATTTTAGTTGCATCAATTTTATATAATTTTAGTTTCAATAATACTAGAGGTTGCTTATAATGTTTTGAACAGAAAATACTTTGATAATTTTAGTTTCATAAATTTTATTTATGTTATTAAAGTTTATTTTATTTTACTTTATTTTGTTTCTACTTATATATTTTATTAAAGTTTATATTATTTTGTTTCTAATTACTTATTTATTTTATTTTATGATAATTCTTTTTGCTATTAAAGTTTGTAACAAAAAAGTTCTTTATGAAAATTCTGTGAACAACCTGACTTTTTGTGTGTTCAAAATGCACCATTCAAAGCCACATCATCAATTTTCAACCCTTTCTGACTTCATTTGTTATTTTTCATGCATTTACTGATTATTTTGAGCTATAAGACCCTGAAATTGAAAAGCATTTCAATGAACTCTGAAAAGGTTGAAAGTTGGCATGGTATCATCATTTCATCCACATAGCATGTGCAAGAAAGTTGAGAGGGTACGGCAAAAACTGGATGCACTTCGTATACAAAACGGACACTCTCTTTCAAAGTATCATGATTTCATACGGAAACTTGTCTGTTACAACATGCATTTCAAATGAACTACGAAAAGGTTGAAAGTTGGCATGGTATCATCATAATAGTTGTGGAGAGAAAGTCTTCACTTTTTCTTCACTTGTGTCCTTTCCTTATTGCGCCGTAACCATCGATAATCTTCATCATTTATCGGGATGCTTGGGTCAGCCTTGACTTTGAAGGGAGGAATTTCATAAAACTTTTCATAATCTTCAGACATGTCTATCTTGCCCTCCACTCCCACGATGTCCCTTTTTCCTGAAAGAACTATGTGGCGCTTTGGCTCATCGTATGATGTATTCTCTTCCTTATCTTTTCTTTTTCTCGGTTTGGTAGACATGTCCTTCACATAGATAACCTGTGCCACATCATTGGCTAGGACGAACGGTTCGTCAGTGTACCCAAGATTGTTCAGATCCACTGTTGTCATTCCATACTGTGGGTCTACCTGTACCCCGCCTCCTGACAGATTGACCCATTTGCACTTAAACAAAGGGACCTTAAAATCATGTCCGTAGTCAAGTTCCCATATGTCCACTATGTAACCATAATATGTGTCATTTCCTCTCTCGGGTGCTGCATCAAAGCGGACACCACTGTTTTGGTTGGTGCTCTTTTGATCTTGGGCGATCGTGTAAAATGTATTCCCATTTATCTCGTATCCTTTGTAAGTCAATACAGTCAAAGATGGTCCCCTGGACAACGAGTACAGCTCATCACAAACAGCGTTGTCACCTCTGAGACGTGTTTCCAACCAACTGCTGAAAGTCCTGATGTGTTCACATGTAATCCAGTCGTCGCACTGCTCCGGGTGTTTGGAGCGCAGACTATTCTTGTGTTCATCGACATACGGGGTCACCAAGGTAGAGTTATGTAGAACTGTGTAGTGTGCTTGAGACCAAGAATATCCGTCCCTACATATTATTGAGTCCCCTCCAAGCGTGCCTTTTCCAGTCAGTCTCCCCTCATACCGCAATTTAGGGAGACCTATCTTCTTAAGGCCAGGAATGAAGTCAACACAAAACCCAATGACATCCTCTGTTTTATGGCCCATGGAGATGCTTCCTTCTGGCCTAGCGCGGTTACGGACATATTTCTTTAGGACTCCCATGAACCTCTCAAAGGGGTACATATTGTGTAGAAATACGGGGCCCAGAATGACAATCTCGTCAACTAGATGAACTAGGACGTGCGTCATGATATTGAAGAAGGATGGTGGGAACACCAGCTCGAAACTGACAAGACATTGCACCACATCACTCCTTAGCCTTGGTATGATTTCTGGATCGATCACCTTCTGAGAGATTGCATTGAGGAATGCACATAGCTTCACAATGGCTAATTGGACGTTTTTCGGTAGAAGCCCCCTCAATGCAACCGGGATGCCGAGTCTGATCGGATTCTCTTGGGAGAAGGAATATCCTTCGTTGACCGTGAGAGCTTGTGATGGGATAAGTTGGGACACCCCTTCAGGGATTTGAACTTTTGAAAGCCATGCCCGCGGTTCTGGGCAGATGGGAATTTGTTAATGTCCGGTTGTAGGAAACCTGAAACTTAACTTAATTAAAATGCATCAACCGTGTGTGTAACCGTGATGGTCTCTTCTCGGCTGGGTCCGGGAAGTGAACACGGTGTTGGAGTAATGCTTGACGTAGGTTGTTCTAGGATCACTTCTTGATCATAGTTGTTCGACCGTGTTTTTGCCTTCTCTTCTCGCTCTCTTTTGCGTATGTTAGCCACCATATATGCTAGTCGCTTGCTGCAGCTCCACCCCATACCTTTTACCCTTCCTATAAGCTTAAATAGTCTTGATCGCGAGGGTGTGAGATTGCTGAGTCCCCGTGACTCACAGATACTTCCAAAACCAGTTTGCAGGTGTCGTTGAACCGTACAGGTGGCGCAACCAAGCTCAAGGAGGAGCTCGATGAATATCTTGTCCTTTGTGTTGTTTCGTTCTAGTCGATCAGTAGTGGAGCCCAGTTGGGGTCGATCGGGGATCTGTGTAGCATTTGGGGTAGTCTTCTTTTATTTTGGTTCCGTAGTCGGACCTTGATTGTATCTGGATGATGTAATGGTTTATTCATGTAATTGTGTGAAGTGGCGATTGTAAGCCAACTATGTATCTCTTTCCCTTATGTATTACATGGGTTGTGTGAAGATTACCTCACTTGCGACATTGCTTTCAATGCGATTATGCCTCTAAGTCATGCTTCGAGACGTGGGAGATATAGCCGCATCGAGGGAGTTACATGCATGAAGCCTTGGACCAAATATACAAGATGCCACTTCATAAATTTCGTTCAGAGGCTATTTTAGGTGTTGTGTCACCTTATTATTGGGCCAGGCCCATGTATTTTCAAAATACTTAAGTATAGGCTGTTTTTTAGAGTCCGTATGTGTGGGGAAACAAGAGTTAGGGTTGGTTTCGGACCCCTCCTCCAAGGGCCACAAAATTCCCCCCTCTCCCTCCATATATACAGCCCTTAGGGCGTCGTTTAGACTTTGGGTTTTGTTTAGATTAAAAGTTCACCATAGCTGCAACTTCGCGTACTTCATTTGTGTCCAACGACCAGACCAAGACATCACAGAACCCCACCTTGATCAATAAAGCTTTCATCGTATATTCGCAATATCCAGATTGCAATCTCAGTTTCTTGCTTGTTCTTCGTTTGCTCGCAGGAAACATACCCTCGTGGTCAGGTTGATCGTGCTCCGGCATGGTCAATAACCCCTCGGAAGTTGGTTTAGTGATTGCTAAGGCGCGACGTCTCGCACGTTCGTAGTCGGATCGTCAAGGTCAACGCCCACAGAAACGATAGCCACCATCTCATCTAAACATCGGGACACCTTTGCCTCTATCAAGTGGTATCAGTCACAGGAGCGTTTCAGCGTTGTGTATCTCCTCAAGAAGGTTGTGAGATTTTGCGTGAGATCCACGAAGGAGATTGTGGTCACAACGCTGGCTCAAAATCCTTGGTGGCTAAGGCCTTTCGTCACGGCTTCTATTGGTTGACGGCTCATGCTGATGCTGAGGATTTGGTAAAGAGGTGTGATGGTTGTCAAAAGTTTGCACGCCGCGCTCATGTTCCGGCTCAAGAATTAAGAATGATTCCAATAACTTGGCCGTTTGCAACTTGGGGGCTCAATATGGTGGGACCTTTTAAGAGGTCCAAGGACAAGAAGACCCACCTATTGGTGGCGGTTGATAAGTTTACCAAGTGGGTCGAGGCAGAGCCAGTTAGTAAGTGTGACGCGGCCACAGTGTTTCAATTCATCAAAAAGGTGATATTCCGGTTTGGCTTTCCACACAACATTATAACGGATAATGGTACTAATTTGTCCAAGGGTGCTATGGAAGAATTTTGTCAACGTGAGCACATCCGGCTTGACATGTCATCAGTGGCTCACCCCCAATCTAATGGTCAAGAAGAGAGGGCCAATCAAGAAATTTTGAGAGGTGTCTAACCCCGGCTTATGGTTACTTTAAAGCGGACGCCGGGTTGTTGGGTGGAGGAGTTACCTTCCGTGTTATGGAGTATCAACACCACACCAAACAGATCTATGGGTTACACGCCTTTCTTCATGGTTTACGGAGCAGAGGCAGTTCTCCCTAGTGACATACGTCATGACTCACCCCGTGTGGTGGCGTATGTTGAAGCTAATAATGAAAAAGCACGTCAGGTCTCATTGGACCTGCTAGATGAGGAGCGTGATCTTGCGGCGGCACGTTTGGCGATTTATCAACAAGATCTGTGACGTTATCACATCCGCCGGGTTAAAACCAGAACTTTTCAAGAAGGCGATCTGGTGCTCTGGCTCATCCAGGATCAGCCTGATATGCACAAGTTATCCCCACCTTGGGAAGGGCCTTTTGTGGTGAGCAAAAATTTGCACAATGGATCATACTACCTTATCGATGATCGAGAGCACAAAGACTCACGTAAATCGGAGGAGGAGACACAACGGCCGTGGAATATAGCTCATCTTAGGCCTTATTATACTTGAGCCATAGGCTCTTTTATGTACATAATTATGACAATGTATATATTATAATTAATACAATAAACCGGAGCCTCAGCTAAAGCGGGGTCTCTGTTGTTTTACATCATATGTGTTTACATGGAGGCTTCTGTTTACAAAGCGGAATTCCGTTGATCCGGCTTGTAAAGCCACACATATAAAAGGAAATCACTAGGGGGCTTGGTCATATCTGAACCTTAGCTACACCTCTTGATCGGCTTAGGGCCAAAGGGAAATCACTAGGGGGCTTGGTTGTATTCACACCATAGCTACACCTCTTGATAGGCTTAAAGCCAAAAGGAAATTATGTGGGGCCAAAGAGAGTGTTGCACCAACACAACTCAAACATAGGCACCCACCGAGCACAGCTCAAATATTGCTTGGGGTCTCTTTTCTTCTCAAAGAACAAAGAGTCTGCACCCTTGCAGTAGGCTATCAAGCCAGGCTTGGAAGCCAGGTGTATTCACCTAAAACCCTGGGTTATCCTGCCTCTTTAAGTAAGCCACTCCGTCCAGGTAAACCTGGTATGACCCATCGAACGTTTGACAAGTCAATCTCATAGACCCTGAACTTGTGAAAGTTAAAACGATGATTGGTTAAAGATTGAGGTCCATCTTAAAAGGCTTTGAAAAATGGTTTAACTCAGTGGCCTGGCAGCCCATGAAAAGCCTCGATTTAGGGCCTGGCAGCCCATGAAAAGCCTCGCATATTCTTCTTGTATTTTTTGCAAAGTGTTTCTTCTCTTTTGATAAAATTCATAAGTATTTTCTGATAACCCAGCGTTTATTACAACCCGGCGTGGCTTACAATGCTAAATTGTTAGTACATGATCATCTATAATCCGGCCTTTATTGTTCCGGTCTGGTTTGAATACAAGTCACCAGTATTATATGGATAAAACCGGTGTTTATCATAACCCGGTACGGTTTTATCGTAAACCGGCAAACCTGGAAGGAGTCATCTATACTCCAGCTTGGCGTTATCACCCTTTTATAACAGTCATGGGTCAAACAACGAAGGTAACAGGTATTCTCTATTTTATATCTGATTGTTTTTAAACAGCCTTGGATGTATGACTAGGCTATATATTTGGGCAGCGTGACCCGTCCAGCGGTAAACCGCCAGGACCCCTTCAATCTCTTGTATATAGGGACAAGTTACAATACAGCCACTGCGGATTATGCATATAATAAAGATCCCAAAAGCATGGCGAGTTATCAGTGTCAAGCAAAATAAGTATGCTTGATGGCATAAACAGACAAGTGTTTGAACTAGCCTATTACAAGGCCTTTTAAATGCCCACAAACGATAATTGTTTCAGTCAGAATGGTAGGCTGCATCAGATTAAACCGGCCTCAGGTTCAGGATTCATCATCAGGACGACTTGAAGATTGCGGGTCATCTTGAGTCGGTGCATCCTCCTCTTCTCTACCTAGTGGCTGGAAATCAATCGTTGTACAATCGATTCCAGTTAAAGCTTGGAACACGGCTTCTTCACTTATAAGGGTGGAAGGATCAATGTCAGGGGCATAAGTGTGCTTACGAATTGGCGGAACAAGATCTTCTACATCATGTGTTGGCACAATAACTTTTCTGGTCAGCATCATAAATTGATTGGTAATGAGATAGATCCGTTTCATCCGCCAATTTGCTCGCTATGGGTCGAAGTTCCCTTGTCAGCCTTCGAAGATCATCATTATTGAATTCTGAGCTGTCTTCCTTTACGCCAGGGTAGCCTTGACCAATATCTGCCGGTTCAAGATCTGGAATCCATGCCTTGGCCCGGATTAGCGCAGTTAGTTCGTCTGACCTTGTAGCTGATCTTTTGAGTTCATCCAACCGGGCAGGCAACATTGACAACTTCACGACGGTTTCTTTTATCAGTGTTAGAGGAGGCCTGTGATAAGCAGCAGTGCAGATAGCCCGTTGGGATCCAGAATACAACTGCTCTATCAAAGTATAGGCTGCCTTCAGCTTCATTCGCATGTCAGAGCCTAGATGGGTAATGCAGGTCCCTGTGACATTGCGAGCATCAGTAAACCGGTAATTGATACGGTAGAATGACTTGAAAAACATCAGATGAGGATACTTACCAAATACAGCAGAGGTCATAGCGTTTATTTGCCACTTTAAACCGGTCAGTTCTTCGACCACCGGTTTAAGGGATGCCTCTACGTCTTCGGCCTTCTTTACTAAAGCGGCCTTCTCTGTGTCCCAATATGCATGGTCCTTCTTGAAGTTTTCCTTCAGCTTCTCCATGGCTGTTAAGGCATTGGTCGTTTCCTCTTTGGCTTTAGAAGCCTCCGCTTGCTGAGATTTGATGTTCTCTTGAAGATCAGCGGTTTGGGCGTCCTTTTTGCTCAGCTCAGCCTATAAAGAACAGACATGTCTTCAACGGGCTATATATATTTGAAGTACCAAGCGTATAACAAGTTATGCACTTTGCACTTGGGGGCTAATGCCTCCTCGCTTCATTCTAGAAAATTATTTCAAGTCCCGAGTATAATGCAAGCATTATTCTTGGCACTTGGGGCTAATGTACATCTGCTCAAAAGTAACAATGTTTAATGTCTCGGTTCACCTTGGAAAGGTAAATCGGCCCTTGGGGACTACACGGGCGAAAGAAAACGATTGGTAATTACCTCATAGCGTTCCTTCATTAAGTTCACTAAACCGGCTTCATAGTCACGGTTTGTGTACAGGCGGTTTAAAAAACCAGAATGGAGCTCCTGGGCATTGAGGTGTGCATAGCTTGATAAATCGGTGCTCCATTTGCCTTTCTCCATGGCAGCACGTTCTTCTTTGGCGCTATGTTTTGCTAAGGCAACATGATGGCTAGGGGAGGTGTGGCCAACGCTAGTAATGATAACCTCATCTTCCTTGTCGCCAGCAGCCTTTACCGGAGTTGGTGGAATATCAGTAGCCTTAACCGGACTAGACGGTCCATCATCATTACAGACTGGACTTGCCGGTTTATCAGCTTGCACCGCGGTATCAACTTCTACTTGTTCAGTACAAACATGATCTGGGGGTGGCAGGTCATCGAGCATGGCGTCAGCAGTTGCTCTCTCCGGTTCTGAAATTGTCGCCGGTTCAACTGTCACATGGTCATCAGACGGTTTATCTACACGACCCTTCTTACTGGGTCTAGCCTTGGCTCTGAAAGAGGAAGATATACACATCAGTATAGCACATAAGCATAAAGCGTCAAAAAGAGACAGCTTAAGACATTTACCCAGGGACAGTCTTGAGGGGTGGAAGCTGTGTGGCAGTTGATTCGTCGGATGATGAAGGTGGCATTCCCTGATAATTCGAATCGGATGGATTAAGAGGCTGTCGGAAATAACCCGCCTTGGGGTAAGAAGTATTGGAAGTATTCGAAACCTCAGATTGGCGCTTCCGAACCGGAGTATTTGGTAGACCGGTGGAAGTGATTACTTGGCCGCTATGACGGGTTGTGCGGCAAGCTTCGTATTGCTGCTTCTTCAAAGAAAGTTTGGGTCCAAGTAAGCTAGGGGGTGAGAAAATCTTACTTCCCGGATTGCTTGACAGATTTTTTGTGTTGGCAGAGGATCTAAACCGGAGGGAAGGATAATTACCTCTGAGTCGTCAGCTTGGCTGCCCTCGGCGTCATCCTGATAAATATCATTATCAATGAGGTGTATGAAAAGTGAACCAAGAGAATCAAGTTCTACCTCTGCATCCGGTTCATCAGGGTCGTCATCAAGCTCTAAACCGATTGGCTCAGTTTCTTTCCTCTTAGCAGATTTCTTGACCGCCTTTGTTTTTTGACGAGGAGCCTTAACCGTTTTATCCTAAGGTTTCTTTTCCAGAACGGATCATCACCCTGTATAAAAGATGAGCAGAGGATATTAAAAGTTGCACAGTTCAAAAATATCAGGTATAAAGCAGAAGCAAAACAACTCTTACAGCGGGCGGTTTGTTCTGTGTATAAAAGGGACTTAGCCCGGTCTTGCTACAGACAGCTTCCGGTTCATTCAACATTTTGTTGACAGACTCAGTAACTTCATCATCTGTTAGCTGAATGTCAATATGACGTTGGGAGTCTTTTACGTCACCGGTGTACTCGCACATTAAACCAGAGCGGTGACTTAACGGCAAGATACTCCAGGATAGCCAGCAATGGACAAAGTCCACACCTGTCAAACCGTTCGCCATGAAAGCTCTAAGCTTGGCGGGTTGTGGTGCATACGAGGCCCGTTCCTTGGCACTTAGTCGTTGCGGAAGCGGATGAGTGTTGCTAAGCCGGTGAGCACGGTAACTCGGCAGAGGGTTCTCATCTTCAGGAGAAGTGTCCTTGCAATAGAACCAAGTCTAATTCCAATCCTTTGGGTGACTGTGAAGTTTGGCATGAGGAAAGCTAACATCCTTCCTGTTCTGAATGGAGACGCCACCAAGTTCAGTATTAGGCTCGTCTACGAATTTAGTGCGACGGTTTAAGTGGAAGAAATCCCGGAACAGCTCGACAGTCGGCTCTTCTTGTAGGTAGGCTTCACAAAACACATGAAAGTTGCAGATATTGGATACAGAGTTGGGTCCAATGTCTTGAGGGTGGATCTAAAAGCTGGCTAGTACATCCCGGAAAAACTTGGATCCAGGCAGTTTAAAACCACGGCCTATATGATCAGCAAACACTACTACTTCGCCATCTCTCGGGGTAGGAGGATTTTCTGGACCGGGAACTCGCCACTGGATTTCACTCTTCTTCGGTAAAGTGCCAATTTTAACACATCCATTCAGTTGCTCCTCAGTAAACCGGGAAGGGACCCAGTTACAGGAATAGAATTGTTTTGCCATTGCAAGTGAAGAGCTAGAAAATATTACTGCCAGTTTATGATTCATAAATGACAACACATAAAGTGTAACAAGTTGAGAAAAAAGGAATTCAAGCATGTAGAATTGTTAAACCGGAGGAAGTTATAAACCGCCTATGACATAGCGTTTATAAATGCTAAAGCGATGAGCGGTTTACAAGGGGACTAATGGCATATGACAGATTACTTTCTACAAGGATAAACCGCCTACGCAGATAAGGAAGGTGCAGATCTAAGGTAAAAACGACTAAGTGAGGAAAAACAGGTTTCACAAGATTGCGTTGGAATTTTGGATCTACCACAAGTCAGGAAAATAAAAAAGATTTAGACCTAAAAAGTTTGGTCCTGAAGCAGTTCACAAAAGGTCGAGACCTAGTTCTTATGCGTTTAAAGTTTGGTTTGATGGCGGAGATAAGGAATGTCATAGTTACTGCACGGAACGCATCAAGTCTGAGGTCTGCTATCTATGGACTGACAAGAACAAGAAGAGAGCGCCATGAACCCATACAAACCCTAAGTGGATCTACAGAGGAGAGAAGGGAGAGACTTACAACAGCTGTTGAAGTAGCGGTGGTGCGCCGCGTCTCTTTGATGCGATCAGGTCAATGCAGTGGCCAATGGTGAGGCAGAGGTGAAGCTCAGCAACAACGGCGGCGCTCGGGTGCAGGAGCGTCGCAAGGAGGAAGGAGATGGAGAGGCAGAGGAAAGAAAGATAAAGGGGGCTTCAGCCCTATTTATAAGGGTAAAGAGATAAGCGATAGGCGCGGGAATCGAGGAGCCCAAATAAATAGATATATAACGAGGTTGTCGTTTTTATTGTTGGATGCTCATAAATGAAAGGGTATCTTCGGCTTTAAATGAACAGATGACATCACGGCGGTTTACTACAAATCTGGAGGATGGCATCATGGCGGTTTACAAGATCTATGTGAAGGTGCAAAGGGAGGAATTCTTCTAAGTGTTGAAGATTGACATGAACAAGTTCAAATCAATCTGGGGCCTAATGTTGGGGATATTACTACTGGACATAAACCGGCCAGGAGAGGTCGGGTTATCCTCATAATGATTACCTTACTTGAAGCCCATGAAGACATGAAGGATGGCGCTTCATGGAGGCCCAAGGACCAAAGGCGGGTTAAAGCCTATAGATGTAAACCGATATTGATGTATGCTTGTATGATAAGATAGGAGTAGAGACCGAGCTGGACACGTTTATGATCCGGCCTCGGGACTCTGTAAACCGGCGAGTGTTGACCTATGTATATAAAGGGGCGACCCATCGGCGGTTTAGGGACAATATACAACAACTCAAGAGCCAGGCAAAGCGGATTCGCTCCCTGGTCATCGAAACCCTAGCAATACCATCACAACTGGAGTAGGCTTTTACCTTCATCGTAAGGGGTCGAACCAGTATAAACTCTCGTGTCCTTTGTCCGCTTTAAACCCCTTTAAGCTAACCCGTAGCGATGGCTCCACGACTAACTCCTTTCACAAGGACATCTATCGTGACAATTCCACGACAATATTTTTTATTTTTTCCCTTTTTTGTTTTCTTTTTTGCTTTATTTATTTTGTTTTGTTTCTACTTACAACAAAAAACTTTTTTATTTTATTTTGTTTTGTTTCTAATTACTTATTTATTTTACTTTATGATAATTCTTTTTTCTATTAAAGTTTCTAACAAAAAAAAGTTCTTTATGAAAATTCTTTTTGCTTTTAATGATTTTGAACAGAAAATACTTTGATAATTTTAGTTGCATCAATTTTATATAATTTTAGTTTCAATAATACTAGAGGTTGCTTATAATGTTTTGAACAGAAAATACTTTGATAATTTTAGTTTCATAAATTTTATTTATGTTATTAAAGTTTATTTTATTTTACTTTATTTTGTTTCTACTTATATATTTTATTAAAGTTTATATTATTTTGTTTCTAATTACTTATTTATTTTATTTTATGATAATTCTTTTTGCTATTAAAGTTTGTAACAAAAAAGTTCTTTATGAAAATTCTGTGAACAACCTGACTTTTTGTGTGTTCAAAATGCACCATTCAAAGCCACATCATCAATTTTCAACCCTTTCTGACTTCATTTGTTATTTTTCATGCATTTACTGATTATTTTGAGCTATAAGACCCTGAAATTGAAAAGCATTTCAATGAACTCTGAAAAGGTTGAAAGTTGGCATGGTATCATCATTTCATCCACATAGTATGTGCAAGAAAGTTGAGAGGGTACGGCAAAAACTGGATGCACTTCGTATACAAAACGGACACTCTCTTTCAAAGTATCATGATTTCATACGGAAACTTGTCTGTTACAACATGCATTTCAAATGAACTACGAAAAGGTTGAAAGTTGGCATGGTATCATCATAATAGTTGTGGAGAGAAAGTCTTCACTTTTTCTTCACTTGTGTCCTTTCCTTATTGCGCCGTAACCATGGATAATCTTCATCATTTATCGGGATGCTTGGGTCAGCCTTGACTTTGAAGGGAGGAATTTCATAAAAAATTTCATAATCTTCGGACATGTCTGTCTTGCCCTCCACTCCCACGATGTCCCTTTTTCCTGAAAGAACTATGTGGCGCTTTGGCTCATCGTATGATGTATTCTCTTCCTTATCTTTTCTTTTTCTTGGTTCGGTAGACATATCCTTCACATAGATAACATGTGCCACATCATTGGCTAGGACGAACGGTTCGTCAGTGTACCCAAGATTGTTGAGATCCACTGTTGTCATTCCGTACTGTGGGTCTACCTGTACCCCGCCTCCTGACAGATTGACCCATTTGCACTTAAACAAAGGGACCTTAAAATCATGTCCGTAGTCAAGTTCCCATATGTCCACTATGTAACCATAATATGTATCATTTCCCCTCTCGGTTGCTGCATCAAAGTGGACACCGTTGTTTTGGTTGGTGCTCTTTTGATCTTGGGCGATCGTGTAAAATATATTCCCATTTATCTCGTATCCTTTGTAAGTCAATACAGTCGAAGATGGTCCCCTGGACAACGAGTACAGCTCATCACAAATAGCGTTGTCACCTCTGAGACGTGTTTCCAACCAACTGCTGAAAGTCCTGATGTGTTCACATGTAATCCAGTCGTCGCACTGCTCCAGGTGTTTGGAGCGCAGACTGTTCTTGTGTTCATCGACATACGGGGTCACCAAGGTAGATTTATGTAGAACTGTGTAGTGTGCTTGAGACCAAGAATATCCGTCCCTACATATTATTGAGTCCCCTCCAAGCGTGCCTTTTCCAGTCAGTCTCCCCTCATACCGCAATTTAGGGAGACCTATCTTCTTAAGGCCAAGAATGAAGTCAACACAAAACCCAATGACATCCTCTGTTTGATGGCCCATGGAGAGGCTTCCTTCTGGCCTAGCACGGTTACGGACATATTTCTTTAGGACTCCCATGAACCTCTCAAAGGGGTACATATTGTGTAGAAATACGGGGCCCAGAATGACAATCTCGTCAACTAGATGAACTAGGACGTGCGTCATGATATTGAAGAAGGATGGTGGGAACACCAGCTCGAAACTGACCAGACATTGCACCACATCACTCCTTAGCCTTGGTATGATTTCTGGATCGATCACCTTCTGAGAGATTGCATTGAGGAATGCACATAGCTTCACAATGGCTAATCGGACGTTTTTCCGGTAGAAGCCCCCTCAATGCAACCGGAAGTAGTTGCGTCATAATCACGTGGTAGTCATGAGACTTTAGATTCTGGAACTTTTTCTCTGGCATATTTATTATTCCCTTTATATTCGACGAGAAGCCAGTCGGGACCTTCATACTAAGCAGGCATTCAAAGAAGATTTCCTTCTCTTCTTTGGTAAGAGCGTAGCTGGCAGGACCTTCATACTGCTTTGGAGGCATGCCGTCTTTTTCGTGCAAACGTTGCAGGTCCTCCCGTGCCTCAACTATATCTTTTGTCTTCCCATACACGCCCAAGAAGCCTAGCAGGTTCACGCAAAGGTTCTTCGTCACGTGCATCACGTCGATCGAAGAGCGGACCTCTAGGTCTTTCCAGTAGGGTAGGTCCCAAAATATAGATTTCTTCTTCCACATGGGTGCGCGTCCCTTAGTGTCATTTGGAACAGCTAGTCTGCCGGGACCCTTTCCAAAGATTACGTGTAAATCATTGACCATAGCAAGTATGTGATCACTGGTACGCATGGCAGGCTTCTTCCGATGATCTGCCTCGCCTTTGAAATGCTTGCCTTTCTTTCGACATTGATGGTTGGCCGGAAGAAATCGACGATGGCCCAGGTACACATTCTTCCTGCATTTGTCCAGGTATATACTTTCAGTGTAAGCTAAACAGTGCGTGCATGCGTGGTATCCCTTGTTTGTCTATCCTGAAAGGTTACTGAGAGCGGGCCAATCGTTGATGGTTACAAACAGCAACACGTGCAGGTTAAATTCCTCCTGTTTGTGCTCATCCCACGCACGTACACCGTTTCCATTCCACGGCTGTAAAAATTCTTCAACTAATGGCCTTAGGTACACATCAATGTCGTTGCCGGGTTGCTTAGGGCCTTGGATGAGAACTGGCATCATAATGAACTTCCAATTCATGCACATCCAAGGAGGAAGGTTATACATACATAGAGTCACGGGCCAGGTGCTGTGATTGCTGCTCTGCTCCCCGAAAGGATTAATGCCATCCGCGCTTAAACCAAACCATACATTCCTTGCATCACGTGCAAACTCAGCCCAGTACTCTCTCTCGATTTTCTCCACTGCGACCCATCAGCGGGTGCTCTCAACTTCCTGTCTTTCTTACGTCCTCACTATGCCATGGCATCAACTTGGCATGCTCTTCGTTTCTGAACGGTCGTTTGAACCATGGTATTATAGGAGCATACCACATCACCTTCGCAGGAACCCTCTTCCTGCGGGGCTCGCCGTCAACATCACCAGGGTCATCCCGTCTGATCTTATACCGTGATGCACCGCATACCGGGCATGCGTTCAAATCCTCGTACGCACCGCGGTAGAGGATGCAGTCATTAGGGCATGCATGTATCTTCTGCAGCTCCAATCCTAGAGGGCATACGACCTTCTTTGTTGCGTATGTACTGTTGGGCAATTCGTTATCCTTTGGAAGCTTCTTTTCAATATTTTCAGTAGCTTCTCAAATCCTTTGTCAGGCACAACATTCTCTGCCTTCCACTGCAGCAATTCCAGTACGGTACCGAGCTTTATGTTGCCATCTTCGCAATTGGGGTACAATCCTTTTTTGTGATCCTCTAACATGCGATCGAACTTCAGCTTCTCCTTTTGACTTTTGCATTGCGTCCTTGCATCGACAATGACCCGGCGGAGATCATCATCATCAGGCACATCGTCTGGTTCCTCTTGATCTTCAGCAGCTTCCCCCGTTGCAGCATCATCGAGCACATCGTCTGGTTCCTCTTGATCTTCAGCAGCTCCCCCCGTTGCAGCATCACCGTATTCAGGGGGCACATAGTTGTCATCGTCCTATTCTTCTTCGTGGTCTTCCATCATAACCCCTATTTCTCCATGCTTCGTCCAAACATTATAGTGTGGCATCAAACCGTTATAAAGTAGGTGGGTGTCAAGGATATTCCGGTTAGAGTAAGACTTCGTATTCCCACATATAAGGCATGGACAACACATAAAACCATTCTGCTTGTTTGCCTCAGCCACTTCGAGAAAATTATGCATGCCCTTAATGTACTCGGAGGTGTGTCTGTCACCATACATCCATTGCCGGTTCATCTGTGTGCATTAGATATAATTATGTGTGTCAAAAGTAAAAAAATCAGACAAATATCTATCTAAAGTAGGAAAATCAGACAAGTATCTATCTAAAGTAAAAGAAATCAGAAAGAAGATAAGAACAAGAGGCTCACCACGGTGGTGCCGGCGACAAGATCGGCGCGGGCGATCGACGGCGGTGAAAACGGGGACGGGGCGTGATGGACCGCTAAATCTAGAAAAATCTCGGGAAAAATGGAGCTCCGAGGTCGAGCTTTGAGAGGAGAAATCTTAACTAGTGTGGCTTGACCATTTCATCAAACACCTCATGTGCATAGGAGGTGAGCTAGAGCACCCAAATGCCCTCCCCTCGCCGGCCAGAAAAAACAGAGCAATATGGAGTGCTCTGCCGCGGCGACGGGTATATATAGGCAACTTATTTGTCCCGGTTCATGACAGGAACCGGGACTAAAGCCCCCCTTCTGTACCGGTTCTAGGCACGAACCGGTACCAATGGCTGTGGGCCAGGAGCCCGGCCCATTGGTCCCGATTCGTGCCTAGAACCGAAACAAATGGATCCAGACGAACTGGGACCAATGCCCACGAGGCCCTGGCCGACCCCCTGGGCTCATGAACCTGGACTAATGCCCCCCATGGGTCCCAGTTCGTGAAGAACCGGGACTAATGGGCTGGCCAGGCCCGAACCAAAGCCTTGTTTTTTACTAGTGCTAACTAGTATTTTTTTTAGAAGCCTAGTAGTTAAGACTTGACTAGTAAGTTTTTAAAAAGAAAATTTTGGTTGGGCTTCTAAAATAAGCTATATAGGGGGCAGCTTATTCTGGAAGTTCGAAAAGGCCAGCAAAAGAACTAGCCCTCATGATCTCTCCAAGCTTGAAGTACTGAACTTTGAACATGGTAAATGTTTAGATCTGGCGCACCGGCCGAAATTTCGGTCGATTCTTGCCTCGTCACGCACAACACACATGCACATATAGCAACCTCTCCCCCGATGTGGGACCGTGCATCTTATCCATCCCTCCCTGCATCGTTCCCACGCAGTCCGCGCGTGCCCGCGAGCCGTGCCCCGCCGCCTCGCCGGCCGGTCGCCGGAGGGCGCCGCCACCGTCGGGTCTCCACCCCATCCACCGTTTTTCCAACTACTCAGAGTGCCGACAGGGAGAATCAACGGGACGAGCTACTACCTCGACTAGCAGCCACGGTGGCGGAGCACACAGATGCTACAAAGGCTGGGGAGGGAGCTGCAATCGCGTACTGTTTTTGCTGGAACAAGTAATGGCAGCGAGCTGCGGGATTCACCCCAACGAGCTGCTGGGGTCACCACGACAAGTTGGATTGGAGTGGGCGGGGTGATGCTACAACCATGGCTCATGTTTGCTGGAACCGGCGCAGTGTTTTGCTGGAAGTAGCACCCAAAAATGCTTCCATCAGAGTCACTTTTGCTGGACCAACAGATTTTGCTACATTCGGCATCATTTTTTGCTACAGCCGACATCGTTTTTTGCTGGAACTAGTCAAGTGTCTAGCTTCCACCTAGGGAGAAAATGCTTCAGCCGTTTGTGGAAAAGCTTCATCCAACTAGAGGAAAAGTTTCAACAATGGCATGAGGAAAAATCTTCCACCACGGAGAAAAGCTTCAATGGTGAAAAAAAGCTTCAAACGACAATGAAAAAGCTTCAACCGCCAGGAGAAAAAGTTTCAACCGATAATGACAAAAAAGCTTCAACTGAGAGAGCCAGGCGAATGACCGGTGACGACGAGGATGGCGACCGGCGACCAGGGTGATGAGGACGGCGACCGGGGGCGGGGACGGCAAACGGGCGACGACAAGAACGGAGATCGGCAAGCGGGGCGAGGACGCGACGATGACCGGGCAGCAACAAGGACGGTGACCGGCGACCGGGGCGAGGGCCGCGAGCTGGCGACGAGTGTTGGCAATAAGCCATGCACATGGTGATGGGACCGGCCTGAAGATGAGTAGGTCGAGTCCATAGCACATGCGTGTCCCGGCGTGAGCCCGTGCTTGTGTTCGCGGCGTGGAGGTGCTGCATGCGCAGGGGCCGTTGCGATCTATTGGTCGAGTCACGGTCGGCTGGTGATGGCCGAGTCGTCCGTGTGGAGCAGCAGGGTGGACCGAGTAGTTGGGCGCTGCATGTGAATTGTGTCGCAGCTTGTGCGGTCGTAGACTGTTGAGTGTGCATGTAGATAGAAGTAGTTAGTGCTACTTGGTTATCTAGTCATGCATGGATAAATTAGTTAGCCACACAAGCTGTGAAGCAGCCGGTCATCATGGATAGACGTGCATGTTGTGATTAGCTTAGTGCGTGAAGTTAGTGGCCGGTGTGGTGTCCGGGTCGTGTGTGCGCGTCCGGGTATAAAGCCCTCTCCCCATGTACTGATCAAGATGTTTTGGTTTGTTGCCGAGCCGAATGTAAACCATGTAGTCATTGTAAAAAAAAAGATTGGAGCATTTGAGCGCTCGTGACGGTGTTCGTCGCCGATCAAAAAATCTTGTGTCAACTGTTTTTTTTCTTTCATCTCCGTTTGATTGAGAGGATAGATTAGAAGGTTGAGGTTCCAACAACGAGGGCGGAGACCGGCGGCCTTGAAGCGTCCATGGCGCCGCGGGAATGAAGGGCGTCATTTTGTCGTTCGTGCGTGAGGAAAGGGGCGAATTGTTCGGCCGGTGAACATAACTGTACTACTGTAATCAACAAGCGAACATAATTACCACGTGTGAATTGTCACGACTCACCTCCGCCGCCGCCCGCCTGAGCTGATTCCCTCATCCGCCGCCGCCTCTCCTCCTCCACCTCGCTGCCCTCGAGCCGCTGTGCTCCTGGCGACGCCGGCCATAGCTGATGCCAACCCTCCACTCCACCACGCCCATATCCCGCATCCGCATCCGCCTCCGCCGCAGCCGCCTCTTCTCCTCCTCCGCCACCACCCCGCCGCCCGCACGCTCCTGGTCTCCCCACACCGCCTTCGCCGTGGCCACATAGCGCGCCCTCGCCGGGAAGCTCAGCGGGGAGGACGCACGCCACCTGTTCGATGAATTGCTGCAGCAGGCCACCCCGGTCCCCGAGCGCTCCCTGAACGGATTCCTCACTGCCCTCGCCCGTGCGCGGGACTCCGCCACTTTCAGAAATGGCCCTGCCCTCGCCATCGCCCTCTTCAACCGTCTGTGCCGAGAAGAAGCCGGCTCGCGGGTGGCGTGGCCCACGGCCTGCACCTACACCATCCTCATGGACTGCTGCTGCCGGGCGCGTCGCCCGGATCTAGGGCCTGCTTTCCTTGGGCGCCTCCTCAGGACGGACCTGAAGACAAACCAGATCGTCGCCAACACCCTCCTCAAGTGCCTCTGCTACGCCAAACGGACGGATGAGGCTGTCAATGTATTGCTTCACAAGATGTCCGAGCTCGGCTGCGTGCCTGATGCCATCTCATACAACACAGTTCTTAAGAGCTTATGTGAAGATAGCAGAAGCCAGGAAGCACTCGACCTGCTCTGGACGGTGGCAAAAGAAGGAGGTGTCGGCTCTCTCGATGTGGTATCCCATAGCACTGTCATCCATGGCTTCTTTAAGGAAGGCGAAACAGGCAAGGCATGCAATCTATTCCATGAAATGACACATCAAGGGATTGTGCCCAATGTGATGACATATAACTTGCTTATTGCTGCGTTGTGCAAGGCCAGAGCAATGGACAAGGCAGAGCTGATCCTTCGGCAGATGGTTGATAACGGTGTTCGACCCGATACAGTTACTTGCAGCTCGCTCATGTCTTCCCTTTGCAAGCATGGAAGAAGCAAAGAAGCTGCAGAAATTTTTGACTCCATGACTGCCAAGGGCCTCAAACCTGATATCGTCGCATACTCTATTCTGCTTCATGGATATGCCACTGAAGGATGCCTTGCTGATATGATTGATCTCTTCAATTCAATGAAAAACAACGGTATTGAAGCCACTTGTCAAGTTTTCAACATATTAATTGGTGCATATGCTAAATGTGGAATGATGGATGAGGCTATGCTCATATTTACTGAAATGCGGCGACAAGGAGTGAGTCCGGATGTATTCACCTATACAACTGTAATAGTCTCACTTTGTCGAACGAGTAGACTGGCCGATGCTATTGACAAATTCGATGAGATGATTGCCATTGGAGTACAGCCAAACAGACCTGTTTAGCGGTCCCTAATTCAGGTTTGTTGTATAAATGGTGATGCGGTTAAAACTAAGGAGCTGGTTTCTGAAATGATGAACAAAGGTATTCCTCGTCCTGACATTGCGTTCTTCACTTCAATAATAAATAGTCTATGCAAAGAAGGAAGGGTTATGGATGCACAAAATATCTTTGACTTGCTTGTTGCCATAGATGAGAGGCCTAATGTCATTACATTTAATTCACTAATTGACTGATATTGCTTAGTTGGCGAGATGGATAAAGTATTCAGAGTACTTGATGCCATGAAATCAGTTGGTGCTGAGCCTGATATTGTTACATACAATACGCTTGTTAATGGCTATTGTAGAAATGGAAGGATTGACGATGACTTGGCTTTGTTCAGGGAAATGCCATGTAAGGGAATAAAACCTGACACTGTTGCATATTGCATCATACTAGATGGGTTGTTTCATGCCGGGAGAATTGTCGTTGCAAGGAAAATGTTCCATGAGATGATCGAAAGTGGAACAACAGTGGGCATTCCCATATACAATATAACACTTAAAGGCCTTTCTAGAAATAACTGTGCACACGAAGCGATAGCCATGTTCCAGAAATTAGGTGCAATGAATGTGAAGTTTGATATTGTCACACTCAATACCATGATTAATGCATTGTACAAGGTTGGAAGAAAAGAAGAAGCTAAGGATTTGTTTGCTGCAATATCAGCCAGCGGGTTGGTGCCTAATGCTTCCACTTACAGCATAATGATAATAAATTATTTGAAGGAAGGATCAGTGGAAGATGCTAACAATATTTTTTCATCAATGGAGAAGAGTGGCATAGCTCCCAGTTCTCGTCTTATAAATTATATCATCAGAATATATTTGGAAAAAGGTGAGATCGCCAAGGCTGGAGATTATTTGTCCAAGGTTGATGGGAAGAACATCTTACTTGAAGCTTCAACTACGTCGCTGATGTTGTCTCTCTTTTCAAGAAACGGGAAATATCAGGAGAATATCAAATTGCTTCCTGCAAAGTATCAGTTTTTTTATGGATTTGGTTGACTAGCTGGCTATCTCAGTACAGTCGAACTATTTTCTTGTCATAAGGCCTTCCTGCCAGTATAAGATATCCAAAGTGCCTGCTTGTAAAAAGTAGACACCTCGTATTTCATTGAGTACATTTTGTGGGGTGTCAAGATCACAAGATTGTGAAATATCTATGAGTATTTAATCTTCGACGGGTGAGGAAAGGTAGACCAAGTAGTCTAACACAAATGGTTGCGATCTGTTTTATATGTCAAAGCAAATGGGTCCTGGAAGAATCGACGATTGAGGTTGCTGATGCTATGTTTGGGAGGAGAACTGCCATCAGCCTCGCATTGGTTCACCTTGCTTTACACCTCTCCACTTCAGGTATACACAGATGCACAACAAGGTCTACCTCGAGTAATGAGTGCCTCCACCATACCCTTCCGTTTTGGTCTTCCGCTTTTTCAAATATCAACTTATTTTTACCTCACGGAATCCCAAAAATAGTAGAAAGTGAAACTCTTCTCATGTTCTTGCTCACTATTTGAGGAACAGTGTGCTTGAATGGAAACTGACTTTTTAAGGAATTGGGGTGGATTAGGAGACATTGTTTAATTAATTGCAATTGAAACTCTGAGATTGGATGAAGAAGTGGAAATATGGACTCTTAACTATCTGCTGGTGGTTGTTCCTTAGCTCAGTGAAAACGTCTTCACTATGTATGTTACTGCAACTATAGTTACATTACAAAACTTGTTTCAATCACATAGTTACCTAAGCTTCAGCCGAGTTACTCTTCATATGCAGCCTGTACAAGTTTGGATTTAGCCATTTTGTGGCATAATTTGATATCTACTTCAACCCTTCATTCAATATGTCCATGGTTATGTTGTAACTGCATTTAGGCAATAGTAGTTACACAATATTTGCATAGGAATAGTTGCACTAGAAACAGGTGTCCATTGTTGCTAACTGATATAATGGTTTATTTGGTACAGTTTTAGAAGTAGTCGTGGTCAACAAATGCTTTTCCAGTGTAAACGTTTGTATACATTTACATTTACAGATTTATTCTGACATCATTTGTGATCATGGCCTAGTGTAATGAAGCTCTGGACATGGAAATATCCATCCGTAGAAACAGCCATGAATAGCAATATAGCATCATTTGGATACCGAGGAAGGTTATCCGGCAGGTTTGTAATATCATCCCTGTCTTGATAACTTTCTTCTTGCTGTTATAAGCATGTAGAATTGTTTAGCCTGACCATGCTTCTTAATAGGAACACTTTTTGGCATGTCCAGCTTAGGGCCTGAACTTTTGTGTTCGCTTTTTTTTAAATGGGCAGCATCATTCATTCATTTAGCTAATTGTTCAGTACACACAATGGTCCTGATAATTTCAGGAGCCTCATTATACCAACAGGACCCAACATCATGTACTGCTGATTTTGCCAGAACATGTACTGCCACATTAGAGACTCGATTTACATGAATAAACTGATAAGAAGCTTGAGGCCCTACTTTTGATATCAAACACAACTGCACCTATATGAGATCTATCAGCCATATTGCTCTTTACTTTGGTAACCACGGTCAAACAATCAGATGTGTTGGCCCAGTGGGAACCAGGGTACCACGGCCCGTCTGCCTGTGGCCCGGGAGGCAGACCATGGTCAAATCTGTTCTACAAGCTGTCTCAGCCTACACCATGAGCCGGTCAAATCTGTTCTACAAGCTGTCAACGGATCAAGAGCCAGTCAAATCTGTTCTACAAGCTGTCCCAGCCTACACCATGAGCTGCTTCCAATTCCCAACAAATCTATGTAAGAAGTTGACCTCTGTTTCATCAAATTTCTGGTCGGTGCAGCAAACAGAGCACGGAAGGTGCATTAGCTTGGCTGGCAGAAGATGTGCCACGCAAAAGGAGATGGAGAATTGTGTTTCAGGGATTCTCAGGTCCTCAATCAAGCAATGCTAGCAGCAAAACAGGGTTGGCGCGTCCTAACTGAACCCAGTTCGCTGTGTGTCAGAGTTCTGAAGGCTAGATATTTCAAGGATAAAGATTTCTTCGATGTAGGATGTCCCAGGAGGGCCTCTTTCACTTGGCGCAGTATCATCTTTGGCAGAGAGCGACTGAAGAGAGGGATAATATGTCAAATCAGGGACAGCTCAACTATAGGCATCTGGCACAACAACTGGATACCCAGAGCCAGAGTTCGGCATCCTCTGTGAAGGAGAACTGAAACGAATGTTGGGACAGTTGAGGAATTCCTTGTACCAACAAATGGGACGAGTAGCTCCAACAACTGTTCCATGCAAGCGACGTCGAGGGCATCGAACAAATAGCAGCTGGAGGTGTTGGAACCGAGGAGTCCCTGGCATGGACTTCACCAAAAATGATCTTCTCAATCAGGTCCTCTTAACACCTAGGAATGCAGCAAAAGAAATCCGTAACGAGGGAGTTCCTTCTCCTGCAGTGCACATAAAGGTTGGATACCTCTTTGGGCTTCAGATATTCCGAATAAAACCAAAATGCATGCCTGGCTCGTCTCTTTCACTTGTGATTATGCACTAGAGCAATCTGCAAGGATGCATTACATCGTATACTGATCCCTCTGTGACATAAGGTTTCGTCCAGATTCCGTTACTATTTTTTTACGGGGGCCATTTCTGTTACTACTGTGGTTCGTTACAAGTTTGGGTAACACATAAATCACAGCGACGTGTTACTGAATCCTGATGTACCATTGTCCTCTTTTTAGGTAAAATATTATTGGCTGATGGGTGTTGATGACTGGCGAGCTTCTTTCTGATTTTGGCTAGGAACAAGTCCG
The DNA here is from genome assembly GCF_056163025.1 of Triticum urartu. Classification (NCBI taxonomy): domain Eukaryota; kingdom Viridiplantae; phylum Streptophyta; class Magnoliopsida; order Poales; family Poaceae; genus Triticum; species Triticum urartu. The sequence continues at coordinate 46,541,344 of NC_141873.1, read as the reverse complement.
GAGTTGCCATTGCCGCACTCTGATGGCATTAGGTTTCAGGTGCAAATTCCAGACTGCAGACTCAGTGTCATCTGCAGTTGTTTGCTCCGTCCTCGTCTCCTCAAGGGTTCAACATTTTCACTAAAGCTGATGCACTAGAGATTTGTTAGATCTTTTTTACTGGCGCTGGATCGCCGATGCAGTAGAGAGATATGCTAGGGTGATGCATTGTTGTTGCCGTGTTCATTCTTTGCTTGTCGCCACAATAGCTGTAAAAAGAGATATTGTCGATGAAAATCACAAACTACCACTACTACTGCATTATCTAGAATGAAATTCCTGTACTTGAAAAAGACTTCAGAACAGCAGAGAGTACGTTTTGCTTGTGAGCACGCGTTCCTGTCTGCCAGTTTCGCTTCTTTGGAGAATCAACGCTGGAAGCCGGCAAGACAAAACAGCAGGGAGAAGATACGCACAGGAACAAGCTGAACAAGTTTTAGAAAGAAACCTCTCTGATTTGAGACAAGAGACTTTGCTTGTCTGGTTTGTAGTACTCCCTCCGTTCCATTAATGCAGTGCATATAGATTTATTTTTTTCACAGGTCAAACTTTGAAGCTATTGGCACCCTTGAAATATGTTTTAGAAAATTAGTCTCAACCTTTAAAAGCTTATTAAACACTGTAAAATTGATTTTGGCTTCCTAGCTCTGGTGACCTTTTTATCTCTAGAATATTTTAAATTCATGGGTATCAAAAGAAATCCACAAAGTTGTCAATGTGTTATTTGGGGATACGCTATCATAGTGCCAATTTTCATAAAAAATGCCAAACATACAAATTCATGCCAATTGCGTCTGTTATGTGGGGATACACTATCATAGACGTCTGGAAACTAGACACGGAGCTACAAAACCATGATAGGATTAACACTTCTGCTTAAGTACATGAGGCGGAAACCTTTTCTTCTAGATTCAAACTTTATCTTCCAGTTTCATTTTAGTTTTCAGGGAAAGGAAGCATAGAAGTTGTGTGACAGGAAGAATCACACTCATTCTAAAAAGAAGAGGTAGGAGTAACAAAAATATCATACTCATCAGGTTGGATTGCTCCACTGCATATACGAATACAAAAAAGGAAGGCCATTCTCGAAAGTCCCCTTCTACTCTCGAGCTCATTTGAGCCTGGGATGAACATTAAATCCAAAAAAACGAAACAAAATTAAAAAAAAATCTGATTTTTTTTGGTGCAAACCTTGACAAATATTTTGAGTGCCTGCGAATTTTCATCATGCACTGAAATCCCTGGAAGTCACAGCAAAAAATATCAAAATCAGTACTCCAAAATTCTTTCGTAAATAGAATTTTCACAAAGGTTATCTCCTGATAAAATTTTGGAAACAAACAAAACATTTGTCAAAGTTTGGCACAGAAAAATTTCAGAGTTTTTGGAATTTATTTATTTATTATTTTATTTTATTTTACTGTTTATAAGGGAGCATTTGAGATCGGGACTGGAAGATACTCCTCGTCCGGCCATTCTCACTTTCTCAGTGCAGAACCATCCGCCTCCACCTCCACCTAAGCCATCGCCATCCCCATCCGCCGCCGCCGCCGCTCATCGTCCTCCACCTAGCCAGTGTCCGGCCTCCGCCACTCCTCCTCCTCCTCCACCTAGCCATTCTCCGACCTCTGCCTCCGCCACTCCTCCTCCCCCACCTCGCCGATGCCCCTCCTCCGTCGCTTCTCCACCATGCCGATGCTCCACCTCCTCCGCCGCAGCTCCTCCTCCACCTCCACCTCGCCGCCCTTGCGTTCCTGGTCTCCCCACGCCGCCTTTGCCGCCGCCACGGAGTGTGTCCGTGCCGGGGCGCTCAGCCCTGAAGACGCGCACCACCTGTTCGACGAATTGCTACGGCAGGCCACCCCGGTCCCCGAGCGCTCCCTCAACGGCTTCCTTGCCGCCCTCGCCCGTGCGCCCGCCTCGGCCGCCTGCATTAGAGATGGCCCCGCCCTTGCCGTCGCTCTCTTCAACCGCGTGTGCCGAGAAGAAGCCGGCCTGCAGGTGGCAGCGCCCACAGTTTGCACCTACAACATCCTCATGGGCTGCTGCTGCCGCGCGCATCGCCCGGACCTAGGGCTTGCCTTCTTTGGTCGTCTCCTCAGGACAGGCCTGAAGACAGAACAGATCACTGCCAACACCTTCCTCAAGTGCCTCTGCTACACCAAACGGACGGAAGAGGCTGTGAACGTGCTGCTTCATGGGATGTCCGAGCTCGGCTGTGTGCCGGATGCAATCTCATACTCCATTGTTCTGAAGAGCTTATGCGAGAATAGCATGAGTCAGCGGGCACTCGACCTGCTCCACAGCGGGCACTCGACCTGCTCTTTCAGTGTGGTGGCATATAGCACAGTCATCCATGGCTTTTTTAAAGAAGGCAAAACAGGCAAGGCATGCAATCTATTCCATGAAATGATACATCAAGGGGTTGATCCTGATGTGGTGACGTACAACTCGATCATTAATGCATTGTGCAAGGCCAGAGCAATGGACAAGGCAGAGCTAGTCCTTCGGCAGATGGTCGATAAAGGTGTTCAGCCCAATACAGTGACTTATAATTGCATGAATCATGGATATTCCACGTCAGGGCGGTTGAAAGAGGCTGTTAAAATGTTGACAGAAATGACAAGCCGTGGTCTTATACCAGATATTGTTACTTACAATTCGTTGATGACTTCCCTTTGCAAGCATCGAAGAAGCAAAGAAGCGGCAGAAATATTTTATTCCATGACTGCCAAGGGCCACAAACCGAATGCTGCCTCGTACCGTATTTTGCTTAATGGGTATGCCACTGAGGGATGCTTTGCTGATATGATTGATCTCTTCAACTCAATGGAAAGCAATGGTTTTGTAGCCGACTGCCATGTTTTCACCATATTAATTGATGCATATGCTAAACGTGGAATGATGGATGAAGCTATGCTCATATTTACTGAAATGCGGGAAAAAGGAGTGAGTCCCGATGTATTCACCTATTACACTGTAATAGCCGCACTTTGCAGATTGGGTAGGCTGGCCGATGCTATGGACAGGTTCAATGAGATGACTGATATGGGTGTTCAGCCGAACACAGTTGTTTATCACTCCCTAATTCAGGGTTTTTGTATGCTTGGTGATTTGGTTAAAGCTAAGGAGTTGGTGTCTGAAATGATGAACAAAGGTATTCCTCGTCCTGACATTGCGTTCTTCAGTTCAATAATAAACAGTCTATGCAAAGAAGGAAGAGTTATGGATGCACAAGATATCTTTGAATTGGTTATAAGCATAGATGAGAGACCTGACGTCATTACATTTAACTCACTGATTGATGGATATGGCTTAATTGGCCAGATGGATAAAGCATTTGGAGTGCTTGATGCCATGGTATCAGCTGGCATTGAGCCTAATGTTGTTACGTATAGTTCACTTCTTGATGGCTATTGTAGAAATGGAAGGATCGATGATGCTTTGATTCTATTCAGAGAAATGCCGCGCAAGAGAATTAAACCTAACACTGTTACATATGGCATCATACTGCATGGGTTGTTCCGTGCTGGGAGAACTGTTGCTGCAAGGAAAATGTTCGATGAGATGATCGAAGGGGGTATACCAGTGAGCATTTCCATATACAATATAATACTTGGAGGTCTTTGTAGAAATAATTGTGCAGACGAAGCAATCACACTATTTCAGAAATTAGGAGCAATGAATGTCAAGTTCGATATTATAACACTCAATACCATGATTAATGCAATGTTCAAGGTTCGGAGAAGAGAAGAAGCTAATGATTTGTTTGCTGCAATATCAGCCAGTGGGTTGGTGCCTAATGCTTCTACTTACGGCATAATGATAGAAAATATTCTAAAAGAAGGATCAGTGGAAGAAGTTGACAATATGTTTTCATCAATGGAGAAGAGTGGTTGTGCTCCCAGCTCTCGTCTTATAAATTGTATCATCAGAATGTTGTTGGAAAAAGGTGAGATTGCCAGGGCCGGGAATTATTTATCTAAAGTTGATGGGAAGATCATCTCACTTGAAGCTTCAACTACTTCTTTGTTGTTGTCTCTCTTTTCAAGGGAAGGGAAATATCGGGAAAACATTGAAGTGCTTCCTGCAAAGTATCAATTTTTCATTGGATTTGGTTGATTAGTTGATGCATTATCTATGTGGCTAACTCAGCATTGTTGAACCTTTTGCTTTCCACAAGGCCCTCCTGCCAGTAAAAGACATCCAGATTGCCTGCTTGCAGAAAGTAGATCTGTCACTATTTCATTGAGTTCATTCTGCGGTGTGTCAAAACCACAAGAATTTGAAATGACTATGGAACTTTTGATCTTTGATGGGTGAGGAAAGTTAGACCAAGTAGTCATGAATGGTTGCAATTTTGGGGCTAATGGCTTCTGATTGCGATTAGGGAAGGTAACCACAATGAATACTAATGCAATCTTTTGTAGTAGCTTCCTGAGATTTTGCAATCTCTCTAAAACAGTCATTTTCCTTTATATGCATGCAATTTTAGCCATGTCATTCTCAACGATCTGCTCTGTATGCAAGTGGATTTACTTTTACTTTGAGATATTTTCTCTATTGTCAGGGCGAATGGGTCCTGGAAGAACGATGTTTGAGCGGGCTGATGCTATGCTCAAGTATTGGATATACAAGTTCATGCCACTCTACGCTGCCAGTTACACTGGTGGAGTCTGTTGCATACACATAGGAGAAATATTTTCAGTATGATTTCTTTCTGTTTCACTCCATTGAAAATTCAACCACTTTCCTTCCCAAATAAAAAACTACTTTCTTCATGATGTAGGTAAGGTACGGCAAAGAATTCACTGCTGTGACCTTTAGCTTCAGTGCGCGTGACACCAACTCCGCCTTGAGTGACAGAGGAGAGAGAATTGATGGATCTGATTGATGAGACCGTCCTGCTCTCATACGCGTATGTTGTGCATTCCTCTCCATTTCTGCTGTCCTCAATTCTCTGTCGCTACTGCTCTTCCATAGTAAATTGTTCCAAGAATCCAAGCTGCGACCTTTACCTGTCAATTGGTCATCCAGTGCTCAATGTTTTGTTGCTGATTAAATCACACTGAGGGGGACGAGGCACTGCTGCCAGCCTCGCATCGATTCGCTGTGTTTACGCCTCTCCGCTTCCGGAGCTCACATATATACAATGAGGTGTGTGCCAACACCATACCCATTAGTCTCCCTCTTTTCTTCCTCAGACCCCAGCTTCTTTTTACCTAGTGTAATCTGAAAAATAGTAGAAGGTCGCTCTGCCCTTCTCACACTCTTGCTTAATCATGGATGGACAGCGCCGCTGAGACGTAAACTGTGTTTTCAAGGAATTGAGGTGGATTGAAGGCGCAGGTGAATTTACTAGAACTGCAAATATGGAACTCTAGAAGTAGCTGTAGGTGGTTGTCCCGATAACTTGAAAGGCTTCATTCTGTATGTTGCTGAAACTTTGGTTACATAAAAAATTGGTTCGGTAGCATATCTAGCTAAGCATTCAGCCAAATTACTTTTTGTATACAGCTGGCGTAACTTACATGTTTCTCTATACGGTGTTATTTAGCGTTTTTGTCTGTAGTGTTCAGCTGTTAGCTGCATTAAAACAGCAGTAGTTCTGCATACGCAGAAACAGGAACGCAGACATGTTTCTGTTGTTGCTAACTTGTAGTGCTAAGCAATTAATTGTAGCAATGCTTTGTTTGTGCTGATGGTATATGGCTTCTTTCAGAACTGTTCCCAAAAGATGGATGTGGAAGGACTCACTGCAAGTAGAACTCGCCACACGAAAAGGAAATCTCACAGAAAGTTCTCTTTTGTGCCTTGCAAGATCTAATGGCCAGAAATACTTTCAACACCTGAATCTGACCCACTGCTTTGAATAGAAGAATACTGTTGAATTCTGCAAATTCAATGAAGTTTGTCAGGTTAGAATCAGTTTAAGCACCAACTGTGTGTGTTACACAAAAGAAATTTGTCTGAACAAGCACTTGTATTCACTTATGATGTCATGCCGACCATCTTTGCGCTTTAGTTATACATACAGTATAAAATTTGATTTCTTGTGTTCAAGCAATGATGCACTCACAGAAGCGTCTCATGGATAACGGAGGGGTAATCTGTCGACAGCAAGGTTTCTCTGGCCTCGTTGCTCAGATGTCTCCTCCGATTCAATTCTGAGCAAGTAATACGTGCAGAACTTCCTTTTCCAAAGGATAAATCCTGCTTCCTTTGCTATCTTCGACAAATTGATAGCGCAGTCCAGGTTCTACCAGTGCCAAACCTTGTACTCTTGCATCCAATCAGCCAATAGGAAATGTGTCTCATTGATTTAACTCTTAAGCATTCCTCTGATGTATCATCTGTTGATGAGCTTACTTTGGAACGGGAAGAAATGCGATCTCTGAACCAGCATGGTGTGACTCTACAGTTCATCTTTTTTTTCTTTACCTGTGATTATGCTTGAAAGATTTGCATGGACATATTGTACTTCCTAAACAGTTCATGTTTCTTTACTTGCCATGCACACTCGATTATGCAAGGCCTATAGTCTTATATTGCATATGGATTTTTGTGTCACATACATAGATGCTAAGCATATTTCTTTCCGTTTTCTATACAAGCAGGAATAACATGAGCTGCAGATGTATTGAGGCTGTAAAAGTGCGCCATACTATATACGTCAATGGACTCGCCAAAACCATCACGCGGCTGCAACTGATTGACCAACTGAACTGCAGCCTCCCCGAGTTTCATCCTGTGATATGTTCTGGAGAGAACTTCATCCGGTGATTATGAAGAAGAATCAGCATAAGTTAAGAACATCTGATCGAAATAGCCCCCCATAGCTTCCTCGATGACTTTACAGATGCGATCTGCATACATATATAGTACCTTTTTCCCAAAGGGTTGTGATGAATGCTAGGATTTTACGTAGAAGGAGCAATGAATTGTTGTATTCTGTACATACGCGACTATGCACGTTCAATTTTCAGCAGGTAAATTTGTAGGATTCTCTATACATAAAAGGAGAATGACACAAAGGAGTAGTGCCGGCGGCAGAAGTCATGAAGAAAATCCTGAGAGAAGTTCCATTATGAAAGTCATGCAAAACTCTCTCTTTGCAAGTAAATCCTGAAAGTATCTGCAGATACATATGCATAAGTGAGTACCCGGTGAGGAAACTCGCCCAATTAATTAATAATGAAGAAAATATTTGTTTTTTTATCCGATGAAGAAAATATTTGTTGCCACTTCAAGTGTACTAGGATACACCAAATGGTGTTGCAGCGCAGATACCTTAGTTCTCAAGAGTCCACCTTCTAGACTCCTGCTGCGCACCGATTTGGACTCGTCATTAACGGCTACTCCTTCGTAAAGAAATATAAGAGCGTTTAGGGAGTACCAGGAGCGTGACGGATTGATCTAATCTAATTGTATGTTCCAGCAGCCCAGCTGGTGTTTACACTGGGGCGTTGAGGTAGATGACACGCGTGGGCCCTCTGTTTAGCCTGTGTGCCCATAGAAGGTACCGATCCCCATGCTGCCTGAACAGTCTCCATGAAGCCGTCAACTTTAGGCCAAAATGCTTCAAAGCGGAAGCGCCGGTCCACCCTCCAATCGGCATTAAGCTCAAGGAGCAACGGGCAATGGTCAGATATGGCCGATCCCACGGCTCCTAGAAAGCGGGAGGGGTGGAGATCATCCCAGTCGTTCGTCGATAACACATGGTCAAGTTTCTCCAGAGTGGCAAGCTATCGTTCGTTGGACCAGGTGTATCTTCTGCCGTTAAGGTACACCTCCTTCAATTCGAGTCTATTCAGCATGGACCGATAGCGAGACATGATCCTCCTATTGATCGCCTGGTTGTTCTTGTCTTGGTCGCCCGACAGAGAACAAGACGTAAGATAAAATGCAAAGTCGCCACCATGAAATAAAACCTTGCCAAATTCCAACAACCACCAAAACTGTTAGGAAGCCATGTATATATTGAGGGTCTGTCTATGTCACATCTAGATGTGAGATAATATCTCACATCTAAACTGACATCATCATATAATATGTCCCCATCCGTTGACAAACAATAAGCCTGGTTGCTCCCGATCACCCCCGCAGAAGGATGCTTGTTTGTTTGCGTCGGCCAGTTTGTTTGTCGTGTGGGCAGCCCATCTCTTCCAGCCAGCTACCCCCGCCACCTGACCTTGTTTTTGTTGGGCTTTTTTGTTTGTTTGTTTTTCTACACGAAAAAGGCCACATGTGCACGCAGACCTGGGTCTTGTTAGTAGATTTTTTTTTTTGCAAGAAAGGAGCTTAGGTGGCTCAGGAAAAAGTGCAAAAACCCAGACAGGTTTTATGAATGAACAGAAATGAACAATGACTGATTAGTCAAACTCTGAAGATGAAAGACTAGCAGTAAAAAATGTGACGACGATCTGAAATTACTGAATATAATGAGTCAAACTCTCTGAACATGATGCAAGCTCTATGAACAATTACTGAAGATAATGAGTCAAACTCTATGAACATGCTGCATACTCTCTGAACATTGGCTCATAACTCAAACTCTCTGAACATGATGCATGCTCTCTGAACAAAAATAGAAAACTGAAAACATGATGCATGCTCTCTGAACAAAAATAGAAAACTGAAAACATGATGCATGCTCTCTGAACAAAAATAGAAAACTGAAAACATGATGCATGCTCTCTCAACATATGCACTGAACAAAAATGAAAAACAACTTGCACGACATGCCTTTTTTGCTGTGAGTTCATTGTGCATCCTCACCTCTTGTACCCCCTATGCAACAACAAATCCTATCGAATCACAGCACTGAAAATACAAAATTCTCGCCAGCCCAAAACATAGGGCAGCACAGGCACGGGGTCGCTGCCCTCACAAAAAATCCAGGGCCGCAGTGGCTCAAAATAACGTACATACCTACTTGTGCACACCCAGAGCACGAAAATTCGAGCTGTGCGGCAGTAATTTTGAGCATGTCGCACCAACAAAAATCAGGCAGGAGAAGAGGGGAAAAGTGAGCTACTCACTGCCTCTTGCCGAGAATCAGCTGCGGAGAACTCCGGGACGGTGCCGATACCGATGATCCCGTCAGCCGCGCAGAGCTCGCAGGCAGGGCCGAACGACGGTGCCTTATCGGCGACACAGAGGTCGTCGGCGGTGTGGATGCCGCAGGCCTCGACAGCCGCGCAGCGCTCGCCGGCGATTTCGGTCGCCATGGGCTTCGAGCTTGTCGCCCCCGTCTCTTCCTCCTCCTCTGCTCCACCGATTCAAACAGTGCGCAGATAATTATTGGAGAGCCGTTGTTATTTTGGAGATTTTGTAGAAAGCCCCCTACAGAAAGTTTAAAACGGGCAGTTCAGTGCAGAACCCTGTGTTGAGTACCCCTACAAAAAGGAAAGGCATTTTGAGGGTCTGCCTTGTAAAAATTTGTGAACTCAAAACTGTGATCTGAAAAAAATAGGTCACTGAAAACACTAGGACAGCTACGAAAAATAAACAAAAAAAAAACAAAAATGAAAAAAAAATAAAAACATAGTTTTGTATTCATTGATGAGTAGCAACTCGGGGCTCTCGAGTTATTGGTTGGCGTCGACTTGCAAGTCTATCTTAAAAAAAGATACCAAAAAATGGTTCTGACTATATACAAAAAACTAGTTGCAAAAAGTCAAGGGGGATGACTTGCAAAAAGTGACATGGAAAAGAAAAACTACAGGCCCACACTGGTCGAATTGCAACACAAATTGGCCACAAAATTGCGAGTCAAAAGTGCACTTGCAACTAGGGTAGTTATAGCTTCACAAAAAAAACACCTGAAGTTGCGAGACGAGGGTTGACTTGCAAAGTGACATGAAACGAAGAACTATTGGTGCATAATTGCGAGTCGGCGGTGGACTTGCAAATTGGGGCAATCACACACCTACACAAAACACCAAAAAGTTTCGAGACGAGGGGTTGAATGGCAAGTGATATGAAAATAAAACTATGGGGCGATTAGAAACTGGGAAAAAGAACCACAGTTACAAGTCAAAAAGAGAACTATATCCCGAGTTGCGAGTTGATGGTGGACTTGCAACTGGGGTGAATACAAACTACGAGTACCCCCACTCCTCCGAGTTGCGGGTCGATGGTAGACTTGCAATTGGGGGTGGTTACAAAAAAGAACACAGAAACCCCCACCCCCACCTAGTTGTGAGTCGAGGGTCGATTTGCAAGTGGCATGAGACAAAAAGAACAAAAACAACCATCGAGTTGCGAGTCTATGGTGGACTTGCAACTCGGGGCGGGTACCGAGTTGCGAGTCAAGGTGGACATGCAACTGGGGCGACTACAAAACTACTTCCCCAAGTTGCGACTCGATGGTAGACTTGCAACTGGCCGAAGGAAAAAAAAAACGCTAGTTGCGAGCCGAGGGTTGATTTGCAAGTGGTATGAGGCAAAAGAACAAAAAGAGCCCTCGAGTTGTGAGTGGATGGTGTACTTGCAACTAGGTCGGGTACCGAGTTGCGAGTGGATGGTGTACTTGCAACTAGGGCGGGTACCGAGTTGCGAGTCGATTGTGGACTTGCAAGTAGGGCGATTACAAACTAGGCAAAAGAAAACACAGATACAAGTCAAAAAAGAAATACGTCCTGAGTTGCGAGTCGATAGTAGACTTGCAACTGGGGCGAATGCAAACTACGCCCCTCCCCCCCTCCCGAGTTGCGAGTTGATGGTAGACTTGCAACTGGGGGTGGTTACAAAAAGAACACGGAAAGTCACCCACCCCCCTAGTTGCGAGTAGAGGGTCGATTTGCAAGTGGCATGAGACAAAAAAACAAAAAAATACGACCTTGAGTTGCGAGTCGATGGTGGACTTGCAACTAGGGGTGGTTACCAAACTGCAAGTCAACGATGGACTTGCAAACTGCGGCAATTACAAAACTGCGTCCCCAAGTTGCGACTCGATGGTAGAGTTGCAACTGGCCGACGGACATAATCGCTAGTTGTGAGCCAAGGGTCGATTTGCATGTGGCATGAGACAAAAGAAAAAACCTCGAGTTGCAAGTCGATGGGGGACCTGCAACTAGTGCGGGTACCGAGTTGCGAGTCGATGGTGTACGTGCAACTAGGGCAGGTACCGAGTTGCGAGTCGATGGTCGACTGGCAACTAGGGCGGGTACCTAGTTGCGAGTCGATGGTGGACTTGCAAGTAGGGCGATTACAAACTAGGCAAAAGAACCGCATTCACAAGTCAAAAAAGAACTACATCTCGAGTTGCGAGTCGATGGTGGACTTGCAGCTGGGGCGAATGCAAACTACGCCCCCTTCCCCCGAGTTGCGAGTCGATTGTAGACTTGCAACTAGGGGTGGTTACAAAAAGAACACGGAAACTCCCACTCCCCCTCTAGTTGTGAGTCGAGGATCGATTTGCAAGTGGCATGAGACAAAAGAACAAAAAACAGCCCTCAAGTTGCGAGTCGATGGTGGACTTGCAACTCGCAGCGAGTACTGAGTTGCGAGTCAACGGTGGACTTGCAACTGGGGCAATTACAAAACTACATCCCCAAGTTGTGACTCGATGGTAGACTTGCAACTTGCGGACTGAGAAAACCGCTAGTTGTGAGCCAAGGGTCGATTTGCAAGTGACATGGGACAAAAAGATCAAAAAAGCCCTCGAGTTGCGAGTCGATGGTGTACTTGAAACTAGGGCGGGTACCGAGTTGCGAGAGGATGATGGACTTGCAACTAGGGCGGGTACCGAGTTGCGAATCGATGGTGAACTTGCAACTAGGGCGGGTACCGACTTGTGAGTCGATGGTGGACTTGCAAGTAGGGCGATTGCAAACTAGGGAAAAGAACCACATTTACAAGTCAAAAAAGAAACTATGTCCCGAGTTGCGACTCGATGGTGGACTTACAACTGGGGCGAATGCAAACTACGCCCCCCCCCCCACCCCCGAGTTGCAAGTCGATGGTAGACTTGCAACTAGGGCGTGGTTACAAAAAGAACACGGAAACCCCCACCCACCTAGTTGTGAGTCGACGGTCGATTTGCAAGTGGCATGAGACAAAAAACAAAACAAAAAACGCCCTCGAGTTGCGAGTCAATGGTGGACTTGCAACTAGGGGCGGTTATCAAGTTGCAAGTCAACCGTGGACCTGCAAACTGGGGCGATTACAAAACTACGTCCACAAGTTGCGACTCGATAGTAGACTTGGAACTCGCCGACGGAAAAAATTGCTAGTTGCAAGCCAAGGGTCAATTTGCAAGTGTCATGAGACAAAGAACAAAAAAAAAATCTCGAGTTGCGAGTCGATGGTGGACTTACAACTAGGGCGGGTATCCGAGTTGCGAGTCGATGGTGGATTTTTCATTGACATCCAGAGCACATGAAAAAGAGCAAAAAAATGTGGCAGCAGACATTACCGCAAAGCTTTCATTGAGATCCCGAAATAAAGCTCCTGCCGTTGTTCATCCCACAATGAACGAAGCAAACTGGGCACAACATCCTGGTTTCGGAGCTGAAAAAGCAAAAAAAAAAAAGGTGAGTTCCTAAAGAATACCAATTACACCAAAGATAAATGATGGAAACAGACATGGGCATGCAACAAAAACATATCATGACTCACATCATTCATGAAAAGCTACAGAAAAAAATACTGATCCTGTACAGTTTCTGCATCCATGAAAAACTATAAAATAAGCATGATAGAACATATCATGTACAGTTTCTGCATCCATTTTAAAATGACTCATCATCTGGTAGTTAAAAAAAAAATCAAATCCACAACAAACAGTATCAAAGATGAACATCAGTATATGGTTCAAAAAAATCCCTACTAGTACAGTTCTGATAACTCATCTGGAGCACAAACACATCATTACAAGTGCTCCCCACCCCTATGATGGATCCCCATTTTTTGAGAACTGATGTTCATATACTATACATGAAAAAAGAAAACATGTATAAAGGTTATATACGACCTTGGAAAGTACAAGCATATACCCTGACAGATAAACATCCACATGTGAGAAAAGTCCTACTTGATCTGTTAGGAAAAATGGAACACAATCTATCACGACAGAACACACACACAAAAAACAGTTAACCATCAAATGACTAGTTCACCCCTACTTAAAAAAATACGACGAGAAAAGCAAACAATTACCAATTGAATGTGTCACCAGTCTCACAAAATTTACTTACTAGCTATGGGCGCGGAGCCAGGCAAAAACAAAAGACAAATCTACAAACAACAGTATCAAGAAGAACAACAGTATATGGTCGGAAAAAATATCCTACTAGTACAGTTCTGGGAACTCATCTGGAACACAACGCACCCTTGCGAAGTGCTCCCCACACCTAATCCTCTTAAGAAAAATGGTTAACCCTCAATTCGTACAACCAACAAAACAACTTGAACCTCAATTCGTACAATCAAAACCTAATCAGCTACTGCAAACACAGAGAACCTACTTCTACTTCTACTGAATATAGCAAAAAATGACAAGAAAATGAAAAACCAGATAAACTACCACCTACCAATCCACTGAACACACACAAAACTACCACTGATAGTTCAAATCCACTGATAAAACCCTCCTCCCTCACATCTACGTGGATCCAAGACCACTGATAAAAATCTCCCTTCCCTCCCGGGGGGGGGGGGGGGGGGGGGGGGAGGCCAGAAGGATCCCCATTAACAAGCAGATGAAAATCTGGATGGGATCGGAGACAAACCCTAGAACATGCGGTACATACAACACAAGCAGAGGGGAATGGTACTAAAAATCGAAAAGAAACTACAAGAATCAAGAAGAGAAACTTAATTCACCGGGTCTCTACCCCCTCTTCCCTTCTCCCTCTCCAAAATCACCGTCGCGTGCGAGAAGCTCTTTTTTTTGAGGGAAAGCAAAGCTTTATAGATCAACGACGGACGGGCATATCGCCCGACACGCAAGCAGCCACTTTGGGCGGTACAATGTTATCCCACTCGACACACGTGTTCGGTGGGCAATTACATCCAATCTGTGCTAACTCATGAGCCACAGAATTCATGGTACGTCTACATGCGCTAACGCTCCATTTCGAAAACCACATCTTGAGCTGGTACTTTGTATCTTCAATGATTGCTGCATAAGGCGAAGAATCAACACGATGGGCATCCATTGCCTCGGCCAGCAGCTTGGAATCCGTCTCGAAGTTGGCCCGGACAATCCCCATCTCAGCCGCTGTGGTCACCGCCGCCGCCAGAGCATTGACTTCCGCGCCGAAGGCATCAAAAACCTGCTCTTGACGTCCTGCTCGGGCAATGAGGACAGAACCGGAGCTATCACGAGCCACCACGCCCCATCCACTGAAGGAGTTACCCGGAGAGAAAGCACCGTCCAGATTAATCTTTGTGGTATCATCCACCGGCGGTTGCGAGAGGGAAAACTCGATGGGCGCTCTCTGCAGAAGAATGCAAGGCGAGGACAGGCAAAACAGAGGCCCAAGCCCAAAAATCTGAGAGAGAAAAACAAACACGACCCGGCCCCAACTAACAACGACGTGGAACGGGCCACGCGCGAGACAAACGAGTCGCGAGCCTGCGTTTGCGCGAATCTTACAGAGGCTAGATCCAACGGCTCAGACATTAGATGTGAGATGGCTATTTCACATCTAGATGTGAAATAGCAAATCTGATATATTGATCCAACAAAAGGATAATCGGCCAACTGATCATGGAGCAACTTTGGCCTCATAGGGAGACAACATCTGAACGCTCCCGATAACACTCAAGAAAGGAGTCAGACCGAGCACCTTCAGAGTTCGGAAAATGTTATTAATGCTCAACATTTCAAATGCAGGAGCTAACGCAAAACGAATGCATCCTGTTTATTTCGTCCAATAGAGTAAGTATTATAGTACAGCTTGAAAATTGGGCTCTAACCACAGCAGCCACAGTAACTAATGTACACAGGCAGGCAGTTTCGGAGCAAACATGCTTCGCCGCTCCTCTCCCTCTACAACACATTTGGAGGCTGCCATGGCTAATTCACGGCACAAGAAGAACTCAGCAGCAAGTGGAGGATAAAAAAAAATACTGTACTGGGATTAGAATATAGCGACATTCTATCTGGGGGTGGGGTGGTATAAGTAGATAGATATACAGACGGACAGTCCTCAGCTTTGGGTCTTCTCTACCTTGGCCTTGATCTTCTGCTCGAGGACCGCCTTCTCCGTGTCGAGGTTGAACATCCTGTTGAGGGCGTGCATGTTCTCGAGCGTCTCCTCCAGGGTGCGGCTGTCGCTGCCGTCGCACCTCAGGTGCTGCAACGGGCCGTGGAGGAGCTTGTTCACGATGCCCGTGCTCAGCTCCTCGATGGACCTCCTCATCTTCTTGTTCAGGTTGTCCTCCCCGATCTTCTGCATGCACTTCTCGAGCTCCGACGCCCTGATCCTGTCGGCGTACGACCGCAGCTTCTTGATGGTCGGGACCGTCTCCAGCGAGTCCCTCCAGGCCTCGAACCGCTTCAGTTCTTGGGTGATGATTGCCTGGGCCTCCATTGCTTTCCTCACACGGTCCTCCTTGTTGGCTTCCACCACCTCTTTCAAGTCGTCGACGTTGTATACCCGTGCATGCCCCACTTCGGATAGACAGGCGCCGACGTTCCTTGGGACGGATATGTCGACGAAAAGCCGAACACCGCCCATGGCAAGAGAAATAGGAGGAAGCGCCTCCGCATGCTCCTTCGTGAATAGTAAGGACTCAGATGCCGTGCTTGTGAACACGACATCGGCGTCAGCAGCGGCTTCATACATCTCCGTAAGAGGCCTGTACACAATCTCGATATCTTTCATCTCCTCGCGGATGGCATCCACCCTCTCCACCGACCGGTTCACCACAACAACCTTCTTGCATCCTTTGGCGATCAGATGTTTGACCACTAATTTCCCCATCTTGCCAGCACCGATCAAAAGCATCCTGGCTGACAAGCACTCGGACTTTGGAAGCTTCATCATCGCCAATTCAACCGCAGCCGAGCTGACAGACACAGCGCCAGCTGATATGTTGGTCTCGCAGCGGACACGCTTTCCGGCCGTGATTGCATCCTTGAACATCCTATCAATGTTCTTTCCGAGGCCTCCGCTGTTTTGCCCGTTTCTAACAACTTGTTTAACTTGAGCAAGGATCTGTCCTTCTCCAAGAACCAAAGAGTCGAGCCCAGCGGATACCTCAAACAGATGGCGCGTGGCATCACTGTCACGCAACATAAAGAGATGCTCCCTTAGCTCGGAAGCAGGGATTCCACTTTTCTGCAACAAAGAACAGCATGATGAGCATTAGAGCTTCATTGAATATACTGCGCTCTTGAGCAACCAAAAAGAGCTAAGCAGGGCAAACAAGCATTTGATCAAATAACTCTCACCTTTGACATCCAGTCTACTACTTCTCTAATACCGCGGTTCCACGATAAAGCCACCACATATATTTCCATTCTGTTGCAGGTACTAAGAACAGCAGCCTCTTCGATATGATTCAGACTGGTGAGTTCTGCAATAGCCCGGGGCCATAGTTCCTCTGCAACAGCAAGCTTTTCACGCATGTCCACTGGTGCTGTGTGCACACTGAGGCCTATCACAGCGATGCTACTCTTTTCCTTCATGTACCCTGATAGTGAAAATAAAAGACATTGTCACATACTGCAAATAGACATTCTTTTTTTAAATGAAAGAACGGATGACTGCAAATCACCATAACATTTTTTTAGCAAGGATGCCAGAGCTCTGCCCATTCATTAAAGTAGGAAAAGAAGTTTGTTACACAGCTTGCCACAGCAAGCAAGCACAAAGAAGGGAAAGACGAAAGAAGTTTGTTAGCACAAAGCACCATAACAAATTTCCCTTTTCAAGCACAGATGCAAGAGCTCTGCTCATTCATCAAACGAGGAGAGGAAGTTCGTTAGCACAAATCGCCGCATGGAAGTTTATGCCACAGCAAGCAAAAATAAGCAGAAAAGTGAAATCACTTGAGTAGGAAGAAAAAGTAGTGCTTAAACATCCTCCTCCTAAGCCAAAACAAACGAGCAACTTTCTACGGGCGATCGGACTAGTGTACAAGCAAAGCCAAGCAACACGGGGCAAAGTCCTCATGAGCAAGGGTCGCCACGCCGACTAGATGGAGCTGATCTTGATTAAAGATGCGTCGGTGGTTCCGCTCCTTTAACAGCTACTTTCACCACATAATGATTTCTTGATATGTTGTAATTATATAAGGGGTATATTGTGTGCTTACACTGGTGGAGTCGCACACATATGCATTCTGAATCAAGTAACTGCATATCTCGAATCTTGAAGTTTTAGCGGGCAGGAGACTCAGGTTACAGAACAAAACAACAAAGAGAAGCTGAACCCACTTTTTTCCTGTAATTGGTCAATATCTGATACCTGAAGCATGCAACAGCCACTGTCCATTCTTAACTTGTTATGTTGTGTGATCTTATTAGTAATTGGCAATTTTAGTCAGGTAGGCAGGCTCCTTTATTTAGGCTGCAACAAACACTAATTTAACACATTTTTTGTTAAGCTCCTATACCAACCATACTGTGGTGCTAATGGTCTGCCAATCAATCTGTGAAGTGCGTGCCTCCTAGATGAGTTACCACTAGAACTCGCGAACCTTTCGACACTCGGTGCAGAAAAAGAAAACTAATCGAGGTTTTCCTCGAGATATCACACAATCTCTAGGTCCAATTGTCTTTGGTTCTGTAAACCTGAACAGACAGGCTGTGAACACAAGTAATTACTAGTAATGATAGATCAAGAATACTGCATGTGCTCACAAATATCAAAGCAAAACTGGGGGAGAACAATGCAGTTCCCCTAATGCGCGCACCACCAAACTAAAACTAAACCTGCACAATCTTACATCGTATCCGTCAAATTGGAGGAGGGGGAAGGGGGACTCACGGTCTGCGGAGATCTTGAACTGCTCGAGCGCGGTGATGCTGGCCGCCTTGGACGCCGCCTGGGCATCCCCGCCGGCGTCGCAGCGCACGACGACGCCGGACCGCCTCCGGCCGCCGGCGGCGACGGCCCAGGGGCACGCGGCGTGCGCCTTGGCGCTGGCGGCAGCGGCGGCGGCGAATGCGGCCGTGGCTGACGTCGCTCCCGCCATCATCAATCAGACCACCAAGAAAATGCAGCGGCGGCCTTCCTCCCTTCCCAGCCCGGCCCACGAACCGTAGGCAGATTGATGATACAGATAGACAGATAAAACCGGAGAGCGCGCGGAGAGGTCCTTACACGGCCGCTCCTCTCACCCTCCCCCTCTCTCCGCCACCGGCCGGTGCGCGCGTTCTCGGAGGGAGGATGAGCCGCCGCGAGCGTCTGCGAGGAAGAAGGCGAATTTTGTAATGCGCGCGCGTGTTGGGTTGGGTGTGGGGGTGGGGGTTGGGTTAAGCCGTGGAAGAGAATCCGGGAGGGGATGAGGGGCGCGTGCTGGCCTCCGGCCGCTGATTGGCTGCGGCGCCCGCGCGCTATCCGCTCCCCTTATCGACGCCGCGGCGGATCGCTGGCGACGGAGGGGGTCCGTTCTCTCGTCAGTGGGGACACGGCGGATTCCTGGCGGGTGGTGGGCACGCACACGGGTTCGCATGGCCGTCTCACGCCCGCATCTGCGGGGCGATGGCCCAGCGTGTCGACGTGCTGGCCACACTCCGTCCGCCGTCCCCGGCCCCGGCCCCGGCGGTCACCATCCTGTGCGGCATATTCGGCGCCTCGTCTTGTCGGGTCCCTCGTCTCGTTGATCACATTTCAACACAGCACATAGACAATTTGAACGTGTGACAACAAGAAAGATGTTGGCCCAAGCTCCGCACAAAAGCCTTGTCCTCCTCCATCTTGCACTTCTCCGCCCTACTCTTCCTCTTGGTTACTCACTCTCCTCGACCTCCTCGATCTCAGTTCACCGCCTCGGCTTCTCTCGTTTGAGTACATGGCATCGACATCGCAATGTCATCGAGCCCAAGTGTGTGCTCGTGGTATCGGCCGAATCCACCTCGTCCCCGGCCGACGGAGGTGAGAGGGGTGACGGTGCGGCCGCAGGACGCCGCTTAGTACTCCCCAACACCACAGTAGGTCGAGGGGGAAGCGTCAGGGTGGCCGCGGTCTTCTTTGGGGCTGTTTGGATCAGTGCCTTGGACGCCATGCCAAAATTTTAGCCGTTGACCCAACTTGGGCGCTCATTTGGATGGAGACCAAAAAATTGATGCGCCCGCACCCTCACAGCAGCCTTAGTTCAATTCGTAGCCAACTTTTTGGCAAGGCATGGGCGCCCAAATCCTGTGCCAATTATTTGGCAAGCCCGTGATTGGCAAGGCAGATATAGGCGCAAACCAAACAGCCTCTTTATCTTTATCGCCGCCACCGCCGTGTTGCCAACCGCCTTAGCCTACGGCCGACGGTCCTTTTTGCCGGACGGCTTAGGCAAGGATGGCACGGCTGTGACGGCGGAGCGACTACCGATGACCATCGGCGACGATGTGCTGTCGATGATGTTCCTCCCTTGTCGTCGTTCTTTCAGTGGTAATGCATGTCGAATTTGTGTTCATGACCGCTGGTGGGTCTTTGGCACCGATGATGGTGCCCAGGGGTGTGGCGGGGGACGACATTTCCATTCCTTCGGTCATCGGGGAAGGGGCGGCTGGCGGTGAGGATAAGGATAGTGGTGTCGGGTAGGGAGATTGTGAGGAAGCGGGAGGCTACAGGCGGCTTTTCACTCAGACTGCCCACGGTTGAACTAAAAATGAGCAGATGGGGGGAGTTTTGGGGCTGGGGGTCATATTTAGGGAAAAGGTCATGTAAGGGGTTTGCTAGCTACCCCTTAATCCCCTAAACAAAATGTTTCATCTGTATTTGTGGGGCAGCAAGGGGTGTCGAGGGGTCCTCCTTCGTGCGAGCTGGCCTCCTCGGGCTAGGGACGGGCCACTACTAGGAAAATGGCTATAGATAGGATTGACACTAATGGCACACCAGGGAAGTAGTGCGCCACTACTATATATTAATGGCGCACCAGTTGGTGATGCGCCATTAGTGTGGAAGACACTAATGGCGCACCAGAAAACAGGTGCACCACTAGTGATAATTTTTTTTTTACATACATACTAATAGCGCATCCTACCGAAGTGCGCCATTACTAGTTCTAACTAGTAATGGCGCACCAGACAGGGAGTGCGCCAGTATTGAATTTTTTTTATTCTTTTTTTTGCAAAACTACTAATGGTGCACCGCCTCATAGTGCGCCATTACTAGTTTAAACTACTAATGGCGCATCCTGTAGAAGTGCGCCATTAGTATATATTTTGATATCATGAATATTTTTAAAATTTCATGGGCACTTTTTGATATCATGAATATTTTAAAATTTCATGGGCATTTTTTGAATTCATGAATATTTTTTCAAATTTGATGATATTTTTTCATATTCAATATGATAAAATATTGAATATTTATGAGGACACTCGATCTCAATCCCTCTCCATCTCGATCTCGATTCCCCCTCCATCTCGATCTCGATCCCACCCGCGCCTCCTCTCCCCTCTTCATTTTAAAAAAAATAATAATAAAAAAGTGTAGACTACAATTATTGTTAAACAACAATTATTACTTTTTTTATAAAAAAATATTACTGTTTCATATTCATATTCATTTTCTAAAAAATTATTACATGCAACAAAAAAAATTACTTATGGCGCACCTCTGGCTGGTGCGCCATTGCTATATATAAAAAAAGATTACTAATGGCGCACCTCTGCCTGGTGCGCCATTGCTATGTAAAAAAAGATTACTAATGGCGCACCTCTGCCTGGTGCGCCATTGCTATGTAAAAAAAGATTAGTAATGGCGCACCGACCGTAGGTGCGCCATTAGTAAGATTTCCCCTAGCTAATTCCCTCCCTCTCGCCAGATCCCCTTCATCCCTCTCCCTCGCCCCCCTAGCTAATTCCCCCCGCTGCCCCGACCCACGCCGCCGCCCCCGCGACTCTGTCTCCGTCGCCGCCCCCACGCCGCCGCCGCCCCCGCGCCTCCGTCTCCGTCACCGCCCCCACGCCTCCTCGAGCCGAGCGCCGCCTCCCTCGCCGTCCCTCCTCTGCCCGCGCCCGCGCTCTCGACGTCCTCCCGCCCTCGCGCCGCCTCGACTAGCTCCGGCTACCCCGAGTCGCCCTCGACCTCCCCAGTGAGCACCCGAGCCGCTTCCCCCTCTTCCCCCTCTTGATTTCCTTTTGATGTGTTCTAGGGTTAGGGGTTGGAGAATTTTGGACAAGAAAAGGGGTTGGAGAATTAAGTAGCTAGGGTTGGGAAATTAAGTAGCTAAGGAGATTATGTTTAGAGCATCAATGATGGGTGTTGATATACCTCTGGATAATTTTGATTTTATTCATGTTCTCAAGGAATTGGAATTATCCAGGGAACAAATTAGTAAGAAATTTGTACAGTAGCAACCAGGGGAGGTCGAGGGCAGCAACCAGGGGAGGAGAGGAGGAGCAGACCAACAGCAGCAGCAACCATGGGATGAGGGGAGGAGCGGACTAGTAGCAGCAACCAGGGGAGGAGGGGAGGAGCAGACCAGCAACAACAGCAACCGGGGGAGCAGCAGCAAGCCAGCAACCATGGGCGGCGGCGGTGGCTGCCTAGGAGAGGGCTGGGTCGAGGGGAGGGGAACATGTTCGATCTAGGTTTCCAGGGGGTGGTTTGATACAATAAAAACATATGACAGATGGGGCCCAAAAAATTGAGTCGCTCAACCCAGAAAACACGACTAGTCATGACTAGTCGAGACTAGTCGCTCGACAGTCGCCGGGCTGAGTCGACCCTGCCAGTGCGACTCGACGACTAGTCGCAACTAGTCGAGCAACTCGAAAACAGAGGCGAACATAGAATCTTGCATGCGCATTTTGAAGCAAGACTCATGTGATGATTTATACTGAACTTTATTTGTGTTTTATCTTGAAATTCAAACTTACTGTATCCTGAAATTCAAGCTTACTATACCCTGATTTGACTGGAGTACAATGTTGCAGCTTCACTTGTCTTCGAGTGAAATACTCCTGAATAATCATAATCAATTGTTGCATATGGCGCTATATTAGTTCTACCAAGTTCAGGGTTTCGTTAAGTAGACCTAACTTGATCATAATCAATTTTTAAGGGGCTATATTAGTTCTACCAAGTTGGGGGTTTCGTTAAGTTGCATGTACCCTGAATTCAAGTAAATTAAGTTGCCTGTACCAAGTTGAGTACTCCAGTTTTCTGTTTTCTGTTTTCGTTAAGTTGGAGTAACCGTTTTATTGCCTGTTACTGCACCTGTACTGCACATTACAAAGTCTGCTAGTACTTAAACCACCCAAGCTATGAGGCAAAAATTTCAGTTAACTGTTATGGACAATTGTCAATTTTCTGTAATGATGATGGAACATTATAAAGCATTGTACTCCAGTGTATATGAAGGATACAAAAAATTTAGCAACTTTTCTGATTTTATAAAGTTGTTCTTATATGGGTGAAACTTCACTTGTTTTTAGGCTAGTGCAGGGTGTTGCTTTATTCTGTCATCATTTGTAACTATGTCACAAATAAATTGTTCCTTCTTCTATATTTGAAGTAATGACTGTTCATAAGCTGAGGCATGGATTAAGCTGTTTCTTTACTGTACCATTATATCTGGATGATTTTTTGTTTGGTGACCTATTATATCTGGAATGGAAGCTCACATAAGTTGAGCTGATTTTTTTCCATATGAAAGCAGAGGACCATATGGTCTGTGGCTGGGTTTTGTCTCCGACCATTGTGTCGTGATGAATTTGCAGGTACCCCGAGAGGCCCTTGAGTTTGCCGGAATGTCGATTAACTTCCGTTCCGGCAAATTCGGGTACTCCATATGTCCTATTTTCAGCAAAGGTCATGCTGAAATTTTCCGTGAATTTTAGCATGACTTTGCTAAAAATAGGACATATGGGGTACTTGCGACTAATGCATTGGCCGGGGTATCTTACTACTTAGTTAAGTAGGATCAACTGCCCCGCCATTCTTGCTGCATTAAACCATAGGTGGCAATAGAGCCAAGTGATTAGGCCCAACTTAGAATTCTCGTTAGCATCGATAAACCCTAGATGATAAACCCAACATAGGTGGCAATAGAGCCAAGTGATTAGTGCCAAGTGATTAGGCCCAACCTAGGGTGCCTCAGCATCGATAAACCCTAAATGATGAAAACTTAACTTCGCTTCTATAGGGTGCCTCGGTGTCGATGAGAATCTAAATGATGTACGCTTAGGCTTTTAGGGTGCCTCAGCGTCGACAAAACCTAAATGATGAAAGCTTAGGCTTTTAGGGTGCCTCGACGTCGACAAACCCTAAATGATAAAACCTTGGCTTTTAGGGTGCCTCGGTGTCGATAAGAACCTAAATGATGAAAGCTTAGGCTTTTAGGGTGCCTCAGCATCGACAAACCCTAAATGATAAAAGCTTAGCTTTTAGGATGCCTCGGTGTCGACAAACCCTAAATGACGTACTTTTGAATTATGAACGTAGGATATGTCGTCATCATCATCGGACGATGAAAGTCTCCTGGCGAAGTGCTACTGGTGCCACGACGATCGAGGTCTGTGCGACATGCCTCACCTGGACGATGATCGACGCTTCAGCATTAAGCTCGAGGAGACCTTCGAAGTTGAAACGGTACACAACGACGACAAGTGTTATTTTCATAATTAAGCATGACTTCAACTATGTCAACGTGAAATTTTCATCTTTTACAATTCGAGTATAGCTTATCCCATGCCATGCAAGACGCTATGTCTTGGAGAGGATGGATTTTGAAGACCATGAAATTTCTGAAACAAAGAAAATTCACCTAAGGACTCATCACGATGTGGACTTTGAAGTAAATCTATATAATTCTGAGAGCGTAACCCATTTTGGTTGCAAAAATTGGGAAGCATTTTGCAAGATGTATGGTTTTGATGAGGGTATGCTTATCACCATGGATCTTGGTAATCCTGACATCAACCAAGACAATATGGACATTTGGGTCCTTGTTGATACGCCTCCAGTTCTACCGCTATGTGAGTTTCTCAAACATAGTTATTAGCTAATTTATATTGTTTATTTCAAAATAGTTGACAGCTTATTTCCATTGACAGCTTATTTTTATTATTCAAAGAATGTGCGGGAGATAGTAGACAAAACCCACTACACCGATGGCTCCGAATTAACAACTTACAAGGAGAAAAATCATCTGGTCGGATTTTGTACTGACATTGAGAATTACATTATCCACAATCAAACTCCTCAACATTATGGTAAATACGTGCCACTAGTGCATGTGTTCAACTACGGTAACTACCATGGAGATACCCTGGTAAGATTTTTACTATTACGACATTCGTGCATCTTTTGCATACTTCTAAAACTAGTACATCATTGCTAACTATGAAGTTATTACTATGTTTTTCAACAGATAATCCCAGAGAATTGTGTGCCTCATATGATGTATCAGAAAGGTAGTGTTAATGTTTTGAACATACAGCCAAGTCGTCCTACGAATCTCAACTGTCCATACGAGATTTCTAAAAGAAGTGGAGACATGAAAATGAAAGGATGGAAAAAATGTATGTACAGTCGTAAGGAGCTTCTTGGAAGCAAAAGGAAGCGAAGCGCAAGAATTGGAGACAGGATGTTCTCCATTCTCCATAATGGAGAGTCAGGGTCTATATTGTTTTATGCTATTTTAGCTTAAATAGGGTATTTAGGTCCTGCCTAATATTGATGATCATGTGCTAAGAACAATTAAGTAGGGTTGGTTCGATGACTATCAAGATGATGATCGTATGACTTGTTATGAATAACGAGTAGAAGTTGTATGATGATGATTAGTAGAACTTGTTAGGATTAGTATTACTTCCGACAAACTTGATACTCGCGGTCTCGAGGCTTGTAATGTTTTATCTTTGTTCGGTCTTTTGAATTCGGAGACTAATATGATGAATTGTATTCGGAGACTAATCTTCTATTGTATTCGATGAATCTGCTGTTGCTGTGTGCTACTGTCTATATTCTGTCAAATAATATATTTTGTAACATGTGCAAAAATCAAAAAAGTAAAAAAAATAAACCTAATATTCATACTAATGGCGCATCACTACAGAGTGCGCCATTACTATGCCAAGTATACTAATGGCGCATCCATCCGCAGTGCGCCATTAGTGTGCCAAAGCACATGGTTAAATATGGCCCCTGGGAGGCATACTAGTGTGCCAAAGCCAGTGGTGCGCCATTAGTAAAAAATACTAGTGGCGTGATACTAATGGCGCACCAGTGATGCACCATTAGTAGGCAAAACTGGTGCGCCATTAGTAGGCCTTTTCCTAGTAGTGGGCGATGAAATGGCAGACTAAGTGAGATCTAAGGCAAGCAGTTGGGTGGGAGGTGAGTATTGCGGCGTACATCGGAGTAGGGCAATAGTTATAGGACATAGGCGTATCGAGGGGCATCATGGGAGAAGCAACAATTGACCAGCGGAATTAAATGCCAGCCCGACATGGCGTGTGAACAGGAGAATGTTCAACGTTGTGCCATTGTCGAGCACTACGGGTGTGTCGTCCCATCTCGTGACTCGTCCCATCGATCCTAGGCCACATGAAGGAGCCTATGGTCAAATGTGTATGGTCGTCAGTGTTGTTGACTCGATAAGTTGTGGGTCCTATAGAGGAGGAAACGATTCAAACGAGATGACAATTAGAATGTAACTCACGGAGACGGCGCCAGGGGCATGCAGCTAATTTCTTTGCACACGCTGGTGGCACTGACCGAAATACGCAAATTTGAGTGGCAAGACTCGAATGTGCAACTTTGGCAGTGGCACAGACTGACTTTTCCCTAAAAGTAAAAGATAGCGAGTCAGGAATAGCGATGGTAGGTGTTGCAAAATTGTCCCTAGGAAATTCGGTAAGATACTAGACCGATAATCATATGTTGTAATTTTATATGTGAGAGAGAGGCCTAAGCTAATATGCATGACAAAGCCATTGAATAATATGATTGAAACCCTTATCAAGCTTTTACATCTGCTAAGAATTTATTAAGGTAAAACCCAACCATAGCATTAAGATTTATGGCTCCTCTTTATCCCATATGCATCAATTCCTATACCGAGGCTCGGTAATATCTATCACTCCGACCACCCTATGCATAGTTATCTCAATATACTACTAACCCTAGAGTGTGATCCACATGTATGTGCACTTATATGATGAGCATCAAAGGACAACAACACATCATAACATACAACTCAAATCAATCATAATAATTCACCAATCACCATAGGGCAAAAAGGATATGCTTAGGCATAATAGTAGTGCAATAAATCATTGGTTAATAATTTATAGCATCAAACAATATGTTCAAGTAGGGGATTACAAAGGTTTATGGATGATCTATGGACCACCATGGAGATGGTGGTTAAATGATGGAGGCGATGGAGACGGAAGAGAGAGGGACCATGTTTCTTCTTCCTTGGCCTCCCACCTAAGTGGGATAAGTTTCCCCCTTTGTTTTCATGGTGTTCATGGCTTCATGCCCCAAAGGGCAAGAGCACCCTCCGAGATTGTTTCTATGCCAGTGTTCTCTAGATGCTGAAATATGAGTCTCATCAGAGAGAGAGAGAGAGAGGTGGGATGGCGTCCTCCATCTGACACCCACATCACTTGTGGGACGTGGATGTACTGTCCGACACCGACGGCCACATGTATCTCACACCCATGATACTTGCTATTTAGGGTTTCCTCTACCGTTCGGCGACCCTCGACGACCCTCGTTTCCGATAAAAAAAGAGAAAGAAGAAGGAAAAAAAGAGGAGAAGAAAGATTTCTTCTTCTCTTTTTCTTCTTCTTCTTCTTCCTCTTTATTTTATCGGGAATGAGGGTCGTCGAGGGTCAGGGTCGCCGAGCGGTAGAGGAAACCCTAAATAGCAAGTATCGTCGATGTGAGATACATGAGGCCGTCGGTGTCGGACAGTACATCCACATCCCACAAGTGACGCGGGCTTCGACGCCCACGTCACTTGTGGGACGTGGATGTAGTGTCCGACACCGACGGCCACATGTATCTCACACCCACGATACTTGCTATTTAGGGTTTCCTCTACCGCTCGGTGACCCTCGACGACCCTCGTTCCCGATAAAAAAAAGAGGAAGAAGAAGAAAAAAAGAGGAGAAGAAAGAATAGAGGAGTTCTTACTCCTCTATTCTTTCTTCTCCTCTTTTATTTTTCTTCCTCTTCTTTTTTTATCCTTGAAGCGTTGTCGAGGCCACCCCAAACCCTAGAGAAGCAGCGTCGAGGCCACCCCAAACCCTAGAGAAGCAGCGTCGAGGCCACTAATTAATATTAGTTGTATGTTTGCCACTAATATATCCATCTGTCATGTTTGAATAATAATTGCCATGTTGTAAATATTTGTAGAAACTATGGACACCGCCCGAGACGAAGTACAAGAAGAGTTGTTGGGGGATATAATCGCACGAGGAAGTGATGCCGTCTGCTCGTTGTTTCTCAACGACACCGATGGTCTGGAAGCAGCTGGCTATGATTATGATGGCTCCGGTGACCTAATGCCGGTGCAAGAAGGAGACCGTGAGGACGGCTCCGGTGACCCAATGCCGGTGCAAGAAGGAGACCGTGATGACGTCTCCGGTGACCGAACCGAGTCCGGCCAGGTATATATATTAGTTAAGCTTCTGCTGACTAGCTAATTGATGCATTCATTGTTTTGGTATGTACACATATTAATTAAGTCTTTGTTCTTTTTTCTAGCCCTCCAGATCGAGCACAACTTCGGTAAAGAGACGAGGCCCGAAGAAAAAGTTGATCTCAGATGAAAAGTTTGAGATCATAGCAATCGCGCGCGACGGCCAACCGATTGAACCCCTCTGGACAAAGAGCGCATTTGTTGCTCAGTGCGGGGTTTTGGTTAGGGACAAGATCCCGATCAGCATCCAGCAATGGTTAAAGCCGGCTACAGAAGATCCTGAGGTGTCTTATGTCAATGATATGCAGAAAAATGATCTTTGGACTGAGCTGGAGTTAAATTTCACCCTACCGCCAGAGGATGATCCGGAGAAGCCAGTTAAAGAGCAATTAATCAAGTCTTTTGCTCTTAAGAGGATGGCAGAACTATTCAGGAGGTGGAAGAAAGAGCTGAATAAGTTTGTCGAAAATAAAGAGACATCAGAATTCAAGGGCAGATATGAGAAGATCAGAGATCACTGGCCCGCATTTGTGGCCCACAAGACATCGGAAAAGAGTAAGAAGATGTCGGTGATAAACAAGCAGAATGCTGCGAAGAAGAAGCATCACCATCGCACGGGGTCAGGTGGCTACCTCATAGCTCGGCCTAAGTGGGCCAAGACTGAGAATGATCTGGTTGATAAAGGGATCGAACCAAAGACAATTAACTGGCCAAACCGTTGCCGGACTTGGTTCTTCGGGGCTGGCGAAACCTTGGACCCTGTATCAGGGAAGTGCATTTGGACAAACGATCAAATGGACATACCAGTCAAGAAGCTTCAGTAGTATACCGAAGCAGCGCAGCAAGGGACGTTCTTTCCAGACAGAGAGAACGACGAGCTCACAATGGCCCTCAGGAATCCTAAGCACCCTGGACGGACACGAGGCATGCCAGGCTCCATTCCGTGGAAGGTTGGGTTTCCGGACGCAGGCGGTTACAAATGCCAAGAGAGGAGGAAAAAAGTGCAGCAGACCCAAATGCAGGCGCTGCAAGCAAGGGTACAAGCGATAGAGGAACGAGAAGCAAATCGCAGCAAATGAACTGCCGAAGCTTCCCCCGAAGCTACCCCGCCTTCTCAGCGGAGAAGCAGCGTGGCTTCCACCGAGCTGCTTCAGCCGGAGCATGTCTTGACGGCTCCTACCAGCTATCCCGTGGATGCTATCACGGAGTCTCAAAATTGCCACCTTATGACGCAATGGATGAATTTGAAGGTCAAGGCGGCTGTTGGCTCTGTTTATCCTACTGAAACCGGCGCAACTTTTCACTGCCGGCCAATTCCAGAAGGATATGCTAGGGTGATGGTGGATGAAATACCAGAGGGATTTGAGGACCTCCAGCTTGACCACCCTACCGGTGAAGGGGAGACTACGCTGGGTTCTGCTCTAAAGACTCCATGCCTATGGCGGAAGGAGCTCATCAACCTTCCGAACTGGACGCCTCCGCCTCCTCCTCCTCCTCCGGCGAGTCAGGGCACTCCGCCTCCTCCACCGCCTCCTCCTCCGGCGAGTGACGATCAGGGCACTCGGCCGGCTCCTTCTCCGGCGCGTGGCGGCACTCCGCCTCCTTCTCCGCCTGCGCCGGCGCGCCCGAGCAGCCAGCCTCCTCCTTCTTCGCCTCGTCAGCAAGGGCGGAAGATACCTGCCGCCGCTCCGGCTGCTCCGGCGCGTCGTAGTCCTTCTCCTCCGCCTTGTAAGCAAGTAAAGAAGACAACCGCTCCGTCTGCTCTGCCGGCGTCTAGCAGTACAGCTAGAGGTGGGAGGACATATAGATTCGGTCCTTCTCTGAAGACTCCAGAGAAGTTACCATACGAGAGGACCCCGGAGGAGAATGCCAAGATCGCGCGAGAAGAAGTGAGGAACTTCTTTGAAGGGGTGAAAGCAAAGAAACATCCATCTCCGGAGGAGAAGGTAGATCCGGTGAAAGCGAAGCGCACTCTGGCTGCCCTGACAAAACCACCCAAGTCTCCGCCGAAAGGAAACTATGAGCGCATTATTGGAAAGGAATTTGTCGAAGCGGAGCGATTGGAAAGTACTGTCAGTGATCAAAGGCTGAAAGAACGACGAGATGGGAAACAAATTGCACAGCTCGGCGAACAAGCGAAGCAATCGTGCCCCCCCGCTCAAGGTGCCTAGCGACATCGTCGCTAATGATCCGAGGATGGTGCCCGGTTATAGCAATCTTGGAGATTACCTGCCCGACGATGTACATTATGATTTCATGGAGGTGCAGATACAAAGATACGAGTATGGGAAGCCTCTCGTCAAAGATGAAAGATCTCTATCAACGATGATGTGAAGATTGCATGATTGATACTTGAAAATCTGCAGAGAGTCTGGGGGGAGGAGTACTTTGTATGTGAGAGTTAAAAAGGAGCATGACCTCGTTGGAATTGATTTGTTGCCTGTTCCATTTGAGGAGTTCTTTCAGTTTTTCAATCAACTGGCCCTCGATAAAGCAACAGTCACCTGCTACTCTCTGTAAGTAGTACTACTTCTGTCATTAAGTCTCTCTATATAGCTCAACTCTTTCATTGCATGTATTTATAATTATCCTCACTATATTATGCAGATTGAAGATCGCCGAATTGAAGAAAAGACAAGTCGGTGATATTGGGTTCATTAACACATATCTCATAGATGAAACTGAGGTTAAATTTCATCCTGCAGATACCGAGGCCAACTTGCTATGATCGTTGGTAATAAATGAAAACAAAGATATAATACTCTTTCCTTACAACTTCAAGTGAGTGTTGCTGTCTTGTCCGTATTCGGTTTCCCTTATATATTAGTCAAGGTTATAGTAATGTAATTGATGAGTTATGCATGCGTGTGCAGTTTCCACTATATTCTCCTAGAGATTAAGCTTGAGCATGGACTAGTAACCGTCTTAGACTCAAGACGAAAAGATCCCCAGGACTATGCGGACATGACTCAAATGCTCGAGAAGTAAGTTAAATCGATCATTATCCACCACATCAGCAACTTTGTTCATTTCCTGATATATCAAGTAATTGTTTTCTTTGTCTAGCAGGGTTTGGAAAAAATTCACCAAAAAAGCTCCGGGACTCCCGAAGAAGCTGCAATTTAGACACCCGAAAGTAAGTACTATAGTAGCATGTTCCGCGCATCTCCTATTGATTCAAGCGCTAGTTTCATCAATACCATTTGGCATTCTTGCTTATCAGTTTGATTAACCTCTATTTCTTGTAAAGTGGTTGTGGAAGGAACAAGGGAATAATTTCTGTGGATACTACATTTGCGAGTCCATCCGCCACATGACCTGTGAGCGGGGCTACTCTGATGAACAATATGAAGTGCATAAATAACAACATTCACAATTTTATTTTATTACCATCATTTGTGTTGAGTTTCATTCATTCATATATATATATATATGTATTGACCCCCTTCTTCAAATTAGATGTTTCGGAAGCGGGATGAACTCCTAGCACCAGCTCGCATGCGAGCAATTCAAGAGGAATTGGCGGCATTCTTTCTTGACCATGTGATCGCTGAAGACGGAGAATACTATGTGGACCATGAGTCCGTATATTAGGAGATTATATTTGTAAGAGATAATTATTGTATATATGTAGCCGGTAGTGTCGGATAAATATACGAGAACTTGTTGTTCGACCAATCTCTCGGAGAAGGAGAGGTGGTCGATATCACTTCTCTCTGTATGCATATATGTTCATGACGATCTTATGTTTCCTTCGTTTGCTTACTAGCTAGCTAGCGTGTCTAGTCCTCTCTATACGTATGTATAGTACGTAGCGTCGACCAAGCACGGACATAAGAGAGGACACTTCTCTCTATTAATTATAGCTAGCTAACACAATATATGAAACACCTAAATTAACCCCCCAAAACCCCCAACCCCCCTTCAAAAAAAACAAAAACCCCAGCCACAGAAATGCTGACGCGTGGATGCCTATTGGTCCCGGTTGGTGCCACCAAACGGGACCAAAGGCCGTCCTGCCTGGGCTCCGCGCACAGGCCACGTGGAGGCCCATCTGTCCCGGTTCAACCGGGACTAAAGGGACAGGGCATTAGTACCGACCCTTTAGTCCCGGTTCAGGACGGGACAAAAGGCCCTTACGAACCGGGACAACAGGCCCTTTTTCTACTAGTGCATGAATATGATTTGTAAGTAGTTACATTTGTTCCTGAGGACATGGGAGAAGTCTTGCTATAAGTAGTCATGTGAATTTGGTTTTCGTTCGATATTTTGATGAGATGTATGTTTTCATCCCTCTAGTGGTGTCATGTGAATGTCGACTACATGACACTTCACCACTGTTTGGGACTAGAGGGAGGCATTGGGAAGTAATAAGTAGATGATGGGTTGTTAGAGTGATAGAAGCTTAAACCCTAGTTTATGCGTTGCTTCGTAAGGGCTGATTTGGATCCATATGTCTCATGCTATGGTTAGGTTTACCTTAATACTTCTGTTGTAGTTGCGGATCCTTGCAATAGGGGTTAATCATAAGTGGGATGCTTGTCCAAGTAAGGGCAGTACCCAAGCACCGGTCCACCCACATATCAAATTATCAAAATACCGAACACGAATCATACGAGCGTGATGAAAACTAGCTTGACGATAATTCCCATGTGTCCTCGGGAGCGCTTTCCTTTATATAAGAGTTTGTCCAGGCTTGTCCTTTGCTACAAAAATGATTGGGCCATCTTGCTGCACCTTATTTACTTATATTACTTGTTACCCGTTACAAATTACCTTATCACAAAACTATCCGTTACCGATAATTTCAGTGCTTGCAGAGAATACCTTACTGAAAACTGCCTATCATTTCCTGCTGCTCCTCGTTGGGTTCGACACTCTTACTTATCAAAAAGGCTACGATAGATCCCCTACACTTGTGGGCCATCAATGATCATCTCATACAAAAACTTATGTCTCATCACGTCTTGACCATATCACATCACAACAAGCCCTGCAAAAACAAGTTAGACGTCCTCTACTTTGTTGTTGCAAGTTTTACATGGCTGCTACGGGCTAAGCAAGAACCGTTCTACGCATCAAAAACCACAACGTGATATAGTGATTGCTTTTTGATCTTCAGAAAGAACCATGTTCATTGAATCCGATTCAACTAAAGTTGGAGAAACAAACACCCACTAGCCACCTGTGTGCGAAGCACGTCGGTAGAACCAGTCTCGCGTAAGCGTACGGGTAATGTCGGTCTGAGCCGCTTCATCCAACAATACCGCTGAATCAAGAATCAACTAGTGATGGCAAGTAATATGTATATACCCACGCCCACAGCTCCTTTGTGTTCTACTCGTGCATATAACATCTACGCATAGACGTGGCTCAGATGCCACTGTTGGGGAACACAGTAATTTAAAAAAAAATTCCTACACACACGCAAGATCATGGTGATGCATAACAACGAGAGGGGAGAGTTTCGTCTACGTACCCTCGTAGACCGTAAGCCCGCCTCCCCCGTATATAAAGGAGTGGAGGAGGGGAGGGGCCGGCCCTCTCTATGGCACGCCCTAGGGGAGTCCTACTCCCATCGGGAGTAGGATCCTCCCTTCCCTAGTTGGAGTAGGAGAGGAAGGGAAGGAGGAGTAGGAGAGAAGGAAAGGGGCCGCCCCCCAAACCTATTCCAATTCGGCCTCCTGCCCAAGGGGGGCACATCAGCCCCTTCTGGGCTGGTGTGCTTCCTTCTTATGGCCCATAAGGCCCATAACTTCTCCTGGAGGGTTCCGGTAACCTCCCGGTACTCCGGAAAAATGCCCGAACCACTCGGAACCATTCCGATGTCCAAACATAGGCTTCCAATATATCGATCTTTATGTCTCGACCATTTCGAGACTCCTCGTCATGCCCGTGATCACATCAAGGACTCCGAACAACCTTTGATTCATCAAAACACATAAACTCATAATACCGATCGTCATCGAACGTTAAGCATGCGGACCCTATGGGTTCGAGAAATATGTACACATGAACGAGACTCACTTCCGGTCAATAACCAATAGCGGAACCTGGATGCTCATATTGGTTCCTACATATTCTATGAAGATCTTTATCGGTCAAACCGCATAACAACATATGTTGTTCCCTTTGTCATCGGTATGTTACTTGCCCGAGATTCGATCGTCGGTATCTCAATACCTAGTTCAATCTCGTTACTGGCAAGTCTCTTTACTCGTTCCGTAATGCATCATCCCGCAACTAACTCATTAGTCACAATGCTTGCAAGGCTTATAGTGATGTGCATTACCGAGAGGGCCCAGAGATATCTCTTCGATACTCGGAGTGACAAATCCTAATCTCGATCTATGCCAACTCAACAAACACCATTGGAGACACCTGTAGAACACCTTTATAATCACCCAGTTACGTTGTGACGTTTGGTAGCACACAAAGTGTTCCTCCGGTATTTGGGAGTTGCATGATCTCATAGTCATAGGAACATGTATAAGTTATGGAGAAAGCAATAGCAACAAACTAAACGATCATCGTCTAAGCTAACGGATGGGCCAAGTCAATCACATCATTCTCTAATGATGTGATCCCGTTAATCAAATGACAACTCATGTCGATGGTTAGGAAACATAACCATCATTGATTCAACGAGCTAGTCAAGTAGAGGCAAACTAGTGACACTTTATTTGTCTATGTATTCACACATGTACTAAGTTTCTGGTTAATACAATTCTAGCATAAATAATAAACATTTATCATGATATAAGGAAATATAAACAACAACTTTATTATTGCCTCTAGGGCATATCCTTCAATACTACCCTTTAAGAAGAAAAATAAATAAATAACTAATGATAAAATCTGCACCCAATTTGCACATGAATTATGCATTTTATAATATGCAAGTATAAGCATATAATATATTTTTACAAAATAGAAGTTTCCTAAGGAGTAATAAAATAGTGGCATTTATATTACCATTTAAGAAGAAACAAAATAAAATATAAACTAAATAAACACTCCATTGATATCACACTTAAAGAAGAAAATAAAATAAAAAGTTAAAGAAACCAAAATATTAAAGTTTCCTAAGGAAGAATGAACCATATGGCATTGGTATACCCTTTAAGAAGAGATACAATGGAAAGAAAATTATAATCTAAAATAGTGAATTTTTTGCGAATAAGGTTTCCTAATAAGCAATGAATTTGTGGCGGTTTTGTTACTCTTAAAGGAGAAAGAAAATGAAATGAAAACTAAAGCAAACTCAAAATAATGAAGATTTCTAAGAAAGAATGAATCAGTGGCATTGGTATTATGCTTTAAGAAGAAAAATATTTATTAAAAAAACAATGATAAAATTTGCACAAAATACACAAAAATTTGCACTTTTTAAAATATTAAACAATAAAAATATAAAAGTGGAATTTTCACAGAAAAAAATATTCATAAGAATGAATGAATTAGTGTTATTGGTATTACCCTTGAAGAATAATGAAAATGAATAAAACTAAAAAAATAAATAATAAAGTTTTCTAAAGTCGAATTAGTTAGTGGAACTGGTATTTCCTTTTAAGAAGAAATGAAGTGCAAAAAATTGAAACTTGCAAACAATTTGCACGATAATTGTATTTTTTAAAATATACAAAAAATAACCATATAATAGTGCAATTTTGTGTTAAGCTTCATGCACTAGCCAACGCAACCAAAAGTCCGAACTGATGGAAAAGGCTAGTGCAATCCACATGTACTGTAACACCCTCTGTCACGTGTGATGGGAGAGACAAGTCAACACGTGCAACCGGAAGAAAGCGGCGGCGCGCGAAACTCACGTATGACTCAAGAGGCCTTTACGTGGATGCAAGGGGGGGCTACCAGCAATTTTTTTAATAAATTACGAAAACCAGGACTTGAACTCAAGACTTTAGCTCTGATACCATGTTAAGCTTCACGCAATAGCCAACGCAACCAAATGTCCGAACTGATGAAAAAGGCTAGTGCAATCCACATGTACAGTAACATTCTGACACATATTACATAGTATTTGTGTGTAAAGTTAACTTAGACAATATACTAAAAATGCCCACAAAAGAAAAAATAAAACCGACTGATAAAGAAAAGGAAAAATATGCTAAAACGCATAAAAACTTTTAAAAAAGACATAGGAAGGCTGGGTTGCACATATAATGGGCCCGCACCCAATAAGCAATCGAAATTGTCAAAACCGGGGCCAGTCGATAAAACCAATTAAAATCAAACCCAAAAAAGCACAGAGAACAAACCAGAAGAAAAAGGCGCACTCAAAGTATAGATCAACGGTGCCCAAATATAGTTTCTGGCGAATTACAAATAAATAAATTGAACATATATATAATAATAACAACACAAATGTCTTTAAATTCAACAATCATCATAGTCATGGGATGTTTCATAATTATTCGGAAAATATATAAGAGATAAACCTTAAATTAAACAGTAAAAATAGCTTAATAAGCTCACGAGACTTGTATCACTATCTTCCATGCTTGCATGCAACAGTGTGGAGTACGTCTAAAGCACGAGCGGAGTAGTCCAAGCACCATGGAATGTGCCAAAGCCGGCAATTAAGC
Organism: Triticum urartu; assembly: GCF_056163025.1. Classification (NCBI taxonomy): domain Eukaryota; kingdom Viridiplantae; phylum Streptophyta; class Magnoliopsida; order Poales; family Poaceae; genus Triticum; species Triticum urartu. The sequence continues at coordinate 46,504,916 of NC_141873.1, read as the reverse complement.
CGGAGCAGCCTCAGCAATACCGGCATAGCTTCCATGATGCTCGTCACTGTGGCCGGCACCACAGGCAGGTTCCTTGTCCACGACGACGTCGGTGCCATTGAGTACAACGGCAGCAGCACCGTTGTTTAAGGATCCTCCATTCACAAGCCCCTGCAGTGCTGGCGGGGTCAGCAGGATGACACTGCCATGATCGTCGCCGACTGCAGGAGCGGGGATAACAGGGACACCACGGAGGGGAAGCCCAGCCATGGCCTCATCCACCTCCAGATCAGTTGGCAGGGTGACAGATGCAGAATGGAAAGTAGGGGTTCCCACACCGAGGAAAAGGCGCACCATCTCTTGGCACGGTTTCCACACGGTCGACTCCCAGACCTCCTTGTGGCCGCCCAAGCCCTCGGCCATGGCCGCAAAGACGGCAGTGGCGTCGACGCGGCGGACGTCCCAGCCTTCGAGCGTGCTGAGGCGGCGGATCTTGGCCGCCTGCTGGAGGACGAGGCCGAACGTGTTGGCCTTGATCTCGCGCACGGCGCGCTCGAGCATGGCCGCCATCTCGGCCTCGCCGACGGCGCCCTCCCGCTCCGCGCGCAGGTAGTCGTGCATCTCGGGGAGGCCGATGGCGCGACGCACGCCGCGGGTGTAGTCGGCGCCCTCCTCGAAGGCGGCGCGCGTCTCGTCCACCAGGCCGCGCCGCAGCATGTCGTCGACGCGCAGGCCGGTGTACCACTCCATCATCCCCGGCGCGGCGTCGAGCCAGAGGAAGAGGCAGTCGTGGGCGCCGCGGAACGCGGCGCCGTCGGCCTCCACCAGCGCCTCGATGTAGGTGTTGGAGCCGCCGGCGACGACGGGGAGGCGGCCCGTGGAGAGGACGCGGGAGATGGCGGCCTCGGCCTCGCGGCGGAAGTCCTCGGCGGTGAAGTCGGCGTCGGGGTGCACGCCGCCGAGGAGGTGGTGCGGCACGCCGGCGCTCTCCTCCTCGGTGACCTTGTTGGTGAGTATGGGCACGCCGTCGTACACCTGGATCTTGTCGGAGTTGATGACCTCGCCGCCGAAGCGCTTGGCGAGGGAGATGGCGAGCTTGGACTTTCCGGTGGCCGTGGCTCCAAGCACGAAAACAACCTTGGGCTTGGGGGACTGGGTATTCACGCCCTTGCACTCCATTGATCAGCAGCTGCTCATGGAACAATACGAGGCAACCCATGGTTACTGTTATTCACTTAGAGAAGAACGTGCATGCATAGTTAATTTAACAAAATGATAAGTGCCACGCAATCAGGTGCGTGGCTCTCCAGTCCTGACGTTTTTTGATGGCAATTCTAATCACGCAAGGTTGGCAATTTACAGTGACAGACTTCTCTCTATACATATAGGGGAAATACATATATACATATGTACAACCTTGTAAATTGGCATACACAAACAATAAATTAGATTAATATAGGTGAACAGAAGCACAAAGTAATTTGATGTGCAAGTAAACCATGCGCTAAACAACTCCAAGAACATTGCTAAGATAAAAGGAATGACTGATATATCGTCTACGATGGAGCAAGCTTGGCAAGATGTGTGGGATGCCGCACCATCACATACACAATGTGTAATGGTTTGTAGTACCTACGACACCCATCCAACTGTACATAAGTTGAATATATACATATTCAAGTCCGAATTCACCAAATATATGAGTTCTAATAAGGTCTAACACGAAGTAGTACAAATTGTGCCATGATAATTTTGAATACACTATCACAATGAGACATTTTTTTTTTCAAAAATGTGACTAATATAACTAATCATCAAATAATAGATGACCGTACATCCTTATTTCTCAACTTGTTCTACACTAAATAATCATGAACAAAAAAGGTTTGTTAGTAGCAAGCCAGTAGATCTAGATCTACAACAAAAAACATAATTTTTTCAGCACTTCGCGAATACCATTCTATCATATGATAACATGTAGATGAGCAGATCTAAAATCAACCAGCCTGAGTTCACATGCATGATCTTAGCTTAAAATTTCGAACTCCATGTTTTAATCGGATGTTGATCACCAGATGATGATGTTTGCTCGCTTCAGTTATACGTACATAGGATAAAAATTAAACCATGGTTAATTTTTTTTGCGGGTAACAATGTTTAATTGTTTGTTCTCTAAAACAAAATCACAAACTGGATCTAGAATATAAAAAAATCACAAGCATATGATGAGAGGATTCAGGACGAGCACAAGTGACCCCTAAATGCTAGCTTAAAAAAGCTACAGTAATTTTCTTGTATACTCCGTCCGTTCACAAATATAAGATGTTTTTTTTTTCTGATTCAAATGTATATAGACGCATTTTACTGTCTTTGTTCACTCATTTCGTATGTAGTCTATATTGAAATACTCAAAACATCCTATATTTGTGAACGGAGAGAATATATGTTTAGTTGCTTACCAGGATGAGGGGACCCACGAGCTAGCTAGCCGTGGAATATCTTTGCACGGTGGTCGCCGGCCGCCGGAGTTTCTAACTCAGAGAGCTAGTCTAGCTAGGTTGCCTTCTGGGTTGATGGATCAGGAAAGAACGATGATTGGGTGATCACAACGAGGTTAACCCTCCTGTATTTATAGGCAGCTTGGCATCAGAACCCAATGCCTGATCCAAGCTTAACGTTACCTGAAATTGCAATAACATAAAAATGTTCCATTTTTTAGCGTACATTAATTGGGATCTAATTATTCAAATTCAGAATGTCAAACATTCACAGGTATACACATTTTTTTTGCGGGTCACAGGTATACACTTGATATATGAGCCTCGAGATATAGTATATAGCAGTACATATACTTACCCATATACCGATATACGATCATTAGTGACATGATTTAAAGGCTTCCATCTAGATTGTAGTAAGATAAGAATCCATTAATTATCTGCCATTTATATGCCCATATATGAATGTATATCCAATATTACCTATCAAATGTATGGTATGCGGGGAAATTAGCTAGTTAATGCCTTTTTTAGTTGCTAGTTTTTTTGCAGGAACTTTTTTAGTTGCTAATTAATGTATATATTAAGGATGGAAAGAAACACTTGCAGTTCAAACACTACAATATGAAAGTAGGAGAAGACAACGAATATTGTGAAATCATGGCAGTTAAATGTTTTCAAGTACGTACTCAAATTTGAACTAAAACCACAACACTTATTTTGGAACGAGGTAGTACTTCTCTAGTCATAGAGGTGGGTATACATGAACCGAGTTCATATGTGTATTCGAGAATTCCACAGCTCTCCGCCGGTTTAAAAAAATCCTAAGTAACGCAAAATGTTTATTTTGGGCACCGATCTACAAGAATCAAATGCATCTTAACTACTTTTCTGTAAACTAAATTAAGATTAATACCAACTTTCAATACAAAATGCAATTCCAGAACTTCTCTCCGTCACTATAAGAAACAAAAGATGACGGTCATAAGTAGATAACCGTCTCATTCCTACGGCACTTGACACATCACTAGGTCCTAGTAAACCGGCGTTTAGTCAAGCGAATTCATGCTCAAAGAGTAGGTCTTTGCCGTCCATTATTTGTCAATTGATTAACTTATAACAAGGGTGCACATATATAATCCGCAAACTGCATATAGAATAATGTAATTTGATGAAAGTTGTACTGTCATTAATTAACCAGAAGGAAGATTTCGGTTACAATACGATAATGAAGCATGTGTTTTGGAGATCTAACACAATTTGTACAAGCATCTAATTCTACACTCAATTTTACGTTCATATTCCAAGCTTAAAGGTTTACATTGCCCATGGTGTCTAATCTTCAAACAAGTTGTAGTGCGTATACAATGTTCCCTCGCATGGCCAAACCTTGGTCATAACAGAGACATATGCTCGCAGGGCCTATAGCTCACTTCATATGACATATTAGAAATAGAAAGTAAAAATACACCTTTCAAAGATTTCATTTCAGACAGCAATCACCTTGGCAATCACAGATCTGAAATCAGCTGCTCGAAAATGCCCCACCTTAGGTCTCCAATAGCATCCAACCGCCTAAAGTACATGCCATGTCATTCAACTTTTCTTATGCTATTATCACCTAATAATTTGAGGCAATGAAAGGTGGTGAAAATTATCGATAAAGTCAAAACGAAGAGTTTAACATGCATAAACCCACAATCTCTATCAATGGACTATGTTACAATTTCTTGGCGTGCAGGAATGGCGTTGCCATGTGCGTTGCATTTCCCTCTGGCATTTCCTCAATTTCCATCGTGGGGGTCACCGCTGACGCCGCCGAAGGCTTACGCCCGGCCGGTGGCTCCTTCGACTATGGGTTCGAAGGTAGCGCCTCCTAACCTAGGGTTGGTGGCTGAGCTCCATGATGGTGTCGGAGCTAAGTTTGGCAGATCCCTCGGTCGGGTACCTAAGCTAGGCTATGTGGCATGATGGTAACAAGGACACGGTATTTACCCAGATTCAGGGTCTCAAGAGAAGATAAAACCCTAGCTATATCATGCTTGTGCTTTATTGCATTGGAGTGTATCAATAGTACAAGGTACTGAGAGTTTTCAATGTCTGTCTATAGTTTTGTTCTATCGACTAGCCCAGCCACGTCTTATATAAGATACCGGAAGCCTAGGATTACAAGAGTCCTAGTCGGCCACGTCGGTAGAGAGGAGTCCTACACGGATACAGTCCTTTTCTCGAATGTCAAGGCTTCTAGAGTCTTCTCTGTAGAGCATCATGGGGCGCCCAAAGCGGCCTAGGACGGACACCGCCAGATGGGCTTGGACGTGCCATAGCCGCAGTCATCAGGCTCGTAGGTTTCCGTCACTCGTCCTATGGATGCGGCCACGTGGACCGGTGATGTCTACTATGCAACTTTTATTTCCTGTAGACTCTGTTGGGCCTCCAAACGTAGAGTTTTGTAGGACAACAACAAATTTCCCTCAAGTGGATGACCTAAGATTTATCAATCCGTGGGAGGCATAGGATGAAGATGGTCTCTCTCAAACAAGCACTACTGCAGGATGCTGCTAACGCGACACTACGATCAGAAACCCTTCGAGAAACTGTGTGCGATGCCATAATCGCAAACGGTGCTATATGAAAACCGTTAGAAATGTGTAAAATGTTTGCGATGACGGATGCATCAAACATAGTTTAGGTTTTAGTTGCGTGTGCGATGAAGGGCATACGATTCAGTTCAATGAACTATTTGCAATGAGGAGGAACAAAAGAAATGGGCAGCCAGATGGAGGCGTGTGCGATACACAACATACAGTTCACTCGGATGAACTGTTTGTGATTAGGCAACACAAAAGAAACGGTTAGCCAGATCAAAGGTGTGTGCGGTATACGACATGCGGTTCACTCGGATGAACTGTTTGCGTTGAGACATGAGAACGGAAACGATTCAACTTAACAAGATGTCTGTGATACGCAGCAAATAGGTCTGTAATCATAAATGTGTCTGAAGATCGATAAGAACACAGACGGTTGCTGCTAATAAGACGTGTGTGTTGTGTGATGAGATTGCATACAGAACAACAACATACATACACACCCATACACACACACACACGCTTAAGGACATGCTTGCATAACCAAATTAAACATTCACTTACATAGGTGGCTACTACAACCATGACATTTGCACACACCAAAGTAAACTATTACATGCATAATTACATAGGTGGCTACTACACACATGACATTTCCACACATACCAATAAAGTAAACTATATATTACATGCATGATTAACTAGCATAAACAATCATCTGATCATAATCTACTTCTTGTGACGCTTGCTCTTCTTGTGGCTCGATTCGGGCTCATCGATTTGGGTAACGAGGCACTTCGTCGTGTCAATGATCCGCCTGTGCATCTCGTAGCATGTGTACATGCTCTTGGCCGCGAACCTGAGGTGAGGTTCATCCAGTTGCCGCATCCAGGCCTTGTGCCAGGATACATGACTTGTTCTCTGGGCATCCTGCTTCATCTTTTCGTAGTAGGGGTCGATGATGGCCAAGGAGAGTTCGACCATGGAGTCCTGCTTCGTGCTTCCCCAGACCCTGTAGTGGTCACGGATTTCGACAAGGTTCTTGTAGGCCAAGCCCGTAACACTGAGCGCTTTTACATCGTCTTTGGTATCCACCATGGCGAACTTGTAGTCGGTGCTGTTGATAAACCTGTTGAAACGGTCGCAAGGCTCTGTGGCCATGCAGTAGTGGTAGATGAGGACATGATGGCGCACGCACAACTGGGCGACGACAACCTTCTAATCTATGCCGGGACGACCGGCGGTGTACTGGAGGTCGATGCCGACCACCTTGTACTTGTCTCCAGCAAGCAACTGCTCAATGCTGTTGATGTAGTCCTCCACCATGGCCGGGTCGATGGTGTACACCACCGAGAGATCCGTCTCTCTCATGTGGGTCTCCACTCTATGCTCGGCGAACTCCATTGGAGCGCTGCCGGACATCCCCTCTCTATGTGTCGTCGTGGGTGTGCTTGTTGTGTTGGGGGGCGCGATCGAAAGGTTGAAGAGACTAAGGTTATAATGGCCACGGGAATTAAAGGGGAAGCCGGACGGCCAGGAATATCGACAGGCCCTGATGACAGTTCTAATTTGCAGCGCATAACTCTAGCGTGCCGGACGTAACTGCATCGCGTGGCAACGTGCGCGGCGCAACCACATGCATACGGGGCCCCCGACGTGATCATGCGCACGCCCAACAGTTGGCAGAGCAGAGCGCTCCGCGGTCACCTCAACGGCGAGCAACCATATGCATATAGCAGTTGAACACGCAAGGAAAAGATGTCCACAAGCCGAGCTCGCCGACGGACGGGAGCAGAGTGCGTCGCGGCGCCTAACGACGAGCACAGCGCGCTGCGGCGCCTAACGACGGGATAGACCTTCATTCAAGCCAATCAATATAAGACTGGAACGGACATGTCTGCATTGAGCAAAGGGATCACACATGTCTGTATTGACTGGAACGTGAATGCAATAGCAAAATAAGAATTAAGGCCACGATGATGCGATCGTAGTTGTGGTTACAGGAGGCAAGAAGAAAGATGCATCCATCAACGTACGACCTCCTCCTCCTCAACTCAGTGCGCCAGCCGGGCCACCGACCGGCGGCTAAGGAGCGGCGGCTTGTGTGGCGAGGTCAAGGTGCTTCTCAACTAAGGCATCCAAGGCTTCCAGCCGGCTGAAGAAGGCCAACGTTGTAGCCTCCTAACTAGCCTTATAGATACCTATGTACACGATTCGTTCGTACACATGGATGTGTAGGTCGACTGTTTCTTGCAGGGCAAGGCGCCTCGTGGCGAGCGCGACCTCCAGGTGGACATTCTTCGTGGCGTCGACGAGTAGTTGCAGGGTCACCAGTGCTTCAAAGAGGTTCCGACTATGGAGGCCGATTAGGGTGGCAGGCAATGAGGAGCCCAGGGCGCGCGGGCTGGAGGACTACGGCGATGTCGTCCGCGAGCTTCTTGACAACGATGAACCTGTTGGTGCTGCGAACGATCATCTGGTCCAACTGAGAGTCATAGCTGGCGTCGACGGCGGCCATCCACCACCCGGTCGCCAACACCGTATGGAGACAATCCACGGTGCCATGCCGCATGCCGGCGTCGTGGACTATCTGGCACAGCTGCTGGCTACTCGCGCGCATCTCCGCCATGGGTTTGGAGTGGGCACCTTTGCGCTTATTAGTGTAGGTGCTTAGGCAAATGCTTAGGTGCGTACGATGTGGTAGATGCATTGGAATTGAGGGTCGCCTTTATATGAGTGCAAACTGCATTGCATTCACATCATGCTGCCTCTTTTCCCGGTCCTCCCATTACTTCCCTCATGCATTCACACGATGCTAATTGAAGGAGGATGCATCATTGGCTGTTCAACATTCCGGGAACCGCTACCGTCTCCCTCGTCTGCATTAAAGCCGTATCGGGAACTGCGCTGACTGTTGTCAAATCGAATAGTATTGCGCCGCCCCACTAGTGACTCACACGGGTCATCCAAAAGAACCGTTTGTGTTCAAGAGATGCACAAATCCTGCTCTCACTTTGCATACGGGTGTTCTATCTGAAACCATTATGCTTGTTGTGAGAAGCTCTGATTTGTGAGAAGCATATACCCAAACCTGCCCCAAACGGGACAAAAACTTTACCATGACATGTTGATGCCCCTCCATGATAGCATGCTAAGTTTCATGAATTTCAGACGAGTTTTGGATTTACTAGAATTTAAAAACCAGGTATCTCAATGTTTGCGGCCGAGTGACGGTGGCAGGGTGTTTGACATTAATTCCATTTCTTGCATGGGACCTAAGAATGCACCCAAGGACAAAGATTTGATTTTTCAACCAATTTATATGCACCGGAGCATGTGCATGTAGTTCAAATTTGAATTATGCACATAAATGCATTGAAAACTCACTTAATGCATAAAAATGTCCAAACGAACGCCGAAAAATCACAAAAATAACACAACACTCATATTGTTCTATGTTGACAAAAGAAAAAATTTCAAAGCAATTAGAGGCAATGGATATCGTTTCGTCCTCAAAGTTGGGGCGTTCCCTACCGAAACCATCATGCTTGCTGTGAGAAGCTCTGGTTTGTGAGAAGCATATACCCAAACCTGCCCCAAATGGGACAAAAACTTTACCACACCATGTTGATGCCTCTCCATGATAGCATGCCAAGTTTCATGAATTTCAGACGAGTTTTGGATTTACTAGAATTTAAAAACCAGGTATCTCAATGTTTGCGGCCGAGTGACGGTGGCAGGGTGTTTGACATTCATTCCCATTTCTTGCATGGGACCTAAGCATGCACCCAAGGACAAAGATTTGATTTTTCAACCAATTTATATGCACTGGAGCATATGCATGTAGTTCAAATTTGAATTATGCACATAAATGCATTAAAAACTCAATTAATGCATAAAAATGTCCAAACGAACCCTGAATAATTCCAATTCTTTTATGATCACTGCAGATAAAAGGTCTAGCAATTCAAACACTGTCCATGGCCGCTATGACCCCATTATGTAATTCAAATCAAGACAAAAAATCAAGTAGATCCCACACAGCTTATTATAACCAACAATGTGAGATCCAGCACAAAATATCTTCGGACCGTGTGTGAATAAGGGACGTGTCTGATGACACTTTGCGGGGTAGTTTTTTGGCTGAAGCGATTCTAAATTTTCGACTTCCGTGGAAATATCTACCTCCCCGCCCCCTCCCTCTTACCAAAATCCACATTCCCCCCTTTCCTCCTTCCTTTCCAAGTTGAAACCTTCACTCCTTGCTTGCAGCGCCGCCGCCTCCTCGCCGGCGACCCTCCTTCATGCTGCTCGGCCTCGCCTATCCAGGCAGGTAATCCACACCCGACCCCCATTGATACGTCTCCGTCGTATCTACTTTTTCAAACACTTTTGCCCTTGTTTTGGACTCTAACTTGCATGATTTGAATGGATCTAACCCGGACTGACGCTGTTTTCAGCAGAATTGCCATAGTGTTATTTTTTGGCAGAAATAAAAGTTCTCGGAATGACCTGCAAATCAACGGAGCATTATTTTGGAATATATAAAGAATATTGGAAGGAAGATCCACGTCAGGGGGCCTCCCACCTGGCCACGAGGGTGGGGGGCGCGCCCCCTGCCTCGTGGGCCCCCTAACGCTACACTGACCTCAACCTGGACTCCATATATTCACTTTCGGGGAGAAAAAACTGAGGGAGAAGGATTCATCACGTTTTATGATACGGAGCCGCCGCCAAGCCCTAAACTCTCTCGGGAGGGCCGACCTGGAGTTCGTTCGGGGCTCCGGAGAGGGGAATCCGTTGCCATCATCATCATCAACCATCCTCCATCACCAATTTCATGATGCTCATCGCCGTGCGTGATTAATTCCATCGTAGGCTTGCTGGACGGTGATGGTTTGGATGAGATTTATCATGTAATCGACTTAGTTTTGTTAGGGTTTGATCCCTAGTATCCACTATGTTCTGAGATTGATGTTGCTATGACTTTGCTATGCTTAATGCTTGTCAGTAGGGCCCGGGTGCCATGATTTCAGATCTGAACCTATTATGTTTTCATCAATATATGAGAGTTCTTGATCCTATCTTGGAAGTCTATAGTCACCTATTATGTGTTATGATTCATTGACTCCGAAGTGACAATAATCAGGATACTTACCGGTGATGACCGTAGTTTGAGGAGTTCATGTATTCACTATGTGTTAATGCTTTGTTCCGATACTCTATTAAAAGGAGGCCTTAATATCCCTTAGTTTCCAATAGGACCCCACTGCCACGGGAGGGTAGGACAAAAGATGTCATGCAAGTTCTTTTCTATAAGCACGTATGACTATATTCGGAATACATGCCTACATTACATTGGTGAACTGGAGCTAGTTCTATGTCACCCTAGGTTATGACTGTTACATGATGAACCGCATCCGGCATGATTCTCCATCACCGATCCATTGCCTACGAGCTTTCCATATATTGTTCTTCGCTTATTTACTTTTCCGTTGCTATTGTTATCATCACTACAAAATACCAAAAATATTACTTTTGCTACCATTACCTTTTACTATCGTTACCACTACTATCATATTACTTTGCTACTAAACACTTTGCTGCAGATAATAAGTTTCCAGGTGTGGTTGAATTGACAACTCAGCTGCTAATACTTGAGAATATTCTTTGTCTCCCCTTGTGTCGAATCAATAAATTTGGGTTGAATACTCTACCCTCGAAAACTGTTGCGATCCCCTATGCTTGTGGGTCGTCAAGACTATTTTCTGGCGCCGTTGCCGGTGAACATACTCTATTCTTTGAGTCACTTGGTTATGCTTATCATTATGAAGAACTTGAAAGACGCTAAAACAAAAATCTATCCCTCAACTACGAGGGGAGGTAAGGAACTGCCATCTAGCTCTGCACTTGATTCACCTTCTGTTTTGAGTAAGCTTGCGACACCTACACTTGCTATTCATTCTGATATGTCGCATGTTATTGATGATGCCACTTTTGCTATGCATGATACTGATGATGAAGACTCCCCCTAGATATGAATTACCTGTTGTGCCTAAGGGCTATGTTATGGATGAAGAAACTGCTAGAGATTTTCTTGCTTGCAATGATAGGAGTGATCTTAAGAAATTATTAGCTAAGCTGAAACAAAAAACTCTGAATGCTAGAATGAAATATGATCCTGCTTATGCTACTTCACCTATCTTTGTTACTGATAAGGATTATGATTTCTTTGTTGATCCTGAGATAATAACTTTAGTTGAATATGATCCTTTCTATGGCTATGAATCTGAAACTATTGTGGCACATCTTACTAAATTAAATGATATAGCCACCCTATTCACTAATGATGAGAAAACTCGCTATTATTATATCCTTAAGATATTTACGTTCTCATTAAAGGGTGATGCTAAGATATGGTTTAATTCTCTTGATCCTGGTTGTGTGCGTAGTCCCCAGGATATGATTTATTACTTCTCTGTTAAATATTTGCTAGCTCATAAGAAACAAGCTGCTTTAAGGGAAATATATAATTTTGTGCAAATTGAAGAAGAGAGTCTCCCACAAGCTTGGGGGAGGCTTCTCTAATTACTTAATGCTTTGCCTGATCATCCTCTAAAGAAAAATGAGATACTTGATATCTTTTATAATGGACTAATTGATGCTTCCAGACACCACCTGGATAGTTGTGCTGGTTGTGTTTTCAGGGAAAGAACACCAGATGAAGCTGAAATTCTATTGAATAATATGTTGACTAATGAAAATAATTGGACACTTCCTGATCCAATTCTTGATCCAATTCCTGAACCAACTCCTAAGCCAACTCCGAAGAAGAGGGGTATTCTATTTCTCAGTCCCGAAGATATGCAAGAGGCAAAGAAATATATGAAGGAAAAAGGTATTAAAGCTGAAGATGTTAAGAATTTACCTCCTATTGAAGAAATACATGGTCTTAATTTACCGCCTGTTGAAGAAATACATGGTCTTGATAATCCGACACAGGTAGTAAAGGTAAATTCTCTCTATAGATATGATAAAGCTGAAATCCCATTTACTAAGTTTGCTAGCCCATGCTTGGATGAGTTTGATGACTTTATGGTTAAACAAGAAAACTTCAATGCTTATTTTGGTAGAGAATTAAATGCAATGTTGATATGCTTGAACACTTGGGTGATTATATGGCTAATGTTAAAGGTTAACTTAAACTTATTAGTAAACATGCTTCTATGGTTACCACTCAAGTAGAACAAGTACTTAAAGCTCAGAATGATTTGCTCAATGAATTAAATAGTAAGAAAAATGATAATACTGTTAGAGTTATGACTAGAGGTGGTAAAATGACTCAGGAACCTTTGTATCCCGAGGGCCATCCTAAGAGAATTGAGCAATATTCTCAAAGAAATATTATTGATGCACCTAGTCCTTCTAAGAGGAAGAAAAAGAAAAATGATAGGACTTTGCATGCTTCTAGTGAACCTGTTATAGACACACCTGAGAATCCCAATGATATTTCTATTTCTGATGCTGAAACACAATCTGGTAATGAACATGAACCTAATAATAATGTTAATGATGATGTTCATGTTGATGCTCAACCTAGTAATGACAATGAAGTAGAGATGGAACCTGCTGTTGATCTTGATAACCCACAATCAAAGAATCAACGTTATGATAAGAGAGACTTTGTGCTAGGAAGCACGGTAAAGAAAGAGAACCATGGGTTCAGAAACTCATGCCTTTTCCTCCTAAACCATCCAAGAAAAAGGATGATGAGGATTTTGAGCTCTTTGCTGAAATGATTAGACCTATCTTTTTGCGTATGTGTTTGACTGATATGCTTAAAACAAATCCTTATGCTAAGTACATGAAAGAAATTGTTACAAATAAAAGAAAGATACCGGAAGTTGAAATTTCCACCATACTTGCTAATTATACTTTTAAGGGTGGAATACCTAAGAAACTAGGAGATCCCGGAGTACCAACTATACCATGCTCCATTAAAAGAAACTATGTTAAAACTGCTTTATGTGATCTTGGAGCCGGTGTTAGTGTTATGCCTCTCTCTTTATATCGTAGACTTGATTTGAACAAGTTGAAACCTACTGAAATATCTTTGTAAATGGCTGACAAATCAACTGCTATACCTGTCGGTATTTGTGAGGATGTGCCTGTTGTGGTCGCAAATGTTACTATTTTAATGGACTTTGTTATTCTTGATATTCCCAAGGACGATAGTATGTCTATTATTCTTGGAAGACCCTTTTTGAATACTGCAGGGGCTGTTATTGATTGCACCAAAGGAAATGTCACTTTTCACGTTAATGGCAATGAGCATATGGTACACTTTCCGAGGAAACAACCTCAAGTCCACAGTATCAACTCTATTGGAAAAATTCCATCGATTATTTTTGGAGGTTTTAAATTTCCTTTTCCTACTGTCAAAAAGAAATATGATATTCTTATTGTTAGGGATGTGCATATCCCCGTTGAGGTAACCTAGTGTTATTCGAAAATTCTCCGGTTCCATGTTATTCAGAATGAGTTTGTTAACAAGACCTGATCAACCTGGTTAGTGGATTCCTTTTGATGAGCATGGGATGGATGAATTTAGAAAACACAACTCTCTGTACTTTTTTTACTTTCTGTTATTTATATTAAATAAAGCAAAAATAGTAATTTCTGCCTGTTTTCTGAATTATCCATGCAATAAAAAATACCCCAAAAATAAAAGTTCTCCAAATGCCCTGAAAATTTAATATGATTTTTTCAAGAATATTTGAGAATATCTGGCACTGAGAACACAACAGGGGGAGCAAGCGCCTGGCCACGAGGGTGGAGGGCGCGCCCTACCCCCCTGGGCGCCCCCCTGCCTCGTGGGCCCACGGTGCCCGCCCTCCACTTATTCCAGCTACCACACACTCCTTCTTCCTCCCACAAACACCACTAACCTGCTCAAACCCGAGTCCAAGCTCATTTTGCTGCCATTTTCGATCTCCTTGCTCAAAGCACCTCTCACAAAACTGCTTTGGGGGATTGTTCCTTGGTATGTGACTCCTCCAATGGCCCAATTAGTTTTTGTTCTAGTGCTTTATTCATTGCATATTTTTGCTTCTTAGGTGACCCTGTTCTTGAGCTTGCATGTCAAATTTATATGGTCAAAAGTAGTTTTGATGCATGATATTGCCTCTACGCACTTGTAGGAGTAGTTGCTATCTATATTGTTGAGTTTGGTTCACTTTTATTTTCAAGTTACTAAAATTTCAGAAATTTTCAGAAAAAGATGAAGAGATTTTTGAGAGGCTCATCGAGCCGAAGCTCGAAGGATAAGCAAAGTGAGGAGGATAAGAGGCCCAAATATAATCTCCCTCGCACCGTGGAAGTTCGGCCGTGTGAATGGCCTTGTGATAATTTCTTGAGAGCAGCCGGGATTTATGATGATTTCTATGAATTGGCTGAGAATGCAGGCCTCACCGCCTTCCTCCACGACCGACGCGAACATTATCTCTTACTCACCAATATCTTTGTGCAAAACTTTCATTTCCATGCTAGGAGCTCACCACCTACGGTGGAATTTTATTTATATGATGAGCATAAGGAGATGTCACTTCATGATTTTTGTCATGTTTGTTTAATCCCTTTCGAGGGTAGCATAGAGGAACCACATCGTGACGATGTGGATGGGTTTATTGATACCATTACTGTTGGGGAAACGAGGAAGGTTTCCAACGCACGAATTACTAGCATACACTTTCCTGTTCTACGTTACTTTGCTATATTTGCTAGTAGATGCTTAATTGGGCGCGGAAACTGTGGAAACCTGAGTGCCCCTGATATTGTTATTTTGTGCCATGCCTTATTTCGTGATGACACATTCAGTATGGGCGCTATTATTGCAAAGCGGTTAAATCTTAACCGTACTAAGGGCCCCGTCCTTGGAGGCATCTTCGCCTCGCGCCTCGCTGCACATTTTAACATACCTATTAGGCATTATGAGAAAGAAGAAAAATTGCTGCCTCCTGTTTATCTAGATTATAAGAGTATGGTAGCACATGCTTTTATTGTTAAGAATAGGGAAAAGGAGCTTAAGTACAAATTAATATTTGGTAAAAATCATCCTGAGACTATTACCCTGCTTGCTCCTTTCTTGTTTGATTTATCTGCAGGAAAGTACCTTGTTCCTTTGGAGGCCATTCACGCCTACCGGAACCCTGCATCAGCTACAGAGCCCGAGCCGGAACCACAATTTCATCCTCCACGATAGTTTGATTACCAGTGGGATCCGGAGGTGATTGCCAGCCAGTGGCAATCCGAGGCTTCTTCACAATACGACCCCAACTATTACTTTGGATATCCGCCAGGCCAGCCGTGGCCATAGACCAACTTAGGCCAAAAGCCTAAGCTTGGGGGAGTACGTATTTCTCACCAACATTACATTCATGATCACACACTCATTGCTAGTTGTCAGTGCTCATACTTTTTCATTGTATCATCCATGCTAGTTTATTTTCCCTTTTTATGCTTTCTTCTTGTGTGTTTAATAAACCTTAAGAAAAACAAAAAACTTAGTTGTAACTTTGAATTAGTTTACTTTCCATGCTTGCAGTAGTAATTAAAAAGAAAACCCAAAAATATTTCTCGTTCTTCTTTTGCTTGTTGGGAGCTTTCCCGTGTAAATAGTTTTATTTCTTTTCTTGTTCTTTGGGGTCGAGATGAGAAGACCATAATGAAAATGTTAAAGTGGCTCTTATATGCATTATCGTTGATCTGACAAAGAGCCCATTTTACCTTGTCTTCTCTCTTGAATTGAATGCTTGCAGATTCCAGCTTAGTCCAATGCACGTGCACTATTATTATTATCCACACTATTCGGTCGTGCAAGTGAAAGGCAATAATGTTGATTATATGATGAACTTATTGAGATGAGAAAAGCTGGTATGAACTCGACCTCTCTTGCTTTCATAAATATGATTAGTTCATCGTTCCTGATTCAGCCTATTATGAATAAACATGTTTGCAATGACAATTAGAGATTATAGTTGCTTATGCCATGCTTAATTAGCTAGGAGCTTATAATGGTTTACCTTGAGTGCCAACATGCTATTAAAATGGTTGTGATGTGGTATGATAGGGTGGTATCCTCTTTTGAACGATTCGAGTGGCTTGACTTGGCACATGTTCACTCATGTAGTTGAAACAAAATCAACATAGCCTCTACGATATTTATGTTCTTGGTGCATTATATCCTACTCATGCTTGCATTCGGTGTTGATTAATTTTAATGCATGTTCATGACTGTTGTTGCTCTCTAGCTGGTCACTTCCCAGTCTTTTGCTAGCCTTCACCTGTACTAAGAGGGAATACTGCTTGTGCATCCAATTCCATAAACCCCAAAGTTGTTCCATATGAGTCCAGCTTACCTACCTATACACGGTATCTACCTGCCGTTCCAAGTAAATTTGTACGTTCCAAACTCTAAACCTTCAAATAAATATCCTGTTTTGTATGCTCGAATAGCTCATGTATCAACTAGGGTTGTCCGTATCTTCCATGTTAGGCGGGTTATTCTCAAGAGGAGTGGACTCCGCTCCTCACTCACGAGAAAATGGCTGGTCACCGGGATGCCCAGTCCCATGCTTTATGCAAATCAAATCAAAATAACTGCAAACAAAACTCCCTCGGGACTCTTGTTAGTTGGAGGCACTCATTGTTTCGAGCAAGCCATGGATTGATGCTTGTTGGTGGAGGGGGAGTATAAACTTTACCATTCTGTTTGGGAACCGCCTATAATGTGTGTAGCATGGAAGATATCGCCATCTCTTGGTTGTTATGTTGACAATGAAAGTATACCGCTCAAAATATTATTCATATCTATTTCAAAACCGAGCTCTGGCACCTCTACAAATCCCTGCTTCCCTCTGCGAAGGGCCTATCTATTTACTTTTATGCTGAGTCATCATCCTCTTATTAAAAAGCACCAGTTGGAGAGCACCACTGTCATCTGCATCCATTACTGTTAGTTTACATTGAGTATGACTTGACTGGATCTCTTTTACCATTAATTACAATGTCTAGTCAGTCCTTGATCTTTAAAGGTGCTCTGCATTTATGTTTTGCGGTCTCAGAAAGGGCTAGCGAGATACCATCTTGTTATATCATATCATGATTGTTTTGAGAAAGTGTTGTCATCCGAGATTTATCATTATTGCTCGCTAGTTGATTATGCCATTGATATGAGTAAACATGAGACCTAAATGTTATTGTGAATATGGTTAGTTCATAATCTTTGCTGAAAACTTGAATGCTGGCTTTACATATTTACAACAACAAGAGCAAACAGAGTTTGTAAAAGTTTTTCTTTATCACTTTCAGTTTATCAACTGAATTGCTTGAGGACAAGCAAAGGTTTAAGCTTGGGGGAGTTGATACATGTCCGTCGTATCTACTTTTCCAAACACTTTTTCCCTTGTTTTGGACTCTAACTTGCATGATTTGAATGGAACTAACCCGGACTGACGCTGTTTTCAGCAGAATGGCCATAGTGTTATTTTTGTGCAGAAATAAAAGTTCTCGGAACAACCTGAAAATCAATGGAGCATTATTTTGGAATATATGAAGAATATTGGAAGGAGGATCCACGTCAGGGGGGCTCCCACCTGGCCACGAGGGTGGGGGGGGGGGCGCCCCCTGCCTCGTGGGCCCCCTGACGCTCCACCGACCTCAACCTAGACTCCATATATTCACTTTCGGGGAGAAAAAACCGAGGGAGAAGGATTCATCGCGTTTTACGATACGGAGCCGCCGCCAAGCCCTAAACTCTCTCGGGAGGGCTGATCTGGAGTCCGTTCGGGGCTCCGGAGAGGGGAATCCGTCATCATCATCATCAACCATCCTCCATCACCAATTTCATGATGCTCACCGCCGTGCGTGAGTAATTCCATCGTAGGCTTGCTGGACGGTGATGGGTTGGATGAGATTTATCATGTAATCGACTTAGTTTTGTTAGGGTTTGATCCCTAGTATCCACTATGTTCTGAGATTAATGTTTCTATGACTTTGCTATGCTTAATGCTTGTCGTTAGGGCCCGAGTGCCATGATTTCAGATCTGAACCTATTATGTTTTCATCAATATATGAGAGTTCTTGATCCTATCTTGCAAGTCTATAGTCACCTATTATGTGTTATGATCCGTTAACCCTGAAGTGAAAATAATCAGGATACTTACCGGTGATGACCGTAGTTTGAGGAGTTCATGTATTCACTATGTGTTAATGCTTTGTTCCGGTACTCTATTAAAAGGAGGCCTTAATATCCCTTAGTTTCCAATAGGACCCCGCTGCCATGGGAGGGTAGGAGAAAAGATGTCATGCAAGCTCTTTTTTATAAGCACGTATGACTATATTCGGAATACATGCCTACTTTACATTGATGAACTGGAGCTAGTTCTGTGTCACCCTTGGTTATGACTGTTACATGATGAACCGCATCCGGCATAATTCTCCATCACCGATCCATTGCCTACGATCTTTCCATATATTGTTCTTCGCTTATTTACTTTTTCGTTGCTATTGTTATCATCACTACAAAATACCCAAAATATTACTTTTGCTACCATTACCTTTTACTATCGTTACCACTACTATCATATTACTTTGCTACTAAACACTTTGCTGTAGATAATAAGTTTCCATGTGTGGTTGAATTGACAACTCAGCTGCTAATACTTGAGAATATGCTTTGGCTCCCCTTGTGTCGAATCAATAAATTTGGGTCGAATACTCTACCCTCGAAAACTGTTGTGACCCCCTATACTTGTGGGTCATCACCCATCCTCCTCCTCCTTCCAGAACGCACATGCCCCGACCGCCGGCGCGAGCGCGACACCTTCCATCCAAATCACCGACGCCTCCACCAAATAAGCGCCGACCTAAGCCATGTTGCACGCAGTATAGCCAACACCTCATGGAGATTTGGCAGCGGAGAAGCAAATCGCGGCCGCACGCGCGGATGAGGTCGCGATGGCTGCCATTCATGCCGAACCCCAGATCTTGGAGGAGCACCTTGCTGTCGAGGCCACCGTTGATGCTCACGCGCCGAAGCGGCTACGTGGTTGGTTGCTTTAAACGATAGTTCGTGGTATTTTCTCGAGGCCACCGTCGGTGCCTTCGATGAAGACTATGAGGTGTTTTCTCAGCGTGCACGTGCTTACCTCATCTAGAGAGCCAGTAGGTTGGTGCCCGGAGCGGCTCAGGCAACTCACCACTACAACGAGGGCATCCACGATGTGGAGGCCTTGCCCTCTTCCATGTCCAAGGAGCCAATCGTCATTGATATCTCCGACAATGAGGAGTAGCTTGCCTTATTAGCTCACTATAAGGACCACTACAAGAAATATGTCAACTTGCGACCATCACTATTGGTGACTAAAAGGTCATTGTTTTTCATCTGCGACCTTTTTGTGACCAAAAACAGATGGTCAAAAGCTGGCGGTCATAAATTGAAATTAACGACCTTCTTTGTGATATGTAAAAGGTTGTTGGTTCCACGACCAAATTTTTGGTCACTAGCAACCTACTGAGGCCCCGTAGGATCCAACGTGGCAAGCTGACATGGATAAAAATCAGCCCGGTCCAGTTGGGTGTCTATATGGGCTGAGCCCATTAATTCAGCCGTTTTAATATATATTTTTTCTGTTAACTTTCGCTAGCTACATGGGCCTGGCCTAGTAATTCGGCCCATATAATATTTTTTAGGCAAGACCTTTTAATATATGTATTTTATGTTAATTTCGGTCAGCTACATGGGCCCGCCCCTACAATTTAGCCTTTTTATTTTCTAGCGCACACCATTTTGCGATCCATTTCTTTTTTATTTCCAGTTTTTTTGTCAGCTCCAGTTTTCAGATGGGTCCTGATACGTCTCCGTCGTATCTACTTTTCCAAACACTTTTGCCCTTGTTTTGGGCTCTAACTTGCATGATTTGAATGGAACTAACCCGGACTGATGCTGTTTTCAGCAGAATTACCATGGTGTTATTTATGTGCAGAAACAAACGTTCCCGGAATGACTTGAAACTTCATGGAGCAACTTTTTGGAAACTATAAAAAATACCTGCAAAAGATGAAGGCCAGGGGGCCCACCACCTGTCCACGAGGGTGGGGGGCGCGCCTGCCCCCCTAGGGCGCGCCCCCTACCTCGTGGGCCCCCTGAAGCTTCTCCGACTCCAACTCCAACTCTATATACTGTGTTTCGGGGAGAAAAAATCAGAGAGAAGAATTCATCGCGTTTTACGATACGGAGCCGCCGCCAAGCCCTAAAACCTCTCAGGAGGGCTGATCTGGAGTCCGCTCGGGGCTCCGGAGAGGGAAGTCCATCGCCATCGTCATCATCAACCATCCTCCATCACCAATTTCATGATGCTCACCGCTGTGCGTGAGTAATTCCATCGTAGGCTTGCTGGACGGTGATGGGTTGGATGGGATCTATCATGTAATCGAGTTAGTTTTGTTAGGGTTTGATCCCTAGTATCCACTATGTTCTGAGATTGATGTTGCTATGACTTTGCTATGCTTAATGCTTGTCACTAGGGTCCGAGTGCCATGATTTAGAATCTGAACCTATTATGTTTTCATCAATATATGAGTGTTCTAGATCCTATCTTGCAAGTCTATAGTCACCTATTATGTGTTATGATCCGTTAACCCTAAAGTGAAAATAATCAGGATACTTACCGGTGATGACCGTAGTTTGAGGAGTTCATGTATTCACTATGTGTTAATGCTTTGTTCCGGTACTCTATTAAAAGGAGGCCTTAATATCCCTTAGTTTCCGTAAGGACCCCGCTGCCACGGGAGGGTAGGACAAAAGATGTCATGCAAGTTCTTTTCCATAAGCACGTATGACTATATTCGGAATACATGCCTACATTACATTGATGAACTGGAGCTAGTTCTATGTCACCCTAGGTTATGACTGTTACATGATGAACTGCATCCGGCATAATTCTCCATCACTGATCCATTGCCTACGAGCTTTCCATATATTGTTCTTCGCTTATTTACTTTCCCGTTGCTATTGCTATCATCACTACAAAATACCAAAAACATTACTTTTACTAATGTTACCTTTTGCTACCATTACCACTACTATCATATTACTTTGCTACTAAATACTTTGCTGAAGATACTAAGTTTCCAGGTGTGGTTAAATTGACAACTCAGCTGCTAATACTTGAGAATATTATTTGGCTCCCCTTGTGTCGAATCAATAAATTTGGGTTGAATACTTTACCCTCGAAAACTGTTGCGATCCCCTATACTTGTGGGTTATCAAGACTATTTTCTGGCGCCGTTGCCGAGGAGCATAGCTCTATTCTTTGAGTCACTTGGGATTTATATCTGCTTATCATTATGAAGAACTTGAAAGATCCAAGAACCAAGATTTATCCCTCAACTACGAGGGGAGGTAAGGAACTTCCATCTAGCTCTGCACTTGATTCACCTTCTGTTTTGAGTAAGCTTGCGACACCTAA
This sequence comes from Triticum urartu, assembly GCF_056163025.1. Classification (NCBI taxonomy): domain Eukaryota; kingdom Viridiplantae; phylum Streptophyta; class Magnoliopsida; order Poales; family Poaceae; genus Triticum; species Triticum urartu. The sequence continues at coordinate 46,483,322 of NC_141873.1, read as the reverse complement.
ACCTGCTTCTGCTATTCGTTCTGATATGTCGCATGTTATTGATGATGCCACTTCTGCTATATATGATACTTATGATGAAACTACTTCTATGCTTGATACTACTGTGCCACTTGGTGAATTTCTTGATGAACAACTTGCTAGGGCTAGAGAGATTGAAAATATTGAATCTGATAATACTGATGAAATTGATGATGAAGACTTGCCTGTTATTCTTGAGGATTATGTGTTTGATAAAGAAGCTTCTTTAGCTACTTTAGCTTGCAAAGATAGATACGAACTTAAGAGGTTATTAGCTAAATGGAACAAGCAATCTCTAAATGCGAGAATGAAACCTGACCCTGCTTTTGCTACTTCACCTATCTGTGTTACCGATAAGGATTATGAATTCTCTGTTGATCCTGATATAATTACTTTGGTTGAATTTGATCCTTTTCATGGCTATGAATCTGAAACTGTTGTGGCACATCTTACTAAATTAAATGATATAGCCACCCTGTTCACTACTGATGAGAGAACCCGCTACTTTTATATCCTTAAAATATTTCCGTTCTCATTAAAGGGTGATGCTAAGATATGGTTTAATTCTCTTGATCCTGGTTGTGTGCGTAGTCCCCAGGATATGATTTATTACTTCTCTGCTAAATATTTCCCTGCTCATAAGAAACAAGCTGCTTTAAGGGATATATATATAATTTTGTGCAAATTGAAGAAGAGAGTCTCCCACAAGCTTGGGGGAGGCTTCTTCAATTACTTAATGCTTTGCCTGATCATCCTCTTAAGAAAAATGAAATACTTGATATCTTTTATAATGGACTAACCGATGCCTCCAGAGATTACCTGGATAGTTGTGCTGGTTTTGTTTTCAGGGAAAGAACACCAGATGAAGCTGAAATTCTATTGAATAATATGTTGACAAATGAAAATAATTGGACACCTACGGAGCCAATTCCTGAGCCTATTCCTAAACCAACTCCGAAGAAGAGGGGTATCCTATTTCTCAGTCCTGAAGATATGCAAGAGGCAAAGAAATCTATGCAAGAAAAAGGTATTAAAGCTGAAGATGTTAAGAATTTACCTCCTATTTGAAGAAATATATGGTCTTAATTTACCGCCTGTTGAAGAAACATATGATCTTAATCCTTTACCTATTGGAGAAACTCATTGTCTTGATAACCCGACACAGGTAGTAAAGGTAAATTCTCTCTATAAATATGATAAAGCTGAAATCCCGTTTACTAAATTTGCTAGCCCATGCTTAGATGAGTTTGATAAATTTATGGCTAAGAAAGAAGATTTTAATGCTTATTTTGGTAGATAAATACAATTCAAATATGCTTGAACACTTGGGTGATTATATGGCTAATGTTAAAGGTGAACTTAAACTTATTAGTAAACATGCTTCTATGGTTACCACTCAAGTAGAACAAGTACTTAAAGCTCAAAATGATTTGCTCAATGAATTTAATAGTAGGAATAATGATAATGCTGTTAAAGTTATGACTAGACACTACTAGGGAAAACCTTATACACAGAGGTATAGCAGTAGCATTGGTCAAAACTCGGCGCTAGCGCTACTTAGTAGTAGCGCTTGTTACAAAACCACGCTACAACCATTGTTTTAGCAGTAGCGCGTCTCCACAGAAAAGCGCTACTACTAAAATTCCCTCACTAATGCCGGTAGGCTAGGAATAGTAGTAGCGGTTCACCCAGAAGCACGCTACTGCTAAAAACTTTGTAGCAGCGTGTTTATGCCGTAGAGCGCTACTGCTATGAAAAAGAAAATAAATAGAAAAATAAGTAGAAAAGTAAATGAAAATGAAATAAATAAAAAAAAAGGAGAAATGAAAAAAGAGAAAATGTAAAGAAAACAAAAGAAAAAGAAAAATAAAACAGAAAGGAATAGCTGTAGCGGTTTCTCTGGAACACGCTATAGCTATCTTAGCTATAGCGCGTTTTGGCAAAACGCGCTACTGCTAGTTTGACTCAAATCCCGGCAGCCCGGGCTCAAAATTTCGCTAAGTCCTTTCCCCCCTCTCTACTCCCGGCCCCTGTCCCCCAACTGCTCCATCGCCGTCGTCGCCCTGCCGCCTTCGACCACACCGCCACCGCCTGAGGCCGCCTTCGACCACACCGCCGCCCGCCGCCTTTGACCACACCGCCGCCGCCCGAGGCTGCCCTCGACCTCACAGCCGCCGCCTGAGGCCATCGTCGACCTCATCGTCGCCTCCCTCGAGCTCACCGCCGCCGCCCTAGCCTGCCCTCGCCGCCGACCATAAGGCTCTGCCTCTCCTGTCCCCTACCCTCCTCTCTCTCTCTGCTAGGGCAATTCATATATATGTTGATACTGTGTTCATATGAACCCTACATTTTTAGGCCAGTAGGCATTTTATAGCATTTAGGAAAAATGACTAGCAATTTTTTAGGAAATTAGCTAGGGCAATTTTTATTAAAATGCCTAAACAGTAATTCCATTTAGCTTTAAACTAATAGAGGATATATAAATAATAGTAGCACTTAGATTTAAATTAACAAAGGCTATAAACAAAAAACACTTAGCTATAAAAATATTTGGACTACGGACCTGAATTTGTTCCAAATTTCATTCAAATGAAATTTGAATTATTTGGACTATGGACCTGAATATTTTTGAAGAAATTGGGTGTAGGTACTAAGGTCTTGCTATGGAAATTTTGGTGAGGTCAGAAGGGTTAGAGAAAATGGAGTTCCTAGACTTTTAGCTTTAGACAAAAAACAAAAGTATTTAGCTATAAATAAAAAACAGTAGCTATGGCATTTAGCTATAAACAAAAAACATAATTGTTTTTCTTTTCAAAAACTTGGTCAAACTAATTGTTGCTATGTAAACAAAAAACAAGACTATTTTTATATGATATATGTCATTGATGTTCATTTGCATATTCCATTATTGTTGATTATATCTTTTCATTGAAGTGGCCATGTTATATGCAAATTCCTCAATAGTGTTTGCTCATGTTATATCTTTTCATTGAAGTTGTTCGATTGTGCCCAAGTGGCTTTGTTGTTTCCAGGGAATGATGCTGAGTGGCCTATGTTTTGCCGGAATGTTGATTCATTTCTGTTCCGGCAAATTTCAGGTTCTCGATTTGTCCACTTTTTAGCAAAGGTCATGCCGAAATTTTCCGTGAATTAAATTTCGGCATGACTTGTGCTACAAACTAGGACATATCGAGTGCCCGGGATTTGCCACACCAGGAAGGAGTCAACATTCCTGCAAAACAATAGGCCTTTTTATGTCATTATTCATTTTATTAGGTCTAGAATTAATTGACTAGATTTAATCATAGGAAACATGGCTAGCAACGATGAAGGACAGGGTTCTGGTGATTGTGACGACGTATACCGGGCGGAAGACGAATTTTTTAGCCTTGCCAATGATCAACCGATGTTGTTGCTGGGCCCACCGGCGGCATCGGGGACTGAGACCGACACGCAGACCGGTGCTGAGACTGAGACCGGCGCTGAGACTGAGACCGGCATCGAGACCGGCGCTGAGACTGAGACCGGCGCTGCCTTGGGGAGCGGAGCCGATGTAAAACCGAAAGCAAAGAGGCAACGGCTTCCTAACAAACTCAGGACTACTAGACTGGTGGTCACGAAGGTGGACGACGGCAATTTTGAGCCAAAGGCGCCCGAGGAATCGCGTCGATGCTACGGCAATCAAATAGGCTGCATCGTACGGACAACCGCCACCATCAACGATGAGAAACTACAGAAGATAGAAGAAGTGCAAGTGCATAGATCATAGATGGCGAAGAAGTGCTACGCCAGGAGTATATATATGACAAGTGGCCGGAGTGTCAGGCCCAGGTGTACCGGTTTCCGGTTTCCGAGCGATAGGCAGTAGTTAGTTTAGGTTCACGCTAATGCGAGAGAGGGATACGAACTCATGTACTCAAAGTGATAGCTCTTCTCGCGTATATCATTGTTTAGATGGATGATGATGTATTTGCAAGTAATTGAGACTTGTATCGCTATTTTCGAGATGATGACGAGAGACCACTTTGTGTTGGATGATGATTATGATGATGACATGATTTGATGAGACTAATTGTATGTATATGCTATGATTACATTTGTATGTGTATGATATGCTAAAGATTATTGTATAAAGCCTATTCAAATACAAAACAAATACAAAACAAATATGCAGGGAAAAAAACTAATAAAACTAGTAGCGGCGAGGGGGGAAAATTTAGCAGTAGCGCCACCTTACCAGTAGCGCTTCCCAGTAAACAGCGTTGCAGATAATATCAGCAGTGCCCTTTTCTAAAGATCGCTACAGCTATTCATGTATAACAGTAGTGTGGGACAACAGATGCTACTGCTATACATTAGCTGTAGCGCCTTATTAGTAGCGCCGGTCCCCGCGCTACTGAGAGGCCCAAAACCCGCGCTGCTGCTAGGCTTTTCCCTAGTAGTGAGAGGTGGTAGAATGACTCAGGAACCTTTGTATCCCGAAGGCCATCCTAAGAGAATTGAGCAAGATTCTCAGAGAAATAATGTAGATGCACCTAGTCCTTCTAAATGGAAGAAAAAGAAAAATGATAGGACTTTGCATGCTTCTAGTGATCCTATTATTGAAACACCTGAGAAACCAAATGATATTTCTATTTCTGATGCTGAAACTCAATCTGGTAATGAACCTCAAACTAGTGATAATGCTAATAATAATGTGCATGATGATGCTCGACCTAGTAATGATGATGATATAGAAATTGAACCTGCTGTTGATCTTGATAACCCACAATCAAAGAATCAACGTTATGATAAGAAAGACTTTGTTGTTAGGAAACATGGTAAAGAAAGAGAACCATGGGTTTAGAAACCCATGCCTTTTCCTCCCAAACCATCCAAGAAAAAGGATGATGAGGATTTTGAGCGCTTTGCTGAAATGATTAGACCTATCTTTTTGCGTATGCGATTAACTGATATGCTCAAAATGAATCCTTATGCTAAGTATATGAAAGATATTGTTACAAATAAAAGAAAGATACCGGAAGCTGAAATTTCCACCATGCTTGCTAATTATACTTTTAAGGGTGGAATACCTAAGAAACTTGGAGATCCAGGAGTACCCACTATACCATGCTCCATTAAAAGAAACTATTGTTAAAACTGCTTTATGTGATCTTGGAGCCGGTGTTAGTGTTATGCCTCTCTCTTTATATCGTAGACTTGATTTGAATAAGTTGACACCTACTGAAATATCTTTGCAAATGGCTGATAAATCAACTGCTATACCTGTCGGTATTTGTGAGGATGTGCCTGTTGTAGTTGCAAATGTTACTATTTTAACGGACTTTGTTATTCTTGATATTCCTGAGGACGACAGTATGTTTATTATTCTTGGAAGAGCATACGGTGCACTTTCCGAGGAAACAACCTCAAGTTCATAGTATCAACTAAAATTCCATCGATTATATTTGGAGGTGTTGAATTCCCTCTTCCTATTGTCAAGAAGAAATATGATATTCTTATTATTGGGGATGTGCATATCCCCGTTGAGGTAACAAAGTGTTATTCGAAATTTCTCCGGTTCCATGTTATTCGGAATGAGTTCGTTAACAAGACTTGATCAACCTTGTTAGTGGATTCCTTTTGATGATCATGAGATGGATGAAACTAGAAGGCACAACCATCTGTACCCTCCTTTTACTTTCTGTTATTTATATTAAATAAAATAAAAATAGTATTTTTCTGTCTGTTATCTGATTATCCGTGCAATATAAAAATATCCCGAAAATAAAATTTCTCCAAATGCCCTGAAATTTAAATATGTTTTTTTCTAGAATATTTGAGAATATTTGGCACCGAGAACACAGCAGGGGGGTCATCCACCTGGCCACGAGGGTGGAGGGCGCGCCCCCTGCCTCGTGGGCCCACGGTGGCCCTCCTCCACTTATCCTTGCACCCACACACTTCTTCTTCCTCCCACAAACACGAATATCCAGTTCATACCCGAGTCCAAGCTCGTTTTGCTGCCATTTTCGATCTCCTTGCTCAAAGCACCTCTCACAAAACTGCTTGGGGAGATTGTTCCTTGGTATGTGACTCCTCCATTGGTCCAATTAGTTTTTGTTCTAGTGCTTTATTCATTGCAAATTTTTGCTGCCTAGGTGACCATGTTCTTGAGCTTGCATGTCAAATTTATATAGTTCCAAGTAGTTTTGATGCATGATATAGGCTGTAGGCACTTGTAGGAGTAGTTGCTATCAATATTATTGAGTCTGGTTTACTTTTATTTTGAAGTTACTAAAAATTTCAGAATTTTTTTTAGAAAATGATGAAGAGACTTTTGAGGGGCTCATCGAGCCGAAGCTCGAAGGAAAAGGCACAGAAGCCTAATTATAATCTGCCTCGCACCGCGGAGGTTCGGTTGTGTGAATGGCATTCCGATGATTTCTTGAGAGCAGCCGGGATTTATGAAGATTTTTATGAATTGGGTAAGAATGCAGGCCTCACCGCTTTCCTCCACAACCAATGCGATCAGTATCTCTTACTCAGAAATATCTTTGTGCAAAACTTTCATTTCCATTCTTGGAGCTCACCACCTATGGTGGAGTTTCATTTATATGATGAGCATAAGGAGATGTCACTTTATGATTTTTGTCGGGTTTGTTTAGTCCCTTTCGAGGGTAAGACAGAGGAACCACATCATGAGGATGTGGATGGGTTTATTGATACTATCACTGTAGGGGAAACAAGGAAGGTTTCTGATGCACGAATCACTAGCATACATTTTCCTGTTTTACGCTATTTTGCATTATTTGCTAGTCGTTGTTTAATTGGTCACGGAAACTGTGGAAACCTTAGTGTCCCTGATATTATTATTTTGCTTCATGGGTTATACGGTGATAACTCTGTTAGTATGGGCGGTATTATTGCTAAACGGTTAAGTCTGAACTATACCAAGGGCCTCATCTTTGGAGGCATCTATGCTTCACGCCTAGCTGCACATTTTAACATACCTATTAGGCATTATGAGAAGGAAGAAAAGGTGCTGCCTCGTGTTTATTTAGATTATAAAAGTATGGTGGCACATGATTTTATTGTTAAGAATAGGGAAGGAGAGCTTACATACAAATTGTTCTTTGATAAACATCATGCTGAGACTATTACCTTGCCTGCTCCTTCTTTGTTTGATTTATCTACAGGCCAGTACCTTGTTCCGTTAGAGGCTATTCACGCCTACCGGAACCCTGCACCAGCCATGGAGCCAGAGCCGGAACCACAAGTTGATCCTTCACGACAGTCTAATTACTAGTGGCATCCGGAGATGATTGCCAGCCAGTGGCAATCAGAGTCTTCTTCTTCATCATAGTACGACCCCAACTATTATTATGGATATCCGCCAGGCCAGCCGTGGCCATAGACCAACTTAGGCCAAAACCCTAAGCTTGGGGGAGTACGTATTTCTCACCGACATTATATTCATGTTCACACACTCATTGCTGGATGTCGGTGCTCATACTTTTTCATTGTATCATCCATGCTAGTTTAATTTCCTTTTTATGCTTTCTTCTTGTGTGTTTGATAAACCTTAAGAAAAAAATATTAGTTGTAGCTTTTAATTAGTTTACTTTCCATGCTTGTAGTAGTAATTAAAAAGAAAACCCAAAAATATTTCCTGTTCTTCTTTTACTTGTTGGGAGCTCTCCCGTGTAAATAGTTTTATTTCTTTTCTTTTCTTTGGGGGTCGATAGGAGAAGACCATAATTAAATTGTTGAAGTGGCTCTTGTATGCATACTTGTTGATCTGATAAAAGAGCCCATATTGCCTTGTCTTCTCCTGTTTATGGAATGCGTGCAAATTCCAGCTTAGTCCAATGCACGTGCACTATTATTATTCACATCGTTCGGTCGTGCAAGTGAAAGGCAATTATGATGATATATGATGGACTGACTGAGATAAGAAAGGCTGGTATGAACTCGACCTCTTTTGTTTTTGTAAATATGATTATTTCATAATTCCTGATTCAGCCTATTATGAATAAACATGTTTGCAATGACAACTAGAGATCATAGTTTCTTGTGCCATGCTTGATTAGCTATGAGTTATAATGGTTTACCTTGTGTGCCAACATGCTATTAAAATGGTTATGATGTGGTATGATAGGGTGGTATCCTCCGCTGAATGATTTAAGTGACTTGACTTGGCGCATGTTCACGCATGTAGTTTAAACAAAATCAACATAGCCTTCACGATATTTATGTTCATGGTGGATTATATCCTACTCATGCTTGCATACAGTGTTGATTAATTTTAATGCATGTTCATGACTGTTGTCGCTCTCTAGCTGGTCGCTTCCCAGTCTTTTGCTAACCTTCACCTATACTAAGCGGGAATACTGCTTGTGCATCCAATCCCTTAAACCCCAAAGTTATTCCATATGAGTCCATTATACCTACCTATATACGGTATCTACCTGCCGTTCCAAGTAAATTTGTATGTGCCAAACTCTAAACCTTCAAATAAATATCCTGTTTTGTATGCTCGAATAGCTCATGTATCAACTAGGGTTGTCTGTATCTTCCATGTTAGGCGGGTTATTCTCAAGAGGAGTGGACTCCGCTCCTCACTCACGAGAAAGTGGCTCGTCACCGGGATGCCCAGTCCCATGCTTTATGCAAACTAAATCAAAATAATTGCAAACAAAACTCCCCCCTGGGACTCTTGTTAGTTGGAGGCACTCGTTGTTTCGAGCAAGCCATGGATTGATGCTTGTTGGTGGAAGGGGGAGTATAAACTTTACCATTCTGTTTGGGAACCGCCTATATTGTGTGTAGCATGGAAGATATCGCCATCTCTTGGTTGTTATGTTGACAATGAAAGTATAGAGCTCAAAATATTATTCATATCTATTTCAAAACCGAGCTCTGGCACCTCTACAAATCCATGCTTCCCTCTGCGAAGGGCCTATCTATTTACTTTTATGCCGAGTCATCATCCTCTTATTAAAAAGCACCAGTTGGAGAGCACCGCTGTCATTTGCATTCATTATTGTTAGTTTACATTGAGTATGACTTGACTGGATCTCTTTTACCATGAATTACAATGTCTAGTCAGTCCTTGGTCTTTAAAGGTGCTCTGCATTTATGTTTTGCGGTCTCAGAAAGGCCTAGCGAGATACCATCGTGTTATATCATATTATGATTGTTTTGAGAAAGTGTTTTCATCCGAGATTTATTATTATTGCTCGCTAGTTGATTATGCTATTGATATGAGTAAACTTGAGACCTAAGCGTTATTGCGAATGTGGTTAGTTATAATCTTTGCTGAAAACTTGAATGCTGGCTTTACATATTTACAACAACTAGAGCAAACAGAGTTTGTAAAAGTTTTTCTTTATCACTTTCAGTTTATCAACTGAATTGCTTGAGGACAAGCAAAGGTTTAATCTTGGGGGAATTGATACGTCTCCGTCGTATCTACTTTTCCAAACACTTTTGCCCTTGTTTTGGACTCTAACTTGCATGATTTGAATGGAACTAACCCGGACTGACGCTGTTTTCACCAGAATTACCATGGTGTTATTTATGTGCAGAAACAAACGTTCTCGGAATGACCTGAAACTTCATGGAGCAACTTTTTGGAAAATATAAAAATACCTGCAAAAGATGAAGGCCAGGGGGCCCACCATCTGTCCACGAGGGTGGGGGCACGCCTGCCCCCCTAGGGAGCGCCGCCCTACCTCGTGGGCCCCCTAAAGCTCCTCCGACTCCAACTCCAACTCTATATATTGTGTTTCGGGGAGAAAAAAAATCAAAGAGAAGAATTCATCGCGTTTTACGATACGGAGCCACCGCCAAGCCCTAAAACCTCTCGGGAGGGCTGATCCGGAGTCCGTTTGGGGCTCCGGAGAGGGGAATCCGTCGCCATCGTCATCATCAACCATCCTCTATCACCAATTTCATGATGCTCATCGCCGTGCGTGAGTAATTCCATCGTAGGCTTGCTGGACGGTGATGGGTTGGATGGGATCTATCATGTAATCGAGTTAGTTTTGTTAGGGTTTGATCCCTAGTATCCACTATGTTCTGAGATTGATGTTGCTATGACTTTGCTATGCTTAATGCTTGTCACTAGGGCCCGAGTGCCATGATTTCAGATCTGAACCTATTATGTTTTCATCAATATATGAGTGTTCTAGATCCTATCTTGCAAGTCTATAGTCACCTATTATGTGTTATGATCCGTTAACCCCGAAGTGACAATAATCGGGATACTTACCGGTGATGACCGTAGTTTGAGGAGTTCATGTATTCACTATGTGTTAATGCTTTGTTTCGGTACTCTATTAAAAGGAGGCCTTAATATCCCTTAGTTTCCGTAAGGACCCCACTGCCACGGGAGGGTAGGACAAAAGATGTCATGCAAGTTCTTTTCCATAAGCACGTATGACTATATTCGGAATACATGCCTACATTACATTGATGAACTAGAGCTTGTTCTGTGTCACCCTAGGTTCTGACTGTTACATGATGAACCGCATCCGGCATAATTCTCCATCATTGATCCATTGCCTACGAGCTTTCCATATATTGTTCTTCGCTAGTTTACTTTCCCGTTGCTATTACTATCATCACTACAAAATACCAAAAACATTACTTTTACTACCGTTACCTTTTGCTACCGTTACCACTACTATCATATTACTTTGCTGAAGATACTAAGTTTCCAGGTGTGGTTGAATTGACAACTCAGTTGCTAATACTTGAGAATATTCTTTGGCTCCCCTTGTGTCGAATCAATAAATTTGGGTTGAATACTTTACCCTCGAAAACTGTTGCGATCCCCTATGCTTGTGGGTTATCAGGTCCCAATTGTCAGGTTTTTGACATCTTATTAATAAGCAATATATATATATATATATATCTATATGAAACAGATAGAAGACAGAAAGCATATGAAAATCCTCAAATAACAGCTAAAATAAGTTTATTACAATATGATATGCAGAATAGAACACGTGAAACTCCATACACTCATCCACATGACAACAACCAGTTTCCATACACTCATTCACATCACATCAACCAGTTTAACCATCGAATCTTGCATACCCAGGAACTTCAAACTTCACCCAGATCCACACAATTATAAATATCGAGATCTACAAATAAACCCCTCTGCCAGTATAAAAGCTAGCTACTCTTGGATACCACAGAACATGCTCTTCAACATAGGAAGAAGTCATCAATGGAGTTCTACCAACAACACAAGCTCCATTCACCTACAAGAACAGAATGGAATATCAAGTACTTGGATTGTTCAAGAAGATTACAACCAACATATATATGTAGAAGTACATCAGGAAACATGATGGAGCAAATTGGATAACAGATACACTTATATAGCCCAACAAATGGGTGATGACAACAAGCAAAAAAGGTTTGGACATAAATAGTGTCAGATCAAGCAGAAGATTATAAGGCAGTAAACATGTTGTCACATCCTCTTTGACCCTCTTCAGATCAATTAATCTACATAGCTTAAATTTTATTTGTGCTTTATAGCAAAGAGCAAAACTAAGGAGAGCAAAGCATAGTTGATGATGGATTGGTGAATTACCTCGATGGCGTACTTGATGGTAATGTCGGTCCTTCTGGAGCTAGTAGTGTTCGTCCACAGACATAAGCATAGAAAAGAAAACATGATTTCAGCGAAACTAAAACTGTCAATGAAAGTTGAATAACAATGCAGCAGATTAGCTCTTAGCATGGAGGAACATCACCAAATTAAACAAGATGGTTGTTCAAGTTTCTATATGAGTATTCATGATTTCAGTTTGTCATCATCGTTTAAATAGCTTGGCAAACATTGACAGCAAAGAAACAAAAAATGTAAGTCAATAGCTTTGTGAGCATGTAGTAGATTGTTCACATCCTAATGAAATACATGGCAAAGAAGCTTAAACTATACTAGCAACAGAAATCAGTCAACAGAATCTGAGAGTGACTGATGGTTGTTTCAACAAACAAATAGTTTATTGACATCTTAACATGGACCAAAGAACCGTTGTTACTTCACAATGCAGATAAATAGATCAAATCTAGCAAGCAAGGACCTGACCTGTCCTCTCGGAAGAAAGGAAGAGGGTTTCAGTTTTCTTGTCACAAATTTGATGGCTAATGTGGTGGTGTAGTAAGCAAATAGGATTATACCCAGGGTAGAGCATGATGAGAGGGAGAGAGATACCTTCCATGGTGTCAGCCAGCACTTGGGTCGGAGCAGCAAGAAGTAGACGGACCGATGCTCTTCTTTGTGGTACACTTCTGCATGACACGGATATTATTTTCTTGTTGTTGACGTCTTGATCAATCTGCTACCAGCTTGCATGGTATACAAACTACGCACACGTAGAGATCTCCATCAATTTCCATTCCTTATTGACAACCGACCACCATCCTGCACAATTTAATTAGCATGCATGTCAATAATGACAAATAATCAAGACTATTATGCAACATGACAAAAATTCGTTAAGAAATATGCATCTTTAATAGGCAAGATCTAATATTACTAGTCAAAGCATGCATACTAACATCACAAACATGCATCATATAGTAATTCAACATTGTATCTTGCAAGTCAACAGTTATCACGGAGGATAAGATAGCATAAGATGAATGATGGCACTTAAATTCTAATCTCACATACGCCATAGTAACAGTACATCACACTTGGATATATCTAAGAAATGCAGTTGGTTCTCATAAGCAAGTGTTCTCAGGTTTGCCTTAACATGACAGCTTAAGGTAACACAATAAAATGGATAGAACAATAATAGAAACAACTCAGATTACACACATAGCTATATCCATAGTGCCAACTATAGATAAAATCATGCACACTCGAATATAAACTGAACAACAGCAACCAGAGCAAGACATTATCGTTGTCGTCTACAAATAGAAGTGTAACATTACTTTCCAGCATGCATTAAAGGGAAGAGCTAATACAGGGCAGGTATATGGGTATCAAAACAAACAAGAAAGGAACCACATTATTTGATATCAGATTGTCAACCATTGAATTACAAAAGAAACAACATGAAATTGCTGTTATGGCCAAGCAGAAGAAATCTCCTACTAATAAACAGTGATATATCAGGAGAATTATTAAAGCATAGAACTATCCACAATGGCAATATGAATACAGGCATGTGCAATGGCTAGGAGGATCCGAATACTGGCTTGGTTTCTGTGAAGAGAAATAATAGCGCTCAGCATGTTCATTGCCAATCATCAGGAAAGGATCATCATATCCTCCAAATCGAATGGCACATTGAAAACAAATAGAATGTTGGAGAATTTGAGAATGTGTAGTAAATCTAGCACAGAGAAACCTACATCTATTTGCAGAATTTGAGAATTACTATGACTCATACTCGATGGCCATATGAATAGATCCACTAGTAATCAATTTTCACCACATAATGGGCATATCAAAACATTAAAAAAGACATTCATGGTGCCAAAGAAAGATAACAAACTACAAAACAGTAGCAAGCAATAAAGAACAAAAATCTATGCTACTAGGCAGATCAGAGTCCTGGCTTGGTTTCTCCCAAGAGAAATTATAGCGCTCAACATGTTCATTGTTGATCATCCGGGGAAAGGATCATGATGTCCACCAAAGTAGTACGTGTCCATCAAGAAATTTGTAGATCATAGCTTAGGATGAGCTAGTTAATTGTTTATCATCTAGGTAAAGGATCATCCTTATCTAGTTCAAACCAAGATATGTACAACATATAAAATGTAAAGAAAAATAAAGATAAAATATATCAACACAATGGCACATCTTAAAAGCATGAGATATTTTTGGAGGTACTAACGAAATTTCAAGCACCTAATTGGAGTACAACACAAAACAGAACGGAATGCTAAGTACTAACACCACATGACAGAAATGGTACTAAGGCACTCCTTTCTACTTAAAACCAAATCAAGGTACAGAGCATAGCCAGGCCACCAGTTCAGCAGTAGTGCAGTACGGTCTTGCTGCAGTTGTCAAGTGCCATGGGTAAATGTCAAGAAGAATGTTATGGTAGCCATTACATCTGACAAGGGTCTCTGTGATGGTATCAATTCTACATCTATTAAAGTCAGGAAAGCACTCCAGCAGATGACTTCTGGTAATTTGGTTCATGGTTTTCTTCTGTTATTTATATGGCTTGTACTCAGAACTATGGCTTATAACTCTAGTAATCAGGCCAGAGAAAGAAAGCAAGTATGTCATCTTAGGATAAACGGGGAGAGTTCAACACATCCGTGACTCCAACCTTTCGATCAAAGAAAAGGCAGCTGGCCTAATATATCTCGAGATACAAATGGAGGCGCAGCGAACAGATCTCGCGATGCAGCGAGGGGAAGGGAGAGGTGGGACGGAGGGGATCTTACAGAAGAGGATGAGGCCCCTGAAGCCGGCGAGGGGCGTATGCGATGCGACGGATGGAGAGGTCGAGGCAGGCATCCCACTTGGCATCCAAGTCATGGTGGATGGGGACGGCCTCGGCGCCGGGGCGAGAGCGGCGGGTGGCACGGGCGTGGGTGGAGCAGCGCCGGAGTTGGCGCGGGCGCGGGGTAGCAGGTCGTGGGTGCGGCCCCATAGAGCTATACTCTCCTGGCCGCGGCGGTGCGGCCCCTTGGCGCCACGGAGGCGGCTAAGAAGGAGGGGAACGCCGCCGAGGAGGCAGTGGTGAGGGTGGGGGAGGCGGAGGCCTTGAGCGCAAACACCATGGGTGCGAGGGAGGGGAGGGAGGAAGGGGTCGACGGCGGCGGTAGCGGTGTGCGCGCGGGATTGGATTGAATTGGGCCAGGGTGAGGGGAGGGCGCGGTGGTGTGCGGCGGTGGTGTGGGTCGTCAACGGTGAGGGTGGGGCGTCGGCTGCGGGAGTGGACAAGAGGGGTGGGGGAGGGATCTGGATCTGGATGGGGGAGGAGGGGCGGCGGAGGAGGGATTTGGATCGGGGAGAGGGAGACAGTAGCGCCCTAGGGTTTCTCCGGAAGGAGGGGATGGAGAGATGCTGGATCAACAGGAGGACGGGTCAGATCGAATAAAGGGGTGATCCGTGCGCTGTGTCCTGATTTGTTCAAAAAATGAGCTATTAAAGATTACTCTTCTTAGTGCTAAAAACAGGGGGGTTGAAGCAGCTACCCAAAATATTTCACAAAATGGCATCACTAAGATTTTCACTTAAGTTAGACCACCTTTCATGGATGATTACCAATTTGATTGCATTTCCGATCTTTCTAGCTATTTTGTGAAACAGCCAATTCGGCAAGAAGCGGGTCAAATTTGAACTACACTAGATGATAGCCCGCACGTTGTTGCGGGAATGTTTTGCAACATATTCAGTTAGAATTGGTTGTATGGAACATGAATATTTGAAGAATATATAATATGAGAAGCTGAAAATAAATATGATTTGTGGTGTTTGATTATTGTATAATGTAAATATCATAATAGAATGTAAATTCTCATGCACGTTTGCATGTTGAGGTGGTTTTTTATTATGCATGATTGCATGTTGTGGTGGACCTTCCTCCATGCATATTGAATGATAAGGTGGCATACTTGCATGTTGAGAGAAATAGGCTAGTGGGGGCTAGCTATTTAGATATAGAATATGTGTTTTATAGTTTTATATTTAATTTTTCAAAAAAACATTTTTAGTTACAAAAGTAGCTATTTCATCATGGACAAACCAAGAGTTTTGCATTATTAAGCACCTAACTAAGAACGGTCGCGCGATCAAATTTGATCACATTTTGAAATCGGCATAGGAAATTCATTAAAAAATGAAAAACATTCGCATTGTGTCATTATATGTGACCTAGTTTCCAGAAAAAACACCAAACTTAGGCTACAACAATTGTCTTTAAAAAGTTTTCTCAAAAAATGAGCTATCATGCGTGAAGTTTCATGGCTTTCAAGGCAAATGCCAATGATATGGCCGCATCCATGGCATAGTTTGTTCAAATGATCTCATATTGTGTACGAGGATGCATCTTGGAATGGCAAACAATGTTGCCTAAGGAAGTTTTCATTTTCTTTGGACGAAAAATACATTTTCCATTTTTTGAGTGCCCAAAATGAGTTTTTTGTGAAGGACCTACCATATATTTGTTGCAAAATTGTACCAAATCAATTTTTTAAAATACTAGGCCATATTTAATGCACAATTGACCAAATGGTTGGGTGTCAAAAGCTTTGATCCACCTCTCGTGAAAAAGACAAATTTCCGCCGATTCTGTAGGAAACGGGTCAAAATTGAACTACAGCTGCGTCATAATTTGCTCTTTATTTTTTCCAAAAAACATTTATAGGTACATAAGTATCTATTTACTCAGAGAAACACCAAAAAATTCCAATATTCAACCACTAGCTAGGAATGGTCATGCCTGCCATTTTGACCGCATTTTGAAACAGGCATAAAGAATTAAAAAAAAATCAAAAAATTTGGAAAAACTTCGCATTGTGTCATTATATGTGACCAAGTTACCAAGAAAAATAATAAACTTGTAATACGGTAATTATTTTTAAAAAGTGTTCTCAGAAATGAGCTATCATGTGTGAAGATTCAGGGTTTTCAAGGCAAATGATCAATGTTATGGCCACATTCATGGCATAGTTTCTTCAAATGATCTCATATTGTGCACAAGGGTGCATGTTGGAATTCCAAATAATGTTGGATAAGGAAGTTCTCATTTTCTTTGCACGGAAAATTCATTTTCCATTTTTCGAGTGCCCGAATTGAGTTTTTTGTGAAGGACCTACCATATATTTGTTGCGAAATTGGACCAAATCAATTTTCTAAGTACTAGGCCATATTTAATTCACAATTGACCAAATGGTTGGGTGTCAAAAGCCTTGATCCACCTCTGGTGAAAACAACAAATTCCTGCCGATTCAGTAGGAAGCGGGTCAAATTTGAACTGTAGCTGCCTCATAGTTTGCTCCTTATTTTTTCCAAAAATCATTTGTAGGTACATAAGTATCTATTTAATCAGAGAAACATCAAAAGTTTTCCAAGATTCAACCACTAGCTAGGAAAAGTCAAACTATTGGGGAACATAGTAATTTCAAAAAAATTCCTACGCGCATGCAGGATCATGGTGATGAATAGCAACGAGAGGGGAGAGTGTGTCTAGGTACCCTCGTAGACCGAATGCGGAAGCGTTAGCACAACGCGGTTGACGTAGTCATACGTCTTCATGATCCGACCGATCCAAGTACCGAATGCACGACACCTCCAAGTTCTGCACACGTTCAACTCGATGACGTCCCACGAGCTCCGATCCAGAAAACCTTCACAGGAGAGTTTCGTCAGCACGACGGCGTGGTGATGGTGATGATGATGCTACCGACGCAGGGCTTCGCCTAAGCACCGCTACGATATGATCGAGGTGGATTATGGTGGAGGGGGCACCGCACACGGCTAAGAGATCAATGATCAATTGTTGTGTCTCCAAGGGGTGCCCCCTCCCCGTATATAAAGGAGTGGAGGAGGGGGAGGGCCGGCCCTCTTTATGGAACGCCCTAGGGGAGTCCTACTCCCACCGGGAGTAGGATTCCCCCTTTCCTAGTAGAACTAGGAGCCCTTCCAAGTAGTGTGAGTAGGAGAGAAGGAAAGGGAAAAGTGAAGAGAAGGAAGGAGGGGCGCCGCCCCTCCCCCTAGTCCAATTCAGACTAAGCATTGGGGGGGGGGGCGGAGCCTCTCCTCTCTCTTTCCCCTAAAGCCCAATAAGGCCCATATACTCCCCAGCGAATTCCCGTAACTCTCCCGTACTCCGAAAAATACCCGAATCACTCGGAACCTTTCCGATGTCCGAATATAGTCGTACAATATATTGATCTTTACTTCTCGACCATTTCGAGACTCCTCGTCATGTCCCCGATCTCATCCAGGACTACGAACTACCTTCAGTACATAAAAACACATAAACTCATAATACAAATCGTCACCGAACGTTAAGCGTGCGGACCCTACAGGTTCGAGAACTATGTAGACATGACCGAGAAATGTCTCCGGTCAATAACCAATAGTGGAACCTGGATGCTCATATTGGCTCCTACATATTCTACGAAGATCTTTATCGGTCAAACCGCATAACAACATACATTGTTCCCTTTGTCATCGGTATGTTACTTGCCCGAGATTCGATCGTCGGTATCTCAATACCTAGTTCAATATTGTTACCGGCAAGTCTTTTTACTCGTTCCGTAATACATGATCCCGCAACTAACTAATTAGTTACAATGCTTGTAAGGCTTATAGTGATGTGTATTATCGAGTGGGCCCAGAGATACCTCTCTGACGATCGGAGTGACAAATCCTAATCTCGAAATACGCCAACTCAAGAAGTACCTTTGGAGACACCTGTAGAGCACCTTTATAATCACCCAGTTACGTCGTGACGTTTGGTAGCACAGAAAGTGTTCCTCCGGTAAACGGGAGTTGCATAATCTCATAGTCATAGGAACATGTATAAGTCATGAAGAAAGCAATAGCAACATACTAAACGATCAAGTGCTAAGCTAACGGAATGGGTTAAGTCAATCACATCATTCTCCTAATGATGTGATCCCATTAATCAAGTGACAATTCATGTCTATGCCTTGGAAACATAATCATCTTTGATCAACGAGCTAGTCAAGTAGAGGCATACTAGTGACACTTTGTTTGTCTATGTATTCACACATGTACTAAGTTTCCGGTTAATACAATTCTAGCATGAATAATAAACATTTATCATGATATAAGGAAATAAATAATAACTTTATTATTGCCTCTAGGGCATATTCCCTTCAGTCTCCCACTTGCACTAGAGTCAATAATCTAGTTCACATCGCCATGTGATTTAACACCAATAGTTCACATCTCCATGTGATTAACACCCATAGTTCATATCGTCATGTGACCAACACCCAAAGGGTTTACTAGAGTCAATAATCTAGTTCACATCTCTATGTGATTAACACCCAAAGAGTACTAAGGTGTGATCATGTTTTGCTTGTGAGATAAGTTTAGTCTATGGGTCTGCCACATTCAGATCCGTATGTATTTTGCAAATTTCTATGCCAACAATGCTCTGCATGGAGCTACTCTAGCTAATTGCTCCCACTTTCAAAATGTATCCAGATTGAGACTTAGAGTCATCTGGGTGTCAAATTTTGCATCGACGTAACCCTTTATGATGAACCTTTTGTCACCTCCATAATCAAGAAACATATCCTTATTCCACTAAGGATAACTTTGACCGTTGTCTAGTGATCTACTCCTAGATCACTATTGTACTCCCTTTCTAAACTCAGTGTAGGGTATACAATAGATCTGGTACACAACATGTCATACTTTATAGAAACTATGGCTGAGGCATAGGGAATGACTTTCATTCTCTTTCTATCTTCTGCCATGGTCGGGCTTTGAGGCTTACTCAATTTCACACCTTGTAACACAAGTAAGAACTCTTTCTTTGACTGTTCTATTTTGAACTACTTCAAAATCTTGTCAAGGTGTGTACTCATTGAAAAAACATATCAAGCGTCTTGATCTATCTCTATAGATCTTGATGCTCAATATGTAAGTAGCTTCACCGAGGTCTTTATTTGAAAAACTCCTTTCAAATACTCCTTTATGCTTTCCAGAAAATTCTACATTATTTCCAATGAACAATATGTCATTCACATATATTTATCAGAAATGTTGTAGTGCTCCCACTCACTTTCTTGTAAATACATGCTTCACCACAAGTCTGTATAAAACTATATGCTTTGATCAACTCATCAAAATGTATATTCCAACTCTGAGATGCTTGCACCAGTCCATAGATGGATCGCTGGAGCTTGCACATTTTGTTAGTACCTTTAGGATCGACAAAACCTTCTGGTTGCATCATATACAACTCTTCTTTAGGAAATCCATTAAGGAATGTAGTTTTGACATCCATTTGCCAGATTTCATAAAATGTGGCAATTTGCTAACATGACATCGCTACGAGTGAGAAAATCTCATCGTAGTTAACACCTTGAACTTTGTCAAAACCTTTTTTGACAAGTCTAGCTTTGTAGATAGTAACACTACTATCAGCGTCCGTCTTCCTCTTGAAGATCCATTTATTTTCTATGGCTTGCCGATCATCGGGCAAGTCAACCAAAGTCCACACTTTGTTCTCATACATGGATCCCATCTCAGATTTCATGGCCTCAAGCCATTTCACGGAATCTGGGCTCATCATCGCTTCCTCATAGTTCGTAGGTTCGTCATGGTCTAGTAGCATGACTTCCAGAAAGGATTTCCGTACCACTCTGGTGCGGACCATACTCTGGTTCTCCTACGAGGTTTGGTAGTAACTTCATATGAAGTTTCATGATCATCATCATTAGCTTCCGCACTAATTGGTGTAGAGATCACTAGAACTGATTTATGTGATGAACTACTTTCCAATTCTAGAGAAGGTACAATTACTTTATCAAGTTCTACATTCCTCCGACTCACTTCTTTCGAGAGAAACTTCTTCTCAAGAAAGGATCCAGTCTTTAGCAACAAAGATATTGCCTTTCAGATCTGTGATAGAAGGAGTACCCAACAATTTCTTTTGGGTATCCTATGAAGACACACTTTTCTGATTTAGGTTTGTGCTTATCAGGCTCAAACTTTTTCAGATAAGCATCACAACCCCAAACTTTAAGAAACGACAACTTAGGTTTCTAGACAAACCATAGTTCGTACGGTGTCGTCTCAATGGATTAGACGGTGCCCTATATAACTGATGTCTACTACACAACCTTCTTCTTGTAGACGTTATTGGGCCTCCAAGTGCAGAGGTTTGTAGGACAGTAGCAAATTTCCCTCAAGTGGATGACCTAAGGTTTATCAATCCGTAGGAGGCGTAGGATGAAGATGGTCTCTCTCAAGCAACCCTGCAACCAAATAACAAAGAGTCTCTTGTGTCCCCAACACACCCAATACAATGGTAAATTGTATAGATGCACTAGTTCGGCGAAGAGATGGTGATACAAGTGGTATATGGATAGTAGATAATAGTTTTTGTAATCTAAAAATATAAAAACAGCAAGGTAACTAATGATAAAAGTGAGCGTAAATGGTATTGCAATGTGTTGAAACAAGGCCTAGGGTTCATACTTTCACTAGTGCAAGTTCCCTCAACAATAATAACATAATTGGATCACATAACTATCCCTCAACATGCAACAAAGAGTCACTCCAAAGTCACCAATAGCGGAGAACGAACGAAGAGATTATGGTAGCGTACGAAACCACCTCAAAGTTATTCTTTCCAATCAATCCGGTGGGCTATTCCTATAAGTGTCACAAACAACCCTAGAGTTCATACTAGAATAACACCTTAAGACACAAATCAACCAAAACCCTAATGTCACCTAGATACTCCAATGTCACCTCAAGTATCCGTGGGTATGATTATACGATATGCATCACACAATCTCAGATTCATCTATTCAACCAACACATAGAACCTCAAAGAGTGCCCCAAAGTTCCTACCGGATAATCACGACGAAAACGTGTGCCAACCCCTATGCATAGGCGGAACCCGCAAGTTGATCACCAAAACATACATCAAGTGAATCACGTGGTACCCCATTGTCACCACAGATACGCACGACAAGACATACATCAAGTGTTCTCAAATCTATAAAGACTCAATCCGATAAGATAACTTCAAAGGGGAAACTCAATCCATTACAAGAGAGTAGAGGGGGGAGAAAACATCATAGGATCCAACTATAATAGCAAAGCTCGTGATACATCAAGATCATATCACCTCAAGAACACGAGAGAGAGAGATCAAACACATAGCTACTGGTACATACCCTCAGCCCCGAGGGAGAACTACTCCCTCCTCGTCATGGAGAGCACCGGGATGATGAAGATGGCCACTGGAGAAGGATTGCCCCCTCCGGCAGGGTGCCGGAACGGGCCTAGGTTGGTTTTCGGTGGCTACAGAGGCTTCTGGCGGCAGAACTCCCGATCTATTGTGCGTTCTGGAAGTTTTAGGGTACGTGAGTATATATGGGTGCAGGAAGTACGTCCGTGGAGCTTCGGGGGCCCCACGAGGTAGGGGGGCGTGCCCTAGGGGGGGGGCGCCCCCACCCTCGTGAGCACCTCCCTTGGCTCCTGACGTGGGGTCCAAGTCCATCCGATAGGTGTCCTTCCAAAAATAACTTCTCTAGTTGATTTCGTTCCATTTCGACTCCGTTTGATATTCCTTTTCTTCGAAACACTGAAATAGGCAAAAAAACAGCAATTCTGGGCTGGGCCTCCGGTTAATAGGTTAGTCCCAAAAATAATATAAAAGTGGATAATAAAGCCCAATATTGCCCAAAACAGTAGATAACATAGCATGGAGCAATCAAAAATTATAGATACGTTGGAGATGTATCAATAACGTGAATGTAGCTGTCTCTAATGCATAACCCCAAAACGATAGTGGCAAATCGGTAAGAGACATCATAGATTGTACTATATCCAATGAAGTACGGTTATGACGTTCAGACACACCATTATATTGTGGTGTTCTAGGTGGCATGAATTTGTGAAACAATTCCACATTGTTTTCGTTGAAGACCAAACTCGTAACTCAAATATTCGTCTCCGCGATCAGATTGTAGAAACTTTATTTTCTTGTTATGATGTTTTTCCACTTCAATCTGAAATTCTTTGAACTTTTCAAATGTTTCAGACTTATGTTTCATCAAGTAGATATACCCATATCTGCTCAAATCATATGTGAAGGTCAGAAAATAATGATACCCACCGCGAGTCTCAACACTCATCGGACTGCATACATCAGTACGTATTATTTCCATCAAGTTTGTTGCTCGCTCCATTTTTCCGGAGAACGGAGTCTTAGTCATCTTGCCCATGAGGCATGGTTCGCAAGCATCAACTGATTCATAATCAAGTGATTCCAAAAGCCCATCATCATGGAGTTTCTTCATGCGCTTTACACCAATATGACCCAAACGGCAGTGCCACAAATAAGTTGCACTATCATTATTAACTTTGCATCTTTTGGGTTCAATATTATGAATATGTGTATCACTATGATCGAGATCCAACAAACCAATTTCATTGGGTGTATAACCATAGAAGGTTTTATTCATGTAAACAGAACAACAATTATTCTGTAACTTAAATGAATAATAGTATTGCAATAAACATGATCAAATCATATTCATGCTCAGCACAAACACCAAATAACATTTATTTAGGTTCAACACTAATCCCGAAAGTATAGGGAGTGTGCGATGATGATCATATCATTCTTGGAACTACTTCCAACACACACCGTCACTTCACCCTTAACTAGTTTTTGTTCATTCTGCAACTCCCGTTTCGAGTTACTACTCTTAGCAACTGAACTAGTATCAAATACCGAGGGGTTGCTATAAACACTAGTAAAGTACACATCAATAACATGTATATCCAATATATCTTTGTTCACTTTGCCATCCTTCTTATCCGCCAAATAATTGGGGCAGTTCCACTTCCAGTGACTGATGTCTACTACACAACCTTCTTCTTGTATACATTGTTGGGCCTCCAAGTGCAGAGGTTTGTAGGACAGTAGCAAATTCCCTCAAGTGGATGACCTAAGGTTTATCAATCTGTAGGAGGCGTAGGATGAAGATGGTCTCTCTCAAGCAACCCTGCAACCAAATAACAAAGAGTCTCTTGTGTCCCCAACACACCCAATACAATGGTAAATTGTGTAGGTGCACTAGTTCGGCGAAGAGATGGTGATACAAGTGGTATATGGATGGTAGATAAAGGTATTTGTAATCTGAAATAATAAAAACAGCAAGGTAGCAAGTGATAAAAGTGAGCGTAAACGGTATTGCAATGCTAGGAAATAAGGCCTAGGGTTCATACTTTCACTAGGGAAAGTCCTCTCAGCAATACTAACATAATTGGATCACATAACTATCCCTCAACATGCAACAAAGAGTCACTCCAAAGTCACTAATAGCGGAGAATGAACGAAGAGATTATGGTAGGGTACGAAACCACGTCAAAGTTATTCTTTCCAATCAATCCGTTGGGCTATTTCTATAAGTGTCACAAACAGCCCTAGAGTTCCTACTAGAATAACACCTTAAGACACAAATCAACCAAAACCCTAATGTCACCTAGATACTCCAATGTCACCTCAAGTATCCGTGGGTATGATTATACGATATGCATCACACAATCTCAGATTCATCTATTCAACCAACACAAAGGACCTCAAAGAGTGCCCCAATGTTCCTACCGGAGAATCACGATGAAAACATGTGCCAACCCCTATGCATAGGTTCATGGGAGGAACCCACAAGTTGATCACCAAAACATACATCAAGTGAATCATGTGATATCCCATTGTCACCACAGATATCCACAGCAAGACATACATCAAGTGTTCTCAAATCTTTAAAGACTCAATCCGATAAGATTACTTCAAAGGGGAAACTCAATTCATTACAAGAGAGAAGAGGGGGAGGAGAAACATAAGATCCAACTATAATAGCAAAGCTCACGATACATCAAGACCGTGCCAAATCAACAACACGAGAGAGAGAGATCAAACACATAGCTACTGGTACATACCCTCAGCCCCGAGGGAGAACTACTCCCTCCTCATCATGGAGAGCACCGGGATGATGAAGATGGCCACCGGAGAAGGATTGCCCCCTCCGGCAGGGTGCCAGAATGGGTCTAGATTGGCTTTCGGTGGCTACGGAGGCTTCTGGCGACGGAACTCCTGATCTATTGTGCGTTCTGGAAGTTTTACGATACGTAGGTATATATGTGTGAAAGGAGTACGTCGGTGGACCGAAGGGGGGTCACGAGGCAGGGGGGCACGCCGCAGGGGGGTGGGCGTGCCCCTACCCTCGTGAGCTCCTCCTTCATCTTCTGACGTAGGGTCCAAGTCCATCCGGTAGGTTTCCTTCCAAAAATAACTTCTCCAGTTGATTTCATTTTGTTTCGACTCCGTTTGATATTCCTTTTCTTCGAAACACTGAAATAGGCATAAAACAGCAAATCTAGGCTAGCCCTCCAGTTAATAGGTTAGTCCCAAAAATAATATAAAAGTGGAAAATAAAGCCCAATATTGCCCAAAATAGTAGATAATATAGCATGGAGCAATCAAAAATTATAGATACATTGGAGACGTATGAGTGACTAGTTCCTTTGCAGTAAAAGCACTTAGTCTCAGGCTTAGGTCCAGACTCGGGCTTCTTCACTTGAGCAGAAACTTGCTTTCCGTTCTTCTTGAAGTTCCCCTTCTTCCCTTTTCCCTTTTCTTGAAACTAGTGGTCTTGTTAACCATCAATACTTGATGCTTTTCTTGATTTCTACCTTCGTCGATTTCAGCATCACGAAGAGCTTGGGAATCGTTTCAGTTATCCCTTGCATAATATAGTTCATCACGAAGTTCTAGCAACCTGGTGATAGTGACTAGAGAACTCTGTCAATCACTATCTTATCTGGAAGATTAACTCCCACTTGATTCAAGTGATTGTAGTACTCAGACAATCTGAGCACATGCTTACTGGTTGAGCTATTCTTCTCCATCTTGTAGCCAAAGTAATGTCAGAGGTCTCATACCTCTCAACACAGGAATGAGTATGAAATACCAATTTCAACTCTTGGAACATCTTATATGCTCCGTGGCGTTCAAAACATTTTTGAATTATCGGTTCTAAGCCGTAAAGCATGGTGCACTAAACTATCAAGTAGTTATCATTCCGAGCTTTTGTCAAAACGTTCAAAATGTCTACATCTGCTCCTGCGATAGTTCTGTCGCCTAGCGGTGCATCAAGGACATAATACTTCTGTGCAGCAATGAGGATAATCCTCAGATCACGGAGCTAGTCTGGATCTTTGCTACTAACATCTTTCAACTTATTTTTCACTAGGAACATATCAAAAATAAAACAGGGAGCTAAACGCGAGCTATTGATCTACAACATAGATATGCTAATACTACCAGGACTAATTTCATGATAAATTAAAGTTCAATTAATCATATTACTTAAGAACTCCCACTTAGATAGACATCCCTCTAATCATCTAAGTGATCACGTGATCCAAATCAACTAAACCATGTCCGATCATCACGTGAGATGGAGTAGTTTTCAATGGTGAACATCACTATGTTCATCATATCTACTATATGATTCACGCTCGACCTTTCGGTCTCAGTGTTCCGAGGCCATATCTGCATATGCTAGGCTCGTCAAGTTTAACCCGAGTATTCTGCGTGTGCAAAATTGGCTTGCACCCGTTGTAGATGAACGTAGAGCTTATCACACCCGATCATCACGTGGTGTCTCGGCACGACAAACTTTGGCAACGGTGCATACTCAAGGAGAACACTTTTATCTTGAAATTTAGTGAGAGATCATATTATAAAGCTACCGCCGAACTAAGCAAAATAAGATGTATAAAAGATAAACATCACACGCAATCAAAAATATGTGACATGATATGGCCATCATCATCTTGTGCCTTTGATCTCTCCAAAGTACTGTCATGATCTCCATTGTTACCGACATGACACCATGATCTCCATCATCTTGATATTTTGTCAACGTGTCGTCACATGGTCATCTCACTAGCTATTTCTTTTGCAACTATTGCTATCGCATAGCGATAGAGTAAAGCAATTTCCCTGAAGTGGATGACCTAAGGTTTATCAATCCGTAGGAGGCATAGGATGAAGCAGTACAAAAAATACACTTCCGTGATGATACGTGTTTGTCATAGTAGGTCGTGTTTTTTGTCATGCATGCACATCCATGACAAATTTATGATAGAATCAAGATAGTCATACCTGTGCTGTGGTAGAAGTGTTCCATGACATTACCAAAATTATCATCACGGAAGTGCCCACTTCCATGACGATAAATCATGTGTCATAGAAGTGCTTTCGTCAAGGGTGACCGACACGTGGCATCCACCGTAACGGAACGCTGTTAAGCTATCGGGTCGGCTTTTGGATCCGATAACCCGTTAACAGCCCCGACCAATGGGGATTTCCACATGCAAAATCATCATTGGCTAGAGGAAACACATGTCGGCTCATCGTTGGGACAGATGTCATCCACTCACTGGCAGAAGGCGCCTATGATACATCGACACGTGGCACGACCCAACAGTGGCCCATTCCTGTGAAAAGGCCGGCCCGTTTGACTTGGTCAAAAGCTGGCGGGCCGGTCCATGGAAAGCTTGTTCACGACCTGTTCGCATATAGCCCATTTACAGCCCGCTAACCCAAGGCCCGTTACGCCCTATCCGAATTAGGCCTAGTAGCGTCATCTAGGCCATCCAATATGATTCCAGCCCGTTTTCACTTCTGGCCCATGTATAGCCCATGACATATTTCGGCCCATATGAGGCCCTTTGTAACTCTTGGCCCATTAGCGGCCCGTGCTGAAACTGGCCCGTAATGAACAGTGTATTACTTTACACCCATTAATGGCCCGTGGTGAAACTGGCCCATAATGAATAGTGTATCACTTTATACCCATTAACGACCCCTTATTCCGTTGGGCCATTTCCATCCCAAGTTAACTTTCGGTCTTCTGAGGGCCCATTTATTCTTGGGCTCATTTGCAGCATTCGGTTACTTACGGCCCGTTACTGTCATTTTCTGCTTGTGGGCCAAATTCAGCCCGTCGTTACAGTCGGCCCGTTTGTGGACCGTTAGTCTGTTGGGCCATTTTCATAGCATCACCAAATACGGCCTATTAACGACCCATTATGGTCAACCCATAAAACGTACGATTTCCATTAAAGGCCTGTCTACGGCCCATTAAAGGCCCGTACAAGACCCATAAATGAGTCGGCGGCCCATGGATCCTACGAGACGTAGAAGGCCCATGGATCCTACGAGACGTACAAGGCCCATGGATCCTACGAGACGTAGAAGGCCCATGGATCCTACGAGACGTAGAAGGCCCATGGATCCTACGAGACGTAGAAGGCCCATGGATCCTACAAGACATAGAAGGCCCATGGATCCTACGAGACATAGAAGGCCCATGGATCCGACGGCCCGTGAAGGGCCATGGTCGGGCGAGTTGGCCCCTGTTTGAACGATATAGCATATTCAAAGAATTATCCTACTCAATACTATCACCTCTAAAAAGCATACACTATAAAACAAAGAGATCAAGGCATAGAAAGGTAGAATAATCCTACACTATACAATAAAGAAATTACAGCCGATTATACCCACTGGACATTATGGTTCGGCACAGGTGATAAAAAAGCATACACAAACAGCAAATTACATACACTGGGCAAATACAGCTCATACATCATGGACGCGCATTAACTTAACTCCATTTGAACTATAATCTCTTTAGAAAATAGGATTGGTCGGATTCAGATAGCACAAATTTCAGTCTGCAAAATCTCCAATTCCTTCATGGTTACCTTAGTGTCTTGTTTCATTTTTTGACTCCTGCATCTAATACCTGCATGTCTAGTCTCAACTTGTTGATTATACGTTGACAATCATGTACACGTTGTCTTGCCACCTCTAGTTGATGCTCGAGAACATCAGCACATTCCAATTCCAATCCATAATCATTTGGTAACAGCCATGCCGCACTGCTTGCAGATCTTTGTGTTGATGTCACTTCATCCTGAAATGTTTCTGTAAGTACACATGCCTAGGGCAAAAATATAGTTACAACAGTGAAGCGAACAAGACACTATTTTATACTGCATGGCAAAACAGGACTAACAATAATGTTACTGGTCACTTTCAAAAAAAATGTTACACGTCATGAAGCATAAGCAGGTGATATTTTAAAAATTATAAAAAAGATAGTCTGTGCAGCCTGCATACAGAAATCCCTCTTAGCTCACCAGAGGAGCATGCTGTTGGGGCCCAATCAAAAACACAGACAAGTTACAAATTTAGCCAGCATGTTGCGTATAAGTAAGCAAGCAGTTGGCCATTCTATGCCTCAATTAAAGTCTTAGGGAGCATAATGAACATCAGAGGGTTTCATACAAACATACTACAGCAGGCAAAATTATGCAATCATTAGCGTAGTATAAACTAGATTGTGAGCCTCATGCAATAATAGTTGGTTAATAGACTTCAAAGTTTCAGGCACACTTCGGCAGAGTAATTAAATGGTAAGGCCTTTAATTATGTCAACTAATAGTGATACAAGTACCGAACATCAGGCATGATTATTTGGGCATCTCATTAATTGAGGACAAATAAAGCAATTGAAAAGAGAAAATTAACTATGCCTGAAACAAACAAGGAATTGAACTGTTGAGTTGCATACAGTGACTTACCTTAGAAGGTTGAAGAGGCTCAGGGCAGCTCCTACTTCTCTTGCAAGGCTCCTTCCTAACATATTGTACTTGGAAATCCTCAATCTTATCTTCATTGCACCCCCTCTACAAGGTGACACAAACTAGTTACTCGTCTCCTTGGAAGATAAATATGCATACTTTCCAGTTTGTGAACACAAAAGGATGAGATTATAACAAAACAACACCACATAATGAAACATGCTGCATCTCTTGCACTTTCACACAATGAAATGAGCATTTACTATGTCTGCACTATGTAAAAACTAGGCATACCTTCGAATTGGATCTCCAGGTACTCTTGGAGAGCCTACTGTAGTGTACAGCCAAACCTTTATGTCACCTATGAGTTAGACAAGGCCCCACTACAGCAGCCCTTAGTGTTTAAATCATTGACAAGCTCTGTTAGAGTGTTAGGTCAAGAACAGCAAGTAATCAAAGCAAACAGTCCTAGTATGGCTAGCTGATGCAAACAAGCAATTGAACAGATGTGTGAGCAAATCTTACATATCAAGAAAAGAAGAAAAGAAGGAGGATTAAATACCATCACTTGACTGACCAGATTTAAGGGGCATTTAAACATCATGTGCAACGTATGAACTAACATAAACATTGCATATTCCAGACTCTACAATGGAATGCACATGTATTAGGTTATGCCATGTATGATGATGCCTAAATGTACAGATAGCAGGCAGCAGTGATTCATCATTGCACACACAATTGAATTGTAGGTTAAGGGCCAGTTCGATTTCGCCTTTTCAGGGCATATTGTCAAAATAAGCCATAAAAGATGTAAATAAGTCATTTTTGAGTTATGGGCTTGAGCTTAACTAATTTCGCTTTGGAGGGGGGTGTTTCAGGTAGAACCTCACTAAAAATTGAAGGGAAGGGGAACAGTGAAATGACTCTGTTGTCTGCCTATATTACACTCAAAATGCAACTGCTGACGCCCGCGTCACACCTGACCCTCAAGTAAAAACAAACATGCAAGCATTCATTGCCCTGCCCGCTTGCATCTCCTCTCCCCTTTCCCTCTACCTTGATCCCCTGCCTGCAGCACTAGGGTTCCTCCAGTGAGCCGTCGCCACTGGTCCCATCTGGACTGGTCCTCGACGATGCTATGTCCAGCTAGGCTACATGGCCGGCGGGTAGGGGCAAATCTCCCTGACTGCCCTCCCTCTGGCGCCGCCCCTCATTCTCATGGTCTCCAGCAGCTGCTCCACTATGGTTCGTCCAACGCACTACTCCGGCAGGCGCTGCACAACTATGGCTGATGCCACACTGTGGAAGAAGGCACCTTATTCCCCCTCCCCTCCTCCCAGGTCATGCATGGCCTTGAGGTGCTGTTGAAGGATGAGCTCATCCAACAAGGTGAGGATCTCCTCTGATTTTTTGCCAAATTTTCATTCTGATCCACTATACGATGAATTGCTATGAGCTGCTTCTGCTGCTGCTATATGATGCATTGCTATGAGCTGCTCCTGCTGCTGCCATATGATGAATTGCTATGAGCTGCTGCTGCTGTATGATGAGTTGCTATGAGCTGCTGCTGCTATATGATGAATTGCTATGAGCTGCTGCTGCTATATGATGAGTTGCTACAAGCTGCTCCTACTGCTGCTATATGATGAATTGCTATGAGCTGCTCCTGTTGCTGCTATATGATGAATTGCTATGAGATGCTCCTGCTGCTACTTTATGATGAATTGCTATGAGCTACTGCTGGTATATGATGAATTGCAGACTGCTGCTGTATGATGAGCTGCAACTGCTGCTATATGATGCTTTCAGGTGGTGCTGCTATACGATAATAACAAGCCACCTGGAATTTGAATAAATAATTGTTCTTCATTTAAATGTGGGTCATGCGTTCTTCGTTTAAATTAGGCAATGGGATCTCTATGGAAAACATTAACCAAAGTAGATTGTGCCAAGTAGATGGTATCTTTGTATTTGCATTTTGAGCAAATAGTGATGTTTGCAAGTCAAATTAATTACTGCACTGGGTTCAATTTGTGATGTTTGCAAGTCAAATTAATTTCCATATGGGCAGCAAAATGAAAAAAATATAATGCAACCTAGACTTTCCACTGATCATACCAAAGATAAGCTGAAAACGCAATGAAAAGAACTGGTTGGCTTATTACATGGAGCTTATATTCACAGGTGCTTATTTTCTTAGGATAACTCGTAATAACTGTCCCTAAGAAACTTGGCTAATAGAACTGGCATACAAATAACATGTCACGATGATTGCAATGGAGGAGTGACGTACCATAGCACACTATATAGGCTCATCGCCGTGAAATTGCCACATACATCTTGTACTTTTTCATTGTGTAACCCTATCTGCAAGTTGACACGGCTAATTTCAGACATCTCTACATGATACTACATTGCATATCCCTTGCGCATATTTAAACCACCAATTAACGATTGTGTGCGTACCATAAACTAGCCATGACTCTGTATGCTGGACTAGCAGGCAGTCTAAGGGAGCCTAATGTAGTGCACTAGAATTCCTACATGCCACCTACGATTTTGTGTAATGTACTACTCCAGTTCCTAAATATATGTCTTTGTAGAGATTCCAGTATGGACCACATACAGATGTATATAGATGCATTTTCGAGTGTAGATTCACTCATTTTGCTCCGTATGTAGCCTATAGTGGAATCTCTAGAAAGACTTATATTTAGGAATGGAGGTACGAGGTAGTATCATGTATGACATCTACATATCTAATTTAGCAGCCAATAGTAGAAATCATTGTCTGCACAAAGGGATTACTGGTCGAAAATCCTAGCAAAGCACGCTGGCAGGCACAGAACAATACAAGAGAGAGACGCGCTTACAAGATCATAGCAATGCCTCAGTCCAGGATCTTGGTTGGCCAAGCTGTTAGATCCAGAGGAAACATCGTCCTTGTAGTTTTTGCCAACTGCATAACAGGTAACAACGACCGGTTAGTATATTTGAAGTACATCGGGCAGGTGATGCTGGACGGGTTTAAAGGTGACAAGTACCTAGGCTGTGGTGGGTGCTTGGCATCTCTCCAGACGGTGGGAATCAGGTTAGAAACGTCGAGGGTGATGACGC
This sequence comes from Triticum urartu, assembly GCF_056163025.1. Classification (NCBI taxonomy): domain Eukaryota; kingdom Viridiplantae; phylum Streptophyta; class Magnoliopsida; order Poales; family Poaceae; genus Triticum; species Triticum urartu. The sequence goes on along the minus strand of NC_141873.1, from coordinate 46,450,803 downwards.
TGCACTGGCTGTCGGGGTCCAGTAAGGAGATCTAGAACCGTCGAATAGGGTGTTTGTGGAGCGGCTCCGGTAGGGTGGACTATGGTGTGGGAGAAGCGGATCTGTGGCTGTGGACAAGGGCATAGGTGAAGCTGCTCCGGTGGTTGGGTTAAGGATGGTGTCGACGACGCAAATCTGCGGCCGTGGATGGGGCGTCAGAAGCTGCTCCGGTGGTTGGTTTAAGGATGGTGTCGACGATGCGGATGTGCGGCCATGGACGGGGCGTCAGAAGCTGCTCCGGTAGGTTGGATGAGGGTGCGAGGAAGCGGATCTGAGGCCGTGGACTTGTGAGTTGGCAAAGCGGCCCCGCTAGGTTTGAGAACGGTATAGGCGAAGCTACTCCGGTAGGGTTGACGATGGTGTCGGCGAAGCGGCTCCGGTAGGGTTGAGGAAGGTGTTGGCGAAGCGGCTCCGGTACGGTTGAGGAAGGTGTCGGCGAAGAGGATCAGAGGCCGTCAGTGGGGCGGCTCCGGGGGGTGTGGACGAAGCGTCTCCGGTGGGGAGTACGAATGAGCCGCTGCAGATGTGCGGCGGTTGACGAGAGTACCGGCGAAGCAGATCTAGCTCTGTGGACAAGGCCGACACTGAATGGGCTGTGGTACAGTGGTGGATGAGTAGTCTACTTGTTTCTAGGGGAGGTGGGAGGGGTAGATGCAGCCGCAGAAGCAGATCTGGCGAGGTGGACGCCGCTGGCAGTGAATGGGCTATGGTACGCTGGTGGATGAGCAGTCTAGGGTTTCGAGAGGGGAGGGGAGAAAGGGCGATGAAGTACGGACGACGTGATGTAAGATGCTCTGGTGCTGTGGAGTTAGTCGTTTTTGCGGGAGGGGGAGAGGAAATGGGGGTGCCGTGTAGTGGGGGAACTGGAAGTTACCAAAGCAGCCCCGACCTATCATGTAGACGAGGGAGGTATTGTAACTGTTGGTCTCCGTTCACCAAGGACTTCGCATGCTAAAGACTAAGGTGGCGGAAATTTTAGAAGGAGGCTGGAGATTTTGCCTCCCACGGGATCGTTCGTATCCAGTTTCAACTAATTTTGGACTGTGCTAGCGGGAAGGTCATGCTAGACTATGTACACGGGGCACGCGTCAGCAGTTAATAACTAGTGTGAAGTCCACCCCAGAAAAAATATAATAACTCGGGATGATGCGCCGATAACTTGGACGTTCACATGGGCGCGGCCAATCGTACGGGTGTAGTGGCACGTTCACAAAAAAGGGATCAAACGCTCAGCCTATGTATTTCTCGTGTACATAGATAATTTAGTGCCATTGGTCATTTACTTTAAACATAATGCATTGACGTGTTAGTGTAGAGGCGCACAAAAAGAAATGGATATTGTAGTCAGCTACTTAAAAGTGTTACCTCATATGATTACATAGCCTCCATTTCATAAATTGCGTACCCGTTGAATTCATATATGAATATTACATATATTACTTCAAAATAGAAACTTAAATCATCCAAGACTAATGAATTTGAATGCAAGATTAACAATGGTGCATGTACATGATAGCTACATTGGTTGTTTGAGGAAACATCACTGTAACTTTGGCATGCACAACTGAAAAGGTTTATTTAAATAGAAAAAAAATGTGATATGTGAGTTTCCAATCTTTATAGCGTTGAATCGATATTGTACCTTTGGCCACGATACAAAGTAGATTTTGACTTATGTTCAAGCGATGCACGTCCACGATCGCTAGATAGTGATACATGAATGAATTGTGCAATCTCTCTCACACGCATACATATCTCATTTCCCTGTGGGCATCGGAATCACACACGCGCACTTCGTGTATTTCTCTACCTCCGCCAGGGTTAAATTCGTCTTTCTACCATGTCCTACAAGTCTCTCACACAGAAACACACACGCTCTCTATGTCTAACACGCCCACTCCTTTAATTCTGCTCACCCACAGCCACTAATGTCTCAAAGTATAATAATGTCTCTCACACATATGCTATCTACCTATCCCTTAATATAGCTAGATATGTGTCACACAAACTCCTTCTCCCTACTAGCAAGATGCCCATGCGTTGCACGGAACATCAAGATGCATTTGTATGAGAAGTTTATCTTGTGGGCCAAAAGGATGAACGAGGGAATGCCTTATTTGCAAATGCGGAGAGGGGTATCTTTTTGCAAAATTGCCATAGTTTCCGTCCTGTCCGTCGGATGTAAATCGGATGGCCTATATTGCAGGATGGCAGGAACACCATCATCACCAACTCTATTTTTTATAAGAGTAGAGATATGGGAGTGTCACTGCCCCCCACACACCCACACTTCCCAACACTGAAGGAGTAGGGTGACACCTGATCTTGATACTAATCTATCGACTGGCTTCTCTCTCAAACATACACACACACACTACCCAGCACCGAAGGAGTAGGGTGGCACATCGATCTTGATAATAATCTATCTACTCCTCTTTCAAACACACACACACACACGCACACACACTCGCTAGTTGTGCCTCTGTGCCTACCGCGCACACTCTCGATACGTCTTTCTCTCCCTCCATCCAACAATGACAGCAGAAGGGTGACAACTCGATCTGATCATAATTATCAATTGGTTTCTCTCTCAAACATTGTGTATCGGTGCCTCGCTCGGTAGCCCCCTCGATATGTAGACTTCTCGCGCGTGCATAGCTGTAGTGACGATGACGCTGAACCTAGTGTGCCTTGTTTTTACGGGCCTCTTGTGATAGTTTTCACCCTGTTTTGTGTTAATTAACAAGGCAACCTTTTCTTTGTTACTACTAGTGAATCTGAAATCATTCGGGGCAGACATAAAATATATCACTTCAACCCAATTATCGCAACAACTATTTTAAAAGAAATTAGCTAGCTTCCCGTGCGTTGCACGGAACATCAAGATGCATTTGTATGAGTAGTTTATCTTGTGAGAGAAAAGGTTGAACGAGGGAAGGCCTTATTTGCAAACATGAAGAGACGTGTGGGCATATTTTTGCAAAATTTCCATAGTTTCTTTCCTATCCGTTAGATATAAATCCGACGGCCTATATTGCAGGATGGCATGCACACCATCATCACCAACTCTGTTTTCTACTCCCTCCGTCTGAAAATACTTGTCAAAAAAATGGATAAAAAGAGATGGATCTAAAACTAAAATACGTCTAGATACATTTCTTTTTATCCATTTTGATGACAAGTATTTCCGGACGGAGGGAGTATTTGTCATTTTAGAGATTTCAACAAGTGACTATGACCGGACCTTACCAACATACTCAAAAAAGTAGTCCATAATTTTGATGTTACCCTCTTTTCTTGGCGGTGCAGTGCCATCTGGATACCTCATAAATAAATCAAGGACAATTTTGACCCCTTCCTGAAAAGACATACGGAGCAAAATGAGTAAATCTGCACTCTAAAATATGTCTACATACACATCCGTATGTGGTAGTCCATTTGAAATCTGAAAAAGACAAATATTTAGGAACGAATGGAGTATATATAAGAGTAGACATGGAGATATATCTCCAGCATGGTCTACAACAAAAATGTGGTGGGCTGGTTAGCGCCGGATGCTCGCAACGCAATGACATGAGTTCGAATTCTGTCTTTTAACTTTATATTTTTATATTATATATTACTCTACTTATTTAATATATACTTCTTTCGCTACTATACTGACAGTGGAACCCATAGAGTACTTAGAATACAAGATTAAGGATGGACTTGTTTCTTTTTAACTTTCTGTACGAAGCTGTAGCCACCCTGCAAGTCACGTGTACACTGTACATGCAATTAACTTTTTATAGAGGGACAATCATACAGGCAATTAACTCAAATGGATTGGATGTCACTCTATTATTTCTAGCATAAAGAGCATCTCCAATGGCAGTCGGCAAATTTCCCCCCGCTTCCTTAAGCGGAGGACGATATCAAACGCCAGCGGCATACATTTTTACAACTCTAACCAACCAGATGAAATTCGTGAAAACACGGACTGATTTCATATAAGCATGAAGGATTTCATATGAAAAAGCCAGATCTTCATATAAACATGATGGATTTCATTACATTTACATGAACTAAGAGGTGCCAATCCGGCTCTCTTGTATAATTAATACTCCCTCCGTCCGGAAATACTTGTCCTAGAAATGGATGTATCTAGACTTATTTTAGTTCTAAATGGCCGCCTGCGGATCCCTTTGTCTTCCTCATGTCCGTCAGACACTTGCGGGGTCGACGAAGGTCCTCGGAAGAGACAAAGTAGCAAAGAAACCACCTGAATCCGCGGTCGTCGCCTCGGCGGTGGCCTTCATGGGTCCTAAGTGGCGGCGGCCTCCCGTGTTCTACTTCTCCTCGATGATGGCGGCGGACACGGAGAATCTGGCCACCGACTCGTCGCTTTCCACGCAACCGGCTTCTGTCTTTGCCTGCATGGCGCTGCCATAGGCACGGGAGGCGCGCCCATAGACACGGGAGGCGCGACCACCACAGATACTGGTGGCGCGGTACGACGCGGCAGCGACGGCGCCCGTACCGGCATGCTCGCCGCCATGCCGGCGTGGAGCAACTCGCCACTGCTCATCGAGCTGAACTGGAGCGGTGAGTTGCTGAACCATGCGCCAGCTTGGGGCGGCAACTGGCTCCGTCGGGCCAAGAGAGGTTGGTGAAGCATCGAGCGGCCTCGCCCATATCCGGAGGGCTCGGCGGGCCACCCAGCCGGGTAATATGCCGAAGAACGGCTCATTGGAAGAGTGGAGAAAATGGTGAAGGAGGAGATGGGGGAGCAGCGGAGGGGTGTGATTCTTGCCCGCTGTCTGTCTGGCCTCGTGTAAATAGAGGGAGGACGGTAGGAGCTTGGCCGACGTCTGGCCTCGTTAAACTGAGGGCGGACGGGAGGAGCTCGACCGGTGTTGCGTTTAATTCCGGCCCACTCATGAACGGACGTGTGGCTGGAGTAGGATTCTCGGTTTGCATGCGGGTTTAACGGAGGGGTTTAATGGAGGCGCGGGCGTACGTGCAGCGGGCGGCGCAGTACTATTCGATTTAACAGCTGTAATGAGTCATCAAATCACAAAGGCCCTCGCCTCTCGTGAAACCGAACGAGCTAGACTGCCCCGCCCTCTAGCCTTTTAAAAAATGTATGTACTCCACTTTTGTATAGTAGTAGTATTGATGGATTGCGCCATGGAGCAAGACTTGAAATTAAAAAAAGGTGGTACATATAGAGAGCGCTCGTCGCCAAATTATGCATATAGTACTATTAAAAAGGCTTGTCACAATAATGGTGTCCAGCACAAGTGCACAACTCACCCCTCAAATAAAACTAAGCACCCTGGAATTCTTTGACAAAACTAAGCACCCTGAAATTCTTTGACAACTAAACTGCTAGCTATATGATGTTCACCATATATATTGTACATATATAATGTGAAGAAACGAGTGGTAGTACTATACCAACTAAAAGATGAAATGTAAGAAATACTAGTATGTACGTACTGAAGAGTTATAGTAACAAGAAGAAACATAACATAGTTCTACTGGGGGCTCAGCACAACACACCCCTCAAATTAAATTAAGCACACCTGAAATTAAACTATGCAACTATTCTGGTAGACACTGCATTAGAACCACCATGAGCAACGACACTGCCACCTTACTCGGAGTCCTCGTCCACATCCTCGACTTCGTCCTTGTCCCTCTTCCTCTTGGCCGATACTTCTTTGCTTGAACCGCACACTTGGCTGTTGCTCTTCATCCAACCCTTGTAGATATTGAAGCAAAGGTAGCCATCCATTGCATCGTAGTGGATGTGGTCTATATCTAGTACATTCCACTGCCATGCATGATGATGAAACATGTATGGAGGTTTCTCCAGTTTACCATACGAAGGATGAACCATGGCTCCTGCCAGGGTCAGCATTGAAGGCTGACGAGAGGACACCAGCAGATTCTTCTGGAGGTCGAAGGTGTTGCCTACAACGAGGCCTATCCGATGCAGGACTTCTTTGTCGTTACCAAAGTCTACAGTAACGAATTTGACTAGGTTGCTCTTGAGGAAGTCCTTAAAATCCTGGCACTCAACGTCGGCATGGCATATGTGGTAGACCAAGCATAAGTCATGCACGCAAACCTAGATCATGACGGGCTTCTTCCTCTCTTCGTCCTTTAGATCCTTCTCTCGTCCCAGGACTGTGGTGTACTCAACATCTAGCCCAGCGACCCACTCATCATCTGAGTCTTCGAACATGCGTCTGAAGCGAGAAAGGGATCCTTTCACCGTCGCGGAAGAACGGGTGTAGATGACGTCGAACTCATCGCCGGTGATGGTTCTAACTTTGTACTCACCGCCGACCGGGGATATTTGGGACGCCATGGATTTGGGAGGAGGGCTAGGATTAGTGGAACTACCGTAATGTGAATGGACGGGACAACTAGGAGCGAACCGCCGTAGTATTGAAGCGCTGCAGTTAAAATGATAATGGCAAGTCAAATCACGGGGCCCCACATGTCCAGCAGTAACTCGCTGTCAAATCACACATCCCTACATTTGCAGCAGCCTACTCCCTCGTCTTCTCGCGTCTCTGTTGAACCGACTAGGCGGAACTGCCTCGCCTACCGCGTAGGAAAAGCCCGCGCAGTATACTCCCTCCGTCTAGGTGACCAAGGTGGAGAGGAAAACAAGAGAACTTAATGTTTAGTAATTCGTATTTGCTAAGGCTGGTTGTAATGGTACTAGCCTTAGCAATTTTGATGAGGTGTCATAGAATTAAATGAAGAAAGAGAGAGAGTTGAGTACTATGTGTCATACATGGAAATAAATAAAGTACTACATGATACTAATATATGATCCATGGCGCAGGAGTACTAGGTATTATTAATACAGTTTTGCTAGAACTCATCTAGATGAGATATAATTTGGTCTCACTCATCTTTTATAGCCATTGGATGTGATGCTATATAAGATGCGTGTGTGCTGACGTGGGTTGTATTTGTTCTTGTGCAACGAACTGACCACTGATACGTCTCCAACGTATCTATAATTTTTGATTGCTCCATGCTATATTATCTACTGTTTTGGACTATATTGGGCTTTATTTTCCACTTTTATATTATTTTTGGGACTAACCTATTAACCAGAGGCCCAGCCCAGAATTGCTGTTTTTTTGCCCATTTCAGTGTTTCGGATAAACGGAATATCAAACAGAGTCCAAACGGAATAAAATCTTCGGGAACGTGATTTTCTCACCGAACGTGATCCAGGAGACTTGGACCCTGCTCCAAGGAACAAAAGAGGCGGTCACGAGGGTGGGGGGCACCTCCCCAGGGCGCGCCCCTGCCTCGTGGGCCCCTTGTTGCTCCTCCGGCGTACTTCTTCCTCCTATATATACACACGTACCCCAAACGATCAGAGAAGGAGCCAAAAACCTAATTCCACCGTCGCAACTTTCTGTATCCACGAGATCCCATCTTGGGGCCTGTTCTGGAGCTCCGCCGGAAGAGGGCCATCAACACGAAGGCTTCTACATCATCCTAGCCCCTCCGATGAAGTGTGAGTAGTTTACCTCAGACCTTCGGGTCCATAGTTAGTAGCTAGATGGCTTCTTCTCTCTCTTTGAATCTCAATACAAAGTTCTCCCCTCTCTTGTGGAGATCTATTCGATGTAATCTTCTTTTTGCGGTGTGTTTGTTGAGATCGATGAATTGTGGGTTTATGATCAAGTCTATCTATGAATAATATTTTAATCTTCTCTGAATTCTTTTATGTATGATTGGTTATCTTTGCAATTCTGTTCGAATTATCCATTTGGTTTGGCCAACTAGATTGGTAGTTCTTGCCATGGGAGAAGTGCTTAGCTTTGGGTTCGATCTTGCGGTGTCCTTACCCAGTGACAGAAGGGGCAGCAAGGCACGTATTGCATCGTTGCCATCGAGGATAACAAGATGGGGTTTATTTCATATTTCATGAATTTATCTCTCTACATCATGTCATCTTGCTTCAGGTGTCACTCTGTTTTTAACTTAATACTCTAGATGCATGCTGGATAGCGGTCGATGAGTGGAGTAATAGTAGTAGATGTAGAATAGTTTCGATCTACTTGTCACGGACGTGATGCCTATATACATGATCATGCCTAGATATTCTCATAACTATGCTCAATTCTGTCAATTGCTCAACAGTAATTTGTTCACCTACCGTAGAATACTTATGCTCTTAAGAGAAGCCACTAGTGAAACCTATGGCCCCCGGGTCTATTCTTATCATATCAATCTCCATCACTTTAATCTTTCTTTGTTTTTTTTTCTTTGCTTTTACTTTTTACTTTGCATCTTATACCAAAAATACCAAAAATATTATATCTATCAGATCTCACTCTCGTAAGTGACCGTGAAGGGATTGACAACCCCTAATCGCGTTGGTTGCGAGTAGCTATCGTTTTGTGCAGGTACGAGGGACTTGAGCGTGGGCTCCTACTGGATTGATACCTTGGTTCTCAAAAACTGAGGGAAATACTTACGCTACTCTGCTGCATCATCCCTTCCTCTTCGAGGAAAACCAACGCAAGCTCAAGACGTAGCAAGAAGGATTTCTGGCGCCGTTGCCGGGGAGGTTCGCGCAAGTCAAGATTTGACTCCTGACAATGAGCCATTTCTGGCGCCGTTGCCGGGGAGTCTACGCAAAAAGTCAACATACCAAGTACCCATCACAATCCCTATCTCTTGCATTACATTATTTGCCATTTGCCTCTCGTTTTCCTCTCCCCCAATTCACCCTTGCCGGTTTATTCGCCCTCTCTCTCTATCCTCCCTCTCTATTTGCCTCTTGTTTGCTCGTGTGCTAGTTTTCTTGGTTGTCGTTATGTCTGAAATTGGGGAAGTTATCGCCAATATGGACGATAACAATATCATGGAAAATTCTGATGCTCCTACTAAATAACCTACCATCTTTCATACAAAAAAATTCCGTGTTGGTAGTGGTAATATTATATGAAAATGAGTTATTCAAGATTTTTTTACTTGTGCTAGTGCTTTACCTTCTATGGGTAGTTCTATCCTTCACAGAACTAGTAGTCTTGTGGATGCTATTGCCATACTTGTAGTTGAACTTGAAAGATAATTCATGCACATGCATCCTTCCATACAAAGGATTTTTCTGGAATTTTCTAATATTGAGCATTCCTCTGTTAAGCGTGCCGCTACTATCTTTTTGGCTCATCAGTTTAGATTCATAATAAGAGAAGCCAAAGAAATCTTTGCGCATTATAGGGTGGACGCTTGCCGTCCTCCCATAGAAACTATCCTCTTTGATCAAGAAGAAATAATGCATTTTCAATCTCTAGATTATGTTGCTTTCAATGAAAATCTTAGAAGAAGGGTTCCTACCAATGTTTTAGTTTATAGAATTTCCGAACTTAATGATGATTTTGCTATTCGAAATAATGAGCTAGGATATTCTCTTGAATATAGGCTTACAAGGTTCTTTCAAAAGAATGCTTATAATGATGAATTAGTTGTGCATTACGAAGGACCAAAGGAGGAACCTATACCTCCCAGGGTTGATCTTGGGGACTTTTGTCCCGTTAAATTTAGTAATTTTGATTACTTTTGCTTGCCTCAAAGAAAGCTTGCTGCCGAACGTAGAGAATATGAAATGAGTTTTAATAGTCTATCTTACTATTATGGCAATACCTAGATCTATCCTCGCTTTTATGCCTAGCTAGGGGCGTTAAACGATAGCGCTTGTTGGGAGGCAACCCAATTTTATTTTTATTCCTTACTTTTTGCTCCTACTTAGTAATAAATAAATTATTTAGCCTCTGTTTTGGTTGTGTTTTTTGTGTTTAATTAGTGTTTTTGCCAAGTAGAACCGTTGGGAAGACTTGGGGAAAGTCTTGTTGAACTTGCTGTAAAAAACAGAAACTTCAGTGCTCACGAGAACTGCTGTCATTTTTATTTTAAGAGTGCTATTTAGTTAATTCTTTTTGCAGATGATTAATAGATAAATCCCTCACGTCCAGAAATTTATTTTAGAATTTTTGGGGTTCCATATGTTGCGCTAGATACAGATTACTACAGACTGTTCTGTTTTTGACAGATTCTGTTTTTCGTGTGTTGTTTGCTTATTTTGATGAATCTATGGCTAGTAAAATAGTTTATAATCCATAGAGAAGTTGGAATACAGTAGGTTTAACACCAATATAAATAAAGAATGAGTTCATTACAGTACCTTGAAGTGGTCTTTTGTTTTCTTTCGCTAACGGAGCTCACGAGTTTTCTATTTTGAGTTTTGTGTTGTGAAGTTTTCAAGTTTTGGGTGAATTCTTTTGATGGATCATGGAACAAGGAGTGGCAAGAGCGTAAGCTTGGGGATGCCCATGGCACCCCTAATATAATCCAAGGACAACAAAAAGTCAAAGCTTGGGGATGCCCTGGAAGGCATCCCCTCTTTCGTCCACTTCCATCGGTAATTTACTTGGAGCTATATTTTTATTCACCAACATGATATGTGTTTTGCTTGGAGCATCTTGTATTATTTTTGTCTTTGTGTCTTAGTATGCCACAATCATCCTTGCTGTACACACCTTTTGAGAGAGCCATACATGAATTAAAATTTGATAGAATACTCTATGTGCTTCACTTATATCTTTTGAGCTAAGTAGTTTTGCTCTATGTGCTTCACTTATATCTTTTGAGCTAGATAATTTTGCTCTTTGTGCTTCACCTATATCTTTTGAGTGTCATAATTTTGCTCTATGTGCTTCACTTAGATCTTTTAGAGCACGGTGGTGGATTTGTTTTAAATAAACTATTGATCTCTCATGCTTCACTTAAATTATTTTGAGAGTCTTTTAATAGCATGGTAATTTGCTTAATAATAATATGCTTGGTATTCAAGATGTGTGAAACTTTCTTTTGAGTGTGTTGAATACTAAGAAAATATTGAAGCATGATAATTGTTTTGAGATATGGAGGTGATAATATTAAAGTCATGCTAGATGAGTAGTTGTGAATTTAAAGAATATTTTTGTTAAAGTTTGTGATTCCCGTAGCATGCACGTATGGTGAACCGTTATGTGACGAAGTCGGAGCATGATTTATTTATTGATTGTCTTCCTTATGAGTGGCGGTCGGGGATGAGCGATGGTCTTTTCCTACCAATCTTTCCCCCTAGGAGCATGCGCGTAGTACTTTGCTTTGATAACTTCTAGATTTTTGCAATAAGTATATGAGTTCTTTATGACTAATGTTGAGTCCAAGGATTACATGCACTCTCACCCTCCCACGTTTGCTAGCCTCTCTAATACCGCGCACCTTTCGCCGGTATCATACACCTACCATATGCCTTCCTCAAAACAGCCACCATACCTACCTATTATGGCATTTCCATAGCCATTCCAAGATATATTGCCATGCAACTTTCCACCACCTAGTTCATCATGACACATTCATCATTGTCATATTGCTTATCATGATCATGTAGTTGACATAGTATTTGTGGCAAAGCCCCCATTCATAATTTCTTCATACTTGTCACTCTTGATTCATTGCATATCCCGGTACACCGCCGGAGGCATCCGTATAGAGTCATACTTTGTTTTAGAATCGAGTTGTAATCATTGAGTTGTAAATAAATAAAAGTGTGATGATCATCATTCAATAGAGCATTGTCCCAATAAAAAAAGGCCAAACAAAAAAAAGAAGGCCCAAAAAAAAGAAAATAAATAAAAAGGGGCAATGCTACTATCCTTTTTCCACACTTGTGCTTCAAAGTAGCACCATGTTCTTCATATAGAGAGTCTCATATGTTGTCACTTTCATATACTAGTGGGAATTTTACATTATAGAGCTTGGCTTGTATATTCCAATGATGGGCTTCCTCAAATTGCCCTAGGTCTTCGTGAGCAAGCAAGTTGGATGCACACCCACTAGTTTCTTTTTGAGCTTTCATACATTTATAGCTCTAGTGCATCCGTTGCATGGAAATCCCTACTCACTCACATTGATATCTATTGATGGGCATCTCCATAGCCCGTTGATACGCCTAGTTGATGTGAGACTATCTTCCCCTCCTTTTTGTCTTCTCCACAACCACCATTCAATTCCACCTATAGTGCTATATCCATGGCTCACGCTCATGTATTGCGTAAAGATTGAAAAAGTTTTGAAAAAGTTAGAGTATGAAACAATTGCTTGGCTTGTCATCGGGGTTGTGCATGATTTAAATACTTTGTGTGGTGAAGATGGAGCATATCCAGACTATATGATTTTGTAGGGATAACTTTCTTTGGCCATGTTATTTTGAGAAGACATAATTGCTTTGTTAGTATGCTTGAAGTATTATTATTTTTATGTCAATATAAACTTTTGTCTTGAATCTTTCTAATATTGTCACACCCTAGCTAGTTCATGCATTAGAGTGCTTGCATCATGTTTAAATTTTCCAGAAAGGTGAAATGGGGATGACAGAACCCCCAGCACCCCCTTAAATCAACTAGGGTTAACTAAAATTGGTTTCTATGAACCCAAAATGCCCTTCACAAAATGTTCATCATTTATGGATTGGGCTAAAACCCCTGGCAAAAATGGTGTACTCTTTTCTAGGACATTCTGGATTTTTTTGGATTAATTCATAACTATTTGAATTTGGGCATTTAAATACTATAAAATATTTTAAATTCCCAAATAATTCTGGATTTAAGTGAGGGCTATTAGGAATAATCCCAACAGAGCCCACAATTATTTTCAGGATTTTTGGAAACGTTTTAGTATTTCTAATAAAGCCCTAAAGTTACAGAATAAATAAAAAAAGAAAACAGAAAGCATAAAGAGAAAGGCTTACCTGGCACCCACCTAGCAGGCCCACCTGCCGGCCCAGCCCAGCCACCGCTCCAGCGAGCTGGTTGGCTTGGCCAGGCAGGCAGGCAGGTGCTCGACACCGGCCTCTGTGCGCGCCACACAGCTACCCGCCGCCCTGCTTCCTTCCCTCGCTGTGTTGCCGCCCTGGATCGGTCACACACCTCTCCCCCGAGCTCGCAGACATGCCTCTCTCTCCCCAGCTCCTCTCCCTTGCTCCCCTGAAGCCATGGCTGACGCAACCGCCGCCATCTCACCGCCGTAGCCGTAGCCACCGTCGTCCCTGTGCCGTGTCACCGTGTCCACTAGCTCCGCCGTCGTCGACTACGTCGATCAGGCTAAGCCCCGAGCACTCGCCCGCTCTGGAGTCGCCGCTGACCCCGTCTCCCCCAACTCCGGCCGCCGAGATCGCCATCGTCGCCCCTCTCAGCTCCGGCCTTCCCCGAGCCCACTTCGACACTTGCTGCAATCGCCGTGAGCCTAGCTCCGTCCTCCCCCTCTCCATTAACCCCCTCCTGCACTGTGTGTACCGCACCATGCTCACACGAGCACCCGTTGCCGCCGAGCTCGTCGCCAACGTGACTCCGGCCACCCACCGGCCACACCATTGCGACCAACGCACTCACCGCACCCACAGGAGCCCGTAGCACCATTCCACGCGCCTCGTAGTGCCCCGCAGCCTCGGTTTCGACCTCGCTCGAACTCCGGCGGCCGCCAAGGTCGTCACCGGCGATGTTTCCGGCCACCCTAGCTCCACCCACTGCCACAACTCGATGCGGCTTGCTCCCAGCTATGCGTAGATGCTCTCTGCCGTCGTGTTGGTCGCCGGAGCACGAAACCCGCAGCCCTCCGCCGTGTCTGGCCTCGCCGGCGGCTAAACGCCGACGAGTTGACCCCGTTTGACCCGTGTGGGCCTAGGTTGACTTCCCCCCTGAGCCTATGACAGGTGGGGCCGGCCTGTTAATTAGGTTAGGATTAGTGCTAACTAACTTCAATTAGTTTAGGTCACTGACATGTGGGCCCAGGCCCCATTGACAGTTAGTTAGTACTAACTTAATTCTGTTAGTTAGCTGAGACACTTACAGACGGGGCCCACCAGTCAGGTTTGACATGGGCTAGCGCCTTTGACTTGCTGACGTCACAGTGACACAGTGCTGACGCGATTACTCATTTTTTTGGATTTATTCTTATATAGGAAATTCCAGAAAATAGCCTAAACTTCTAAAAATCATAGAAAATCAACCATAGCTCCAAATCAAACAAATTATATATGAAAAATGATCAGAAAAATTCAATCTATCCATCTTTAACGGTTTCATGCATGACAAAACATTTTAACCTTGCTGTTTAGGTGAAACAAGCTAATGCACTTATTATGCATAAGAGCTTAAGCTTTCATTTGAATCTTTGTGCCATGTGTTGATTATACTCTGTGGTGTCTTTCGTGGTAGGTTCTGCCTCCGAGGATATCTCCGAGTATCCAACTGAAGGGCAGTACCCTACTACCACTCCATCAGGCAAGCAGCCCCATTGATCATATCGATACAATCCCATGTTCTCGCCTCTGCTCTCATTTAGTGCATTAAGACAACAACGTTTCAAACTGCTGTGTGCTACGGTAGTTGAACCCTTATCCTCTGCATGACCTGTCATTGCCACAGTAACTAGATGAAACCCACTAGCATGTGTAGGAGTTGATTGAGCCATGTATGTGTTTCCTACCTTGCTATGCCTGCTATGGTTAGAGTTGTGTCAGGTCTGGTTCATCTGGGTGATGGGCTAGAGTGAAATTATTATGTCGGTAATGTGAGGGATGTGTTGAACATGTTTTAGGTAAAGGTATCGATGAGAGGCCATGTAGGAGTACATGGTGGGTTGTTTCATTGAGGCCGTCCATAAGAACTGATGTCTGTATGCGTGATTTAAGATTCAGCTACTACCACACATTGGGCCCTGAAATATGACCCCGCTCGACTTACTGACCCCTCTCGTCCTCTATCCAGGAGTTGCAACTAGTTTCTGGTGTTTGTAGGTTATGTGTTGGCGGCCGTGCGTAGCACTGACCCTAGGGGTGGGATATGATGCTGTAGATACACCATGGCACGGTGTACCGAGTCGCCCGTTTGGTGTCTCGGGAACCCTGCACACATCGTTTGAGGCCATTGAGGACACCCCGGCCGGATTTCCTTGCGGATGGAACCCGAATAGGCGATAAACCTGGACTAGAGACTTGTGCGGTTAGTCAGGTCGTGGTCTACACCCACGTTGGCTTTCGCTTGAAGTCTGCCGAGCACATGTCGTGTGCAGACGCTAAGTGGTGGAAACATGTGTGACGAAGTACACCCCTGCAGGGTATAAAACTATTCGAATAGCCGCGTCCGCGGTAAAGGACTACTTGGTTGCCTATACAGTTCATAGACAAGTTAATGGTTACTACTAAAATACTCAAGATAAGTGTGAGTACCGAGGATGACCCTCTCGTAGGATGACGAGGGAGGATGCCCGGTGGAGTATTGTGTTGGTGATTAGTGGACTTGTGTGCGAAAACTATTTTTCTAGTGGTGTCTCGTAGGATAGCTTAGCCAAGAGTCAAAGCTGGCTTGCTGCAATAACTCCACCACCTTCTTGAGAATGAGCATGTATAGTAGGTTCTGTTGTAAGACTTGCTGAGTACCATTGTACTCATGTTTGCTTAATTACTGTTTTCAGACGACAACACCGCCCCCTCTGATGGGTTTTATGTAGATCTCGACGTCGATGAGTGACTTGCCACCCAGGTGGTGATCCTGGCCATGGAGGTCCCTATGTAGATAGACAGGCTTCGAGAAGCCTTCTTTCTTTCTAGTGTCTGTACTCAGACTATTTGCTTCCGCATGTGCTTGTATGCTTGTATTACTTGAGTGTCGGGTCATGTGACCCCTACCTGTATGAACATGTTATGTATGGCTCTCTGGAGCCTTTAAATAAAGTACTTAAGTTGCAGAGTTTTGTTGTGATGCCATGTTGTATTTGCACATATCGAGCATATTGTGTGTATGATTGAAATGCCTGGTATGTGTGGGGTCCGACAATCTAGTTGTTTATCCTTGGTAGCCTCTCTTATTGGGAAATGTAGTCTAGTGCTCCTTGAGCCATAGTAGTCCACTACAGCCCGGTTCACCGGAGTCCTGGTAGCCCAGCACTACTGCTCAGGACACTTGACTGGCCGGCATGTGTTTCACTTCGTTCCTATGTCTGTCCCTTCGGGGAAATGTCACGTGGTGACTTCCGGAGTCCTGCCTAGCCTGCTACAGCCCGGGTTCCCCGGAGTCCTGTTAGCCCCGTGCTACAGCCCGGATTCACTTGCTGATGACCGACATGCTCGATGTGATTCATGGATGCCTGTCTCCATAGGTCTGTGCCGCTTTGGGTTCATGACTAGCCATGTCGGCCCGGGTTCTCTGTCATATGGATGCTAGCGACACTATCATATATGTGAGCCAAAAGGCGCAAACGGTCCCGGGCCATGGTAAGGCGACACCAGTGGGGATACCATGCGTGAGGCCGCAATGTGATATGAGGTGTTACCGGCTAGATCGATGTGACTTGGAATCGGGGTCCTGACAGCGTTGGCATCAGAGCCGGACTGCCTGTAGGTTCGTTGAGCCAAACTGGTCGATGTCGAGTCTAGAAATGCTTTAGTTATATGTAGGGGAATTGATTGTGGGAGGGAACGTAAGGCTCTTTTACTCCTTTACTTTATGCCCTCTGATCTGAGTCGTTCTCTTCTCATTCAACGTGGGTTAAGGACTAGGGTCTCTTCTTCTATCAGGTTCACGTGTTACTAATCCGTAGTAGCTTATAGGATTATTGTTACAAGCCACAATACAGTTTCTACTATGTTTAGTATGTTGCTAGTTGAATCAGAACCTTGATATGATGTTGTTGAGTGGTATTGCAAACTGTTGTGGATGTCTCAAATCTTTTTGTGAGCATTTACAGCCGTTATGCTGTCCGATTTCCCCTAGAAAATTCTAATGCCTTTGCATTATTCTGTGCTTTCAGATGGCCACCCGTTCGCAGAACCAAGTGGTTCGTCTGACCCGGTGCTTGGATGTGCCCAGCCACACGTCCATGTTAGTTCGAGTGATGGTCGAGTCAGGTTATCGGTGGTATCTGAAATATACCGTCGAGGAGCAGTTCAGAGACTTCAACCAGAGCCAATACCTTTGTACCGTTAGGATATATCCCTCTTATCCTGGAGCCACTGAGCCCCTTCACTGTTCCTATGGACTTGGGGTCACTATTGAGATGTCTGTGCAGGATGCAACCTATTTGATGATGACTATCATTCGAGCCAGGACTGCCTTGCTACAGAACACCGATTTCCGTTACATGCCAGCCTCACTTCCTGGAGCACAGGGGTACTATCAGGCTTTGTACTATGATTCTTCACATGAGGAGTCACTACTCCGCACCACTGCCGAGATGCTCGAGGATAAGGACCGCGAAAATCGGGCCTTGCGTATGGAGCTTTTCAACTCTCATGCTGATCACTGGGCCACATTGACTTGGTTTGCACCTGCGGTACAGGCAGGATACATGGACCTGAGGGATCTGTACCCTATACGGTCTGGATTGCCAGATTGTATGGAGTGGCACGATGTAGGAGGCATCACCGCTCCTCGTGGTCCCCGTCTGCCACCACCTGTGGGAACAAGGCCACATCCGAGTCCCTATGGTCCGCAGGCTCCATAGGACCATCTGTTCCTAGATGATCATGTTCCACTTCCAGGCTTTGGTGGCGACTTCTATGAGGATTACTACGGAGCCGTCTGAGCTAGTAGTAGTTTTCACTAGTATTGTAGTAGTTGTATTCTCCACAGTCCTGCGTGACCGTGGGATACAACTTGGTGTGTATCACGCTCCGGAGGTGTAGAAAAATAATGTATAGGAGCTTGGAATGCCTTCGATGAGATGTAATGTCTTTCACCGTAGTTGTACTCTAGCCTGGGCTTGTACTAAACTATGTACGGTGTGTATGACCAATGGTATATATATGGCAGTTTCTATATTACCATGTCGTGCAGTGAACATCTTAGCATTCCATGTTATCCATTACATTATGCACTTCCTTGCTAAGTTTGTGCCATCCTTATCTAAACCGTTGTCTTGTTTTCTCCTAGGATGGTCAACACCCGCAGCAACCCTGCTGCCCCGGAGCAGGGGGAAGCCAGTGCAGCTAGGGGTGAAAATCTGCCTCACCCGCCTTCTCTGGCCGAAGTGATGCTGGAGGCGGAAAGAAACAAGCATGAGACTAACCGCTTGCTGGAGCGGATTGAGCAGAACACTGCACGCCATCAGCGAAACGACTTGGTGTCAATCAATGACTTCATCAAGTTGTACCCACCAAAGTTTAATCATTCCGTCGAGCCCCTCGATGCGGATGACTGGATCCGCAACATCACACACAAGCTACGTTTTGCCAACGTAGCCGAAGCTGATAAGGTTACCTATGTTGCCTATCACCTCGAAGGCCCTGCTAGCCTTTGGTGGGAAAACTTTGAGGCTATGCGCCCGGTCGGCCAAATCACTACTTGGGCTGAGTTCAGTGAGGCTTTCCGTGAGAATCACATGCCGGAAGGTCTTATAGATCGCAAGAGGGAAGAGTTCTGCAATTTCACCCAAGGGAGACTGACTGTGGATGCATATAGTCGTGAATTTGGGAATCTGGCACGATATGCTCCTGAAGAGGTATCCACCGATGCTAAGAAGCAGGCAAGGTTCCGCAAGGGACTTAGCCCTGAGCTTCGCCGCGATCTTCGTCTGCACGAGTGCACCTCCTTTCAGAAGTTGGTCAATAAAGCCATCAGTGCTGAGACAGGCCAGTCTGACTATGACGCTTCACGGAAGCACTCTCGTGATTTTGGCTCTTCAACCGGCGCTGGATCTCAGAAGCGCCGGGTGTGGATTCCAAGCACGGCACTGCCACCCAGGTTCATTCTGAGGCCATCCTTTGAGGCGCCTCGCCCCAACCAGCAGTTTGCACCATCCAAGCCCTATGGTGGCCCCGCTGCTAATGCTGCTCCACGCCCCAATGTTGTGACATGTTTCAAGTGTGGAGAGCCGGGTCACTATAGTCGAGAGTGTCCCCAGAACAACAGCCCCAATCAGTCTGGGAAGTCCGTTGGCCGTGGTAAGCCAGCAGGAAAGACATTCTACGCCAAGCCGGTCACCACTGCATGTGGCCATGTCAACTATGTCTTAGCTGAGGAGGCTCATGATGATCCTAACGTCGTCCTTGGTACGCTCCTTGTTAATTGCCATCCGGCATCTGTTCTTTTTGATATCGGAGCATCTCATTCATTCATATCTGGGAACTATGCTCGATTTCATAACACGACATTCTGTGACATGCCCACTTCCATGGTAATTCAAACTCCGGGTTCCAAATGGCAAACTTCTAGAGTAAGCCATGGGAACGAAATTCTTGTCGATAGACTTGTCTTCCTTGCATCTTTAATAGCTCTCAAGTCCTCGGACATAAACATCATCTTGGGTATGGACTAGATGTCAGCTCATTATGCTAAGATTGATTGTGCCACTAGAACCGTTCAACTTACTCACCCATCGGGCAAGACAGTCAATGTCTTAACTCGAGTGGCCAAGCGCCAGCTTTACTCCCTAAATGCCAACCCCCTTCCAGACCTTGAAGATATTCCGGTAGTCCGAGACTTCCCGGATGTCTTTCCAGAAGAACTGCCAGGTGTTCCACCTGACAGGGATGTCGAGTTTGTGATAGACCTTGTTCCAGGAACTGTTCCAATTTCTAGAAGACCCTATAAGATGGCACCCTTAGAACTAGCCGAGCTTAAGAACCAACTCGATGAGTCCTTGAAAAAGGGTTTCATCCGTCCTAGTTCCTCTCCTTGGGCTTGCCCCGTCCTCTTCATCAAGAAGAAGGATGGAACGGATCGGATGGTTGTAGATTACCGACCTGTCAACTTGGTCACTATCAAGAACAAGTATCCGCTTCCCAGGATCAACGATCTGTATGATCAGCTCGCTGGATCCTCAGTCTTTTCGAAGATGGATTTGAGGTTGGGCTACCATCAAATCAAAATCAGAAACGGGGACATTCCCAAAACGGCCTTTGTTACTCGTTATGGCCAATACGAGTACATCGTTATGTCCTTCGGTTTAACCAATGCCCCAGCCACCTTCTCTCGGTTAATGAACTCGGTCTTCATGGAGTATTTGGATAAATTCGTCATAGTATACCTCGATGACATACTCATCCACTCCAAGAACGAAGAGGAACATGCCAAACATCTAAGGCTGGTATTGACGAAACTTCGAGAGCATCGCCTTTATGCCAAATTCTCCAAGTGTGAATTTTGGTTGCCAGAAGTGACCTATCTAGGCCATGTAATATCTGTTAAGGGTATTTGAGGGAGTCCTGGATTAGGGGGTCTCCGGACAGCCAGACTATCTCCATTGGCCGGACTGTTAGACTATGAAGATACAAGATTGAAGACTTCGTCTCGTGTCCTGATGGGACTCTACTTGGCGTGGAAGGCAAGCTAGGCAATACGTATATGGATATCTCCTCCTTTGTAACCGACCTTGTGTAACCCTAACCCTCTCCGGTGTCTATATAAACCGGAGGGTTTTAGTCCGTAGGACAACAATCACAACATACAATCATACCATAGGCTAGCTTCTAGGGTTTAGCCTCTCTGATCTCGTGGTAGATCTACTCTTGTAACACCCATATCTTCAATATTAATCAAGCAGGACTAGGGTTTTACCTCCATCAAGAGGGCCCGAACCTGGGTAAAACTTCGTGTCCCTTGCATCATGTTACCATCCGGCCTACATGCACAGTTCGGGACCCCCTACCCGAGATCTGCCAGTTTTGACACTGACATTGGTGCTTTCATTGAGAGTTCCTATGTGTCGTTGCCGTTAGGCTTGATGGCTCCTACTATCACCAGTAGCGATGCGGTCCAGGGTGAGACTTTTCTCCCCAGACAGATCTTCGTATTTGGCGGCTTTGCACTGCGGGCTAATTCGCTTGGCCATCTGGAGCAGATTGAAAGTTACGCCCCTGGCCATCAGGTCAGATTTGGAAGTTTGAACTACACGGCCGACATCCGCGGAGACTTGATCTTCGACGGATTCGAGCCAGAGCCGGGCGCGCTGCACTGTCTCGATGGGCATGACCTAGCTCTGCCACCGGACGGTACTCCAGAGGCCGCGCCCACACCAGCTCCGACCCTTAGCTCGGAGCCAACTGCGCCAATCGAGGACGGGTGGCTAGACACCGCCTCAGGGGCTGCAGTCTCGACGGCGATCGAGCCAAACACCAGCATAATCCTCTGCGCAACCCGTGACTCCAAGGTACCGGACTCTCTTCCGGACCCCGAACCATTCGCGCCCCTGCCAATCAAATCCGAGTGGGCGCCGATCATGGAATTCACCGCCGCGGATGTCTTTCAGCACTCGCCCTTCGGCGACATTCTAAATTCACTAAGGTCTCTCTCTTTGTCAGGAGAGCCCTGGCCAGATTATGGCCAACAGGACTGGGATGCGGACGATGAAGAAATTCGACGCCCACCCACCACCCACTTTGTAGCCACTGTCGATGATTTAACTGACATGCTCGACTTCGACTCCGAAGACATTGACGGTATGGACGACGATGTAGGAGACGAACATGAACCAGCACCTATAGGGCACTGGAAAGCCACCTCGTTGTATGGCATATACATGGTGGATACACCCAATGAAAGCAACGACGATGAGATAGCGGAGGATGACCCCTCCAAGAAGCAACCCAAGCGCCGACGTCAGCGGCGCCGCTCTAAGTCCCTCCAAGGCAAAAGTGGTGATACCGGCGCAGGAGATAATAACACTCCGGATAGCGCCGAAGACAACGAAAACCCCCTCCAGCAAGAGTTAGATCAGGAGGATGAAGGTGCCAGCTCTCCTGACAGAGCGGCTGGCGGAGAGGAGGAGGATGACAATTACATGCCCCCCTCCGAAGACGAGGCAAGCCTCAGCGACGATGAATTCGCCGTACTAGAGGATCCCATCGAACAAGAGCGCTTCAAGCGCAGGCTTATGGCCACGGCAAATAGCCTGAAGAAAAAGCAGCAGCAGCTTCAAGCTGATCAAGATCTGCTAGCTGACAAATGGACTGAAGTCCTCGCAGCCAAGGAATATAAACTCGAGCGTCCCTCCAAGAGTTACCCGAGGCGCAGGTTACTACCCCGACTGGAGGAAGAAGCGTATGATATGTCTGACCGGCCACCTCGTGGCCGCGATAGAGAGGCATTCCTGCCGAAAGCTCAGCCCCCACCCCAACGCCATCCAAATAAAAAGGCATGGGGAGATACGCCAGACCTATGAGACATATTGGAGGACAAAGCAAAGAACTCAAGATCGATCTACGGATCACGAGGGCGCACCACTCTACGAGACGGTAAACGTCACACCGGACAGTAAAAGCAAATCCGGCTGGGCCGAACACAGCGGGCAGGACCCATACGAGCTGCGTCGCGATATAGCTTGATACAGAGGCGCCGCACACCCCTTATGCTTCATAGATGACGTAATGGAACATCAATTCCCAGAAGGTTTCAAACATGTAAACATTGAATCATACAACGGCACAACAGATCCCACGGTACGGATTGAGGACTTCCTCCTCCACATCCACATGGCCCGTGGTGATGACTTACATGCCATCAAGTACCTCCCACTAAAACTCAAAGGACCAGCACGACATTGGCTTAATAGCTTGCCAGCGGACTCCATTAGCTGTTGGGAAGATCTGGAAGCCGCATTCCTTGACAACTTTCAGGGAACTTATGTGCGACCACCAAACGCCGATGACTTGAGCCACATAATTCAGCAGCCAGAAGAGTCCGCCTGGCAATTCTGGACACGGTTCCTTACAAAGAAAAACCAAATCGTCGACTATCCGGATGCGGAGGCCTTAGCGGCTTTCAAGCACAACATCCGAGATGAGTGGCTAGCCCGGCACCTTGGTCAGGAAAAGCCGAAATCTATGGCATCCCTCACGACGCTCATGACCTGCTTTTGTGCAGGAGAAGACAGCTGGTTCGCTCGCAGTAACAACATATCAAAGAACCATGGTACTTCAGATACCAAGATGACAACAGCAGGTCACGTTGCAACAAGCATAAGCGTCGCATTAATGGCAAAAGTACTAAGGATACGGCAGTCAATGTCGGATTCAAAGGCCCTAAACCCGGTCAGCGGAAAAATCCATTCAAACAAAGACGCCGGGTCCGTCCAGCTTGGACTGTATACTCGATCGCTCGTGTCAAATACACGGCACCCCAGACAAGCCAGCCAATCACACCAACAGGGATTGTTGGGTGTTCAAGCAGGCCGACAAGTTAATTGCCAAAAATAAGGACAAGGGGCCGCATAGCGATGACGAGGAAGAACCCCGGCAGCCGCACACTGGAGGACAGAAGAGGTTTCCCCCGCAAGTGTAGACGGTGAACATGATATACGCAACCCACATCCCCAAGAGGGAGCGGAAGCGTGCGCTCAGGGACGTATATGCTTTGGAGCCAGTCGCCCCGAAGTTCAACCCTTGGTCCTCCTGTTCGATCACCTTCGATCGCAGGGACCACCCCACTAGTATCCGTCATGGCGGATTCGCCGCACTGGTCCTAGACCCAATCATCGACGGATTTCACCTCATTCGAGTCCTCATGGACGGCGGCAGTAGCCTGAACCTGCTTTATCAGGACACAGTGTGCAAAATGGGTATAGACCCCTCAAGGATCAAACCCACAAAGACGACCTTTAAAGGCGTCATTCCAGGCGTAGAGGCCCACTACACAGGCTCAATTACACTGGAAGTGGTCTTCGGATCCCCGGATAACTTCCAAAGCGAAGAGTTAATCTTCGATATAGTCCCGTTCCGCAGTGGTTATCACGCGCTGCTCGGACGAACCGCATTCACTAGATTCAATGCGGTACCACATTATGCATACCTCAAGCTCAAGATGCCAGGACCTCGCCGAGTTATTATAGTCAATGGAAACACAGAGCGCTCTCTCCGAATAGAGGAGCACACCGCGGCCCTCACAGCAGAAGCGCAAAGCAGCCTCTCAAGGCAATCTACTAGTTCGGCGTTTCAAAGCCCGGACACCTTCAAGCGCGCTCGGGGCAATCGGCAAATAGACCGCCTGGCGCGATCTGAGCTCGCGTAGCAATACGATGGCCACCCCAATCCCAGCCCAACGACGTTGTTCGTACCGCGCGCACATCATTACACATTAAAAATACCATGGGCACAGATGGGGAGGGGGAGGCACAACTACGCCATGTCCCAAAACGCAGCCTAAACCGCACCAAGGGCTTCCTGTTTGGTTATTTTTCTTTTTCTTTCAGGACTTCAATCCCTGGAAACACTGTCCGACAGCTCTATTGCCGAACACATGATACAACAACCAAGGAGGCTGACGACTACGGAATTCCCAGGTGGATTACAGATTTCACATAATTCCTTAGATCGCCCTTGGAAGGGACATAGTCCTACTCTTTTGCCCATTACACTATCTGTATCACTCTGCTTTAATGCAATTTTTAAAATATACAATGCATGACATTACGATTTATCACATTTTTGTTATATGTATACATATCTATGTGTTCATTAATGACGCCTAGCAACCGTACACTCTGGTACGGCCAATGCACCAGGGGCTTACGTACCCACAATATGGTGTGAAAAGTCCGAACACTTTCACAAGTGCGGCACCCTGAACTTATAGCATTATATGCATCAGCTCCGAATCATGTCTTGGGTCAAATGTTGGGTTTGCCCGGCTCCTATGTTTTGGTACCTTACATTCCGCTCTATCGGCTAAGGTAGCGCTAGGAGAACTACTGCGATTGTGCCCCGGTTCTGCTGGGCCAAGCACCTCAGTAGAGAAAGCTAAAACTGACTGTCATGATAAGGCGAGAGACTGGTCGCTGTTCGGCGAGGTTTTTCGAGTCCCTAAAGACTTATGCCGCTTAGGGCGATGGACCGGCTCCGTCCGGCTTACAGGCGTGTATCACACCCCGAATTCGGCCTTCCGAACACCAGGGGCTTCACCGAAATTTAAAATTATAGAATTCTATGGCTAAGTGAGAGTGATAAAGCAATATTAGTCCGGTTGTTGTTCGTTGTGCTGAGCACCTCCCTCGAAGGACCCAAATATGGGAACAAGAGTGCTCAGGTTTATCCCGAACACCCCAGCACTAGCGGTATGGGGGCAGAAGCCGAGGACTAGCCATCTCTCAGATTGGATAAACAGCCAAACAGAAGGTAATATTTTAAATTCACACAAGCGTTGCATAGCGAAAACGATACAAGTTTTCATACATAGAGGACAAAACGAGCAAGTTGTTGGAAATATGCCCTAGAGGCAATAATAAATTGATTATTATTATATTTCCTTGTTCATGATAATCGTTTATTATCCATGCTAGAATTGTATTGATAGGAAACTCAGATACATGTGTGGATACATAGACAACACCATGTCCCTAGTAAGCCTCTAGTTGACTAGCTCGTTAATCAATAGATGGTTACGGTTTCCTAACCATGGACATTGGATGTCATTGATAACGGGATCACATCATTAGGAGAATGATGTGATGGACAAAGACCCAATCCTAAGCCTAGCACAAGATCATGTAGTTCGTATGCTAAAGCTTTTCTAATGTCAAGTATCATTTCCTTAGACCATGAGATTGTGCAACTCCCGGATACCATAGGAGTGCTTTGGGTGTGCCAAACGTCACAACGTAACTGGGTGGCTATAAAGGTACACTACAGGTATCTCCGAAAGTGTCTGTTGGGTTGGCACGAATCGAGACTGGGATTTGTCACTCCGTGTAAACGGAGAGGTATCTCTGGGCCCACTCGGTAGGACATCATCATAATGTGCACAATGTGATCAAGGAGTTTATCATGGGATGATGTGTTACAGAACGAGTAAAGAGACTTGCCGGTAACGAGATTGAACAAGGTATCGGGATACCGACGATCGAATCTCGGGCAAGTGTCGTACCGATAGACAAAGGGAATTATATACGGGATTGATTAAGTCCTTGACATCATGGTTCATCCGATGAGATCATCATGGAACATGTGGGAGCCAACATGGGTATCCAGATCCCGCTGTTGGTTATTGACCGGAGAGTCATCTCGGTCATGTCTGCATGTCTCCCGAACCCGTAGGGTCTACACACTTAAGGTTCGGTGACGCTAGGGTTATAGAGATATTAGTATGCGGTAACCCGAAAGTTGTTCGGAGTCCCGGATGAGATCCCGGACATCACGAGGAGTTCCGGAATGGTCCGGAGGTAAAGATTTATATATGGGAAGACTTGTTTTGGTCGCCGAAAAAGTTTCATGCATTATCGGTATTGTACCGGGAGTGCCGAAAGGGGTCCGGGGGTCCACCAAGGGGGTCCACCTGCCCCGGGGGGCCACATGGGCTGTAGGGGTGTGCGCCTTGGCCTATATGGGCCAAGGGCACCTGCCCCAAGAGGCCCATGCACCAAGAGATAAGGGAAATGAAGAGTCCTAAAAGGGGAAGGCACCTCCTAGGTGCCTTGGGGAGGAGGGACTCCTCCCTGGCCGCACCCTTCCTTGGAGGAAGGGCCAAGGCTGCGCCCCCCCTATCCCTTGGCCCTATATATAGTGGGGGAAAGGGAGGGCAGCCGCACCTAAGCCCTGGCGCCTCCCTCTCCCTCCCATGACACATCTCCCTCCTCCCGCAGCGCTTGGTGAAGCCCTGTTGGAATCCCGCTACTTCCACCACCACGCCGTCGTGCTGCTGGATCTCCATCAACCTCTCCCCCCCTTGCTGGATCAAGAAGGAGGAGACGTCGCTGCTCCGTACATGTGTTGAACGCGGAGGTGCCGTCCATTCGGCGCTAGGATCATCGGTGATTTGGATCACGACGAGTACGACTCCATCAACCCCGTTCTCTTGAACGCTTCTGCGCGCGATCTACAAGGGTATGTAGATCCACTCCTCCCTCGTTGCTAGATGACTCCATAGATTAATCTTGGTGATGCGTAGAAAATTTTGAATTTCTGCTACATTCCCCAACACAAGTCTCATTCAAATATTACATTTTGCGAACACTCATCCGCGATAAGACGGGCGCCCGGCAGAACACCCTCGTAGTACATCTCAGGGTGGCGGTGCTCTTTGCCCTCCGGCGGCCCCTCCTTGATCAGCTTCACGGCGTCTAGCTTGACCCACTGCGTTTTCACACGGGCGAAGGCCCGGCGTGCACCTTCAATGCAGACGGATCGCTTGACGACCTCCAGCCGTGGGTAGGCATCCACA
Source organism: Triticum urartu (assembly GCF_056163025.1). Classification (NCBI taxonomy): domain Eukaryota; kingdom Viridiplantae; phylum Streptophyta; class Magnoliopsida; order Poales; family Poaceae; genus Triticum; species Triticum urartu. The sequence goes on along the minus strand of NC_141873.1, from coordinate 46,423,546 downwards.
AGCCGTCTCACCAGGCCGAAGAAACTGTTCGAAAGGGCGTTCCTAGGCCACAACCGGACTATGAAGCCCTTCATGGCCTGATCGGCCGCCTTATGTAGCTCGGCCATCTACTTCAGCTGGTCGCTCATTGGCACCGGATGTTCGGCCTCAGCATACTGAGACCAGAACAGCTTCTCCGTCAAGCTTCCGTCCTCGGCCTGGTAGAACAGTGCGGCATCGGACATACTGCGGGGCAAATCTGCGAATGCTCCTGAAGAGCTCCGGATTCGGGTAAGTAATCGGTAATTCACCTTTACATGCTTGCTTTGCATATAGAAAGCCTTACCCGCCGCTATCTTCTTCATCGCGTCGATCTCCTGAAGGGCCTTTTGGGCCTCGGCCTTGGCACTCTTCGCGCTCTCATGGGCCGCGGCAAGCTCAGACTCTCTCGTCTTCAAGTCAAGCTCCAATTCCTCGTGCTTTGTCACGAGAGCTTGGAGCTCTTGCTGCACCTCGCCCACCCGAGCCTCGTGCCTCTCTCGCTCGGTGCGCTCCTGGGCCGCCTTTTCTTCGGCCTGGGACAGCGCTTGCTTCAGGGTCGCCACCTCGGTCGTGGCCCTTGTCAAACATACAATGATCCTGTCATTTTGCAATCGCGTCCTTTTTTTTATATACATATATCTATAGACGGGGTATTACTTACCCTTGTTCTCCTCGAGCTGCCTCTTAGCAAGGCCGAGCTCTTTCTGGGAACCCTCGAGGGCCTCCTTCAATACGGCGACATCCGCAGTTAGTGCGGCAGACGCCAGCAACGAAGCCTGCATATGCATATTGACATACTTATATTAGACTCCTGCGATATTATTTGATCCTCTATTCGTCTTTTCTTTGTGTACACCGAACAAAGCATCAGGGGCTACTGTCTATGCGGTAACACTTCTACTACATTTTAAAAACACTTACCTCGAAGCCTGTTAGAAGGCTAGTACAGGCTTCAGTCAATCCGCTCTTGGCGGACTGAACCTTCTGGATCACCGCACTCATGATAGTGCACTACTCCTCCTTGATGGAAGCGCTGCGAAGTGCTTCCAACATAGTGTCCGACGCCTCTGGGTGGACAAAGGTCACCGGCACTGGCGTCTCACCCTCCTTAGAAGGGGACCGCCTGCCCGAGCTCGGATCTGTTGGAGGGTCCGGCGCGGTGTTCGGCTGAGGGCCGAACTCGGAGCTTCCGGGGACCCCGTCCCCTCGGCTCCCGGAGTCCGGAAGGTTGCCTTGAGGCGCCTCCGGGACTGTCCCCCCCGATTCGGTGCCTCTTGAGACAGCACCTCGGTGTCGTTGGCCGGATGAGGGGAGGTGGCCGTCGGGACTGGATCGCTATCCATGTCCGACGCGCCCAGGGAGCCATCCGAGGATACCTCGATATTAGCTCGGGGCGGCCTGCACAATTGAGTTCGGAGTTAGGGAAAGCAATGCAACAAAGGAATCCTATGGGTTACTTTGGTATCCGAATACTTATGATCTCCCCTGGGGCTTGCCCCTGGGCAACCACTCGTCTTCACTTTCGTCGGCGGCGGTGGAGATATGCGGAAGGAGCGTCCTTCCCTTCTTGGACCCTCCGGCCTCCCCAGTTGGGGCAGCCTTCCTTTTATTGTCTCCCCCAGTCGGTGGGGGAGCCTCCTCTTCCTCTTCCTCGTCTTTGGGGGAAGAGTGCACCGCAGAATCATCGGACGGTGAGTCCGACGATGCCTGGCGTTGGGACCTCTTTCAAGCTCCCTTGGCCTTCTTGGTCTTCTCCGGCACCTTATAAGGGGCCGGAGTCAGCATCTTCGTCAGAAGAGCTTCTGCGGCTCCTTCGGGCATGGGAGCCGGACAGTCGATCTGTCCGGCCATTCTCTGCCAGTCCTGTTAACGACACGGGAATTTAGATCCCGCATAGAGTCAATCTATATATATAAAAAACAAATATCCTGTAAGAGGTAAAACAACTTACCGCACTAGCATGGCACTTCACGCTGAATCTGTGATCCTCGGTAATGGGGGGAGGGACCGCGGCGCCCTTGAACAGCACCCTCCAGGCATCTTCATGAGTCGTGTCGAAGAGCCTGTTCAGAGTTCGGTGCTGCGCCGGATTGAACTCCCACAAGGTAAACTCCCGTTGTTGGCACGGGAGTATCCGGCGAACGAGCATAACCTGGACTATGTTGACCATCTTGAGCTTCTTATCCACCATGTTTTGAATACATGACCGGAGTCCATTCAGCTCTTTTGAAAAACCCCAGGACAGGCCCTTCTCTTTCCAGGAGGTGAGCCGCATGGGGATGCCAGATCGGAACTCGGGGGCCACTACCCATGCGGGGTCGCGCGGATCGGTGATATAGAACCACCCCGATTGCCACCCCTTTATTGTGTCGACGAAGGTGCCGTCGAGCCATGTGATGTTGGGCATCTTGCCCACCATGGCGCCTCCGCACTCCGCCTGGCGGCCGCTCACTACCTTCGTCTTGACATTGAAGGTCTTCAGCCATAAGCCGAAGTGGGGCTTGATGCGGAGGAAGGCCTTGCACACGACGATAAACGCCGAGATGTTGAGGATGAAGTTTGAGGCCAGATCGTGGAAATCTAGGCCGTAATAAAACATGAGCCACCGGACGAAGGGATGGAAAGGAAATCCCAGTCCGCGGAGGAAATGAGTGAGGAATACCACCCTCTCATGGGGCTCGGGGGTGGGGATGAGCTGTCCCTCATCTGGGAGCCGGTGCACGATGTCGTCGTGCAGGTATCCGGTTCTGCTCAGTTTCTTGATGTCTCCCTCTGTGACGGAGGAGACCATCCACTTGCCTCCCGCTCCGGACATGGTTGGAGAAGGTTGAGATGGAAGTGAGGACTTGGGCGCTAGAGCTCGAGTGTGCGGCAGCGGATGAGCAAAGGAGGAAGAAGGCGTGGATAGAAAGGTGAATCCTTATCCCTTTATATGGGCGGAAAAAATTAAATGTCCCCACTTGCCTAGTAAAACTCGCTTATCCCCCAAGCACCGCAATTGATGGCGCGGTTAGGTTACCCACGCCCGTATTGATGAGAATCCCGTGATAAGGGGACACGATCTCTGCTTTGACAAGACGTGTCGAAAAACTGCCTCGCGTTATGTGCGGGGCTCGTTAAAAGAAACGGTTCGAATAGTCACCGGGCCATGACATGACGTCATGCTATCAAAACAAGCCAGCAAATTAGATCTGCGAAAAAACATTAGTCTCTCTACGGTGAAATGTGGAACTTATTTTGCAGGGTCGGACACTATCCTCGTATTCAAATTCTTCTGTGATGTATTCACAGAAGGAACCCGCCTTGCAATGCCGAAGACAACTGCGCGCCGGACTCATCATCATTGAAGCATAGTTTAGGGGCTACTGAGGGAGTCCTGGATTAGGGGGTCTCCGGACAGCCGGACTATCTCCATTGGCCGGACTGTTAGACTATGAAGATACAAGATTGAAGACTTCGTCTCGTGTCCGGATGGGACTCTACTTGGCGTGGAAGGCAAGCTAGGCAATACGTATATGGATATCTCCTCCTTTGTAACCGACCTTGTGTAACCCTAACCCTCTCCGATGTCTATATAAACTGGAGGGTTTTAGTCCGTAGGACAACAATCACAACATACAATCATACCATAGGCTAGATTCTAGGGTTTAGCCTCTCTGATCTCGTGGTAGATCTACTCTTGTAACACTCATATCTTCAATATTAATCAAGCAGGACGTAGGGTTTTACCTCCATCAAGAGGGCCCGAACCCGGGTAAAACTTCTTGTCCCTTGCCTCCTGTTACCATCCGGCTTAGACGCATAGTTTGGGACCCCCTACCCGAGATCTGCCGGTTTTGACACCGACAGTATTGCTGTCAATCCCGAGCGAGTTCAAGCCGTCCTTGATTGGACTCCACCTGAGATGGTCAAGCAAGTTCGGAGCTTCCTTGGCTTAGCGAGTTATTGCCGTCGCTTCGTCGAGAATTTCTCCAAGGTTGCTAAAGCTCTAACTGAACTCCTCAAGAAAGATAAAAAGTTCAAGGGGACCCCATAGTGCGAGTTCAGCTTTCAGGAACTAAAAAGACGACTGACATCTGCTCCCGTACTGGTACCACCAGATTTCTCCAAGCACTTTATTATCTATTGCGACGCCTCGTGACAAGGACTAGGTTGCATACTCATGCAAGATCGTCAGGTAATTGCCTATGCTTCACGGCAATTACATCCCCACGAGGAAAACTATCCCACACATGATCTAGAGCTTGCAGCTGTAGTCCATGCACTTAAAACTTGGAGACATTACCTTCTCGGTAATTGTTGTGAAATCTTCACCGATCACCAAAGTTTGAAATATATCTTCACCCAACCGGATTTGAATCTCAGGCAAAGACGTTGGGTTGAGTTGATCTCGGATTACGAGTTAGGAATAACTTACACCCCAGGCAAAGCCAATGTCATGGCTAATGCGCTAAGTCGTAAATCTTATTGTAACAACCTGATGTTAAAACAAAGTCAACCACTTCTCCATGAGGAATTTCGTAAGCTTAATCTTCACATAGTTCCTCGAGAATTCCTATCCACCCTGGTGGCGAAGCCTAACCTTATGGATCAAATCATAGCTGCCCAGAAGCGTGATAAGGGCATATCCTAGATTAAGGAAAACATTGCTAGCGGAGTTGCTAAATGTTTTTCCATGGATGAGCGAGGTGTTGTTTTCTTTGAGAACCGCTTGGTGGTTCCCAAGAAACAACATCTACGCCAATTGATTCTTAAGGAAGCTCATGAATCCCCTCTCACCATTCATCCCGATAGTACTAAAATGTATCAAGACCTACGCCAGAGGTTTTGGTGGACTAGGATGAAGAGAGAAATTGCTCAATACATTGCTAGTTGCGATGTCTGTCGTCGTGTTAAAGCAGAGCATCAACGGCCTGCTGGCACCCTTCAACCTTTGGCCATTCCTGAGTGGAAATGGGATAAAATCAGTATGGATTTCATTACTGGGTTTCCCAGGACCAAGAGAGGGAATAATGCTATCTTCGTCATAATCGACCGTCTTTCCAAGGTGGCCCACTTTCTACCTGTTCGTGAGAGTATCACCACTAGCCAGCTAGCTGATTTATACATCTCCTGAATAGTGTCTCTTCATGGTGTCCCATTGGAAATTAACTCAGACCGTGGGAGTCTCTTCACCTCTCAATTTTGGGGAAGTTTCCAAAATGCTATGGGAACTCGTCTCTCTTTTAGCACCGCCTTCCACCCTCAATCAAGTGGTCAAGTAGAGCAAGTAAATCAAATTCTGGAAGATATGCTCCGAGCTTCTGTCATCTCATTCGGAATGGGTTGGGAGAAATGTCTTCAATTCATGGAGTTCGCATATAACAATAGTTATCAAGCTAGCTTGGGCGAAGCTCCTTTCGAAGTTCTCTATGGACGAAAATGTTGAACGCCTCTTAACTGGTCAGAAACCGGGGAAAGACAACTCTTTGGCCCGGATATGATTCAGGAAGCAGAAGAGCAGGTTCGCGTTATTCGTGAGAAATTGAAAACGGCCCAATCTCGTCAAAAGAGCCAATATGATCGTAAACATAAGCTCATGACTTATGAAGTCAGCGGGAAGGCATACCTTCGGGTTACTCCATTAGAGGGAACCCATCATTTTGGTATCAAAGGCAAATTGGCTCCTCGTTACATTGGACCCTTTCGCATTTTTTCCAAACAAGGAGAAGTTGCCTACCAATTGGAACTACCTCCACACCTTTCCAGAGTTCACGATGTCTTCCACGTTTCTCAACTCAGGCGTTGCTTTGCGGATCCTATCCGTGGAGTGGACCACGAAATGCTTGATCTACAAGATAACCTCTCATATCGGGAATATCCCGTTCGTATCCTTGATCAAGCCGAGCGTACCACTCGACGCCATAACATCAAGTTTCTCAAGGTTCAATGGTCACACCATTCCAAAAAGGAAGACACTTGGGAAAGGGAGGATCATCTTCGACTCGAGTACCCCACCTTCTTCCTGGAGGATCCGAAATCTCGGGACGAGATTCTTTTGAGTGGGGGTGAGTTGTCACACCCTAGCTAGTTCATGCATTAGAGTGCTTGCATCATGTTTAATTTTTCCAGAAAGGTGAAATGGGGATGACAGAACCCCCAACACCCCCTTAAATCAACTAGGGTTTACTAAAATTGGTTTCTATGAACCCAAAATGCCCTTCACAAAATGTTCATCATTTCTGGATTGGGCTAAAACCCCTGGCAAAAATGGTGCACTCTTTTCTAGGACATTCTAGATTTTTTTGGATTAATTCATAAGTATTTGAATTTGGGCATTTAAATACAATAAAATATATTAAATGCCCAAATAATTCTGGATTTAAGTGAGGGGTGTTAGGAATAATCCCAACAGAGCCCACAATTATTTTCAGGATTTTTGGAAACGTTTTAGTATTTCTAATAAAGCCCTAAAGTTACAGAATAAATAAAAAAAGAAAAAAGAAAGCAGAAAGAGAAAGGCTTACCTGACGCCCACCTAGCAGGCCCACCTGCCGGCCCAGCCCAGCCACCGCTCCAGCGAGCTGCTTGGCTTGGCCAGGCAGGCAGGGAGGTGCTCGTCGCCGGCGTGTGCGCGCGCCACGCAGCTGCCCGCCGCGCTGCTTCCTTCCCTCGCAGTGATGCCGCCCTGGATCGGTCACACACCTCTCCCCCAAGCTCGCAGACACGCCTCTCTCTCCCCAGCTCCTCTCCCTCGCTCCCCTGAAGCCAGGGCCGACGCAACCGCCGCCGTCTCACCGCGGTAGCCGTAGCCACCGTCCTCCTCGTGCCGCGTCACCATGTCCACTAGATCCTCCATCATCGACTACCTCGAGCAGGCTGAGCCCCGAGCGCTCGCCCGCTCTGGAGTCGCCGCTGACCCCGTCTCCCCCAACTCCGGTGCCGAGATCGCCATCGTCGCCCCGCTCAGCTTCGGCCTTCCCTGAGCCCACTTCAACGCTTGCTGCAATCGCCGTGAGCCCAGCTCCGTCCTCCCCCTCTCCATTAACCCCCTCCTGCGCCACGTGCACCGCACCACGCTCACCCGAGCACCCGCCACCGCCGAGCTTGTCACCGACGTGACTCCGGCCACCCACCGGCCACACCATTCCGACCAACGCACTCACCGCACCCGCAGGAGCCCGTAGCACCATTCCACGCGCCTCGCCGTGCCCCGCAGCCTCGGTTTCGACCTCGCCCAAACTCCGGCGGCCGCCAAGGTCATTGCCGGGGACGTTTCTGGCCACCCTAGCTCCACCCACTGCCACAACTCGATGCGGCTTGCTCCCAGCTATGCGTAGATGCTCTCTGCCGTCGTTTTGGTCGCCGGAGCACGAAACCTGTAGCCCTCCGCCGCGTCTGGCCTCGCCGGCGGCTAAACGCCGGCGAGTTGACCCCGTTTGACCCGTGTGGGCCCAGGTTGACTTACCCCCTGAGCCTATGACAGGTGGGGCCGGCCTGTTAATTAGGTTAGGATTAGTGCTAACTAACTTCAGTTAGTTTAGGTCACTGACATGTGGGCCCAGGCCCCACAGACAGTTAGTTAGTACTAACTTAATTCTGTTAGTTAGCTGAGACACTGGCAGACAGGGCCCACCAGTCAGGTTTGACTTGGGCTGGCGCCTTTGACTCGCTGACGTCACAGTGACGCAGTGCTGACGCAATTACTCATTTTTCTGGATTTATTCTTATATAGGAAATTCCACAAAATAGCCTAAACTTCTAAAAATCATAGAAAATCAACCATAGCTCCAAATCAAACAAATTATATATGAAAAATGATCAAAAAAATTCAATCTATCCATCTATAATGGTTTCATGCATGACAAAACATTTTAACCTTGCTGTTTAGGTGAAACAAGATAATACAGTTATTATGCATAAGAGCTTAAGCTTTCATTTGAATCTTTGATTCAAATGGACCCATTTCAACTTGTTTCACATTGCATTAGGCAGGACACATCATTTTGCCATGTCATAGCATGCATCATATTGTTGCATATTGCCATGTGTTGATTATACTCTGTGGTGTCTTTCGTGGTAGGTTCTGCCTCCGAGGATATCTCCGAGTATCCAACTGAAGGGCAGTACCCTACTACCACTCCATCAGGCAAGCAGGCCCATTGATCATATCAATACAATCCCATGTTCTCGCCTCTGCTCTCATTTGCTACATTAAGACAACAACGTTTCAAACTGTTGTGTGCTACGTAGTTGAACCCTTATCCTCTGCATGACCTGTCATTGCCACAGTAACTAGATGAAACCCACTAGCATGTGTAGGAGTTGATTGAGCCATGTATGTGTTTCCTACCTTGCTATGCCTGCTATGCTTAGAGTTGTGTCAGGTCTGGTTCATCTGGATGATGGGCTAGAGTGAAATGATTATGTCGGTAATGTGAGGGATGTGTGGAACATTTTTGGGTAAAGGTATTGATGAGAGGCCATGTAGGAGTACATGGTGGGTTGTTTCATTGAGGCCGCCCATAAGAACTGAGATATGTATGCGTGATTTAAGATTCAGCTACTACCACACATTGGGCCCTGAAATATGACCCCGCTCGACTTACTGACCCTTCTCGTCCTCTGTCTAGGAGTTGCAACTAGTTTCTGGTGTTTGTAGGTTATGTGTTGGCGGCCGTGCGTAGCGCTGACCCTAGGGGTGGGCTATGATGCGGTAGATACACCGTGGCATGGTGTACCGAGTCGCCCGTTTGGTGTCTCGGGAACCCTGCACACATCGTTTGGGGCCGTTGAGGACACCCCGGCCGGATTTCCTTGCGGATGGAACCCGAATAGGCGATAAACCTGGACTAGAGACTTGTGCGGTTAGTCAGGTCGTGGTCTACACCCACGTCGGCTTTCGCTTGAAGTCTGCCGAGCACATGTCGTGTGGAGACGCTAAGTGGTGGAAACATGTGTGACGAAGTGCACCCCTGCAGGGTATAAAACTATTCGAATAGTCGCGTCCGCGGTGAAGGACTACTTGGTTTCCTATACAGTTCATAGACAAGTTAATGGTTACTACTAAAAGACTCAAGATAAGTGTGACTACCGAGGATGGCCCTCTCGTAGGATGACGAGGGAGGATCCCCGGTGGAGTATTGTGTTGGTGATTAGTGGACTCGTGTGTGAAAACTATTTTTCTAGTGGTGTCTCGTAGGATAGCTTAGCCAAGAGTCAAAACTGGCTTGCTGCAATAACTCCACCACCTTCTTGAGAATGAGCATGTATAGTAGGTTCTGTTGTAAGACTTGCTGAGTACCTTTGTACTCATGTTTGCTTAATTACTGTTTTCAGACGACAACACTGCCCCCTCCGATGGGTTTTATGTAGATCTCGACGTCGATGAGTGACTTGCCACCCAGGTGGTGATCCTGGCCATGGAGGGCCCTATGTAGATAGACAGGCTTCGAGAAGTCTTCTTTCTTTCTAGTGTCTGTACTTAGACTATTTGCTTCCGCATGTGCTTGTATGCTTGTATGACTTGAGTGTCAGGTCATGTGACCCATACCTGTATGAACATGTTATGTATGGCTCTCTGGAGCCTTTAAATAAAGTACTTGAGTTGTAGAGTTTTGTTGTGATGCCATGTTGTATTTGCACATATCGAGTATATTGTGTGTATGATTGAAATGCTTGGTATGTGTGGGATCCGACAATCTAGTTGTTTATCCTTGGCAGCCTCTCTTATGGGGAAATGTAGTCTAGTGCTCCTTGAGCCATAGTAGTCCGCTACAGCCTGGTTCACCGGAGTACTGCTAGCCCAGCACTACTGCTCAGGACACTTGACTGGCCGGCATGTGTTTCACTTCGTTCCTATGTCTGTCCCTTCGGGGAAATGTCACGCGGTGACTTCCAGAGTCCTGCCTAGCCTGCTACAGCCCGGGTTCCCCGGAGTCCTGTTAGCCCAGTGCTACAGCCCAGATTCACTCGCTGATGACCGACATGCTCAATGTGATTCATGGATGCCTGTCTCCATAGGTCTGTGCCGCTTTGGGTTCACGACTAGCCATGTCGGCCCGGGTTCTCTGTCATATGGATGCTAGAGACACTATCATATACAGGAGCCAAAAGGCGCAAACGGTCCTGGGCCATGGTAAGGCGACACCCGTGGGGATACCGTGCGTGAGGCCGCAATGTGATATGAGGTGTTACCGGATAGATCGATGTGACTTGGAATCGGGGTCCTGACAAATCTGAATATTCATACCACAATTAAGAAGATTTGCATTGAATATGCCAAATAGCATCCGCATCAAAAATTCTCTTTTTATGATTTACCTACTCGAGGACGAGCAGGAATTAAGCTTGGGGATGCCTGATACGTCTCCAACGTATCTATAATTTTTGATTGCTCCACTTTTATATTGGGCTTTATTTTCCACTTTTATATTATTTTTGGGACTAACCTATTAACCGGAGGCCCAACCCAGAATTGCTGTTTTTTGCCTATTTCAGTGTTTCGGATAAACGGAATATCAAACAGAGTCCAAACGGAATAAAATCTTCGGGAACGTGATTTTCTCACCGAACGTGATCCAGGAGACTTGGACCCTGCTCCAAGGAACAAAAGAGGTGGTCACGAGGGTGGGGGCGCCCCCCCTAGGGCGCGCCCCCCTGCCTCGTGGGCCCCTCGTTGCTCCTCCGGCGTACTTATTCCTCCTATATATACACACGTACCCCCAAACGATCAAAGGAGGAGCCAAAAACCTGATTCCACAGTCGCAACTTTCTGTATCCATGAGATCCCATCTTGGGGCCTATTCCGGAGCTCCGCCGGAAGAGGGCCGTCATCACGGAGGGCTTCTACATCATCCTAGCCCCTCCGTTTAAGTGTGAGTAGTTTACCTCAGACCTTCGGGTCCATAGTTAGTAGCTAGATGGCTTCTTCTCTCTCTTTGAATCTCAATACAAAGTTCTCCCCCTCTCTTGTCGAGATCTATTCGATGTAATCTTATTTTTGCGGTGTGTTTGTTGAGACCGATGAATTGTGGGTTTATCATCAAGTCTATCTATGAATAGTATTTGAATCTTCTCTGAATTCTTTTATGTATGATTGGTTATCTTTGCAAGTCTCTTCAAATTATCCGTTTGGTTTGGCCAACTAGATTGGTAGTTCTTACCATGGGAGAAGTGCCTATCTTTGGGTTCGATCTTGCGGTGTCCTTACCCAGTGACAGAAGGGGCAGCAAGGCACGCATTGCATCGTTGCCATCGAGGATAACAAGATGGGGTTTATTTCATATTGCATGAATTTATGTCTCTACATCATGTCATCTTGCTTAAGGCATTACTCTGTTTTTAACTTAATACTCTAGATGCATGCTGGATAGCGGTCGATGAGTGGAGTAATAGTAGTAGATGCAGAATCGTTCTGATCTACTTGTCACGGACGTGATGCCTATATACATGATCATGCCTAGATATTCTCATAACTATGCTCAATTCAGTCAATTGCTCAACAGTAATTTGTTCACCCACCGTAGAATACTTATGCTCTTGAGAGACCTATGGCCCCCAGGTCTATTCTCATCATATGAATCTCCATCACTTTAATCGTGCTTTGCTTTTTTACTTTGCTTTTACTTTTTACTTTGCATCTTTATACCAAAAATACCAAAAATATTATATCGATCAGATCTCACTCTCGTAAGTTACCGTGAAGGGATTGACAACCCCTAATCGCGTTGGTTGCGAGTAGCTATCGTTTTGTGCAGGTACGAGGGAGTTGAGCGTGGGCTCCTACTGGATTGATACCTTGGTTCTCAAAAACTGAGGGAAATACTTACGCTACTCTGCTGCATCATCCCTTCCTCTTCGGGGAAAACCAACGCAAGCTCAAGACGTAGCAACCACTTCATGTCATGTTTGATAGTCTCAAGTCATTAAAAGCATACAAGCCCCACATCTCTTCTTGGTTGATTCCTCTATTTATGTCAAAAAATAAGAAACAACGTTAGAGTTAATGCACCACGCCTATGTGTTTACTATTTGGTTTTCGTAAGATGACTTAATACTCACCTAGACGAAGGGGGTATTCGATTTGACAGCGGGCGGCGCAGTTCCCGATACGGCTTTAATGCAGACGAGGGAGGGAGTAGCGGTTCCCGATATGTTGAACGGCTAATGCATCCTCCTTCAATTAATGCATGAGGGAGGTAATGGGAGGAAGTCCGGGAAAAGAGGCTGCATGATGTGAATGCAACGCAGTTTGCCCTCATGGCCCTCATATAAAGGTTCCCCTCCATTCCAATGCATCTACCACATCGTACGCACCTAAGAATTTGCCTAAGCACCTACACTAAGTGCAAAATAGCTCACTCCAGACCCATGGCGGCGATGCACGTGAGCGGCCAGCGGCTGCGCCAGATGGTCCACGACGCCAGCCTGTGGCATGGTGCCGAGGATCATCTCCAGATGGTGTTGGAGACCGGCTGGTGGATGGCTGCCGTCGACGCCAACTACGACTCTCAGTTGGACCAGATGATCGTTGCCACCAGCAACAAGTTCACCGTCCTCAATAAGCTCGCGGACGACATCGCCGTACTCCTCCAGCCCGCGCGCCCGGGCTCCTCATTGCCTGCCACCCTAATCGGCCTCCATGGCCGGAACCTCTCTCAAGCACTGGTGGCCCCGCGACTGCGCGCCGACACCATGAAGAATGTCCACCTGGAGGTCGCGCTCGCCGCGAGGCGCCTCGCCCTGCAAGAATTCGTCGACCTACACATCCATGTGTACGAGCAAATCATGTACATAGATATCTACAAGGCCAGTGAGGACGCTACGACGTTGGCCTTCCTCAACCGGCTGGAAGCCTTGGATGCCTTTGCTGAGAAGCACCTCGACCTCGCCACAAAAGCCGCCGCTCCTTAGCTGCCGGTCGGTGGCCCGGCGCACTAAGTTGAGGTGGAGGAGGTCATACGTTTGTGGATCCATCTTTCTTCTTGCCTTCTGTAACCACCACTGCGATCGCATCATCGTGGCCTTCATTCTTATTGTGCTCTTGCATTCTCGTTCCAGTCAATACCGACATGTGCGATCCCTTTGCTTAATTATATGCATCACTGTAACTAGTACTCCATCCGTCAATTTATAATTTGTTCTTACCTTTTCCATCAACTTCGTGCAACGCGCGGGCATCTTGCTAGAAACACTAGAATATGTCTATATAATACGTATGTGATAGTCCATTTGAAATCTCAAAAAAGACAAATATTTAGGTACGAAGGGAGTAATATATTAGGAGTATATCAAAACAATAGTGATTTCTTTAAAGTTTGTGAACAAATACTACTATTATACTACTTTGGATCCGTCGCAACGCATGGGCACATTGCTGGTAAAAGGAAAAGGCCTGCCGCGTTCGCGTCGCACCCCCACACGCCCGAGAATCGGGAGTACAACACAGCCCGTCCGGCACGACACATAGCTTAGGGAAGGCATGTTGCCTAGCATTTTCACTTTCATGTGGGACCGTCGCTGAGCAAACCAACACCCCGCCTGCCGCCGGGTTGGAAAACAGAAACGAGGGGAAGATCTAGCTGTAGCACGGAAGCCAAGAAATTTGGTGTCAGATGGGGCTCGTTGATAGAGTAGGAGCATTCCGTACTAGTACTACTCCTACTATTACCAAGTTTGTACTCCTAATACTATATTACTAGTACTACCACTATACAACTAATCGGTACGTGCACGACACAACATCGTAGGAACAAAAAACGGGAAGATCTTGTTTTGGGCGATTTATCTTTTTTTCAATCAACGTAGTATGAATAATATGATGTGGGGGGCACCCATGAAGCTTATGTGGCTTGGTTGCATGGCTACGGAAGGTTAGAGAAAAATAAATAGATAATGTGTTTAGAGTGCACTCCACTAAATAGATATACTTTGGATCCATTGCAATGGACCGACACATGTATATCTATACCCCCTATATAGTGTGTGAAAAACTTTGAAAGTTGGTCGTTGGATGAAGCCAATCCGACTGTACAAAGATGGCAAATCCGAGCACTACTGGCCATTGGATATCATCCACCAGATTCTGCCACATGTATAATCTAGAAGACTCCATGGTTGAACTTAATTCATGACTAACTTTGCCACAACTAAGCTTAGGCAAAGTTATTAGTTCTTCAAAATGAGAGCCACAAGTTGGCAAGCCTAAGGGGATCTTGCCACATTTTGTGTGTGTATGTCATGTGGGGCCTTATTGTGGCTTGCCTAAGGTGTGGCTTGAACCAAACATTCACCTAAGTTAATCAAACTTGCCTAACCTTATATTCCACCAGATTTTGCCACATGTTAGAATCCAGAAAGCTCCACATGGAGAAGCATAATGCACAAACCACCATAATCTCATGCGTGCAATGCATGTGTACCTTAGTAGTACTAGTTGGTAGTAGTAAGAAACAAATTCCAGTTTTGGCATGAGCTCGTTCTGCGGGAGCACCACAAGGCCTGCCGCAGGAGTTACATTTCCCTCTTGGGGCCCACGGGACCGAACTTCAGTGGCTTAGTGCCCGACCTATGAGTCAATGACATGCAGACCTTAAATGCGGCTGGCCCACATGTCATTTTCATGGTTGTGGCGTGGTTCGCGAGTCACTCGTTCGAGATGAACCGGCCGGTGGGGGCGTGGCCGTGGCGAGGGTGCCCCAGCTGGGCGTCGGGGCGTTATGAGGCGTTGCTGGCCACACCGGCGGGTACTACCTGTAGTACATAAGTACTCCAGCTGAGGATTGATGCCCGGGACGAAATGTGCCACAGCCGCTGGATGAAAATTCGATGGTGCGGGAGTACGGATTGGAGCACAGCAGCAGAGCAGGCAAACCGCGTCAAATCGGGTGTGTCTGTGGTAGAAAGTTGATGGTCGCTGCAGTTCAGGTGGCCCGCATGTCATGCACACAAAGGCAGAGGAGCGGTGGGGCCAAGAGGGATGAGGGGCATGTCGGGGGGATGAGGATCCCCTGACGCGAACAATCCTACCATTCTGTCACTGACATGTGGGACCCATAAGTGTGGGTCCCACCTGTCAGTGAAGGAAAGGTAGGGCAAGGCAGTGATAGCCATGTCAGAGGATCCATGTCCACGTCGGGGGACGTCGTGCCGTGGGTTGGAGCGGCGTCATGGGAATCGCGTATGGGTGTGGCAGTGGTAGAAACAAGAAACGTGATGGTTGCCGTTGTTCAACTTCCATGGACAAGCTGTCATGTCTGCTGACACATGTATATCAAAACTAGAGTGTTTATATTTCAAGCACGTGAAAAAGTATTATTCTACTACTTTGGATCCATTGCAACGCACGTGCGAGCACATTGGTAGTAGTAGTGCCCATCTCTATCTCTAGAGGCCTTCCCTCGTTCATCCTTTTCTCTCACAAGATAAACTACTCATACAAATGCATCTTGATGTTCCATGGAACGCGCGAGGATGTTTCCTTGGGGGTCTCTCCAGCGCGGCGTGGCCGTAGTTGCAAGTTGACGCCCCTTGAGATGCCGACGTTGAGGGGCAGTCGGATTTCCTCCGATGAGCAGGTAAGATGAGTTTGATCACGTAGTAAATGCATTCTAACGACTACTTCCGTGTCCATTTCCTAATTCTCCCCCTGCCCACTGTTTCACAGGTTAGGCTCGGTGCGAGTGGAGATTGGCTTGCATATGTATGGGAGGGTACCAACATCAATTTGCACAACATTCACAATGGTGACACCGTTCCCGTAGAACCTTTGTCCAACATTGGGATCAGCCATGCAACGGGCCACCGCATGAATTGGTACGATGGAACCACGGTGAGATTGAATAAGATAGCACGAACCATGCACATGGCGGTCAAAGGCGGACCATGCTGTCTGCGGCCAATTTGTTGATGTACGAGTAGGAAGACGTTGTGCTCCTTTCTAACCGCATCTTCGTGGTGACAAACCAGGGGACTTATTTTGTATGGGACAGATCCTACGATATACTCCCTCTCTCCCAGTTTATTTGTTTTGAATCTTTTCATTTTATAAGTTTCAAATTCAAATTTAGAGCTCCCGATGACATATTGAGATTACAATGTCTATTAAATCGTTGCGTGCATGTATAGTAAAGAAACAAATCTCGAGTTTGGCATGAGTTCGTGCTGCAGGAGCACCACCAGCCCTGGCACAGGAGTTACATTTCCCTCTTAGGGCCGTTGGGACTGAGCTTCTGCTCCTTACTACACCTACATTTCAGTCAATAACATGTGGACCCGATAGGTGACTGGTCCACATGTAATGCTCCTGTAGGCAGAGGGGCAGTGAGGCCAAGAGGGGTGAGCCGCAGGTCGGGGGACATGTGGTTTCATGGGTTCGAGCGGCGTCGTGGGAATCACGGGTGGCTGTGGTAGAAACTTGATGCTCGCCGCATTTTAGGTGGCCCACATGTCATTCAAAAAAAGACAGAGGGGCGGTGCGGCCGAGAGGGGTGAGGCGCACGTCGGGGGGCATGGTGCCGTGGGTTGGAGAGGCGTCGTGGGAATCGCGAGATGAAATGTGATGGTCGCCGTAGTTGAACTTCCACGGACAAGTTGTCATGTCTACGGACACATGCACTGCATACCGATCACTGGAAGGAGTAGCAGAGAAAGCTATATATGCGGATAAATAGTTCCTTATAGTCAAGCGGACCCACGCTACTACTCTATTCCAAAGACATGCACACCATCCAAATAGTCCATCTATATCAATATACACCGAGAGGGAATAATTTTTTTACAAGAGAGGAAATAGTTCATCCATCCATAATGCCCTCCTGCTGGTGCAGCCTTTTCTTCTTCTTATTCTTCTTATTCTTATTCTTCTTGTTGTTCTCATTCTCTGTGGGAGACGGCTTCGCAACAAGCTCTTTGGACCTTGCAGCTATCTCGAAACTCACACGGGCATCGAGGGCAGCATATTTTATCCGCTCGTACGTCAAGGGATAATTCTCCCATCCAGACGACCTTAATGCCACCGTCTCGTCACCCTTCTGAAGATTTGTACCGAGCATAAAATTTGCTACATCGAATAGGGATGGTGTCTGTTTATCACAATCTTCTACAGGAATTTTGATTCTGGTTTGTAGGTCAGCGATGCTTTTCAAATCAAGGTTGTACGGCTCCATCTTCTGTTTGTCCCCTTCGATGGCTGCCCCATAGAAGTATACGTCCTCCCGAGACAAGAAATCGTGAAGCTCACCTGGTATGGAGGGCGAGTGTATGATGTGGTACACCAAAACATCATCTTCGAGGCACAGCTGAAGGACGGCAGCGCGCTGGATCTTCCCAGGGGCACGCTCCGTGTACTCTGCGTCGAGACCGATGACCCTCGTCTCTACCTTTTCGAGGGAGTTGGATACATTGTTGATCCACTGCCGAACAACCCTTGGGTGGACGCTGATGGTGGCGACTATGCGCATAGAGCCTTCGACGAGGACATGTTGGACGCTTAGAACCTGCATCTTGATCTCTTTCGCCATTTGGAACCGCTGGAACGGAGGGCTATGGTTTGGAGAATTAGGATTAGATGGCTAGTCTAACTGAAGTAGTAGATGATTATTTAAAGAGGTTAAATCAATGTGAACGCGGTGGGGTTTGGATGCAAATGAAGACGAAGGGGAGGTGAAGAAGCCGAGGAGAATCGGTTCCCGATGGAGAAGTAAATGGGAGAAGTGGCGTGCAGGCAGTTGATTAGACAGCTAGGTAGACTAAACGAAAAGGCTATGTGGGTAGACTGATGAGTCATACCTGTTCGTGTACGTGCCCATCCTTCCTGATAGGTGGGACCTATGCAAACAGATAAAAAATTGTGTCATAGTTTTTTTT
This sequence comes from Triticum urartu, assembly GCF_056163025.1. Lineage (NCBI taxonomy): Eukaryota > Viridiplantae > Streptophyta > Magnoliopsida > Poales > Poaceae > Triticum > Triticum urartu. Next base: position 46,405,678 of record NC_141873.1, on the reverse strand, counting down.
GAGCGCGTGAGTGGGAGACACAACATTCTCTGGTTAAGGAATACTCCCTCCGTTTAGGTGAGTATAAGTCACCTTATGAAAATCAGGTTTTCCCAAAACCTTTAGGCATGGAGCATTAACTTCCTGCTCGATCCCCTCCCAGCCTCGTTAGCCAGCATTCTCTTCCTCTATTGCCGCGTTCTACCTTTCCATTTTCCTCTTCTCAAGTGTGGATCGATCTGCATGCCATCCTTGATGCACCAGAACGACCACTGCATGCATCACATCAGGGCGGTTATTGGGCATGCACGAGAATTTGGTTCTGCTCGCAATATGGATGATACCTGAACGATGAAGTGAACAGGCATGCTAGCATGGGAGACCTATTTCCGCTATAGAATGTTGTTCCTTGCATTATCCTACTCATACTCTGAACAATGCTGATCTTACATTAACAATGTCTGTCCTTTTTGATATGATGCAGTGTCCCTATAGTTACTGCCCTTTGTAATCACACCACCTTTGCCAAAAACAGGGAAGCACAACTGGTTCCTCGCTCGATCAGATGACGGCAAAAGGCTGATGATCATTCGGACACATGAGCCAGAAAAGTTATATTGCAAAAACCCCATTATATACAAGCACCGTGTAATACGTGAGTATCCGGACAGTGGCTGTTACCTCTATGAGCAGGATACCAGCTTGTTGGGGCCTTTAGGATTTTTTAGTTGGAGGCGGGTAAACAGCCTTGGTTCACACTCTCTGTTTCTCGGACTCAATTATCCGATTAATCAGGAGATCACCGTTGGCAAGGACCTTGATGGCAGAGAGGCTCTGTTTGCTATGGAAAACTGTGTCTACACGGCGAGCCCTAGGAGTTCGGGAGCAAACTCCCCTGATTGTCAACGATACAGCCTGCAGCCAAAAGAAGGTGAGAATGACGAAGGCATCCAGACTAACTTTGATCCTTGGATTTCTCAATTACGACAGGAAGGGATGTGGTTCAAGCCTTCAAGTTGATAGGTAATTGGGCTGTTGCATCGAAAGGGTGGAGTACTGGTGTCTCCAGATCACTGGCCGCTGAAGCGGGGCTGCAAATTATGATGGTGTTGGATCATCTCTTCAAATGACCTTGTTGTCTTTGTTGCTTGTTCTGGATGGGAAGTTCTTTCTTTTGTTATGCATATTCCTTGTCATTTGGTCATCCTCGTCTATGTCACTCTTACTATGCAATAGTTGCTTCTGTTTAGAATGTCATTCTCATTTGGATCACGAGAGTCTGAGCGCTGCAGATGGGTGCCTTTTGGTGGTGTAGCAAGACTTCTTATGAACTATCATGTCTTGCTGTTTATGTCAGTAGTAATCACTAGTCAGTGTTTGAATGTTGTATATATCGTTGTTTCGAACTGTTTATTGTCTCAAACTACTGGTGGGCTAAATGAGGGCATCACCATTCTCCAGTGTTCGGAGTATATCTCCTTTTTTCAAGTTATATAATTTGAGCTCAGTGTCTTTTTGATGATGTACACTTGTTTGGGCCAGTGAGGTGTCGTTGAATATGGGACGAGTAGTAACGCAATGCCAAACAGGTCAATTATGACTCTCAGGCCGGGATCTCAAAATATCCTGAAAAAAGGTCGGGCTCTCCAAAAAAGAAAGAATAAGGACTCTTAGGCCGACATGTGGGCGCCACAGGTGTTTTCGTGCGCTTGCGCGCCGAGAGAATATTGGCGCGTGCTCAAAATTCATGCTACCTTTTCATCCCCAGTCTCCCGCCCCTCCGCCACCTCTGGAATGTCGATTCCTACTCCAGTTCCCCCAAATCCCCCTCCTGTACTCCCTGTACTCAAGCGCACTATCATGTTGCCGGTCAACGCGGATCTCCGAGCCAGAGATCCTCAGGTCCATCCTGCCTTCGGTCGCTGCGTGCTGTCACTCAACAGTGGCATAGCTGTGCTTGACGACCAGTTTGCCGGCAAAGTGCTGATGGTAACCATCAACGACGACCGGCCTCCCGTCTCGCCGGAAGACCTTGTCAAAGCTCTTGGCATTGTGCACGGCATCCAAATAAGTGACTTGCTCGTCGATGTCTGTCCGCCACCGGCTGATTTCTTCGTCAGGTTCCAGACAACTTTCGACTGCAGTCGTGTGTTCGAATCTTCCCGGCGTTTGTTCTACGATGGCGCACTGGTGAGCTTTGATCGGTGGCACCCAGGATGGGGCTCGGTTCCCTCTGAGCTTGAGTTTTTAACAAAGCTTACCTTCCACGGCATGCCTCGACGTGCTTGGAACAGCGATTCCATGAACAAGCTTATCAACGACCTTGGAGGTGAGCTCGTAAGTATGTTTGTTCCTCTTAACAGCTGGGCTCTGACGGTTATGGCACGGATGAAGAAGCCGTCCACCATACCGAAGGTGATTGGTGTTGAGATACCGGTGCAGGAACTGGGGTTGTACTATTTGTCGCCACCAAGGCCGCCGCGGACCACGTTAGGGATGTACCTGTATCGAGTGTTCGTGCATGTCGAAGAAGTGGTCAATCCATCAATCGAAATCCTGCCGCCGCCGCTGGTGCCAGGGTCCATCGACGATGTCCACTACAGGAGTCAACGTCAAACTTTCCCCGTGTTGCTCGGAACGATGGATGGCATAGGGCCTACTCCATCGCGCGGCGGAGGCTACTGCTTCTTTGGGAGAAGAGGCAGGGATGGCTATCTGGATGTGCTCTAATTTGCGGTAACAACTGAATCTTGTCAGATACTAGTTAAATCCGAGCTACGGGTGTGAAGCACTGATATGCCAGTACATTTGATTGTGACCTGTTCTAATTTTGTACCTGAACTTTTTTTAGAAAGGGATGTACGTCAACGTAATGTGCTAGCAGAACTTATTGTGTTGTCTGTCTGTTTTCTTTGCACAACATTCAAGATATTTCCCCGTCATTGATAAAGACGATGAACCGTTATGTACGTCTTTGTTGGTTTCAACATAGCCCTTCCCGTAGCGATCCACTGCTTCCATCCTGATTGTGCCGCCTACGTGAAATTTTTGTATGCAAGTTTAGTGTGCTATGATGTTCTATATGATTGTGTTAACTATATAAGTTTTTACTGAGCATCAGCAAAGCATATGGCTGAAAGATGTATTTACGAGCATCGACCGATGGGTCTCTCTCTCTCTCTCTCTCACACACACACACACGCACACGCACACACACGCGCACACCCACAAGTGGGACCCATTGAATTATTTATTTGATCGTGACAACTTTTAATTAGGTTCCACTGTAATCTAAATTTTTTCTTAAGTTATTAATTGAGCTCAGTGACTTCAAAAAGTTGTACAGAAGCCTTGTTTGGGCCTTTCCAGCACCGCCGAATGTGGGCTGAGTAACCATGTTAGGTTGTACTATACTACACATGCCTTTTTTTCAACATCAGCAATGCAACTGGGCCGACAGTTGTACATAATATCCGGGTCAACTTGTTATTCTCCGCCCCGCCAGGCTGCAAACTTATCGAGGAGGTATGCATTAGGCTTAACAAGAAAATGGACTTTAAGAAATAATAAATGGGATGTAATTATAATAACTAGACAGTTACTATGCACCAAACACGTAATTAGTTTGAAAAATATATTATTTTTGGAATTTGAAAATTTTAATTTCATTACTTGTTGCGCGCGCAATATTTCGTTGGATTTTAATGTAATACAACTTCATTTTGAAATTATATTTAACGTGACTAGAAATTTCGAATAAAAATATTTCGGATCCCATCAAAATGAGGGAATTTTTTTAATTCTGTTTTGAGCGGTTGTTTGAAATTATTAATCGTTGTCCTAACTAGAAGTTTGGATGTACTTTTAACAAACTGTAAATGGGCTATAGTAAATTCCATTAGAATTAAAAAATGGGCTCTACATTCTTACAAATCGCAAATGGGCTATATGTTCTCTGCCAAATCCGAGCTGTGGGCCTACTAAGTTGACGCGTACCAAGGGCTTTGTCAACTTAGTCAATATAAACGATTCTAGCTGCAGTGATCGTACGATGTCCATCAAACGGCCGTAGTGCTTCTTCAACCTCCGGTCTTCTTGCTCCAGCCGCCCAAAGCAGCGCCGGTCGTGTCGCGTGCTCCTGCCTCCCGTGTCCGGCTATGAAGCCGCGGAGGCCTCACCGCCCCGTACTACTCCCATCGCTGGCCAGGCCATCCCTCTACTCACACACACCCCCTGTTATTCTACGGCGATGGCAGCCTCACACCGCAGCCGAACCAGTGAACCCTCGCACTCCTCTCCGCGCAGGCTTCCACTACTGCGTCTTCCCCGGCTCCGCGTCGTCCCCTTCCTAGGCCTCGCTGTCGTCCAGACGACCGCCCTCGTGCTCTCGGCGCGGCGTGGTCAACATGTTCAACGACCGACTTCCATCGGAAGAGTACTATACATGGAGAGGCTGACAGCTGGGTCCAGGCGGCCGCAAGGAAGTGCCTCCTTAGTACGCACAAAATAATTATCCCTCCACCTGACAACAGGGACCCACCGGACGGGCCACCTTATTTCGTGAAAAAATGTTTCCGCCTGACTGCTGGGACCCATCGGACGGGCCAGCATATTTCACGAAAAAAAACGTTCCCCCGCTGTCAGCTCGGATCCACCGGAAGTGCCTCCTTATTATGCACAAAAAATGAATACTCCCCTTGCTAGCTGGGACCCACCATGGTGGGAGGCTGACTTGTGGGCCTACTAAGTTGACTGGGACGCCGGCCATTGTCAACTTTAGTCAATATGAACGATTCTAGCTCCAGTGACCGTACGATGTCCATCCAATGGCCGTAGTGCTTCTTCAACCTCTGGTCTTCTTGCTCCAGCCGCCCAAAGCAGCGCCGGTCATGCCACATGCTCCTGCCTCCCGTGGCTGGCTGTGCTGCTGCGGAGGCCTCACCGCCACTACTATTCCCACCGCTGGCCAGGCCCTGCGGCGACGGCAGCCTCACACCGCAGCCTTACCAGTGAACCCTCGTACTCCTCTCCACACGGGCTTCCACTGTCGTGTCTTTCGCGGCTCCCCATCGTCCCCTTCCTAGGCCTCGCCGTCGTCCACCGCCCAGGTGCTCTCGGCGCGGCGTGGTCAACGTGGTCAAGGAACGACTTCCATCGGACGTGGACTATACGTGGAGAGGCTAACAGCTGGGTCCACGGCCGCAGCAAGGAAGTGCCTCCTTATTACGCGGAAAATAATGATTCCTACACCTGACAGCTGGGACCCACCGGACGGGCCATTGTATTTCGCGAAAAAACGTTTCCCCCTGATTGTTGGGACCCACCAACTACATCTTCGCACGCAAGGAAGTGCGTCCGGGCAAAAAAAATGATTCGCCCCCTGACTGCTGGGACCCACCAGCTACATCTTCGTAGGCAAGGAAGTGCCTGACAGTCGGGACCCACCTGGTCGAAGCATATGTAGCGTTGTCATTCTGGTCGCGAATGTTTACATACATATATACTGGTGGATGTAGAGGTGCGCACGTGTCGTAGTAGAGGCACGTACGTGTCGTAGTAGAGGCGCGCACGTAGCATGTACACGTCGTACAGCGGCCAGGGTGCAAGAAAGAAAATACGGCCACGTATGTGTACATACGGGCGGGGTCTCGAACGCCTACTCACGCATACGTACGGCCAGGGCTCGTGTAGATGGCTGGGACGGAACGGAGAAATAGTGTCGTCGTCGTGTTCATGGGGAGGCAACGGAATGCGTCGTGTTCATCGGGAGGCAACGGAACGCATGGGAGCCAACCGGCTGGGTCGGAACAGAATGCGTGGTCGTGTTCATCGGGAGGGCTTGGACGGAACAAGCAATGGGAACGAGGCCTGGCGTACCGCACAATGGAGGAAACGGACCTCCTACGTTCGGAACGGGGTCCTGTTGATCGGGAGGGGTCTGGCGTACCATAAAATGGAGGAAACGGACCTCCTACGGTCGAAACGGGGGTCCTATTGATCTGGAGGGGTGTGGCGTACCGCAAAACAGACGAAACGGACCTCCTACGGTCGAAAGGGGGGTCTTGTTGATCGGAAGGGATGTGGTGTACCGCAAAACGGACGAAACGGACTTGTGTTGGAGCGCTACGGTCGAAACGGGGGTCCTGTTCATCGGGAGGGGTGTGGCGTACCGCAAAACGGGACTCCACGGGATACTATTCATCTCCACCATCGACCTCCTCCAGCCTCCACGGGCTACCGTCGACCTCCTCCAGCCTCCATGGGCTCCTGTTCATCCAGCCTCCACCGCGTGCTATTCCACCGGCTACTGTTCAACCACCCCTCCACCGTCTACTGTTCATCCAGCCCTCCACACCACGGGGTCCTGTTCAACCACCCCTCCACGGGCACCCCTCCACTGTCTACTATTCATCCAGCCCGCCACACCACGGGGTCCTGTTCAACCACCCCTCCACGGGCACCCCTCCACCGTCTACTGTTCATCCAGCCCTCCACCACACCACGGGGTCCTGTTCATCCAGAGGCAACGCCACCGCTCACTGTTCATCCAACCCCCCCTGCAACGCTCACTGTTCATCCAATCGATCGGCTTCAGTTAGTAGTAGTAGCGAAGGAATTGCTCGATCGGGTTCAGTTAACAGCCATCGATCGATCGCTCGGGTTCAGTAATGGGTAGCCTACAGTGCAATCGCTCGGGTTCAGTCAGAGCCTAACGCCTCGCTCGGGTTCAGTTAGTGCCAACGCCTCGCACACACGCGCGTATGTGCACGAGAGAAACACGCATCGCTCGGCCCTGACCTCCCACTGTAACCGGGAACTTCTGACGCCCTTGATTCAACCGTACACTAATCATACATGCAAATGTGTACGATCAAGATCAAGGACTCACGGGAAGATATCGCAACACAACTCTAGACACAAATTAAAATAATACAAACTTTATATTACAAGCTAGGTGCCTTGAGGGCTCGAATACATAAGCTCGAACATAAATGAGTCAGCGGAAGCAACAATATCTGAGTACAGACATAAGTTAGACAAGTTTGCCTTAAGAAGGCTAGCACAAAAGCAACAACGATCGAAAAGGCAAGGCCTCCTGCCTGGGAGCCTCCTAACTACTCCTAGTCATCTGCAGTCTTCACGTAGTAGTAGGCATCCTCCGGGTAGTAGTAATCATCAGTGGCGTCATTTGGCTCCTGGGATCCGTCATCTGGTCGCAACAATCGGGTATGGGGCAAAAGAGGTAGCAAAGCAGCCGTGAGTACTCATCCAAAGTACCCGCAAGACTTACATTAGATCTAAACAAAGTATGCATCTGTATCAAAGGAAATGGGCTGTATCTGTGGACTAAACTGCATAATGCCAGAAAGAAGGGGAAAGGCCTAGTCTATCTAAGACTAGCATCTTCAAGCATCTTGCAGCATATAGAAGAGTATAGATCAACATAATGTAAAGTAGTAGTGTTATCAACCTCGGCCAGAGATCCTTTCTCGACTCCCTGCGAGAAAGCAATCCCAGAGCCATACTATCCATTCATCATATCCATTTCTCATCACAAGTATCCAGTTCTAGTTGTATAGATCGGGATACAATTCCAAGTGTCCGTTACCGTAGGACAGGCCATCGATAGATGTTTTCTTCCCTGCAGGGGTGCACTAACTTACCCATCACGCTCGATTAACTCCGGCCGGACACACTTTCCTGGGCCATGCCCGGCCTCGGCCAAACAATACGCGGCAACCCGACCTAGGCTTAATAGAGAGGCCAGCACGCCGGACTAAACCTATGCCCCCAGGGGTCATGGGCCATCTCCCCGGGAACTCCTGCACGTTGCGTGGGTGGCCGGTGAGCAGACCTAGCTACCTCCTTCAAAAAGGTAGGTGCTTACCAGTACAACCTGGCGCGCGCCGCTCAGTCGCTGACGTCTATTAAGCTTCGGCTGATGTATACGATGCAGAATGCCCATACAATGCCCACGTGATGGTTAGTGCTATCAGGCCAGAGGCCCCTCAGATCAAATATCCAAACCGTAGTGGATTAGGAGCACGCTGTAACGAGCAGAGACTCACGATCGATGTGACCCTGTCGCCCCGACTCGAGTACTTGCGGCAAGGGCTAAGAATGCCCGGCCACGCCTGGTAAGTATCTCGCGGGCACCCTCCAGGTCAACCCGACTCCACTTCACTCGCAATTAAGCTCGTGCGGGTACCCCTCAGGGCCGACCCGTCTTTAGTAACATGGCTCAGTGCAAAGTCATAGTAACCATAGTAACTGTGTGTCAAATACCTAGGGGAAAACCCAAGGAATCACCCTTGGTGAATTCCACTCGATGTTGTCATCAAGGTGAACGTAAGAGGATCCACCCTCGAGGTTCACATTTGATGGTTTGCACGACAGAGCCATAACGGAAGTGGTTAAGGAGGAAATCACCCTCGATGACCACGACCGTATAGCTACACTACGGAGATCTCATCAGGAGTGATGTAAGAGGTTCCACCCTCGGCACTCGATGGTAGCTCTGCAGAGTCGTACAACTAGGGGGGGTGATGTGAAGTGTCGGGGCCTGGACGTCAATCGTGTTGATCGAGTCATCAAACATAAAGCGGGGCAACTGGGACAAGGTGGGGGGTTACTAATGGATCACTAACCATCCTATACTAAGCAGTTTAGGATAAGCAGGTAAGGTATGAAAGGAGGTAACAACAACAGGCTATGCATCAGAGTAGGATCACAGAGAAAGCAGTAGTAATTCTAATGCAATCATGAGAGGGAAAGAAATGGGCGATATCGGAATGCTCAAGGGGGGTTTGCTTGTCTGGTTGCTCAGACAAGAAGGAGGGGTCGTCGGTGACGTAGCCGATCACAGCGGCATCATCGGTCTCGGGGTCTACCGGAGAGAAGAGGGGGAAGAAACAGTAAATACAGAGCAAACAATGCATCACAAGGCATAACATGACGACAGGCAGAGCTAGGGTTGCCCTAACATAGTACTACACGTTGCAGACGGAGGGGATACACATCCGAGGATGAATTCCCGGCATTAGGCCGATTCCAGATAGATGAAAGAGAGGGGATGGTTCCTTGTTCAACATGCTAGGGGCATGTGACAGGTGAAAGGACCGCACATTTGGATTCGTTGGATTTTTCTGAGCAACTTTCATATAGAAAACATTTTCATCGGGGTTATGGATTATTTTCTATGAATTTCTAAAGATTTTCTTATTTTCTGATTTTTTTTTATTTACAGAAAATGATATATGACATCAGCATGATGTCACAGTGACATCAGCAGGTCAACAGACGGCTGACCAGGTCAAACCTGACATGTGGGTCCAGTGGGTCCCACATGTCAGCATCTGTGGCACTAAAAGTGGATTAAAATGACTAACAGAACTAGTTAGGGGTGTGGGCCCCATTAGTCAGTGACTAATTAGGTTAACTAATTAGATTTAATTATTAAATGTTTTAATTAACTTAAAAGTGCGGTGGGGCCCGCTTGTCAGGGGCACGGGGTTGCCCAGTCAGCAGTTGACTAGGTCAACCGAGTCAACTTGGGCCCGTGGGGCCCACTGGCAGTGGCACTAGGGTGGTCCCAGGCCAGCCACGTCGGCGGTGGCCGGCGGCTCAACGCCAGCGACTCCAAAATGCGGCAGAGGGCCTTGGGCCTTGTTGGATTTCGCCTACAGGCGACCATTTCGCGCGCGCTAGGGTGCGTTCGAATGAGCGGAGCAGCGCGCGTTGAACTGCGGTGGTGGCCCGGCCGGAAAAGGCCGGTGACGGCGACAACAAGCGGCGGAGGCGGCGGCGTGCACGGGTGCTCGACGAAAAAGGAGCTACAACGCGCTATCAAGCAAACGGAGAGGTTGGGGGGATCTACGCGGTGCGGGGAGTGCAATGGGCTTGAGCCCGTGACCAAAAGGTCACCGGAAGAACGACGGCGGCGAGCGAAGGCGGCGACGCATTCGGGCGCCCGTCGAGGTAGGTGCTAAGGGGCACGATAGGAAGAGTGCATGCGCGCGTTGCGTTCCTGGAACCACTAGGAGCACGACGGAGGCCTCAGGCGAGCGTGACAAGGGCCATGGCCATGGCCACGGGCTCGTCGGCAGCGAACAGAGCTCGGCCACGGCGGTGACAGCTAGCTACGACGCGGGGAAGAGCACGGGGAGAGAGGGAGAGGGAGGCGGAGCTCACTGAGCGCCTGTAGGTGTGCAAACGTGGGCTCGGGGGGAGGCTCGACGGAGCGAATCGACGGCGGCGAGCTCGGGCGTCCCGAGGAGGAAGACGGGGTGGACCCGGCGCTGCGGAGCCTTCCGGCTCCAACGGTGGGCACCGTTCGACATGGAGGTCGACGGTGGACACCTACGACATGTTGGTGACGCGGGGCGAAGACGGTGGCCGCGGGATCGATGCGGCGACGGCGGCAGGTCTGCTCGGGTAAGAGAGAGGGGAGGGGATCTGGAGAGCAAGGGAGAGAGCGACGAGGGAGAGAGGGGGCAAGTGGGCGAGTGGGGAGGGAGCCCGAGGCGTCGGGGCTGCCCTTATCCTCCCCACGGCGCCTGTAGCGGCGTGGCCGGTGAGGTGGTTCGGCGGCGACGAGCGGGCGTGGTCGCTCGCACAGTGGAGGAGGGGGAAGACGACAGGGGGGAGTGGGCCGGCCTAGCATGGGCCAGTTGGCCCGGGTGGAGGGGTGGGCCGAGGCACAGGGGGAGGCCAGGGGCTCTGGCCCTTTCCTTTTTTTATTTTCTTTTTTTTGCTTTTCTGCTTTTGCTATTTTAGGCCACCTACACATTTTGCAAAAAATGTTGGTTCACCACCAATATTACCAGAATAATACTTTCCACATATGAACATTTAAGTTTTCATGTTTGAGCATTTTGAATTTCACGCAAAATTTGAATTTGAACTCAACTGGAATTTGAAAGAGAGAGGAGACAAAGATGATCAAGCACTTGTTTAGCAAAATAATTAACTTAACCCCAAGGGTTACTGTAGCATCAGTACACCGGGGTGTTATAACTCTCCTCCTCTAAAAGAAATTCTCGTCCCGAGAATTAAGAGGTAGAGGGGAACAGGTCGGGGTATTCAGCACGGAGGTTATCCTCGCGTTCCCAAGTGGCTTCATCTTTAGAATGATTTGACCATTGCACCTTGAGGAACTTGGTAACCTTCTGGCGTGTTCGACGTTCAGCTTCTTCAAGAATGCAGATCGGATGCTCCTTGTATGTGAGATCATCTTGAACTTCAATCAATTCCGGATCCACTTCACGTTCTGGATCCTTGAAGCATCGACGAAGTTGCGACACGTGGAAGACATCATGAACATGAGAGAACTGAGGTGGCAACTCCAGTTGATAAGCCACCAGTCCACGACGGGCGAGAATGCGGAAGGGACCAATGTAGCGCGGAGCTAGCTTGCCCTTGACTCCGAACCGATGAGTTCCTCTCAAAGGAGTGACACGCAGATAAGCTTGTTCACCGGGTTGATAAGTTGAACCCCAGTGTTTTCGGTCATAGTTGCTCTTCTGGCGGGACTGTGCCGCCTTGAGATTATCCCGGACAATGCGAACCTGCTCTTCAGCTTGTTGAATAATGTCTGGACCAATGAGCGTCCGTTCCCCAGTTTCTGACCAATTCAGAGGGGTTCAGCACTTACGTCCATAAAGCACTTCGAAGGGTGCCATCTTCAAGCTGGCTTGATAACTGTTGTTATAAGAGAACTCTGCATAAGGGAGAGATTCTTCCCACTTCTTACCGAAAGAAATAACACAAGCCCGAAGCATGTCTTCAAGAATTTGATTGACTCGCTCGACTTGACCTTGGGATTGGGGATGATAAGCTGTGCTCCAGGTAATATGAGTTCCCATTGCCTCTTGGAAACTATCCCAGAACTTTGAAGTGAATATACTGTCGCGGTCTGAACTGATCTCCTTCGGAATGCCGTGGAGTGACACAATTCGGGAGATATACAAGTTTGCTAATTAACTAGCAGTGATAGTCTCCTTGACTGGCAGAAAGTGAGCAACCTTCGAGAATTGGTCGATGATGAAAAAGATAGCATCGTTACCTTTCTGAGACTTGGGAAGGCAAGTGACGAAGTCCATCTGAATCTTATCCCACTTCCATTCAGGAATCGGAAGCGGTTGTAGAAGTCCAGCCGGTTTCTGATGTTCTTCTTTGACGCGACGACAAACGTCACATTCTTCAATATATCGAGCAATGTCTTGCTTCATATTAGACCACCAGTACTTTTGACGAATGTCTAAGCACATCTTGGTACTTCCCGGATGAATAGAGAGAGGGGTGTCATGCACTTCTTTCATCACCTTCTCTGTCATAAGCTCGAATCGGGGTACCACAATGCGATCTCTGAAGTATAAGGTTCCATCTTCACCAAGTGAAAAATCTCTGGATTTCTCTAAGGCAAGATCCTTTTTCATCAGATCTACATGGACATCTTTGGCTTGAGCAGACTTAATTGCCTTTAGAAGAGTTGGTTCCAAGACAAGGTTATTCAGAGAACCCTGTGGAACTAGTTGAAGGTTTAGCTTGCATAGCTCTTCATAAAGGCGAGGCTGAGCTTTATGAACCATGTGGTTATTGCAATAAGACTTACGGCTCAGGGCATTGGCCATTACATTAGCCTTACCAGGGGTATAGGATATACCGCAGTTGTAGTCAGCAATAGCTTCCATCCATCGCTGCTGACGGAGGTTCAGATCTGGCTGAGTAAACAGGTACTTCCGACTCTGATGATCGGTGAAGATCTTGCAACGATTACCGAGAAGGTACTGTCGCCATAGCTTCAGTGCATAGATAACTGCAGCAAGCTCAAGGTCATGAACTGGGTTGTTCTCTTCGTGAGGACGTACTTGACGGGAGGCATAAGCAATCACCCTGCGCTCTTGCATTAGGACACAGCCTAATCCTTGACGTGAAGCGTTGCAATAGATGACAAAGTCCTTGCGAGAATCAGGGGGAGCAAGCACTGGGGCAGATGTCAGCTTGTCTTTGAGTGCCTGGAAACTTTCCTGACATTTGTATGTACAATCGAACTTAACGCCTTTGTGAAGCAGATTGGTCAGTGGCTTGGCAATCTTGGAGAAGTTCTCGACAAAGCGACGACAATAGCTGGCAAGACCGAGAAAGCTTCTGACTTGCTTGACAGTCTTCGGAGGGGTCCAGTCAAGAATAGCCTGAACGCGCTCTGGGTTGACGGCAATACCGTCCTTGGAGATGACATGAACAAGGTAGGTGACTTCGGGTAACCAGAATTCGCACTTGGAATACTTGGCATAAAGTTGATGTTCTCGAAGCTTCTCTAGAACAAGTCAAAGATGTTCAGCATGTTCTTCTTTGTTCTTCGAATATACCAGGATATCATCCAGATAGACTATGACGAACTTGTTGAGGTAATTCATGAATATGTAGTTCATCAGACGAGAGAATGTGGCTGGAGCATTGGTCAAGCCAAAAGACATGACAGTGTACTTGTAAGAACCATAACGAGTGACGAATGCGGTCTTTGGAATATCCTCTTCACGAACACGGATCTGGTGGTAGCCCAACCTCAAGTCGAGTTTAGAGAATATTGAAGAACCAGCAAGTTGATCATATAGATCATTGATCCGAGGAAACGGATATTTGTTCTGAACTGTAGCTTGGTTGATAGGACGATAGTCTTGTACCAAACGATTCGTTCCATCCTTCTTCTTCACAAATAGAGAAGGTGCTCCCCAAGCTGAGGAACTTGGACGAATGAAACCACTGTGAAGAGATTTGTCGATTTCCTCCTTAAGTTCAAGGAGTTCATGAGGCGGCAACTTGTAGGGTCGTTTGGCAATAGGAACGGTGCCTGGTTTCAAGTCGATGACGAACTCGACAGCCCGAGTAGGAGGTATTCCTGGAAGTTCTTCTGGAAATACGTCTAGGAAGTCATGAACAACTGGGATCTTTTCAATTCCCTCAAGAGGTGCTGCGTTCCACGCATTCAAAGCATAAAGTCGCACTTCGGCGTTTTGAAAAATCTGAGCATGGTAGCTTACTATCTCATCAAAAGGATGTAGGAGATGAACAACTTTGGTGGCACATATGATAGAGGCAGAATGTGCTTTCAACCATTCCATTCCCAGAATGAGGACAATGTTGGAAGACTCCAGAATAATGGGAGAAACATGAAATTCCAACCCTTAAATTGCAATGGGGACGTCGCAACCAATCATGGTAGTTCGACACTGACCCGCAGGGGTGCGTACCACTATCGGAGTGTTCATGGGCTCGCATCGAATGTCGTGTGCATATGCAAAATTTTCTGACATGAATGAATGCGATGCTACTGAATCAAATAAAATAGATGCTGGTACTGAATTAACAAGGAGAGTACCCATCATAGTAGCAGGCTGGTCTTGAGCTTCATTCAGATCAACATGATTAGCCTGACCACGACCATAAGGTCTCGCATTGTTGTTGTGGGGCTGGTTGTTACGGCCAATTGAAGGCAAAGCCAGCTGGTTCCTTTTTTGATTGCACTCTTTGGCAAGGTGACCTGAGCAGCCACATCTGAAGCATAGACCATCATTGGGATCGGGACCAGAAGCTTGGGGTGGTACAACCCGAAGGGGCTGCCTCTGCGGTGGAGGAGGCAGACGAGGTGCGGCATAGGTCTGTCTTGGTGCAGGTGCAGCTGGACGATACATGCTGTGGGGAATCCATATCCGACGCTTCTATGTTGACAGGCCCGAAGATGAGCCAGCGTCATGGCTGCGCCTAAGGGATCCCTGGTGTTCCTGAAGACCAGTCTCAACCTGAATAGCCTTGTTCACCAAGGTGGCGAAGTCGGCAAAGTCATGAGCGAGCAGTGCCAGCTTAATATCAGGGTGAAGTCCATCATGGAACTTTTCTTGCCTACAAGCATCAGTTGCAATGTCTTCTTTAGCATAACAAGACAAGTCCAGAAATTCCCGCTGATAAGCATCTACAGTATTGTTGCCTTGGGTGAGGTTGCAGAAATCTCGCTTCTTATTGTCCATGATTCCCTGAGGTATGAAGCGGGCACGGAAGGCAGCTTGGAAATCCGGTAAAGTGATGACCGTTCCAGCAGGTAGGGTACGTCTGTGGCTATCCCACCATTGAGCAGCGGGACCCTTCAGAAAGAAAGATGCAAAGGTGACATAGCTAGCAGGGGCCACACTGGTAGACTCCATTTCATATGTGATGTCGCGGAGCCAGTCATCAACATCAAGGGGTTGAGTTGAGCTGCGGTAAATAGTTGGGTTGAGACGCATAAAGTCCTGCAGAGTTCCTGGGGTTGGCTGTTGATTCATGTTCGGACAAGGAAACTGAGCCATCATTCCTTCCATGAACTGGCGGTTCAGCTCAAATTGTTGCATCATTCCAGCAAAGAATTCGGGCGGTGGTGGATCATTAGCACCACGGCCACGACCAGCGGGTCTGACCATCCTGCTAACAGGTAACAGGGGATAGTTCAGCATTGAGCATTTGCAAAAACAAAGGATCCTTCATGATGAAACATGCATAATGAAAGAGGTACGATGTGTACCACTTCGTTGTCACCATGACAGTGTGTGTACTATCTAGAATACTATTCTAAGGAAAAACTATGGCTTATCCAGCTTTCGAGTGAATGTGGTCACGGGATCCTAATGTTAGTGTTAGTAAAACCATTTTAACCCGAATAGAAGAGAGATCAGAGTCCCAGAGTATAGACGAGGAATAAAAGATCCTAATACCACCCATATGGCGAAGTGGGCCCGTATGACACACAACCATGGTAGTAAAAGTTTTTGTAGTGACTAGACTCAACTTCGGCCAAGGAGTTGGAAAGGGGGCTACCTACAGGCAGTCGGCTCTGATACCAACTTGTGACGCCCTCGATTTAATCATACACTGATCATACACGCAAATGTGTATGCTACCTCTTGAGCTTGCGTTGGTTTTCCCCGAAGAGGAAGGGATGATGTAGCAAAGTAGCGTAAGTATTTCCCTCAGTTTTTGAGAACCAAGGTATCAATCCAGTAGGAGGCCATGCTCAAGTCCCTCGTACCTGCACAAAACGATAACTACTCGCAACCAACGCGATTAGGGGTTGTCAATCCCTTCACGGTCACTTACGAGAGTGAGATCTGATAGATATAATATTTTTGGTATTTTTGGTATAAAGATGCAAAGTAAAAAAGTAAAGGAAAAGTAAAAAGCAAAACAATATTAAAGTGATGGAGATTGATATTATGAGAATAGACCCAGGGACCATATGTTTCACTAGTGGCTTCTCTCAAGAGCATAAGTATTCTACTATGGGTGAATAAATTACTGTTGAGCAATTGACAGAATTGAGCAAAGTTATGAGAGTATCTAGGCATGATCATGTATATAGGCATCACGTCCATGACAAGTAGACGGAAACGATTCTGCATCTACTACTATTACTGCACTCATCGACCGCTATCCAGCATGCATCTAGAGTATTAAGTTAAAAACAGAGTAACGCCTTAAGCAAGATGACATGATGTAGAGAGATAAATTCATGCAATATGAAATAAACCCCATCTTGTTATCCTCGATGGCAACGATACAATACGTGCCTTGCTGCCCCTTCTGTCACTGGGAAAGGACACCGCAAGATCGAACCCAAAGCTAAGCACTTCTCCCATGGCAAGAACTACCAATATAGTTGGCCAAACTAAATGGATAATTCGAAGAGACTTGCAAAGATAACCAATCATACATAAAAGAATTCAGAGAAGATTCAAATATTATTCATAGATAGACTTGATCATAAACCCACAATTCATCGGTCTCAACAAACACACCGCAAAAAGAAGATTACATCGAATAGATCTCCACAAGAGAGGGGGAGAACTTTGTATTGAGATCCAAAAAGAGAGAAGAAGCCATCTAGCTACTAACTATGGACCCGAAGGTCTGAGGTAAACTACTCACACTTCATCGGAGAGGCTATGATGATGTAGAAGCCCTCCGTCATGACGGCCCTCTCCGGCGGAGCTCCGGAACAGGCCCCAAGATGGGATCTCGTGGATACAGAAAGTTGCGGCCGTGGAATTAAGTTTTTGGCTCCGTCTCTGTTCGTTTGGGGGTACGTAGGCATATATAGGAGGAAGGAGTACGTCAGTGGAGCTCTGAGGGGCCCACGAGGTAGGGGGCATGCCCTAGGGGGGGGCGCCCCCACCCTCATGACCGCCTCTTTGACTCCTTGGATTAGGGTCCAAGTCTCCTTTATCACGTTCGGCAAGAAAATCACGTTCCCGAAGGTTTTATTCCATTTGGACTCCGTTTGATATTCCGTTTCTTCAAAACATTGAAATAGGCAAAAAACAACAATTCTGGGCTGGGCCTCCGGTTAATAGGTTAGTACCAAAAATAATTTAAAAGTGGAAAATAAAGCCCAATATAGTCCAAAACAGTAGATAATATAGCATGGAGCAATCAAAAATTATAGATATGTTGGAGACGTATCAGGCATCCCCAAGCTTAATACCTGCTCGTCCTCGAGTAGGTAAATGATAAAAAGAGAATTTTTGATGCGGAGTGCTACTTGGCATAATTTCAATGCAAATCTTTTTAATTGTGATATGAATATTCAGATTCGAAAGATTGAAGACAAAAGTTTATATTGACATTAAAATAATAATACTTCAAGCATACTAACAAAGCAATTATGTCTTCTCACAACAACATGGCCAAAGAAAGTTATCCCTACAAAATCATATAGTCTGTCTATGCTCTATTTTCACCACACAAAGTATTTAAATCATGCACAACCCCGATGACAAGCCAAGCAATTGTTTCATACTCTAACTTTTTCAAAACTTTTTCAATCTTCGCGCAATACATGAGCGTGAGCCATGGATATAGCACTATAGGTGGAATAGAATGGTGGTTGTGGAGAAGACAAAAAGGAGGGGAAGATAGTCTCACATCAACTAGGCGTATCAACGGGCTATGGAAATGCCCATCAATAGATATCAATGTGAGTGAGTAGGGATTGCCATGCAACGGATGCACTAGAGCTATAAGTATATGAAAGCTCAAAAAGAAACTAAGTGGGTGTGCATCCAACTTGCTTGCTCATGAAAACCTAGGGCAATTTGAGGAAGCCCATCATTGGAATATACAAGCCAAGTTCTATAATGTAAAATTCCCACTAGTATATGAAAGTGATAACATGAGAGACTCTCTACTATGAAGATCATGGTGCTACTTTGAAGCACGAGTGTGGTAAAAGGATAGTAGCATTGCCCCTTTTTATTTATTTTTTCTCTTTTTTTGGGCCTTCTTTTTTTTCTTTGGCCTTTCTCCTTTTTTTGGGATAATTCTCTATTAAATGATGATCATCACACTTTTATTTATTTACAACTCAATGATTACAACTCGATTCTAAAACAAAGTATGACTCTATATGGATGCCTCCGGCGGTGTACCGGGATATGCAACGAATCAAGAGTGACAAGTATGAAAAAATTATGAACGGTGGCTTTGCCACAAATACTATGTCAACTACATGATCATGCTAAGCAATATGACAATGATGAATGTGTCATGATGAACTAGATGGTGGAAAGTTGCATGGCAATATATCTCGGAATGGCTATGGAAATGCCATAATAGGTAGGTATGGTGGCTGTTTTGAGGAAGGTATATGGTAGGTGTATGATACCGGCGAAAGGTGCGCGGTACTAGAGAGGCTAGCAAAGGTGGAAGGGTGAGAGTGCGTATGATCCATGGACTCAACATTAGTCATAAAGAACTCATATACTTATTGCAAAAATCTAGAAGTAATCAAAGCAAAGTATTACGCACATGCTCCTAGGGGGATATATTGGTAGGAAAAGACCATCGCTCGTCCCCGACCGCCACTCATAAGGAAGACAGTCAATAAATAAATCATGCTCCGACTTCATCACATAACGGTTCACCATACGTGCATGCTACGGGAATCACAAACTTTAACACAAGTATCTCTCAAATTCACAACTACTCAACTAGCATGACTCTAATATCACCATCCTCATATCTCAAAACAATCATCAAGTATCAAACTTCTCATAGTATTCAATGCACTTTGTATGAATGTTTTTATTATATCCCTCTTGGATGCCCATCATATTAGGACTGGTTTCATAACCAAAGCAAACTACCATGCTGTTCTAAAGACTCTCAAAATAATATAAGTGAAGCACGAGAGTTCATCTAATTCTTCAAAATAAAACCACCACCGTGCTCTAAAAAGATATAAGTGAAGCACTAGAGCAAACGACAAACTAATCCGAAAGATATAAGTGAAGATCAATGAGTAGTCGAATAATTATGCAACTATATGAAGACTCTCTAACATTAAAGAACTCAAGGTCTTGGTATTTTATTAAAACAGCAAGCAAAGCAAAATAAAATGACATTCTGAGAATAGCAAACATCATGTGAAGAAGCAAAAACTTAGGATCAACCGAAACTAACCGATAGTTGTTGAAGAAGAAAGGTGGGATGCCAA
The DNA here is from genome assembly GCF_056163025.1 of Triticum urartu. Lineage (NCBI taxonomy): Eukaryota > Viridiplantae > Streptophyta > Magnoliopsida > Poales > Poaceae > Triticum > Triticum urartu. The sequence goes on along the minus strand of NC_141873.1, from coordinate 46,386,177 downwards.
CCGGGGCATCCCCAAGCTTAGACGCTTGAGACTTCTTGAAATATTATCTTGGGATGCCTTGGGCATCCCCAAGCTTGAGCTTTTGTGTCGCCTTAATTCCTCTCATATCACGGTCTCCCTAAATCCCAAAAGCTTCATCCACACAAAACTCAACAAGGACTCGTGAGATAAGTTAGTATAAACCATTGCAAAAACCTTATCATACTCTACTGTAGCAAATCACTAAAATTATTATTAAACATTGCATACTAAATGCCTCTGCATATTTAATAGTCCTATCCTCAAATAGAATCATTAAAGAAGCAAACATATGCAAACAATGCAAACATAACAGCAATCTGCCTAAACAGGATAGTCTGTAAAGAGTGCAGCAAGATCCATACTTCCCGAACACCAACAATTATGAAAGAAAATTCCCACTGTAGTAAATTTATCAGAGCTTAATATGCAAAAGGTTTCAACATTTTATCACATTCTGACTTTTCTAGGGAATTATTGCAACAGCGGTAAACTTTCTGTTTTCAAACAGCAACATGAAGACTTGTAACATAGGCATAGTAAAGACTATCAATGCCACTTTTATTGGAAAAATAACATCAAGAAAATCCTAACAAAATAAATTGACGCTCCAAGCAAAACACATATCATGTTGTGAATAAAAATATAGCTCCAAGTAAAGTTACCGATGAACGAAGATGAAAGAGGGGATGCCTTCCAGGGCATCCCCAAGCTTAGGCTCTTGGTTGTCATTGAATATTACCTTGGGGTGCCTTTGGCATCCCCAAGCTTAGGCTCTAGCCACTCCTTATTCCATAGTCCATCGAATCTTTATCCAAAACTTGAAAACTTCACAACACAAAACTTAACAGAAAACTCGTAAGCTCCGTTAGTATAAGAAAATAAGTCACCACTAAGGTACTGTTGTGAACTCATTATTTATTTATATTGGTGTTAAATATACTGTATTCCAACTTATCTATGGTTCATACTCTCCGATACTACTCATAGATTCATCAAAATAAGCAAACAACACATCAAAAACAGAATCTGTCAAAAACAGAACAGTCTGTAGTAATCTGGATCAAACGTATACTTATAGAACTCATAAAATTATCAAATACATTGATGGACCTTATGAATTTGTCTATTAATCATCTTCAAAAAGAATTAACTAAATAGCACTCTCCAATAAAAAATTGCAGCAATTCTCGTGAGCGCTAAAGTTTCTGTTTTTTACAGCAAGATCAACAAGACTTTCCCCAAGTCTTCCCAACGGTTCTACTTGGTACAAACACTAATTAAAAGGATAAAACCACATATAAACAGAGGCTAGATGAATTATTTATTACTAAACAGGAGCAAAAATCAAGGAACAAAAATAAAGTTGGGTTGCCTCCCAACAAGTGATATCATTTAACGCCCCTAGCTAGGCATGATGATTTCAATGATGCTCACATAAAAGATAAGGATTGAAACATAAAGAGAGCATCAAGAAGAATATGACAAGAACATTTAAGTCTAACCCACTTCCTATGCATAGGGATTTTGTGAGCAAACAACTTGTGGGAACAAGAATCAACTTGCATAGGAAGGTAAAACAAGCATAACTTCAAAACTTTAAGCACATAGAGAGGAAACTTGATATTATTGCAATTCCTACAAGCATATGTTCCTCCCTCATAATAATTTTCAGTAGCATCATGAATGAATTCAATAATATAACCATCACCTAAAGCATTCTTTCCATGATCTACAAGCATATAAAATTTACTACTCTCCACATAAGCAAGGTTCTTCTCATTAATACTAGTGGGAGCAAACTCAACAAAATAACTGTCATGTGATTGAAAATTAAGATCAAGATGACAAGTTTCATGGTTATCATTATTCTTTAAAGCATACGTGGCATCACAATAATCATCATAGATAGTAGGCATGCTTTCATCATAGTAAATTTGCTCATCAAAACTTGGGGGACAAAAAATATCATCTTCATCAAACATAGCTTCCCCAAGCTTGTGGCTTTGCATATCATTAGCATCATGGATATTCAAGGAATTCATACTAACAACATTGCAATCATGCTCATCATTCAAATATTTAGTGCCAAACATTTTAATGCATTCTTCTTCTAACACGATGGCAAAATTTTCCTTTCCATCATACTCATGAAAGATATTAAAAAGACGAAGCATATGAGACAAACTCAATTCCATTTTTTGTAGTTTTATTTTATAGACTAAACTAGTGATAAAACAAGAAACTAAAAGACTCGATTGCAAGATCTAAAGATATACCTTCAAGCGCTAACCTCCCCGGAAACGGCCCCAGAAAAGAGCTTGATGTCTACTACACAACCTTCTTCTTGTAGACGTTGTTGGGCCTCCAAGTGCAGAGGTTTGTAGGACAGTAGCAAATTTCCCTCAAGTGGATGACCTAAGGTTTATGAATCCATAGGAGGCGTAGGATGAAGATGGTCTCTCTCAAGCAACCCTGCAACCAAATAACAAAGAGTCTCTTGTGTCCCCAACACACCCAATACAATGGTAAATTGTATAGGTGCACTAGTTCGGCGAAGAGATGGTGATACAAGTGGTATATGGATGGTAGATAAAGGTTTTTGTAATCTGAAAATATAAAAACAGCAAGGTAACGAATGATAAAAGTGAGCGTAAACGGTATTGCAATGTGTTGAAACAAGGCCTAGGGTTCATACTTTCACTAGTGCAAGTCCTCTCAACAATAATAACATAATTGGATCACATAACTATCCCTCAACATGCAACAAAGAGTCACTCCAAAGTCACTAATAGCGGAGAACAAACGAAGAGATTATGGCAGGAAACCACCTCAAAGTTATTCTTTCCAATCAATCCGTTGGGCTATTCCTATACGTGTCACAAACAGCCCTAGAGTTCATACTAGAATAACACCTTAAGACACAAATCAATAAAAACCCTAATGTCACCTAGATACTCCAATGTCACCTCAAGTATCCGCGCGTATGATTATACAATATGCATCACACAATCTCAGATTCATCTATTCAACCAACACATAGAACCTCAAAGAGTGCCCCAAAGTTTCTACCGGAGAATCACGATGAAAACGTGTGCCAACCCCTATGCATAGGTTCATGGACGGAACCCGCAAGTTGATCACCAAAACATACATCAAGTGAATCACGTGATATCCCATTGTCACCACAGATACGCACGGCAAGACATACATCAAGTGTTCTCAAATCTTTAAAGACTCAATCCAATAAGATAACTTCAAAGGGAAAACTCAATCCATTACAAGAGAGTAGAGGGGGAGAAGAAACATAAGATCCAACTATAATAGCAAAGCTCGTGATACATCAAGATCGTACCATCTCAAGAACACGAGAGAGAGAGAGAGATCAAACACATAGCTACTGGTACATACCCTCAGCCCCGAGGGAGAACTACTCCCTCATCATCATGGAGAGCACCGGGATGATGAAGATGGCCACCAGAGAGGGATTGCCCCCTCCGGCAAGGTGCCGGAATGGGTCTAGATTGGTTTTCGGTGGCTACGGAGGCTTCTGGTGGTAGAACTCCCAATCTATTATGCTCCACGATCGTTTTAATGTATATGGAGATATATAGGCGGAAGAAGTACGTCAGGGGAGCCACGAGGGGCCCACGAGGGTGGAGTGCGCGCCCAGGGGGGTGGGCACACCCCCCTGCCTCGTGGCTTCCTCGTTGCTTCCCTTACGTGGACTCCACGTCTCCAGGGTTGCTTTCCTTCCAAAAATAAGTTCCGTGAAGTTTCTGGTCAATTGGACTCCGTTTGATTTTCCTTTTCTATGATACTCTAAAACAAGGAAAAAACAGAAACTGGCACTGGGCTCTAGGTTAATAGGTTAGTCCCAAAAATCATATAAAATAGCATATAAGTGCATATAAAACATCCAAGGTTGATAATATAATATCATGGAACAATAAAAAATTATAGATACGTTGGAGACGTATCACAAAACATGATCGTCTCATACAACAATTTATATCTCATCACATCTTGACCATATCACGTCACAACATGCCCTGCAAAAACAAGTTAGATGTCCTCTACTTTGTTGTTGCAAGTTTTACGTGGCTGCTACAGGCTGAGCAAGAACCGTCCTTACCTTCGCATCAAAAGTACAACGATAGTTCGTCAAGTTAGTGCAGTTTTAACCTTCTCAAGGACCGGGTGTAGCCACACTCGGTTCAACTAAAGTTGGAGAAACTGACACCCGCCAGCCACCTGTGTGCAAACCACGTCGGTAGAATCAGTCTCGCGTAAGCATGCGCGTAATGTCGGCCCGGGCCGCTTCATCCAACAATACCACTGAACCAAAGTATGACATGCTGGTAAGCAGTATGACTTGTATCGCCCACAACTCACTTGTGTTCTACTCGTGCATATAACATCTACGCATAAACCTGGCTTGGATGCCACCGTTGGGGAACGTAGTAATTTCAAAAAAAATTCCTACGCGCATGCAGGATCATGGTGATGTATAGCAACGAGAGGGGAGAGTGTGTCCACGTACCCTCGTAGACCAAATGCGGAAGCGTTAGCACAACGCGGTTGATGTAGTCATACGTCTTCATGATCCGACCGATCCAAGTATCGAACGCATGGAACCTCCGAGTTCTGCACACGTTCAACTTGATGACGTCCCACGAGCTCCGATCCAGCAAAGCTTCACAGGACAGTTTCGTCAGCATGACGGCGGGATGACGGTGATTGTCGGTGTCAAAACCGGCGGATCTCGGGTAGGGGGTCCCGAACTGTGCGTCTAAGGCGGATGGTAACAGGAGGCAGGGATCATGATGTTTTACCCAGGTTCGGGCCCTCTCGATGGAGGTAAAACCCTACGTCCTGCTTGATTAATATTGATGATATGGGTAGTATAAGAGTAGATCTACCACGAGATCAGAGAGGCTAAACCCTAAAAGCTAGCCTATGGTATGATTGTATGTTATTGTGTCCTACGGACTAAAACCCTCCGGTTTATATAGACACCGGAGAGGGCTAGGGTTACACAAGGTCGGTTACAAAGGAGGAGATATACATATCCGTATTGCCTAGCTTGCCATCCACGCCAAGTAGAGTCCCATCCGGACATGAGACGAAGTCTTCAATCTTGTATCTTCATAGTCCAACAATCCGGCCAAAGGATATAGTCCGGCTGTCCGGAGACCCCCTAATCCAGGACTCCCTCAGTGATGATGATGCTACTGACACAGGGCTTCGCCTAAGCACCGCTACGATATGATCGAGGTTGATTATGGTGGAGGGGGGCACCGCACATGGCTAAGAGATCAATGATCAATTGTTGTATCTCCATGGGGTGCCCCCCTCCCTGTATAAAAAGGAGTGGAGGAGGGGGAGGGCCGACCCTCTCTATGGCGCGCCCTAGGGGAGTCGTACTCCCACCGGGAGTAGGATTCCCCCCTTTCCTAGTAGAACTAGGAGCCCTTCAAAGTAGTAGGACTAGGAGAGAAGGAAAGGGAAAAGAGAAGAGAAGGAAAGGGAAAAGAGAAGAGAAGGAAAGGGAAAAGAGAAGAGAAGGAAGGAGGGGGCGCCGCCCCTCCCCCTAGTCCCATTCGGACTAAGCATTGGGGGGGGGACGCTGCCTCTCCTCTCTCTTTCACCTAAAGCCCAATAAGGCCCATATACTCCCCGGCGAATTCCCGTAACTCTCCGGTACTCCGAAATATATCCGAATCACTCGGAACCTTTACGATGTCTGAATATAGTCGTCCAATATATCGATCTTTATGTCTCGACCATTTCGAGACTCCTTGTCATGTCCCCGATCTCATACGGGACTCTGAACTACCTTCGGTACATGAAAACACATAAACTCATAATACAAATCGTCACCGAATGTTAAGCGCGCGGACCCTACGGGTTCAAGAACTATGTAGACATGACCGAGACACGTCTCCGGTCAATAACCAATAGCAGAACCTGCATGCTCATATTGGCTCCTACATATTCTACGAAGATCTTTATCGGTCAAACCGCATAAAAACATACGTTGTTCCCTTTGTCATCGGTATGTTACTTGCCCGAGATTCGATCATCGGTATCTCAATACCTAGTTCAATCTCGTTACCAGCAAGTCTCTTTACTCATTCCGTAATACATCATCCCGCAACTAACTAATTTGTTAAAATGCTTGCAAGGCTTATAGTAATGTGTATTACCGAGTGGGCCCAGAGATACCTCTCTGACGATCGGAGTGACAAATCCTAATCTCGAAATACGCCAACTCAACATGTACCTTCGGAGACACCTGTAGAGCAACTTTATAATCACCCAGTTACGTTGTGACGTTTGGTAGCATAGAAAGTGTTCCTCCGGTAAACGGGAGTTGCATAATCTCATAGTCATAGGAACATGTATAAGTCATTAAGAAAGCAATAGCAACATACTAAACGATCAAGTGATAAGCTAACGGAATGGGTCAAGTCAATCACATCATTCTCCTAATGATGTGGCCCCGTTAATCAAATGACAACTCATGTCTATGGCTAGGAAACATAACCATCTTTGATCAACGAGCTAGTCAAGTAGAGGCATACTAGTGACACTTTGTTTGTCTATGTATTCACACATGTACTAAGTTTTCGGTTAATACAATTCTAGCATGAATAATAAACATTATCATGATATAAGGAAATAAATAATAACTTTATTATTGCCTCTAGGGCATATTTCCTTCACAAACCCGCCGTTTCGATCGCATTTCGAAACGGGCATAAAAAATTCAAAAAAAACCAAAAAATTGGAAAACCTTCGCATTGTGTCATTATATGTGACCAAGTTTTTAGGAAAAATAATAAACTTGTAATAAGACAGTTATTTTAAAAAAGTGTTCTCAGAAGTGAGCTATCATGCGTGAAGATTTAGGGTTTTCAAGCCAAATGATCAATCTTATGGCCACATTCATGGCATAGTTTGTTCAAATGATCTCATATTGTGCACAAGGGTGCATCTTGGAATTCCAAACAATGTTGCCTAAGGGAGTTTTCATTTTCTTTGCACGAAAAATTCATTTTCCATTTTCTGAGTGCCCAAATTGAGTTTTTTTGTGAAGGACCTAACATATATTTGTTGCAAAATTGGACCAAATCAATTTTCTAAAATACTAGGCCATATTTAATGCACAATTGACCAAATGGTTGGGTGTCAAAAGCCTTGATCCACCTCTGGTGAAAAAGACAAATTCTCGCCGATTTTGTAGGAAGCTGGTCAAATTTGAACTGCAGCTGCCTCATAGTTTGCTCTTTATTTTTTTCCAAAAATCATTTCTAGGTATATAAGTATCTATTTAATCAGAGAAACATCAAAAGTTTTCCAAGATTCAACCACTAGCTAGGAACGGTCAAACCCGCTGTTTCGACCGCATTTTGAAATGGGCATAAAAAACTCAAAAAAATCAAAATATTGTAAAACCTTCGCATTGTGTGATTATATGTGACCAAGTCCCAGGAAAAATAATGAACTTGTACTACGGCAATTATTTTAAAAAAGTGTTCTCAGAAATGAGCTATCATGCGTGAAGATTCAGGGTTTTCAAGCCAAATGATCAATCTTATGGCCACATTCATGGCATAGTTTGTTCAAATGATATCATATTGTGCACAAGGGTGCATCTTGAAATTCCAAACAATGTTGCGTAAGGGAGTTTTCATTTTCTTTGCACGGAAAAATTATTTTCCATTTTCCGAGTGCCCGAATTGAGTTTTTTTGTGAAGGACCTACCATATATTTGTTGCAAAATTGGACCAAATCAATTTTCGAAACTACTAGGCCATATTTAATGCACAATTGACCAAATGGTTGTGTGTCAAAAGCCTTGATCCACCTCTGGTGAAAAAGACAAATTCCTGCCGATTCAGTAGGAAGCGGGTCAAATTTGAACTGCAGCTGCCTTATAGTTTACTGTTTATTTTTTCCAAAAATAATTTATAGTTACATAAGTATCTATTTAATCAGAAATACATGGTTTGGTGGCGATACATCGAGGTTTGGACGGTAGCTGAGGGCCCCAACTCCAAAGCGCGTAAAGTCGCATGCCCGCCGCGTGGTCACCGCGTGATTGTGGCGTTAACATGCGTTCTGGGTGGCGTAGGCATGTCCAGTGGTTGGGCACTCCCCAGGTAGGTGCTAGGAATAAAATTACACCTGAAGTTTCTCACGAGGAGACCGAACTATGCTCAAATATGAATTAGCAGCCAAGTGTTTGATTAGCGGCACGAGAAATGCACATGGCCAGTTAGCTTGTGTTTTGGCTCAGGACGATCACCTACTGAGAAGACTGTCTTCACAAATTTTCATCTCAAAAGGAGGAGCCTAGGTGGTACTTGCTTTGCGAAGTACCACACTGGACAAAAATATGAATGTTGAAGTTGGGCTTAAAATAATGAATGGATTGAACTGAAATTTGGCTGAGGATGGTTATTTGGGCATAGGAAAACACTGTAGAAAATCGATACTATTTGGACATGCCAAAGTGGTACTTCCTTCACAATGCTCTTCTCTGGACAGAAACTTGGGAAAACTAGCAAGAGAAATTGGATAAATGAAATGAGCTCAAATTTGGTGTAGGTAGTTACATAGGCATGGTCATGCCCTGGTAAATTTTCAGATCATTTGGGTAAGCCTAGCTAGTACTTGCTTCACAAAGCTTCTCTCGAGATATAAACTTTGGAAATTTCCTGAGAAAGATTTGCCAGGAAAATGGAGCTGAATATTATCATGTGGCAATGATTTTGGTATGGAAGAGTGCCCCAAAAGTTTGAAGGTAATAGGAGGGGTCTACATAACACTTTCTTTGCAACGTGCCAATCTGGCCATAAAATATAAATTGAACCTGGGCTCACATAGATGATTTGACCGAGTTGCAATTTGGAGGAAGGTGATAATTTGGGCATATGAAGGAACTTTACAAATTTCATGTAATTTGGATATATAAAAATGGTACTTCCTTCACAATGCTTCTAGGTGGACAAAACTTTGGAAATTTGCCAAGGAAGATGTACTGGGATAATGTAGCTGAATTTTGTCATGCGACAACGAATTGGATAGGAAAGAGTGCCCAAAATTTTTGAGGGCAATCAAGAATATATAAATAGCACTTCCTTCACAAAGTGCTCTTCTAAACATAATAGGAAAATGAATATTGTTGAATTATTTTTTAACTAGGCAAGGAAGGATTTTTACATATTTGATGAAGATATGACCCAAAGAATTTATGAGATTTTTTTGGGAATTTTGGGAATGACAGAAATATAGGTTGCTTCACAACCTAGGGCAAAATTGACACATGGACATCACACATAGGCAAAACTGATGAGGTGGCGCCTAGTCATAGCAATCCACCACAATTTACAAGGTTATGACCATCCATATTGGTCGTGGTTAGCTAGAAATAAGGCAGCAGACCAGTGTTGTCTGCTTTATGACCATTTCGTGTAAGGAAATTACGACTTTTCTGACCAAAATGGTCGATATAATTGAGGGTTTGGAGCCCCTCGAACAGTTTTTGACCAATTGATCTCAAATGGTCGTAGATCTATGACCAATTATTCCAGTGTCACTAACATAAGGTCACTAGTTGACATATTTCTTGTAGTGGACCCATGCTCAGTTTGCTAGCTACTGCCTTTCCTTAACAAATTCTAGTGAATTGTGCTATCTACTTTCACCATGCAATCTTCTGCTATAGTGTATATATTATATATGTCTTGCAATGTGGTGTTCAATTAACTGCTTGGTTCAGTTCTTCAAATGTGATGTTCAATTCTTCAAGGTGCAATATTTCCATGTTGTTAAGTATGTTTGGTTTGGTTAACTGTCTGATCTTCTATTAGGAGTATGTTATATTGTCTAATTGGTCTTTAGTTAACTGCTTGGTTCATTTGTTGCGGCTTGGTTCACTTGTTGTGGTGTTTAATTAACTGCTTGGTTCAATTCTGCAATGCGATGTTCAATTGCTGTGGCTGCATTCTCTTATTGTATACCATGTGAGGAATAAATCGAATTTGGCTGTATAAATACATGAGAAACAAATACAATTGCTATATTTACAAGTCGTTAAGCATGCTTAGTTTGGTTAACTGTCTGATCTTCTATTAGGAGTATGTTATATTATGCAATGTGGTGCTGAGTTAGCGTTTGGTTCATTTGTTGTGGTGTTTAGTTAACTTCTTGGTTCAATTCTGGAATGCGATCTTCAATTGCTGTGGCTGCATTCTCTTATTGTATACCATGTGAGGAATAAATCGAATTTGGCCGTACTAAATACATGAGAAACAAATACAATTGCTATATTTCCAAGTTATTAAGCATGCTTGATTTGGTTAAATGTTGATCTTCTATTAGGAGTATGTTATATTGTGCAATGTGGTGCTCAATTAACGTTTGGTTCATTTGTTGTGGTGTTTAGTTAACTGCTTGGTTCAATTCTACAATGCGATGTTCAATTTCTATGGCTGCATTCTCTTATTGTATACCATGTGAGGAATAAATCAAATTTGGCCCCACTTAATACATGAGAAACATATACAAATGCTATATTTCCTAGTTCTTAATCATGCTTGGTTTGGATAAATGGGTTTTCCATGTGGCTTGAATTAATCTGATGAATCTGCAATGTGCTTATTTTTCATCAACATATTTTACTGATAGCATGCGAACCCTTAATTAACCTGATGACTAACTACCTTATATGTGTTGCAAGGAAACAATGGGAAGCACTGAGGTTTACAAGATGGTACTAACTATTATACCTTGCCTTTTTTTATTCCTTTGCCCCATTTCTGATATAGAGAAGATATTTATGCACATCCTTGTTTTCAGGGTTCACTGATGATTACCTCTCAAACCACCTCTGTGATCAGGATGCGAGGAAAGTTTTCATACAACACCCACGGTTCAATATTGAAGTCTTCCTGAAGAGGTTGAAGGATGGACGGTCAATCATCCACAGGGACTGGCCTAAAGTTGCAAAGACCTTCAACATGAATGAAGGCTCCATATTCGCCTTCCGCTTCAGCAGTTTTCCAAATGAGATGCATCTCTCTATGTACCGTCTATGATGCTAATTTCAAAAGGTTCTAGATGTTGCATGTGAAACTTGCTACTAGTACAATTTTGTAATGGGGTAGCTGAGTGCTGAAGCTATATCATGTTGTACTCCGATGTATTTCAATTACGAAATCCTACTTCCTTAATATGGAAATGGAATATATTATGTGCTTAATATGAATGTCAATTAGATTAGTAAATGGATTATTAATAATAGGCCAATTAGCCCGCTAATTGGCCAGTTAGCTTGCTAATTGGGTTTTCTTATTGCAAACGGTTAATGAGAAAACACCGTGGGTGATGACCTAAGGCAACACACACAGTTTCTAGGAATAAACTGTGTTGGAGAAATGAACAATCACACACGACATTCTCTTCAAAACTGTTTGCGTTACGCCACCTTGCACAAATGTTTTCCTTGTAATGACTGTGTGGGATGTATATACGAACGGAAAAGTTTAGTGGTGACTGACTGTGTGGGATGTACTTACGACCAGAAATGATTTTTCCTGTATAATTGTATTTTTTGAGCACTACTGTATGTATTTGTGTATTTGAGTGCTCGCCGGTCGCGAACGACCTCATTTTGCCGAGCGTGTGTGCTAGGAGGGCATATCTCCAACAGTTTCTGGGTCGTGTGGGAAGGACCCCCCTATCGCCCACACTCACTTGGCGACGATTCCAAATGCCGTCGCGGAAAGGGGTAAAAAACTGTTTGTTTAGGTCCGACGCGTACCAGTGAACCCTGCAATCAAATACAAGAAATCCCTTGTGCCCCCAACATACCCAATAGAATGGCATATTATATAGGTGCACTAGTTTGGCGAAGAGATGGTGATACAAGTGTAGTATGGATAGTAGAAATATATTTGTATAATCTGAATAAATAAAAACAACAAGATATCAATTAAAAAAGAGAGCACAAATGGTATTGCAATGCTTGAAAACTAAGAATAGTGTTCATACTTTCACTAGTGCAATCTCTCAACAATGCTAACATAATTGAATCATATAACCATCCCTCAACATGTGACAAAGAATCACTCCAAAGTTTCTATCGGAGAACATAGCACGAAAACGTGTATAAACCTACCACTACAAAAAAAGACACATCCGTGACATTTTGGGCCGAACTAATTTTTTTCTGTCATACATATGACACTTCTATGACGATAATTGTGACAAAACCTAGTATCATCATAGATGTGGTGGGCTCCTACTTCTATGACAAAAAATCATGATGGAAAATGGGTTTTTCGTCCTGGGCGGGCCAGAGACGTAGCTGCATGACATTCTTTGGGCCGTCCATGACGGAAAAAACCGTGGTAGAAGCGAGGGGGGCGGGGAATTTCGGGGATTTCCCGGTTACGGTGGGAGGTCGGGGGCCGAGCGATGCGTGTTTCTCTCGTACACGTATGTGCGTGTGTGCGAGGCATTGGCTTTAACTGAACCCGAGCGAGGCGTTGGGCTCTAACTGAACCCGAGCGATTGCACTGCAGGCTACGCGTTACTGAACCCGAGCAATCGATCGATGGCTGTTAACTGAACCCAATCGAGCGATTCCTTCACTACTGCTGCTAACTGAAGTCGATCGATGGGATGAACAGTGAACGTTGCGGGGGGGGGGTGGATGAACAGTGAGCGTTGGCGTTGCCTCTGGATGAACAGGACCCCGTGGGGTGGTGGAGGGATGGATAAACAGTAGACGGTGGAGGGGTGCCCGTGGAGGGGTGGATGAACAGGACCCCGTGGTGTGGAGGGCTGGATGAACAGTAGACAGTGGAGGGGTGATTGAACAGGACCCCGTGGTGTGGAGGGCTGGATGAACAGTAGACGGTGGAGGGGTGCCCATGGAGGGGTGGTTGAACAGGACCCCGTGGTGTGGAGGGTTGGATGAACAGTAGACGGTGGAGGGTTGCCCGTGGAGGGGTGGTTGAACAGGACCCCGTGGTGTGGAGGGCTGGATGAACAGTAGACGGTGGAGGGGTGGTTGAACAGTAGCCAGTGGAGTAGCGCGCGGTGGAGGCTCGATGAACAGGAGCCCATGGAGGCTGGATGAACAGGAGCCCGTGGAGGCTGGAGGAGGTCGACGGTGGAGATGAATAGTATCTCGTGGAGTCCCGTTTTGCGGTATGCCACACCCCTCCCGATGAACAGGACCCCCGTTTCGACCGTAGCGCTCCAACACAAGTCCGTTCCGTCCGTTTTGCGGTACGCCAGACCCCTCCCGATGAACAGGATCCCGTTTCGAACGTGGCCGGTCGAACACAAGGCTGTTTCCTCCGTTCTGCGGTAAGCCAGGCCTCGTTTCCATCGCATGTTCCGTCCAAGACCTCCCGATGAACACGACGCATTCCGTTGCCTCCCGATGAACACGCCGCATTCCGTTGCCTCCCCATGAACACGATGCATTCCGTTGCCTCCCCATGAACACGACGACGACGCTATTTCTCCGTTCCAACCCAGCCATGTACACGAGCCCTGGCCGTACGTATGCGCGAGTAGGCGTTTGAGACCCCGACCGTATGTACACATACGTGGCCGTATTTTCTTTCTTGCACCTTGGCCGATGTACGTACGTGTAAATGCTACGTGCGCGCCTCTACTACGACACGTGCGCGCCTGTACTATGACACGTGCGTGCCTCTACATCGACCAGTATGTACGTACACGTTCGCGGCCAGAATGACAACGCTACGTACACTTCGACCAGGTGGGTCCCGACTGTCAGGCACTTCCTTGCCTGCGAAGATGTTGCTGGTCGGTCCCAGCAGTCAGGGGGCAAATCGTTTTTTTTTGCCCGGACGCACTTCCTTGCGTGCGAAGATGTAGCTGGTCGATCCCAGCAGTCAGGGGGAAACGTTTTTTCGCGAAATACAGTGGCCCGTCCAGTGGGTCCCAGCTGTTAGGTGGAGGAATCATTATTTTTCGCGTAATAAGGAGGCACTTCCTTGCTGCGCCATGGACCCAGCTGTCAGCCTCTCCACGTACAGTCCACGTCCGATGGAAGTAGTTCCTTGACCACGTTGATCACGCCGCGCCGAGAGCACCAGGGTGGTGGACGACGGCTAGGCCTAGGAAGGGGACGACACGGAGGCAGGGAAGACTCGGCAGTTGTTTCCCACGCGGAGGGGAGTACGACTGTACGAGGGTTTACTGGTTTGTCTGCCGTCGCCGGAGAATAACAGCAGGTGTGGGTGAGTAGAGGGATGGCTAGGCCAGCGATGGGAGTACGGTCAGGCGGTGAGGCCTGCGCGGCAGCACAGCCGGCCGCGAGGAGGAGGGAGCAGGTAGTCCCGCCGACGCTTGTTTGAGCGGCTGGAGCAGGAAGAGCAGAGATTGAAGAAGGACGACGGCCGTTGGATGGACATCCAACAGTCAGTGCTTGTGCGTCAACCTTTTTTTAGGAAAGCCTCTAATCTGTGGAAAACAACATACAGCCCATCTGCCATTCATTCTAATAATTTATAGCCCATTTGCTAATTCTTAAGGTTTTTTTTGGAGCCCATATTCTTTTTGTTAGCATTACAGCCCATATTGTGGCAACGGTTAAAAAATTATACGAAATTTTGCATATTTCGGTGTGGTCCGAACTGTTTTTAATCCCGAAATTTCGACTCACATTCAAACTGATTTTAAAAATAAATGTATATCAATATAAAATCCAACAAATTCTCCACGCATAAAAATTAATGTAATTTAAAATCTTGAAATGAAAAAAAAGATACTTGAAACTAATTGTCGGTTTGATGTGTTTTAAAAATGTACATCCCATTTCTCATTACTGATGGGCCATTTTCTTGGCCAACCGAATGAAAGCTCTCCTCATCTTGAAAGATTTGCAGCCCAACAGGCCTGACAAAGCGACTTACTTGGCAAATCACAAAAAAACTGGGCTGTGGCCGTGGACCCAGCTGTCAGCCTCTCCACGTACAGTACTCTTCCGATGGAATTCGTTCCTTGACCACGTTGACCATGCCGCGCGGAGAGCACCACGGCGGTGGACAATAGCGAGGCCTAGGAAGGGGACAACGCGGCAGTGGAAGCCCGCACGGAGAGGACTACGAGGGTTCACTGGTTCGGCTACGGTGTGAGGCTGCCGTCGCCGCAGGGCCTGACCAGCGATGGGAATAGTAGGGGGCGTTGAGGCCTCTGCAGCAGCACAACTGGCCACGGGAGGCAGGAGCATGCGGCACGACCGGCGCTGCTTTGGGTGGCTGGAGCAAGAAGACCATAGGTTGAAGAAGCACTACGGCCGTTGGATGGACATCGTATGGTCACTGGAGCTAGAATCGTTCATATTGACTAAGTTGACAAAGCCCTTCGTCCCCATCAACTTAGTAGGCCCACAAGTCAGCCTCCCAGCAAGGTGGGTCCTAGCTAGTCGGGGGAGTATTCATTTTTTTGTGCGTAATAAGGAGGCACTTCCGGTGGGTCTGAGCTGACAGCGGGGGGAATGTTTTTTTCATGAAATACGGTGGCTCGTCCGGTGGGTCCCAGCAATCAGGGGGAAACGAGTTTTTTCGCAAAATACTGGTGGCCCGTCTGGTCGGTCCCCGCTGTCAGGTGGAGGAATAATTATTTTCCACGTAATAAGGAGGCACTTCCTTGCGGCTGCCGTGGACCAAGCTGTCAGCCTCTCTACATACAGTACTCTTCCGATGGAAGTCGATCGTTGACCACATTGACCACGCCGTGCCGATTGCACCAGGGCGGTGGATGACAGCGAGGACTAGGAAGGGGACGACTCGGAGCCGGGGAAGATGCAGCAGTGGATGCCCACGCGAAGAGGAGTACGAGGGTTCACTAGTTCGGCTGCGCTGTGAGGCTGCTGTTGCCACAGAATAACAGGGGGTGTGGGTGAGTAGAGGGATGGCCTGGCCAGCGGTGGGAGTAGTAGGGGGCGGTGAGGCCTCCGCGGCATCACAGCCAGCCACGGGAGGCAGGAGCACGCGGCATGACCGGCGCTGGTTTGGGCGGCTGGAGCAAGAAGACCAGAGGTTGAAGAAGCACTACGGCCGTTGGATGAACATCGTATGATTAGAGGAGCTAGAATCATTCATATTGACTAAGTTGACAAAGCCCTCCGTCACCGTCAACTTGGTAGGCCCACAAGTCAGCCTCCCACTATGCTGGGTTCCAGCTGGCAGGGGGAATATTCATTTTTTTGTGCGTAATAAGGAGGCACTTCCTTGCGTGCGAAGATAGCTAGTGGGTCCGACATGTCAGCGGGGGGCACTTTATTTCGCGAAATACAGAGGCCCTTCCGGTGGGTCCCAGATGTCAGGTGGAGGAATCATTATTTTGCGTGTAATAAGGAGGCATTTCCTTGTGTGCGGCCATGGACCCAGCTGTCAGCCTCTCCATGCACAGTCTACTTCCGATGGTGTCGTACGTTGACCACGTTGACCACGCCGCGCCGAGCGCATCCAAGGTGGTGGACGACGGCGAGGCCCCGGACAGCAATGAGCCGGAGATGGGAAGATGCGGGAGTAGAGTCGCAGATAGAGAGGTGTACGAGGGTTAACTGGTTCTAGTGCGGTGTGGTTCGGCAGTCGGTGGAGAAGAACAAGAGGTGTGGAGGAGTGGAGGGATGGCCTGGCCAATGGTGGAGTAGCGCTTCATAGCGAAGCGTGCTAAGCAGAGCTGCTAGCAGCAGGAGGCAGGAGGTGGTCCCGGCGGCGCTGGAGGAAGAAGACGAGAGATTGAAGATGGATGCCGGTCGTTAGATGTAAATCCAACGGCTAACATGTCAGAATCATTTGTTGACTAAATTGACAACAACTTGCATTGGCTTCGACCTATTGGCCCACATTTCAGCCTCCAAAAATGTGGCACGTATTCAACCCATTTTTTCAGAATTTAGAGTCTTTTTTGCATGGTAGAATTTACAGTCAATTTGATTTTTTTTTGAATTACAGCCATTAGCTGGGCTGGGTGAACAAATAATGTAGCGTCCATGCGTCCCGTTTATTTTATTTCCTAAAAAATTACAGGCCATTTGCACTACATGATTTTGCTGGGCTGATTCTAATTATAATGTTGGGTTGGGCCAGCAATGTTATCAAAAAATAAAAAGGGGCTGAGCATTTTGTTATAAATATATTTAAATAATAGGTGATATTATTACATTCGTCCTTAAATCTTACCAAGCTTTTGTACACAATCACTAGGATTTTCGTGCCAAAACAATCCAAGAGTTAATAAGATGTGGGATATTGTTTTCTTACATATGTAAGTATCTGTTAAATATATGATGAAAATAAAAATAATATATAATAACATATAAAATATATATTTTTAGAAAAACTGGGAGCATCTCCCCGGTTCCATTGCTGAGAACGAAACCACAACATATTCTGATACAGCAGCTCAAAGAGCAGTTCGAAAGCAAAGGTAGAAAAGCTAAAAACTAGGGGGTGGATGAACAAGTTTTCTGAATAACACAAATCACCCGAGCGGTGCCAAAGGCAGAGCGGATAGAGCACTCAAATGACACAAGGAGGATCCACCGAAGACTTCATGGTCTTCAGCCGAGGGGCTGTGTCAGCCTGCGGCGACCAGTAAGCAAGCGAGACACCGGGCTAGAAGGCGTAGCATGGTGGATGTCCCTCTTTTTCGGCGCCAGGTGCCCATCATCTTCATCATAGATCTTGAGACGAGCCCACAGGTCCAGCCCTAGAGCAGGTTGAGCCTTGTTCAGCCACAAGTGATCGCCAACGGTTTCTGGAGGGAACTTGTTAGGGTTTCCACGAAGCTCATCAACTTGTCCTTGTCCGATCCGGAGGAGAGAATCGCTCAGTTCCTCACCATGTTCCTGATCAACCTCAAGACCTGTGGAATGGAAATCCAGGAGGTGTTACTGAAAATCATAGAATTTCTATATTTCCAGAGGCACCAAAGGACAGCTGAGCTAACAGTGTTTAAAACTGAGCACTTTTTGGTAGCAATCCAAAATCTGGCGATAGATTCGAAGGATGAGCCAATCTGACTAGAGAAATATTCCTCAATGTGGGCCCAGAGATGTTTAGCAACTATACATTCAAAAAATAGGTGAGAACAAGACTCTTCTTCCAAGCAGTAAATAGAATCAAGGGGTTTGATGATGTGTCTCTTCCTAAGGTTATCCCTAGTCATCAATTTGTTTTTGGAGAGAAGCCAGATAAATACATGAATTTTAGGGGGAACTCTCAATTTCCAGACAATAGGGATAAACACGGATTGAACCCCTCTAAAGTTGATAACATCATAGAGGGAGCTGGAGGAATACTTCCCCTTATTGTCCAGCTGCCAAATTAGGGCATCCGGCTCGGCAGTAAAGGTAATGCTTTTGGCAATTTCCTCCAACTGGAACCGTTGTTCCATCAGACTATCACTAAAGTTCCTTATAAAAGAGAGTTTTAGGCATTGACCGTCCCAAACTTCATTGACACTTTTGTTAAGCTCATTGTGGACAGAGTAAATAGGCCAAAATTGGACTGCTAGGGGGGATGTGCCAAACCAAGTATCTTCCCAGAACCTGGTTCTGCTCCCATCCCCTATGTTCCATCTGTAGCCAAATTTCACAGCATGCATAATAGATTTTAATCCTTTCCAGAATCTAGAGGTCTTAGGGTTGGAGGAAGGGACAAAAATATTAGGTTTATTTTCTAGGTATTTATGGGCAATAAGAAGCTTCCAGGGTTTCAGGTCTTCCTCATAGAATCTTTTAATCCAAGACCCTAGAAGACAGATGTTAATTTCTTGGAGGTTAGGTATGCCTAGGCCTCCAAAATCTTTTTTCAGAGACTAGGGCCCAATTAGCAAGGTGTAGCTTCCTATTTCCCTAAAAATCATTCCACAAGCAATGAGACATCTGAGAATTGATGAGGTTCACTACCCATTTAGGGAACTTGAAGAAGGAGAGGAGATACACTGGAATGCCAGCCAAACAAGCTTGTATGAGGATCAATCTACCTCTGTAAGAGAGAAGTTTGCCCCTCCACCCAGCAATACTTTTAATGATTTTATCCAGAAGGGGTTGGATATCCTCTCTCCTCAGTTTATCATAGTGGAGAGGGATACCTTGGTACTTAATGGGGAAGTTACCTTTATTACAGACTAGAATAGAGAGGAAGTCGGCTAACTCCTAATCATCCATGTTGATAGGGATGAGTTCACTTTTAGAGTAGTTGATTCTCATGCGTGAGACTTGTTCAAACCAGGTTAGAACAGTTTTCAGATTGCTAGCATGTGTGGAGTTATTGTCTAAGAAAAGGATGGTATCATCTGCATATTGAAGGCAGATGATGCCACCAGGGCAGACCTCGGGATAGAGCCCTGCAATCAGACTATGATCAGCAGCTTTGCTCAGCATTTTAGTAAGAACGTCCACTACTAAATTAAACAAAAGCGGGGATGAGGGAGTCCTGGATTAGGGGGTGTTCGGTTAGCCAGACTATACCTTCAGCCGAACTCCTGGACTATGAAGATACAAGATTGAAGACTCCGTCCCGTGTCCGGAAGGGACTTTCCTTGGCATGGAAGGCAAGCTTGGCGATACGGATATGAAGATCTCCTACCATTGTAACCGACTTTGTGTAACCCTAACCCTCTCCGGTGTCTATATAAACCGGAGGGTTTTAGTCCGTAGGACAACATACACATCAACAATCATACCATAGGCTATCTTCTAGGGTTTAGCCTCCTTGATCTCGTGGTAGATCTACTCTTGTACTACCCATATCATCAATATTAATCAAGCAGGACGTAGGGTTTTACCTCCATTGAGAGGGCCCCTGGGAAAAACTTCGTGTCCCTTGTCTCCTGTTACCATCTGGCCTAGACGCATAGTTCGGGACCCCCTACCCGAGATCCGCCGGTTTTGACACCGACATTGGTGCTTTCATTGAGAGTTCCTCTGTGTCATCGCCGTCAGGCTCGATGGCTCCTACGATCATCGATAGCGATGCAGTCCAGGGTGAGACCTTCCTCCCCGGACAGATCTTCGTCTTCGACAGCTTCGCACTGCGGGCCCATTCGCTTGGTCGTCTAGAGCAGATCAAAAGCTACGCCCCTGGCCGTCAGGTCAGATTTGGAAGTTTTAACTACACGGCTGACATCCGCAGGGACTTGATCTTCGACGGATTCGAGCCACTGCCGAGCGTGCCGCACTGTCACGACGAGCATGATCTAGCTCTGTCGCTGAACAGTGCCCTGGAGGCCGCACCCTCATCGGCTCTGACCCTTAATTCGGAGCCAACTGCGCCGATCGAGGATGGGCGGTTGGACGTCACCTCGGGGGCTGCGACCCCAACGGCGATTGAGCCAAGCACCAGCCCCGTACTCTGCGAGACTCGTAACTCGAAGGAGCCGGACTCTTCTCCGGACTCCGAACCCTCGGCGCCCCTGCCGATCTAATCCGATTGGGCGCCGATCATGGAGTTCACTGCTGCGGACATCTTTCAGCACTTGCCTTTCGGCGATATCCTGAAGTCACTGAAGTCTCTCTCTTTATCAGGAGAGCCCTGGCTGGACTATGGTCAGCAAGGTTGGGGTACGGACGATGAAGAAATTCAAAGCCCACCCACCACCCACTTTATAGCCACCATCGACGACTTAACCTACATGCTTGACTTCGACTCCGACGACATCGACGGTATGGACGCCGATGAAGGAGATGATGAAGAACAGCGCCTACTAGGCCCTGGAAAGCCACCTCATCGTATGACATATACATGGTGGACACCCGAAAAGAGGGAGATGGCGATGGAACAGCGGAGGATGACCCCTCCAAGAACAGCCTAAGCGCCGGCGTCAGCGGCGCCGCTCAAAATCCCGCCAAAACAAACATGGTGATTCCAGCACGGGAGATAATAATACTCCGGAAAGCGCCGAAGAAAACCCCCTCCAGCAAGATTTAGCACAGGAGGATGGAGAAACCAGCCCTCATGAGAGAGCGGCAGACAGGGAGGTCGAGGACGATAATTATATGCCTCCCTCCGAAGACGAGGCAAGCCTCGATGACGACGAATTCGTCGTGCCAGAGGATCCCATCGAGCAAAAGCATTTTCAACGCAGGCTTATGGCCACGGCAAGAAGCCTCAAGAAAAAATAGCAACAACTTAGAGCTGATCAAGATTTGCTAGTCGACAGATGGACTGAAGTCCTTGCGGCCGAAGAGCATAAACTCGAACGCCCCTCCAAGAGCTACCCAAAGCGCAGGTTGCTACCCCGATTAGAGGAGGAAGCACTTGATGCGGCCGACCGGCCACCTCGTGGTCGCGACAGAGAGGCCTCTCGGCCCTCCACTCAAGCCGCACCCCGTACCAAGGCACGGGAATATGCGCCGGACTTACGAGACATGTTGGAGGACAAGGCAAGGCAAACAAGATCAATCTACGGATCGCATGGGCGCCCCACGGCTCGAGACGGTAACCGTCACGTCGGCCACAAATTTGGCGGGGCCGACCACAGTAGACAAGGCTCATTGGAGCTACGTCATGATATAGCCCAGTACAGAGGCGCCGCACACCCACTCTGCTTTACAGACGAAATAATGGATCATCAAATCCCCGAGGGTTTCAAACCCGTAAACATCGAATCATATGATGGCACAACAGATCCTGCGGTATGGATCGAGGATTATCTCCTTCATATCCACATGGCCCGCGGCGATGATTTCCACGCCATCAAATACCCCCCACTCAAGCTTAAAGGACCAGCTCGGCATTGGCTTAATAGCTTGCCAATAGGATCAATCAGTTGTTGGGAGGACCTAGAAGCCGCATTCCTCGACTATTTCCAGGGCACTTACGTGCGACCCCCAGACGCCGATGACCTAAGTCACGTAATTCAGTAGCCAGAGGAATCGGCCAGGCAATTCTGGACACGGTTCCTAACAAAGAAAAATCAAATAGTCGACTGTCCGGACGCCGAGGCCCTAGCAGCCTTCAAACACAATATCCGTGACGAGTGGCTGGCCCGGCACCTTGGACAGGAAAAGCCGAAATCTATGGCAGCACTCACGACACTCATGACCCGCTTTTGCGCGGGAGAAGACAGCTGGCTTGCTTGTAGCAACAATATGACCAAGAACCCTGGTAATTCGGACACCAAGGACAGTAGTGGCAGGTCGCGTCGCAACAAGCAGAAGCGCCGCATTAACAGCGACAATGCTGAGGATACGGCAGTTAATGCGGGATTCAGAGGCTCTAAATCCGGTCAGCGGAAAAAGCCATTCAAAAGGAATCCTAGGGGCCCGTCCAGTTTGGACCGAATACTCGACCGCTCGTGCCAGATACATGGCACCCCCGAAAAGCCAGCCAATCACACCAACAGAGATTGTTGGGTGTTCAAGCAGGCAGGCAAGTTAAACGCCGAAAATGAAGACAAGGGGCTGCATAGTGATGACGACGAGGAGCCCCGGCCGCCGAACAACAGTGGATAGAAGGGTTTTCCCCCACAAGTGCGGACGGTGAACATGATATACGCAACCCATGTCCCCAAAAGGGAGCGGAAGCGTGCGTTAAGGGACGTATACGCGGTAGAGCCAGTCGCCCCAAAGTTCAACCCATGGTCCTCCTGCCAGATCACCTTTGATCGAAGGGACTATCCCACTAGCATCGGTCATGGTGGATTCGCCGCATTGGTTCTAGACCCAATTATTGACGGATTTCATCTCACTAGAGTCCTTATGGACGGCGGCAGCAGCCTGAACCTGCTTTACCAGGATACAGTGCGGAAAATGGGCATAGATCCCTCGAGGATTAAGCCCACCAAAACGACCTTTAAAGGCATAATACCAGGTGTAGAGGCCAACTGTACAGGCTCAGTCACACTTGAAGTGGTCTTCGGATCTCCGGATAATTTCCGAAGCGAGGAGTTAATCTTCGACATAGTCCCGTTTCGTAGTGGCTATCACGCACTGCTCAGGCGAACCGCATTCGCTAAGTTCAATGCAGTATCGCATTACGCATACCTTAAGCTCAAGATGCCAGGCCCTCGAGGAGTAATTACGGTCAATGGAAACACCGAACGCTCCCTCCGAACAGAGGAGCACACGGTGGCCCTTGCAGCGGAAGTTCAAAGCAGCCTCTCCAGGCAGTTGTCCAGTCCGGCCACTAAACGACCGGACACCGTCAAGCGCGCCCGGAGTAACCTACAACAAGACCGCCTGGCACGATCCAAGCAGGCGTAGCAATGCGGCCCCAACCCCAATCCTCGCAAAAAGGCGACGCCGGTACTTCGCGTACATAACTTCGCTCTAGAGATACCATGCGCACAGGGGGAGGGGCACCATCACGGCACGCCCAAAACACGGCTTAAACCATACTAGGGGCTGCCGATTTTTTAATTTTCTCTTACTTTCAGGACTTCATCCTTTGGAAGGCCTGTTCGGCAGTTCAATTGCCACACAAACGATGCAAGAACCAGGGAAGCAGACAAGCCACGCCGCACTACGGAACTCCCAGGTGGTCTCTATCACGAGCAGTATACCCGTTCCGCATACTATTCCGCAGCTTGCCCCTGGAACGGACATGTTAACTAGTCCAACCTTCCACTCATCGCATTATTTGTATCGTTCTGCCTTGATCGCACACCTTTTTAATAAACAATGCATAGCTTTCATCTATTTTTGCATTACCTTTTTTTCTTTATATATGTTCCTTAACGACATGTTGCACCCGTACACGTTGGTATGGCCAAAATACGCCAGGGGCTTTACTAACCCTCAATATGGTGTGAGAAGTCTGAACACTTTAACAAGTGCGGCACCCCGAACTTATAGCATTATATGCATCGGCTCCGAATCATGTCTTGGGTCAATAGTTGGGTTTGCCCGGCTCCTATGTTTTGGTGCCTTATGTTCCGCTATATCGGCTAAGGTAGCACTAGGAGAACCACTGCGATTGTGCCCCGGTTGAGCTGGGTCGAGCACCTCAGTGGAGAAAGCTAAAACTGACTGTCATGATGAAGCGAGAGCTAGTCGCTGTTCGAGAGGTTTTTTTGAGTCCCTAAAGACTTATGCCGCTTAGGGCGAGGAGCCGGCTCTGTCCGTCCAAGGCGTGGATAGCGCCCTGAACTCGGTCTTCCGAATACCAGGGGCTTCGCCGAAATTTAAAATTATAGAATTCTATGGCTAAGTGAGAGTGTTCACGCATTATAGTCTGATTGCCTTGTTCGTTGGGCTGAGCGCCTCCCTCGAAGGACCCAAACATGGGGAAAAGAGCGCTTAGGTTTATCCCCGAAACACCCCAGCACTAGCGGCACGAGGGCAGAAGCCGACGACTCGCCATCTCTCAGAATTGATAAACAGCTGCACAGAAGGTAATATTTTAAATTCCAACAGCATTGCTTAGCGCATATAAACAAGTTTTCAGCGCACAGGACAAAACGAGCAAGTTTCACTCAAAAATTACATCCCTAGAACATTCATCCGCCACAAGGCGGGCACCCTTCAGAACATCCTTATAGTAATTCTCGGGCTTGCGATGCTCTTTCCCCGGCGGTGGCCCGTCCTTCACAAGCTTCTCAGCATCCAGCTTCCCCAGTGCACCTTAGCACGGGCAAGGGCCCTACGGGCACCCTCAATGCAGACGGAGCGCTTGATGACTTCGAGCCTTGGACAGGCCTCCACCAGCCGCCGCACCAACCCGAAATAGCTCCCAGGCAGAGCCCCTCCAGGCCACAGCCAAACAATAAGGCCCTTCATGGCCTGTTCGGCCGCCTTGTGGAGCTCGACCAGTTGCTTCAGCTGGTCGCTCAGGGGCATGGGGTGTCCGGCCTCAGCGTACTGAGACCAGAACACCTTCTCCATCGAGCTGCCCTCCTCGGCTCGATAGAATGCGGCGGCATCAGACACACTCCGGGGAAGATCTGCGAATGCTCCTGGAGAACTCCGGATTCGGGTAAGTAACAAGTAACTCACGTTTATGTGTTTGCTTTGCATAAAGAATGCCTTACGCGCCGCTATCTTCTTCACCTCATCCAACTCCTGGAGGGTCTTCTGGGATTCGGCCTTGGCAGATTTGGCATTTTCAATAGCCAACGCAAGCTCGGATGCTTGCGTCTTCGAGTCAAGCTCCAAACTCTCATGTTTTTCCATGAGAGCCTGGAGCTATTGCCGCACCTTGCCAACCTCGGCCTCATATTTCTCCCGCTCGGTGCGCTCCGAGGCCGCACTCTTCTCGGCCTCGACTAGCGCTTGCTTAAGGGTCGCCACTTCAGACGTGGCCCCTACAATAGCCACGATAATCCTGTCATTCTTTGCAATTGCACCTTTTTATATATATTTTTAACAAGGTATTTCTTACCTTCATTATCCTCGAGCTGCTTCTTGGCACGCTCGAGCTCTTGCTCGGACCGCTCAAGGTTCTGCTTTAGCGTGTCCACTTCCGCAGTCAGTGCGGCGGACGCAAGCCGGGAAGCTTGCATACGCATATTGACTCATTTTTGTTAGACTCCTGCGAATTCTATTTGATCCTCTATTCGGCTTTTCTTCCCGAACGCCAAATAGAGCATCAGGGGCTACTGTCTATGTAGTACTATTATTTACACATTCTTTACTTACCTCAAAGCCTGTCAAAAGGCTAGTACAAGCTTCAGTCAGTCCGCTTTTGGCGGACTGAACCTTCTGGACCACCGCACTCATAATAGCACGGTGCTCCTCGTCGATGGAGGCGCCTTGGAGCGCCTCCAACATATTGTCCGGCGCCTCCGGTTGGACGGGGGCCACCGGCACGGCGGACTTGCTCCTCTTGGAAGGAGGTCCCCCGCCAGACTCTGGAACCTCTGAAGGTTCCGGAGCGGTGTCCGGCCTAGAGCCAGACTTGGAGCCCCGGGGGGTTTCATCCCCTTTACTCCTGGAGTCCGGGAGGTCGCCCTGCGATGCCTCCAGGACCATCTCCTCCCGGCTTGGAACCTGTTGGGACAACACATCGGTGTTGTCCGTAGGGCGGGGGGAGGAAACCGTCAGAAGCGAGTTCACATCCGATGAGTCCAGTGAGCCGCTCGACGATGCGTCCAGCCGGTCTTTGGGTGGGCTGCATAAACATATTCGACGTAAGGGAAAGTTGTGCAATAAACGAATACTATGAATTACTCTGGTATCGGGATACTTACAATTTTGCCAGGGGCTTGGCCCTGGGCTGCCACTCCTCTCCGCTGCCGTCGGTGTCGGTGGAGTAATCCGGAGGAAGGGTTTTCCCCTTCTTGGACCCACCAGCCTCCCCCGAGAGGGCGGCCTTCCTTTTCTTCTCTCCCCCCGCTGGAGAGGTCTCTTCTTCTTCCTCCTCGTCTTCACGGGAGGAATGCGCATCGGAACCGTCGGATGATGGATCCGACGCCTCCTGGCGCCGGGCACTCTTTCGAGTCCCCGTGGCCTTTTTTGTGGCCTTCTTCTCCGGCACTACATAGGGCGCCGGAACCAGCAGCTTCGCCAAGCGAGTATCCGCTGGGCCTTCGGGCAAAGGAGCCGGACAGTTGATCTGTCCGGACTTCGCCTGCCAATCCTATCAAGGGTAAGGGAGCTTAAATCCCGCACAGAGTTAAAACTATGAAAAACTAGTGCCCTGTAAAAGGTACAAAAAACTTACCGCGCTAGCGTGAGGCTGCGCGTTGAATCCCCGATCCTCGGTAGAGGATGCGGGAGCCTCGGCGCCCTTGAAAAGCACCTTCCAGGCATCTTCGTACGTCGTGTCGAAGAGCCTGCTCAGAGTTCGGTGCTGCACCGGATTGAACTCCCACAGATGGAAGGCCCGTTGTTGACACGGGAGGCTCAGGCGTATGAGCATAACCTGGACTACGTTGACGAGCCTGAGCTGCTTGTTCGCCATGGATTGGATGCATGTTTGCAGTCCGGTCACCTCCTTTTGGCTGCCCCACGACAGGCCCATCTCTTTCCAGGACATGAGCCGCGTTGGGGGTCCGGACCGGAACTCGGGGGCTGCGACCCACTTAGGGTCACGTGGCTCGGTGATGTAAAACCACCCCGATTGCCACCCCTTCAGGGTCTCCACAAAGGAGCCCTCGAGCCATAGGACGTTGGCCATCTTGCCGACCATGGCTCCTCCGCACTTCGCCTGGTTGCCACGCACCACCTTCGGCCTGACGTTGAAAGTCTCGAGCCATAGGCCGAAATGGGGGCGGGTGCGGAGGAAAGCCTCGCACACGATGATAAACGCCGAGATGTTGAGGACAAAATTCGGGGCTAGATCGTGGAAATCCAGCCCATAGTAGAACATGAGCCCCCGGACAAATGGATGGAGAGGGAAACCCAGTCCGCGGAGGAAATGGGGGAGGAACACCACCCTATCATTGGGCCTAGGGGTAGGGATGAGCTGCCCCTCTTCGGGAAGCCGGTGCGCAATGTCGTTGGACAAGTATCCGACCTTCCTTAGTCTTTTGATGTGTCTCTCCGTAACAGAGGAGACCATCCACTTGCCTCCCGCTCCGGACATGACTGGAGAAGGTTGAGGTGGGGAGTGCGGAGTTGGGCGCTGGAGCTCGAGTCCGCAAGAATGGATAGGCGAAGGAGGAAGAAGGCGTAGGTGAAAAGGTGGATCTTTATCACCTTATATGGGTGGACGCAACTACATGTCCCCACCAGCCTGGTAAGACTCGCTTATCTCCAAGCGCTGTAATCAATGGCGCGGTTGGGTTACCCACGCCCGTATTGATGAGAATCCCGGAATAAGGGGACACGATCTCTGCTTCAACAAGACGTGCCAAGGAAACCGCCTTGCATAACGCACTGGGATGGGACAGTAAAACGGTTCGAATAAAAGCTTGGCCGTGGTGTGATGTCACACTACGGAATACGTCAGTAGATTAGATTTGTGTAAATATTATTCTCTCTATGGCATTATGTGGAAACTTATTTTGCAGAGCCGGACAATATCTTTGTTTTCAAAATCTTCTATGAAGTACTTGGAGGAGGAACCCGCCTTGCAATGCCGAAGACAATCTGCACACCGTACTCGTCGTCATTGAAGCCTGGTTCAGGGGCTACTGAGGGAGTCTTGGATTAGGGGTGTTTGGATAGCCGGACTATACCTTCAGCTAGACTCCTGGACTGTGAAGATACAAAATTGAAGACTCCGTCCCGTGTCTAGAAGGGACTTTCCTTGGCGTGGAAGGCAAGCTTGGCGATACGGATATGAAGATCTCCTACCATTGTAACCGACTTTGTGTAACCCTAACCCTCTCCGGTGTCTATATAAACCGGAGGGTTTTAGTCCGTAGGACAACATACACATCAACAATCATACCATAGGCTAGCTTCTAGGGTTTAGCCTCCTTGATCTCGTGGTAGATCTACTCTTGTACTACCCATATCATCAATATTAATCAAGCAGGACGTAGGGTTTTACCTCCATCGAGAGGGCCCGAACCTGGGTAAAACTTCGTGTCCCTTGTCTCCTGTTACCATCCGGCCTAGACGCACAGTTCGGGACCCCCTACCCGAGATCCGCCGGTTTTGACACCGACAGGGGAGATGGGGTCACCTTGCCTAAGGCCTTTACCAGCAAGGAAAAAATCACTTTCACGGTTATTTAACTTGACCCCAATAGACCCCCCATGAGTAAGTTGCTAGATCCAACTCTCCTCTATGAAAGGCTTGGAAAATATCTAAGAGATCATTTTTCACCAAGTCCCCAAAACGCTGGTAAAACAAGAAGGGAATCCCATCAGGACCAGGAGCCCCATCAGGATAAGAGCTAAAAATGGCTTGCTTCACCTCTGTTTCTGAAAAAGGGGCTTCTAGTAGCTCATTTTCAGCAGGAGAGACTTTTTCAGAAGCAGAGAAAAAATTGTTTTGTAGAGAGAACCCAGAAGGGTTTTCTTTCTAAAACAGATCTTTGTAGAAGTCAATAGCCACTTTCAGCATCTCATCTACCTCAGTAACAGGGCCATTAGGGCCATCAAGGGAGTGAATGAGGGTTTTCCTCCTCCTCTGGTCAGCTACTGCATGGAAGTAAGCAGTATTTCTATCACCCTCCTTAATGTTCCTTTCTCTAGACCTTTGTTTGGCTTTGATTTCTTCTTGAAGCCAAATTTTCTTGAGCTCTCCATGGACAAAGTTTAATCTATTAGTCTCAACCTCAGAGAGGTCAGTGGTTTCTGCCTTAATATCTAGAGAATCGAACTCAAGGAGGAGAAGCCTTTTGTATCTTCTAAGATTAGCTTCCTCATTGGAGTTCCACTCTTTGGTAGTTCTTCTAAATCTCCTGATTTTGATCTGCCAATTTTTTAGGGGGCAGCTGCTCCCAGTAGGCTCATTCCAGATTTTCCTGACTAGCTCAGTAAAATCTTCTCTAAGCATCCACCACTTTTCAAATTTAAAACTATTGCTCTTTGGAGTTTGGTTAAGACCAGAGTCCCAGAGAAAAGGAGTGTGGTCACTACCACATCTAGGCAGAGCTCTACAACTAGAAAGGCGAAAGAAACTATCTAATTATGTGTCACAGAAAATCCTGTCAATGGTGGACATAATCCTGGAGCAGCACTTCCAACATATCTAGTAGAACTATGGGTTTTCCTTCTGACAGGGCAATTCTCAACTTTATGGGTAACCATTTTGCAGATAAAACAACTCTTGGGCTTGACACATTTATCCAAATGATGCCCTGGTTCCCCACAGTTGTAGCAGATCACCTCAGAGTATGCCATAAGGCCCGAAGCAGGGGCAGGAGCAGTTTTCTGGATGTCCTATCTCTTCTTTTGCTGATTCTTGCCTTGAGATTTTCCATTGATCTGAGAGTCAGAACCACCAGCAGATTGATCTTGGGAAATTACAAGAGCCTGCCCAGATTATGCCCCCATTTGGGGCGGAGGTGGGACGTACCACTGCCCAACCGACGCTCCCCCCATTGTGATAGGGGAAATTCATCAAAGTTCCTGGTTCCTTATCATCCTCCAGCCAGATGTTGTCTCTCAGGAAGCAGAAATAACCATCAGACAGCTCAATTGAAGCAGATTGCAAGCCTAATTTCAATCTTCTGCAGGTTTGGGGGAGAGATAAGGTAGGGGATCCACCTGCTCCGTCTCCGGTGGCGTGCTGGTGGGCAGGAGTCCAGTGAAGCATTCCCATCTCGCAGCACGGCGTGGATCTCCTGAATTCACTTCTCCTTTCGCCCATCGAACGAACGCAATCGGCGGCTCACTGGGATGGGGCATCCTGTGCTTCTCCGAGAAATCTCCTTCGAAGTAGATCCGCAGGGCTAGATTCGGTAGCTCCCAATCCACCTGATCCTTGCACATCCGAGCATACCTGCGCGAGTGAGAGAACGGATTCGGTCCCTGCTCGACTTCCTCTCTCGCAGCTTCCTCCTCTGCTTCCCTCCATTCGCGCGTGCACTGGGTCCAGGAGAGAGTGTCATCGCGGATCCGCATCGCTCGCTCGCTCCATCTCCTCCCCCGAGTCTCCCGCAGCAGCGCCGGCGCGACGGAGTCGAGCGGTTGGATCATCCGCGAGAAGGCATTGTAGACATGTGGGAGATGCATCTTGTACATCTGCCTGTCTTCCAGCCATTCCCCCGTGGATATGGCCGGTGACTCCATGGGGCGCGCGAGCGGACTTGCTGAGGGGGGCAGGCGCGCTCATAGTCAGGAGGCGGGGGTGGCGGCGAGATCTATTTGCCAATTACTCCCTCCTTTTCGGTTTATAGGGCTCAATTCAAAAATCTCACCAACCAAGGTAGATGATGAATGGTGGAATACTTTTTGTAGTTTGCAAAAGGACCTAATTAATGCACTTGTTTTCCTCAAAAAATTATGTTTATCAATGCATAAATTGCAATGCATGCATGCATAAAGTACATGCATTGGTCAATTTTCTCTTAATACTTGCATGCAATGATTTAATGCACCTTGGAATCTGAACATGTGATGGAAAACAACCAAATTGAGCCTTATAAAATGGAAAAACTAAAATTTTGAGATAAGCCCTATAAAACGAAAAGGAGGGAGTATGTGAACTAAACAGTCAACATATAAAATAATTTAAATATATATAATATAGTTAGAAGGGAAACATAAGTTGGACCTGGCGTTCCTATTCTTATATAGAAAAATAGAACAGACCTCTGCGTTTTCTTCAAAAAATACATAAATTGGGCTGCCAAAAATAAAACCTCGGATGGGAGGTCCATAGGCCGGTCGATACATGACGGCCCTAAGAAAATACAAACAGGCCTATGGACCTCCCATCCGAGGTCGTGGGCTGTGCATGTTAAAAATGAAAGCCTAGACAGGGTAGGCCAAAACCACGTCCAACACTTGCCAAAACTTCGTCCCTCGTTTTCTCTGTGTTTCGCACACTCGACATTGTGTGGGAATTTTGACTGTGCATCATATGAAGATGTGTTATGCATGAATGTTGATTAGCATGATGTTAACTGGCTGGTAGTTCCATTTTCGACCATGAATAGAACTTCCAACATGATGTTAACCCTGTTTGAAAAGGTCGTGTTAATATAAATGATCTGCCTCTGAAAGTTTCAGTTTCTTATCTAAAACTGAACTTGCAGTTTCTTATCTGAAACTAAAACTTGCAGTTTCTTCTCTGAGAATCACATTGTCTGCACTTTTATACTCCTATGAAACTACATTTTTTTAGTGTGAAAAATAGATCTCTAGAATTCATAAAATACTTTATATGCTCAATACTGCAAATTTGAAATTCAAAAGACATTCATATCTGAAAGTACTCTCAAAATACACAGCACAAAACACAATTCACAACCTGCAAATACTGACAACCCTAAGCTCCTCCTGACAATTCACAACCTGCCCGACTATTGGGCTGGGGGGGGGGGGCAGCCCCCTCCTATTCCTCGGCGGTAGACAGCCGCCCCGTGAGACGATGTGAACAGCGAGGGAGACGATGGCGGGGAAGCGTCATCGAGCCAACTGCTTTTCTCCTCTTGCAGTTGGGTTCGGTCGACGAAGACTCCACCGGCTCACTCTGGCAGGACACCCTCACAAACGGCACCCTGTAGATGCTCAATCCTTCAATCTCTGGTGGATGCTCCATCTGGGATCGATACTCCCACCACCGCTCCCTCACGATCGGATTCGATGAATCTCTTTGCTCTATGGCCCAAAGGAGCAGCTCTATGTACTCCAGCGTGACTCCCTCCGGGAGTATCGCCGCCTTTTCGCTCTGTTGCAGATATTTGGCCATGGATGTCGTCGTCGCCGCTAGTTGGTCCTTGTTGTCAAACCAAGACTGTATCTCCAACATCCTAGCTAGCTTCATAGGGTCGCCATCTGCGATCATCATGTATCGGTTGTACTCCTCCATCGATCTACTTCTCCACAGCACCTTCACTCGCCGGCGGTGGTTTTTGAATGGAAGAGGAGAGGAGCAGCGCTGGTTTTGGATTAGAATGGGAGAGGAGCGATGCTGGTTTTGGACTGGAACAGGAGAGGAGGAGCGGTGGTTTTGAAATGGAAGAGGAGAGGAGCGGCGCTGCATTTAGATTGGAACAGGAGAGGAGCGGCGGTGGTTTAAGAGGAGAAGAGCGGAAGAGCGGCGTTGGTCTTGGAAGTATTTTGTTGTTGTTTCGCGTATTTTGGGTCAAAGTTTGACCACGTACTGTATTTGACAAGGAAAATGTGAATGCATGTCACCAAAAATTGTATCGTTTGGTTCGTATCTGAATGTACTTTCAAATTATACTCCCTCCATTTTTGTAGACAAGGCCACAAACTCATATTACGGGTACCAAGGTAAAAATCAATGCTATGTTTAAGTCAATGTTGCAAGCTAGCTTGTCACCTTGATTGTCGTGTTAATTAATGTGGTTTTTCTCTCCCAAGCACAACAAGCCAACCCTCTTACTCCTCATTGGTTGATTAATGTTGGGAATGCAAGCTAACCTTCTCACTCCCGCATGCACACAAGGGATATTAATGTCCTCGGGTGCTAGTACGAGGCAAACGCCATCAATTTTGCCTCGATTAATGTTAGTGGCCTTGTATAGTTGCAAATTGTAATTTTGATAGTGGCCTTGTATACAACGTATAACATATATTTTATGTGTGAAAATCATGATCAATTATGACCCAGAATAAAAGGGAGACTAGTTAATGTTGGGTTGCTTTCTTAATTGAAGGGTAAATTGATTTTGATTTTGATCCAGTCAGAGGGCGCCGACCCTCTCGTCCAATCCTAAATCGCTGCCGCACGCTCCTCTCCCTCTTCTCCATTGCAAAACCACCTCCTCTCCTCTCCATCATCTCCATTCCAAAACAACCGTCTCGCCTCTCCCTCTTCTCTATTGCAAGACCACCGTCTCTCCTCCGTTTTCTAGACGCTTTGCTCCATTGCACGGGCGCAATCCATGGATACAAAATTAGTATACTGTATACTATTTAAAAGTAGAGGGCGGGGCTTTTCCTGCGCGGTAGGCGGCGGTTCGACAGAGATGCGAGAAGACGAGGGAGTAGACTGCTGCAAACATAGGGCTATGTGATTTGACAGCGAGTTACTGCTGGACAGGTGGGGCCCCGTGATTTGACTTTCCATTATCATTTTAACTGCGATGCTACGACCGGCGTGAGTCTCCCAGATTCCTGACCACCTCCATACAGGTGCTTCTCCCAATGCTCCACCATGTAGTAGAGGCTGGCTCTTGCATGAGAGCCCACTTCTCAACTTTTTCCTTGCCTCTCTTTCCTCCACATATGCAAAAATGCCATGTAGAGCGCACTATTGTACTTACTTTTACTTGCTCCTACAGGTGCTTAAGCTTGCCACATAGGCATAAAGTGTGATGTGGCAAGTTAATCAAGAAGAGAGAGATTACTTTGGTGCTAAGTGCGTGTACCTAGGTGAAAAGACAATTTTGAGTCTATAGCTAATTAAATGAAGCAAACTTAGCAACACCATTTCATTGGAAGAGGTAACACCTTGGCAAATGCAATAAATACACGCTCTTAGCACCGTTTCTTCCTTGAGTACGAAGAAAGAGATAGAGAGGAGTAAAAAAATACACTTATAGCCAACCTTGTTGTAGTATGAGTGACTAAGCGATGACTATGTATGACATGCCAACATCAGATAGCTTAACGCACCGTGTTAAATCTCCAAGGGCGCGACCGCGCGAGCGACGCGACGGTCGTGGTAGGCGCGACCATGATACGGGCTGCTGGCAGCCCTTGGATCTGAGATCAAACGGTCGCATGCTAAGTTGCTGAAAATTTGCAGAATAACCCTCCAGGATAGGATATTCACCGATAGGTCTAGAATCACGCCATGCAAACGTTCGATCTTAGAACCAAAGGCTCTCGGAAGTCCATATCATGGGAGAATGGAAAGCCACTACCCTTCTGTTCGCACGCTGGCAGTTCGCTCCTACTTGTCCCCACACATCCTTCAATACTACGGCGGTTCGCTCCTAGTCGTCCCGTCCATTCACATTACGGCAGTTCCACTAATCCTAACCCTCCTCCCAAATCCATGGCATCCCAAATCTCCATGATCATCGGTGAGTACAAGGTTAGAACCATCACCGGCGATGAGTTCGACGTCATCTACACCCGTTCTTCCGCGATGGTGAAAGGATGCCTTTCTCACTTCAGACGCATGGTCGAAAACTCAGATGATGAGTGGGTCACTGGGCTAGATGTTGAGTACACCACAGTCCTGGGACGAGAGAAGGATCTAAACGACGAAGAGAGGAAGAAGCCCGCTGTGATCCAGGTTTGCGTACATAATGTTTGCTTGGTCTACCACATATGCCATGCCGACATTGAGTGCCAGGATTTTAAGAACTTCCTCGAGAGCAACCTAGTCAAATTCGTTAATGTAGACTTTGGTAACGACAAAGAAGTCCTGCGTCGGATAGGCCTCGTTGTAGGCAACACCTTCGACCTCCAGAAGAATCGGCTGGTGTCCTCTCATCAGCCTTCAATGTTGACCCTGGCAGGAGGCATGGTTCATCCTTCGTATGGTAAACTGGAGAAACCTCATTACACGTTTCATCGTCATGCATGGCAGTGGAATGTACTAGATATAGACCACATCCACTACGCTGCAATGGATGGCTACCTTTGCTTCAATATCTACAAGGGTTGGATGAAGAGCAACAACCAAGTGTGCGGTTCAAGCAAAGAAGTATCGGCCAAGAGGAAGAGGGACAAGGACGAAGTCGAGGATGTGGACGAGGACTCCAAGTAAGGTGGCAGTGTCATTGCTCATGGTGGTTCTAATGCAGTGTCTACCGGAATAGTTGCAAAGTTTAATTTCAGGTGTGCTTAATTTAATTTGAGGGGTGTGTTGTGCTGAGCCCCCAGCAGAACTATGTTATGTTTCTTCTCGTTACTTTAACTCTTTAGTTCGTACATACTAGTATTTCTTACATTTCATCTTTTAGTTAGTATAGTACTACCACTCGTTTCTTCACATTATATACGTACAATATATATGGCCAACATCATATAGCCAGCAGTTTAGTTGTCAAAGAATTTCAGCGTGCTTAGTTTTGTCAAAGAATTCCAGGATGCTTAGAGGGTGCTTGGATCCAAGGGACTTATTTTAGTCTGACTAAAAATAATCTCTTTAAGAGGCTAAAGTTCCAAGCACCCCTGACTAAAGAGGGGCTAAAACTAGTCTTGAGACTAAAAATTTTTAGTCAGGGGTACCCCTACTAAAATTTGGATTAGTCCTCTCTCTACTCATTTAACTCCTCTCCTTTAACACAGGCGAGTTCTGGATTGGAGGGTTTGGAGGATAATAAATGCTCATTAACTTGATTTTAGCCTTTTTAGTATTTGGATCCAAGCATGGGTGAGGCTAGCATGTTTTAGTCCCACTACTTTTAGTCATGGGAGCAAAACGTATCCAAGCACCATCTTAGTTTTATTTGAGGGGTGGGTTGTGCTGGACACCATTATTGTGACTAGCCTTTTTAATAGTACTATATGCATAATTTGGTGACGAGCGCTCTCTATATGTACCACCTTTTTTTAATTTCAAGTTTTGCTCCATGGCACAATCCATCGATACTACTTCTGTACAAAAGTATACATTTTTTAAAAGGCTAAAGGGTGGGGCAGTCTAGCTTGGTCGGTTGCACGAGAGGTGAGGGCCTTTGTGATTTGACGGCTCATTACTGCTGGAAGGCGGGGCCTTGTGATTTGACTGCTCGTATAAATGCGCCGATGAACTGATCGAGGAGGAGCAAAGAACCGTGCAGTATACTCAAGTTTTCCACTGGAGTAGTACTGCGACGGAGGAGCACGAAACATGGCAGCCCAGTGCCATATGGCGATAAAAAATGATCTAATTTGCTAGTCATCTCATTGTTAGCATTGTTCTATTCATTCCCTCAAAAAAGCATTGTTCTATTCATGCCTCATAGAGAACGTGACACGTGCGGCGAAACACCCGAAGCAAAAGATGAAACACAGGAGCAAAAGAAGAAGGAAGATTATCACCCCAAATGATCTATTTCGCCACGGAGTCGTAACTGCTTCTTCATCGCCTCCACGACCTCCATCTCCATGTGTCTCCTCCGCCATCTTCATCATTGTGTCCATGACGCGGCATTTCTCGACGAGCCTTCATCATCTGTTCCACGGCCATATTACGTACCTGGACACCAGCCGGGTGCTCGATGCGGAGCTTCGCCAACGCTTCCTTCTGTTCCATGGCGAGGGCCTGCAGAATCTTCATCGAGGAACTACTATTCTCATGCAGCTTCTTCCAGCCGGCGTTCTTCTCCTTCAACAGGTCGATCTCGTGGAAGAGCTTCGCATTGTCCTCCCGAAGTCGCAAGATTCCGTCGGTCGCCTTCTTCTCCGAGGCAATGCTCTTCTTCAGCAGCATCACCAAGCCGGCGGTCAACTCCCCCTGCTGACTGAGCTCAGCGGGCATGTCGTCGAGGCTCTCCTTCAGCATATCCATCAAGCCTTGGATGAACTCCTTCTTCTTATTGAGCTGATCGGGCATGCAATCAAGGGATAACGACTCCAGCTCCGCCGGCTCAGCATGTTCGCCTCCACGGATAGGGCGCTCCTGTGAGCCATCGCCTGCCCGTGAGAGATCTTTCGAGGTCTCTGCGTGGCAGTGAGCCCTCTCTTTTTTTCCGCAGCCTTGGTTGCCGCTCCCTTGTTACGAGTAGTTCTCGACCTAGAGCTCTGCTCACCGGCCATGGCAATGACGGACGAAGAAGATGCACTTATGAGGAGGAACGGTAGAGTGATTTTCGGTTAGGTAGTTCCCCTTTTTATAACCTAAGTACTAGCACTAGTACTAATACCTGCATAGTGGGAACACGTTCAGGTTTGGTACATACTACTAGTAGGTGTGAGCGGGCTTTCGAATGTGATGGGAATAAGGTAAAGATTAATTGATGGTTTTGGTTTCGAGGCCCGAAACGGCTCCCGATAGGTTTAGCGGAACATAAATTTTAAGTACTACACTGCTCAAATGCGTAAATATTATGTTACTGTCAAAAATTGGCACAAAATACGAAGGAGACCAATGGAAGTACTACTAGCAACCCATGATTTAACTACTCGCATGCGCGCAGTGGGGTAATAATGTCTTTCTTCTGCCCTCACGTCCACTCAATTTGCATGCGCTGCATTAATTGGCCATCAATAAAGTGAACGACTTTACACGCGTAAAATTATCACATGGGGTGGATCTTGGTACAAAATTGCGTCCGCCCGTGTACCCGCGTGTGAGTGCGAGGAATGAGTGCGTGCATGGCGTGCGTGCACATCTTCACTTTGTGCATGTACCGCCAGTATGGCTCAGGGAGGACGAATACATTCTTCTGAAACCAGCAACACGTCACTGTGATCAATCCACGCAAGGAGGTCGCGACAACGCCTACACATGTGCCACGTGGCTTCATGAACTGTAAGAGAGACACTGTTTAGCGTGCCATTGGTATTCTAATTTACGTGTTTTGCACATACTCGAAGTACTATTAAGGTACACGTGCATTGCACGCATCAGATTTTGCAACCAAATTATGAATAAATACCACACTATAGCATGTAAGCTCTGATGTAGCCCTTCGTTTAATTCTTATAGTTCATCTCATTCAAAATCAATTAGTTTTTATAAAAAAGCTAAGAACACGGGAATAGGAAAAACATGGGATTATAGTGGAATGTCGTCTTGAATCCTACATGATTGTACGAGTGTTTGATTGTGCATAGAAAAAACGCAGAATTCTTTCAAAGAGGTTTGAGTGGATGGGATGTTTCCTATGAAATCTAGTGCAAATGAATCATATGGAAAAATTCCTATGGTTTACAATCCTACGAATCAAACAACCAAGATAGGAAAAATTCCTAATGATTAGAATCCTCCAAAATTCCCTTGAGAATCCTTTGAATCAAAGAAGCCCTTAATCTATTTTATGATTCATGGAAATGTGTGTTGTAAAGCATAAAGTAAAAACAAATAATGGCAATTCAACTAGAAAAAAGTTTGGGCAGTTATGATACGGAAGATTCTAGAACAAGAGAGAACCACTGTTGTTTTGAGGTTTGTGCATTATGCTTAAGTTCAACCATGGAGTCTGCTAGATTGTTCATGTGGCAAAATCCGGTGGGGGGCTAGAAGATGGTGTGAGGGGCCGAGTGGAGGGAGACTATGAAGGAATGCAC
Organism: Triticum urartu; assembly: GCF_056163025.1. Taxonomy (NCBI): domain Eukaryota; kingdom Viridiplantae; phylum Streptophyta; class Magnoliopsida; order Poales; family Poaceae; genus Triticum; species Triticum urartu. Next base: position 46,347,447 of record NC_141873.1, on the reverse strand, counting down.
AAGTGCGAGATTGATATTTAGAGAGAGGGGGCGAACACGTGCGCTGATGCGCGCAGTGGCGGAGCCATGAAAAATAAACGAGCTAGGGGGCCAAGCATTGCTAATCCTTTACGAGGAGGGTCAATTCATGAACTTAAACCATTTTTAGCAGCAATTGTCTAATGATCACATTCATATTAGCCTTGATATATAGTAATGTTAGGGGGGAGGGGGGCAGGGCCCTTACTGCCCCCTGTCTTCGCCATTGTGCACGCGTCCGAGAGATGAAGCGGAAGGCATGGATGATGAGAGGGGGACGTTGGATACATAATTAATGTGGGTGTATTAGCTATATATGTTAATCCTATATAGAGAGGTATAGATTGATCGATGTGGACGTGGGAAAGAGGGTGAGACCTCACTGGATATATCGATTGATCGGTTTGTGTGGAAAACTTTGAATGACCTAGCTATATACACACATACATAGAGGAACATCGATCGTTGCGCATGCACGCGTGAGAGATAAAGAATGCCCGATATGATGGAGAGGGGGATGTGTGTTGGTGTGTGACTTCATGGGAGACCGACCTGAAGAAAAAGATTGCATGTGTGCGATGGATAATGCCGACTGATAGTGCGTGTGCATGCATGCATGAGAGAAAGTTAGTGGTACAATTATAAAGAGAAGACTACTGTGTGGGTGTAAAAGAATAGCTGAATAGGTGAGGTCACAATCAATGTAAAGTTGAATTCAAATATTTGAATAAGAGATCCTGATGTTTGAAACCCATGCATGCAGGAATGTAATGGAGATCTGCACGGTGTGGTTTGGAAACGAGCATGTTGTAATGTATACACATTGAACAAGGTCAGACTGATTTGAATTTGAGATACCGATGGCAGACATCATTTGGCCACGTCGCATCCGTGCATGGACACACTATTCTAATTGGAGATGATGGACGCCTTTTGCATCACATATCTATATCTATACCCCTATATATATTATATATTTTTTATTGTGTGCGGGTAACTTTAACTTTGAAAGATGGTCGTTGGATGAGGCGAATCCGATGGTCCAAAGATGGCAAATTTGAGCATTATTGGCCATTGGATATCATCTAGATTCCACCAGATTTCGCCACATGTATAATCTAGAAGACTCCATGGTTGAACTTAAGCATAATACACAAACATCAAAACACAAGCACTTCTTATTTGTTCTAGAATCTTCCATATCAGAATTGCCCAAATGTTTTTCTACATGATTTGCCATTATTTATTTTTACTTTATGTCTTACGACGCACAATTCCATGAATCTTAAAATAGATTAGCTTTCTTATAAAAACTAGATGATTTAGAATGAAATGAACTATAAGAGTTAAACGAACATCTACATCATGCATATATGACTCAAAACTTGCATGCTATAATGTGGTACCTATCTATTATATAATTAAGACAGAAGTAAAACAAGCCATCACGTTTATCCACATATGCTAATATTATTTGCACCGTTTGATCAAAATAATAATGGCTAAGATTTAAAATTGCTACGTAACATGGTAAACATGTACATATGGTCGCATTGAACCGTCACGTGTATATATATGCATATGTAGGGCAACTACATCTGGAATCATAAACGGAAGCGTGCGGCAGTTAAAATTAACAAATAAAAAAGTTACATGCAAATATATCTATCACGTGCCTACATAGAAGTACACACCTATACGTTTGCATGCACCCAAAGAAAAACTGCTGTGGGAGATGCACAGTTTCAAACGGACACGGCGACAGGCCAACCCACCAAGCGGCCGGTAATCAACTGATTAAAAAGTTATAAAACTATAAACCAGAGGCACTCTATAAAAAAGGTCCCGATAACTGCCACACGTGTGGTGTATCGGGTAGTTGTGCCACACGCCACGTCTGGCATGGACAGCAACCAGTCCACACACCTACGTGTGGGCAAAACAACTAATGCCCACACACATCTTTTTTTCCCTCCTGAACCCTCTCACATGCATGCGTGTGGGCGAAGTTGATAACGCCCACACGCCCGTAAGTCAGGCCTCGTACCCTTCTGGTCCCGCTCGCGATGCGTGACGCCCACCGCGCGCCCGCAGTTGCCATGGTCCAGACCCTCGTCCATATTCGTTTATCTGCAGTTGCCATGTCGCTGAACTACGGTTGCCATGTCGAACAATTGTAGTTGCCATGGTTGCTCAACTGCAGTTGCCATGTATGGTCTGATCTAATGTAGTTGCCATGATTTCATAACTTTAGGAGTTGCCACATACTAACACTAGGCAGTTGAGAGAGTTGCCATGTGCTCACAAGTATGCTAGGGTAGTTGCCATGTAAAAGGAAGAGTTGCCATCTGCTTACGTGCATGTTAGGGCAGTTGTCATGTACCATGCAAAAACACATGGCAACTCGGTAAAAGACAGTTGCCATCTGCTTACGTGCACACTAAGCAGTTATCGTGTACCCTGCAAAAACACATGGCAACTCGGGTAAAAAAAGAGAGTTGCCACCTGCTTATAAAGCACACTAGAGGCAGTTGCCATGTGCACTGCAAAAACACATGGCAACTAGCAGCTTACATGTGGGAGAGGAGACGGGCCTGTTGGCGAGATGGCAAATGCCCACACACCAGCCCTTGTGCGTGACTGAAAACTGGTGTGTGGGTGAACTGCTAAACGCCCACACACCGACCCCTCCGTGTGGTAAAACGGATGTGTGGGCGAACTATGTCACACACCACACACACGCCTTGTCCTACGTGACACAGAAAATCAGCCAGATTGTGTCAAGATTCGTGCATATAATACTGGACGGTGATGGATGCGTGTGATCGAGATGATCAACGCCCACATGGGTGGGCGTTAACATTTCGGTAAAAAAAAGGCTAAAACCAGCCCGTACTTGGAAATATTAATGTTAGAAAGAAAAAAACAAGCCACCACATCCGTTCATGGTACAAAATTATTTAATCCATTGATTATAAAAATTTATGGCCCATATAAAAGATATTTTATAAATAAATAAAGGATGTGTATGTTCCCGTCTGTACCAAGGACACGATCAATCATTCTGCTTAGCTTAACTATTTTGCCTCCCTAAGAAAGATAATAATATCCCCGTTGAGAGCAGCAAATCGCTTCACCGCAAAAAGGAAAAAGGAAGAAAAGTATAGTAAATCTTTTGGTGGCCAATCTAAGCCCAACGCCTACGTGAATACATGTTCCTCATGTGCTCCAGCAAACAATTCTAAAAAATGTATTCCAACGAAAATTAAATAGCTGAACCATTCAATTGCCTAGAAAACAACCAAATCAGTCAATAAAAAAGAGTCTTGACACTTCAAAAAAGATGTTGGATCGTGTTTATTAGAAGGATCTCAAAAATTATTTCTGGCAAAAAAATATAAAATTATAACTAATATGATTATAAAAAAATATATCTGATATAATGTCTTGATATCGCGTGCATGTCCATTGGTAGAAGTCGAGCAAGTAATTCTAGAAGACATTATACAGTACATTTATTTATGAGTCAATGCAAATAATTATTTATGATGACACAAATTAAATATTTGTCAATTTGTGGGAGATAAAAGTAATATTTGACAACTCCCCAACTCTAAATCTTCTCTAGAATTTACTTTTTTTAATGCCAAATATTCTCTAGAGATATTCTGCATGTTGCGGGTGGATGGCACGATGGGTCACAAGGACCTTTGAGACATGGCATAGATGCATCAACATGTCCTAGCCGGCTGGGATAACTGAGACTCACATGTCGTGACGAAATTTACTATCCAAAATACATGCATGATCAACTACTTGCATTTCCATATTGCTTATGTGATGATTAATGGTGATAAGTAGGCGGGCTTTGCAAAGCATGATTAACAACAGATAGCACATGGTCGTTCAGGCGCAAAATCATAAATATAAAACATAATTTCCAATAATCCATCCAAGTGCAATTAATTATATATATTGAATTCAAAATAAAGGGGAAAAGACAAATTTTATTTTCTGCGACTGCCATATTGAGAGTCCATACAGAACTAAAATTAAAAGTCTTCTATTCAAAATTGAATCTAGACACGGCATGAAGTTATCATTTTGAATCATATTGAGTCTATGATTTGGCACAACATGTAGTTGAGTGGAGGCAATCATGGTTGAAGGCCACTCACGAGATGCAATGGAAAGGATGCTAGGAACATTGTAAGTTTCGTCTTTCTTTTACCACCCTAGGTTGCTTATCTCACCGACACCACTCATTTGTTGTCATAGATAGATCAGTGATCTACCCAACAAATACAATTGTCAGAAGGATCTCTAACAAATCTCCAACGATGATTTATGTACATATTGGCTGCAATATTTCTATGTATTTTAGACCCTCTATATTTTAGACCATAAATTGATGCTACTATTGGGGCCAATCTACTATGTTCTTCCACATAGGCTAAATTATCAAAACTATTGATCGTGACAAGTTCGAAATTACATCAGCGTAGGTGGAACCATTTGGGTTGCCATAAATATTCCACTTTCAAAGGTTCATATGAAGCTCAGAAGTAAATAGCATGATGAACAAAATTTTGGTTTTTGTGCGCATTCCATATAAAGCCCATGGATAAATGAGGGGTGTCAAAGTAAAAAAGCTTCGGGTTAGCAGAGTACTTAACGACAACCCATCTGCAGAATGTGTTTCTAATAAAGCCTAATCATGTTGTGTGAAATTAAATCGATTAAAGTTCACTATGGGGCCAGTGATCGTCGGACATAAAAATACAAGATAATTTTGAGCATGTTATGATGTGGCTCCATGGTCTAATACAATTTAGAATGCTTATCTAATAGAAAACCAGTAGTTCATGACTAACATATGTATATACATGTAAAAATATGAACAAGACAATACCTTATACATCTAGCTGCGCAAATGCGCGGGTCACACTGCTAGTTTATTCATAATTTGGTTGCCAAATCTCATGCGTGCAATGCACGTGTACCTTACTCTAGTCTAAAGGGTGTTTGTGTGTGTGTTGTGCGTGTTGAGGTGCAAATTGTCTTTTTTTGGGTACACGTTAAGCTTGTTCTTCCGAAATTTCAAGCCGCGCCTTGTTATGCCGAAAATTCAAGCTAGCGTCTCTGTCTATCGTGCTGCGAAACTCCCGCCTCTTCAACCCGCGCCTTGTTAGCCCGAAATATTTAAGATATATCTTTGTCTCGTTGTGCTCCGACAACTCCCTCCATCTCAACCCGCGCCTTGCTATTCCAAAATTACAACACGCGCGAAAACTCCCACCTCCTGTGAAATCCCGACACGCGAAATGCCCGTGGTACCCCTGAACCGAAATAACCTGCCTCAAATCGGTGGGGGTACTTTTGTAACTTACCCCACATTTCGGACAAGTGTGTCTCTAAGCCATGGTTTCCCACTGCCATCCCATCCGCCCACCCATTCGTACACCGAGGCCGCGAAAACCCGCGACGAAACCCCACACCCTGCTCCGTCCGCCACCCAGCCGGAGCCTCTTCCCCGACGACGTCGTCCACAACAACACCTCGACGTCCTTCATCCACCGTACCGGATGAGGATCCGTTGTCGATCTCATCGTCCCGCCGGTTCAGCCACCCGGTCCTCCACCTCTAAGGAGCTGCCTCGACATTCCCCTCATCTTTCGCGCCACCTCCATTCCCACATCGCCGTCTTCACCTGCACCACTGGAAGAGCATCACCATCACCGTTTCCTCGGATGAATCTGTGGCCTAATCGGCGCCACCAAAGAGGTTGTACACCAATCGCTTCATTTTCTTCTTGATTCGATCTCATGGTGTTGCCGGCGCTCGGTCCCGAGCCGACACGGCGCGGCTCCATCCACGGTGGCGTCGCCAGCCACTTCCTCCACGACGTCGCTCCCTCGGCGGCGACATCCACATCAGTAGGACCTGCTGCTGCTTTAGCTCTCGCTCGCGCTGCTGCTCTGCTCTTGCTCTTGGTCCCCTGCCTGGTCTGCTCTTGCTATTGCTCTTGCTCGCGCTGCTGCTCTCGCTCTTGCTCTTGCTTGCGATGCTGCTCCGATTTAGCTACACTTCACTCCGATGCCGCCGGGGTGAAGGAAGAACCAGCCGTCGCGGGGAGGGGGGCTTGCCGGAGAGGTACCCCACTATCTATCTTAGGGTTCAGGATGGGGGGCGGTGGTCGCTGGCGGTGGCGGGGCGTTGGCGAGGCGGTGGCGTGGGGATCGCCCTTAGAAAAAGCTCGACACGGGGGGCGTAGAGGGATGGCCGGGGCGGCGGCAGACCGGCGGTGGGGAGTGTTTTTGGGGCGGGTGGGACGGCGCACCACCGGCCGCGGGCGGCGCGGGGCTACTGTTTGGCCGGCTCAGGGGTGGAGGTTGAAGATGAACCGCATGCCCTTGATTTCGTATCCAACGGCTGCAAAATCAACTGACCAGAGATGAAAAAGTCAGTCGACCGACGTGAAGCCTCACCTTGCTAGTGCATTCAGTTTCGACAGCAAAATTCAGTTTCGACAGCAAAATTCAGTTGCAACAGTTAAGTTCAGTTTCAACAGTTAAGTTCAGTTTCAATAGTTAAATTCAGTTTCGACAGTTAAGTTCATGTCACAGCCCTAGCTTAGTCTTGCCTATCCTTGCATAACCTCCATGCATCATGTTTACTTTTTCTCAGAAACTTGAAATGGGGACGTTCAAACCCTAGCACCACATGGATTTCAAATAGGCTCAACTAAAGTCATTTTCAATGAACCCAAAAATGCCCTTTGAAAATGTTCATGATTTCTGATAAGGGTGAAAACCTCTGCCAAAAATGATGAACATATTTCTAGGTCATTCCTGGATTTTTGAATTAATTCATATTGTATTTGACTTTGGGCATTTAAATACTATAAATAAATTAAATGCTCAGATAATGCTGAAATTAAATGTGGGCCACTAGAATAATCTAGAGAGTGTCCACAAATTATTCCAGCATTTCACAAAATGCTTTAGTATTTTTACTAAAGCCAAAACAACAGTAGAAAAATAGAAAACAGAAGAAAAATAGAATAGGAAGGAAACCCACCTAACTTACCTGGCAGCCCATCCGCAGCGCAACACTGTGCAGCCCAGCAGCAGCCCAGCCCACCGCAGCCGCCACCGTCTTCAACCTCCTGCCAGTAGGCAGGAGGGCGTGTGCCCGACGCGCGCGCGCACGTGCCGGCCACCTCCTGCTTGCCTGCACGCCGTTGGATCCACCTGAGGGCGCCACGCACCCTCCCTCGACCCTCTGCACCTCCTCCCTCCTCGCAGCTCTCTCCCCTCCCCTCGCTCTTCCGAAGCCGAGCGGAGCTCGTCGCCGCCGTACACCGTAGACGCGGCCTCCGTGCTTCCCTCGACTTCCCGACGTGTCCACGAGCATCGCCACGCCTCCCTCGTCCTCTCTGTCCGGCCACGCCTCGCCGGAGGCCTTGCATCGATGCCATCTTCATCGTCTTCGTCGCCAGCCACCGGAGATGCCTCTCGCCGCCCCGCTCGCTCCGGTGCTTCCCCGAGCACGCCGAGGCCACCTCTGTGTCCACCGTGAGCCCCTGCCCCTAACCCGCCTCCTCTATGCCTCGGTTGCGCCCCCTAGCCGCCATCTCCACCGAGCCCGAGCACTCTGCTCCGCCGGTGACGCCGTCGACGTGGCCACAGCCACGCGGGCTCGAAACCGAGTCCGTCACCATGTTTGCCACACTCCCAGGAGGTCGTAGCCCCTCTCCACGCCTCTGTTGTGCATCCCAGCGCCGAACCCGAGCACACCCGAGCTCCGGCCGCCGCCACGAGCTCCGTTCTGGCGAGCTCCGGTGCCCCCACGGCCACCCACCTACCTCCCTGGATGCGGGCGAGTCTAGGCTACGCCCCGATGCCCTTAGCCACCGCCCCCGTCGCCTTTAGCACAAGTCCGGCGCGTTGCCGCCGCGGGTTTGGTCGCCGCCGGCCAACTCCGGCGACAGCCGACGTGGCGGGGTCATTAGTGCTAATCCCCGCCAGCTGGACTTCACCTAGTCACTGACATGCGGGCCTCGCCCGGCTAACCCAGTTAGTTAGAGCTAAACTTAATTAAGTTAGTTTAGTTAGTCACTGACGAGTGGGCTCAGTGTTGTTTAGTTAGTCTAGTTAACCCAAATAGTTAACTGTGAGACTGACTAGTGGGGCCCAGCCGTCAGGTTTGACCTGCACATCCCTGTTGACCTGCTGACGCCAGCATGACGCAATGCTGACGCAGTTAATCATTTTCTGGATTTAAAATAACTCAGAAATTCTAGAAAATGCCTAAAACTTCTAAAAATCATAAAAATTCAACCATAACTCCAAATGAAATAAATTATATATGAAAAATTATCAGAAAAATTCAAGGAATCCATCTGTACAATTTTCATGCATGTTAGAACAACTTAAGGCCACTTTTTAGGACAAATCAAATGAATGGTATTTTTATAACCACATGTGGAGTTTGAATTTGAACTTTGGGTTCAAACCAACTTCATTTAATTGTGTTGCTAGTTGCATTAGCTCAATAAACAACATATTGCCATGTCATTGTCATGCATCATGTTGTGCATTGCATTGATTGTGTTCCTTCACTGTTGCCCGTGGTTGTCCCCTCTCGATAGACGTTGTACCGACGCTGTGATCGTTGACACTGATGAAGACCCAATGATATCTTCAGAAGTGCCAGGCAATCAAAACCCCCTTGTTCATTCTGATACAACCCCACTCTCTCGCTCCTGCTCTCTTTTACTGCATTAGGACAACAACGATTCATTTGTTACTTGTTGCGGTAGTTGAACCCCTTATCCTCTGCATGACCTGTCATTGCCACAGTAAATAGATGAAACCCACTAGCATGAGTAGGAGTTGTTTGAGCCCTGATGTGCCTACTCATTCATGCTTGTTTGTCATGCCTGCTATTGCATAGAGTTGCGTCCGGTCTGATTCATCGGGAATGAATCGAAGGTGTGTGAACATGTCCTACTGTGTGTGAGCTAAGTGTGTGAACACGTTTTTGGTAAAGGTAGCAGTGAGAGGCCATGTAGGAGTACATGGTGGGTTGTCTCATTGCAGCCGTCCTCAGGAACTGAGTTCTGTGTCTGTGATCCATGAACAGCTACTACCACTCATTGGGATCCTTAATTGACCCTCTCGGCTTCTTAATCACCCTAGTACTCTGTCCAGGAGTTGCAACTAGTTTCTGGTGTTTGTAGGTTATGTGTTGGCGGCCGTGCGTAGCGCTGACCCTAGGGGTGGGCTATGATGCGGTAGATACACCGTGGCATGGTGTACCGGGCGCACGTTTGGTGTCTCGGGAACCCTCTTCACATCGTTCGGGCCGTATGTGGAAACCTCGGCCGGACTCCCTGTGGATGGAACGTAGATAGGCGATAAACCTGGACTAGAGACTTGAGTGTTTAGGTAGGTCGTGGCCGACACCCTCGGTGGGCTTCCGCTTGAAGGTTTCCGAGTACATGTCGTGTAAACGGCGGTAAGTGGTGGGAGCGTGTGTGAAGAAGTACACCCCTGCAGGGTTATCATTATCTATTCCAATAGCCGGATTCCTCGGATATGGAAACTTGGACCCCTTGCATAGTTCATAGAAAAGTGAAAGTGGATACTCTAAAATGCGCAAGATAAGCGTGAGTGCTATGGATGGCCTTCTCGTAGGGAGACGGAAGCGGATCCATAGTGGTGTATTGAATGGTGAATATGTGGACTCGTGTGCGCCACCTCAAAAGAGTTGCTTGCAGTCGTAGTTTAGGTTAGCCACTGAGTCAAAGCTGGCTTGCTGCAGTTAAACTCCACCACCCCCCCCCCTTGTTGATACCGATGCATATGTAGCTAGTCCTGATGTACGTCTTGCTGAGTACCTTTGTACTCACGTTTGCTTAATTTATGTTTTGCAGAGAGAGATTTCAGTCTCGCTAGTAGTTCCGCGTGGACTTCGATGTTAGCTTGATACCTCAGCTAAGATCTTGTTCCCTCGGTAGGATCTGGTAGATAGTCAGGCTTCTTAGTTCTTTTTTCCATTTGTAGATGTCTGTACTCAGACATGTTAAGCTTGCGCATGTGCTTGATTTGTATGCTATGATTGTTGGGTCATGAGACCCATGTTTGTAATATCTCGCTCCTCAGAGCCTAAGGAATAAATACTTGAGTTGTAGAGTTATGTTGTGATGCCATGTTGTAGTTACACATATCGAGCATATTGTGTGTATGATTGAAATGCTTGGTATGTGTGGGATCTGACAATCTAGTTGTTTATCCTTGGCAGCCTCTCTTATGGGGAAATGTAGTCTAGTGCTTCCATGAGCCATAGTAGTCCGCTACAGCCCGGTTCACCAGAGTCCTGCTAGCCCAGCACTACTGCTCAGGACACTTGACTGGCCGGCATGTGTTTCACTTTGTTCCTGTGTCTGTCCCTTCGGGGAAATGTCACGCGATGACATCCAGAGTCCTGCCTAGCCTGCTACAGCCCGGGTTCCCGGAGTCCTGTTAGCCCGGTGCTACAGCCCGGATTCACACGCTGCTGACCGACATGCTCGATGTTATTCATGTATGCCTGTCCCCATAGGTTAGTGCCGCTTTGGGTTCACGACTAGCCATGTCGGCCCGGGTTCTCTGTCATATGGATGCTAGCAACACTATCATATACGTGAGCCAAAAGGAGCAAACGGTTCCGGGCCATGGTAAGGCGACACCCGTGGGAATACCGTGCGTGAGGCTGCAAAGTGATATGAGGTGTTACCGGCTAGATCGATGTGACCTGGAATTGGGGTCCTGACAGCTTTGGTATCAGAGCCTGACTGCCTGTAGGATTACCAAGCCAAACTGGTCGAAGTCGAGTCTAGAAATGCTTTAGTTATGTAAGGGAATTGATTGTGGAAGGGAATGTAAGGCTCTTTTTACTCCTTATATCTCATGCCCTCTGATCTGAGTCACCCTTTTCCTTTCTACGGGGTTAAGAAACTAGGCCTTCTCATCTATCTATCAGGATGACGTGTTACTAGCACGTTGACTTATAGGATTGATGGATTCATGCCGCAGTTCAGTTTCCAGTACTTCCTTGTGTTCATAATTGGTCTTGGAACCTTGATATTATGATGTTGAGTGGTTATGCCACCATTTTGCAGGATGTCTCAAATCTTTTTGAGCATTTACAGCCGTTATGCTGTCCGAGTCATCCCAGGTTTCTAAATAGTCTGATGCATTTGCAAATCCCTTCTTTCCGTTTCCGATGTCCCTTTGGGCCAGTTCAATCACACTAACCGTTCTGTTGAGGTACTCCATTGCCTTGACATATATGTTGGAGCTATTACTATGACCATAGGTGTCCTAGAGGATCACCTAGTAATCTAGCCATGTTTGTGTTCCAGTGTGATGATTCTGGCCATTCTTCTCGAAAGCATCCCGTGATGTTATTAGTTAGTAGGTATTCTACTCCTGGGTTTTGAGCCCGAGACTCACCATACTTACCTCATGTCGATAGTGTTGCTAGTTCCTTTAGGATATTAGTAACCTTTGCGATAGTCCTCGAGGTTCGTGGTACATCCTTCTTCCAATTATCATGGACCATTCTTGGCAGGATTTCTTTTGAACCAAAAGGTCATGACAGAGTGCTCCTGATGAGTTCTCCATTCTATATTGTGACTCTGCCAGTTCAACATTTCTGCATGGGTTATCCGGAAGAAATAACATGCTAATCCATGCATCCATAACTCAGAAAATTATGTGTTCCTTTGAGTTGTTCCCCTTCCGTTATATTCCGACCTTCATCTATCAATTTATAGTCAAGAGTATGTGAGAATTCATTCATCGGTGCCTATTATTCTTGTGGTCCGTCAAGCCATTCTATTTCAGAATGACTAGGAGAAACAAACTCCAATACCTCATCCATTTCTAGGATTGGGTCAAAGCAGTTGTATTTTGCAGATCAAATGCAATCAAGATATTGGTCTGTTCTACCCTGAAGTACTATCCACTTATGTCAGGAATGTCATGAGAATTTCACCCTCCCTTATGAATCCTTGACGTAGTGATACTTCTCGCCATCATTATTCATTCCTCGGTGTCGTGCTGTCGCAACCGGAATACCGACAAGTGAATCGTGATGTGTGAAATCAATACTCCTAGCAACCCGTTGCTTGGTAGCTAATGGACAATAATTTCATTCTTAGCATGTTGGTTATTGAATCATCATCCTAAGATGGATCGTGCTACCTAGTCCTTATTCTCGGTACACTCTTCGATCAATGAGATAGGATTGTGGCAATCCATCACTATCTTGGTCCCATCATCTTGCTCTGAAAAGCAAGATTGTTCTCGAGCTTAGTAACATATCGGTGGTTCATGATGTTCCGAATATCTTCTCGGAAGTATTACCAGGTTGTCACCTGACCGATATGTTGAGTTTGTGATCAAGTTGGTTTTCCAATAAACCACTCTTTCTCCAAGAATCTATGTTGGATATCCCTGAGCTAGTTGGTTAAGACAAACAACAACTTGGAGAGTTGGAAGAAAAGCTTGTCTGAATTAGTTCATTCCAAAGGGATATCCTTGTGTGTGTGTGTTGAAGAAAGATGATATCTTCATCGATTGGTCCTCGTGATCAGTTATTGAATCTATTGTCTTGTCCAAACCTTGATTTGAGTATGGGCTATTGTCAAATCAAATCAGAACCAACGATATTCATAATGTTGTCTTACTCGTGGTTGACCCCTCGAGCATGCACCATTATATCTTTGGGACTGACCAGTGCTATCACCTTGTTCACATAATGGTGGAATTCCAGTGATATGGAAATCCCGATGAGTTGTTGTTGAGCCCATCAGTAGCATCTTATCTCCTCCATGATTCATGTTGAACATTAAACTAGTGTTGGAAACTTTTGTAAGCATTTCTTCATGCTAGCTCATGAAGCATACGCTTGGATGGAAGAAGTGACTTCCTTTGAATCACGTGCATTTGATGCAAGTTGCTGCCGTGGATTTGAGAAAGTTTGTTTTACTTCTTATGGAATCATCCCAAATCAGTCATGCATACGTGCGAAGTATTCTGTGGTTTGGGGACTTGCAACCTTCATTCTGTATGTGTCCCTAGCACACCAAGCCACTGATTGATTTGTTCAAGGAGAAGAAGTTCCTTCTTAACAATCATGACTTATGTTAGAACTTCGTTGCCCTTGATGACGGTTCCCCCACCTGAACTTGGAAGTATTTTATTATAAGACTACCATGTAGTCACGCTTGCCTCGGACAATGTGTTCACCTGTTTGTAGCAAAACCAGCTCATATGTTGGAGCTTACTACCGTAGTCCATTTCCCGAGAATCTCACAACGTCGATTCGTCGATTCGTGTTGCAAAATATCATTTTTCTTTCTAGACTTGATGAGTCTGGAATATCCTGACACCAACCAGATCTGAATCTCAGGCAGATATGATGGTTGGAACATTTCCCAAGAGCTATAATATTGGTCTTTGTGTAACTCGGTAAAGTGGATGTCGTGGCTAACACACCTAGCCGGAAGGCCTATTATTGTAGTATCTTGGTTCAAGAAGTTGGTCACCTCCCCATAAGGATCTCGCAGGATCTGCCTCCGTAGTTATTCCTTATGGATTCTTGAGCTTCCGAAGTCCGACCTTTTACTTGATGTTCTAGATATCCAACCATATCTATGAATGGATTACGCTAGCACATCAAGGAGAACATTAGAAGCGGAGTGCTAAATGTCTCTCGGTCGATTATCCAGTTTCTATCCCCTTGGCCTCGCTAAGGTGAAATCTGAGAAAGTATTATCTTCCTTTGCATCTGCATCATCCATCACCATTCATCATGGTGGTATGTTGTGTTGCCAGGATCCTTGACACGGATATTGGTAAAACCTTGATGAATATGGAGATGCTCAAGTTCTTGAGAGCACGCGCAAGCACTAGGTTTTATCGTTGGCATTAACTGGGATTTGCTTCCAGTTTCCTCGGTTATGTCATAACCTTTTAAAACAGTGGACTCACTCTCGACTGTTGAGTTCTTCCCCAGTTACCAGAATCATTCCCAACATTTGCATTTTGTTCCCAGCTTGCATCTCAGTAGTTGTTGTTCAGGATCATCTCCAAAAGTGGACTTACCATGGGTCCCATCCATTTCCGGTGATCAGCAAAAGTCATCCATTACGTTGTCTTCAACAAGGTAGTCCACATCATCTATTCTAGTCAGGGTATGCCATTTCTTTGAGCTCTTTCAAACGATCGATTATGATTACCTCAGGCTCGTATAAAGAGTTCCAATGATCTTTGTATCAAAAGTAATTCTTTTTGCCACTTAAGGGAAAATTCCACGGGTCATCTCCCCTAAGGTGCCCCATTATGGAATCATGGCAATTATTTCATCGCTATCTTCAAATCATGCACCATCCTTTTCAGCGTGGAATTTTGCCTACCCAGTAGAACCTTGTCATCTACCTCCTTTCCATCATTCCTGATCTGTGTTTCATGTCTCCGCTCAAGAGATGTTTCAACGTCTCACTCCATGAGTTGATCTTGAGTTGCCCTATCTTTGAGAAGATCGTTCCCTGTAGAGTTTCCTTCCGTCATCATCGTGTTGGATGAAGATCTCGAAGACAGAGATGTCAAGAGCAATGAGATGCAATATATCGGTATCTTCGAGAAGGGCAGTTGGATCGAGAAGACTGTGATAGTTTTGTGACACCTCTCTCTTCTCACTCCACTTCTTGAATCTCGGGACGAGATTATTCTTTAGTGGGGGTGAGCTGTCACAGCCCTAGCTTAGTCTTGCCTATCCTTGCATAACCTCCATGCATCATGCTTACTTTTTCTCAGAAACTTGAAATGGGGATGTTCAAACCCTAGCACCACATGGATTTCAAATAGGCTCAATTAAAGTCATTTTCAATGAACCCAAAAATGCCCTTTGAAAATGTTCATGATTTCTGATAAGGGTGAAAACCTCTGCCAAAAATGATGAACATATTTCTAGGTCATTCCTGGATTTTTGAATTAATTCATATTGTATTTGACTTTGGGCATTTAAATACTATAAATAAAATAAATGCTCTGATAATGCTGAAATTAAATGTGGGCCACTAGAATAATCTAGAGAGTGTCCACAAATTATTCCAGCATTTTACAAAATGCTTTAGTATTTTTACTAAAGCCAAAACAGTAGCAGAAAAATAGAAAACAGAAGAAAAATAGAATAGGAAGGAAACCCACCTAACTTACCTGGCAGCCCATCCGCTGCCCAACACTGTGCAGCCCAGCAGCAGCCCAGCGCACCGCAGCCGCCACCGTCTTCAACCTCCTGCCACTAGGCAGGAGGGCGTGTGCCCGACGCGCGCGCGCACGCGCCGGCCACCTCCTGCTTGCCTGCACGCCGCTGGATCCACCTGAGGGCGCCACGCACCCTCCCTCGACCCTCTGCACCTCCTCCCTCCTCGCAGCTCTCTCCCCTCCCCTCGCTCTCCCGAAGCCGAGCGGAGCTCGTCGCCGCCGTACGCCGTAGACGCGGCCTCCGTGCTTCCCTCGCCTCCCCGACGTGTCCATGAGCATCGCCACGCCTCCCTCGTCCTCTCCGTACGGCCACGCCTCGCCGGAGGCCTTGCATCGACGCCATCTTCATCGTCTTCGTCGCCGGCCACCGGAGATGCCTCTCGCCGCCCCGCTCGCTCCGGTGCTTCCCCGAGCACGCCGAGGCCACCTCTGCGTCCACCGTGAGCCCCTGCCCCTAACCCCCCTCCTCTATGCCTCGGTTGCGCCCCCTAGCCGCCATCTCCACCGAGCCCGAGCACTCTGCTCCGTCGGCGACGCCGTTGACGTGGCCACAGCTACGCGGGCTCGAAACCGAGTGCGTCACCGCGTTTGCCACACTCCCAGGAGGCCGTAGCCCCTCTCCACGCCCCTGTTGTGCATCCCAGCGCCGAACCCGAGCACACCCGAGCTCCGGCGGCCGCCGCGAGCTCCGTTCCGGTGAGCTCCGATGCCCCCACGGGCACCCACCTACCTCCCTGGATGCGGGCGAGTCCAGGCACGCCCCGATGCCCTTAGCCACCGCTCCCGTCGCCTTTAGCGCAAGTCCAGCGTGTTGCCACCGCGGGTTTGGTCGCCGCCGGCCAACTCCGGCGACAGCCGACGTGGCGGGGTCATTAGTGCTAATCCCCGCCAGCTGGACCTCACCTAGTCACTGACATGCGGGCCTCGCCCGGCTAACCCAGTTAGTTAGAGCTAAACTTAATTAAGTTAGTTTAGTTAGTCACTGACCAGTGGGCCCAGTGTTAGTTAGTCTAGTTAACCCAAATAGTTAACTATGAGACTGACTAGTGGAGCCCAGCTGTCAGGTTTGACCTGGACTGCCCTGATGACCTGCTGACGCCAGCATGACGCAATGCTGATGCAGTTAATCATTTTCTGGATTTAAAATAATTCATAAATTCCAAAAAATGCCCAAAACTTCTAAAAATCATAGAAATTCAACCGTAACTCCAAATGAAATAAATTATATATGAAAAATTATCAGAAAAATTCAATGAATCCATATGTACCATTTTCATGCATGTTAGAACAACTTAAGGCCACTGTTTAGGACAAATCAAATGAATGGTATTTTTATAACCACATGTGGAGTTTGAATTTGAACTTTGGGTTCAAACCAACTTCATTTAATTGTGTTGCTAGTTGCATTAGCTCAATAAACAACATATTGCCATGTCATTGTCATGCATCATGTTGCGCATTGCATTGATTGTGTCCGTTCACTGTTGCCCGTGGTTGTCCCCTCTCGATAGACGTTGTACCGACGCTGTGATCGTTGACACTGATGAAGACCCAATGATATCTTCAGAAGTGCCAGGCAATCAAAACCCCCTTGTTCATTCTGATACAACCCCACTCTCTTGCTCCTGCTCTCTTTTACTGCATTAGGACAACAACGATTCATTTGTTACTTGTTGCGGTAGTTGAACCCCTTATCCTCTGCATGACCTGTCATTGCCACAGTAAATAGATCCATGGTGGGTTGTCTCATTGCAGCCGTCCTCAGGAACTAAGTTCTGTGTCTGTGATCCATGAACAGCTACTACCACTCATTGGGATCCTTAATTGACCCTCTCGGCTTCTTAATCACCCTAGTACTCTGTCCAGGAGTTGCAACTAGTTTCTGGTGTTTGTAGGTTATGTGTTGGCGGCCGTGCGTAGCGCTGACCCTAGGGGTGGGCTATGATGCGGTAGATACACCGTGGCATGGTGTACCGGGCGCACGTTTGGTGTCTCGGGAACCCTCTTCACATCGTTCGGGCCGTATGTGGAAACCTCGGCCGGACTCCCTGTGGATGGAACCTAGATAGGCGATAAACCTGGACTAGAGACTTGAGTGTTTAGGTAGGTCGTGGCCGACACCCTCGGTGGGCTTCCGCTTGAAGGTTTCCGAGTACATGTCGTGTAAACGGCGGTAAGTGGTGGGAGCGTGTGTGAAGAAGTACACCCCTGCAGGGTTATCATTATCTATTCCAATAGCCGGATTCCTCGGATATGGAAACTTGGACCCCTTGCATAGTTCATAGAAAAGTGAAAGTGGATACTCTAAAATGCGCAAGATAAGCGTGAGTGCTATGGATGGCCTTCTCGTAGGGAGACGGAAGCGGATCCATAGTGGTGTATTGAATGGTGAATATGTGGACTCGTGTGCGCCACCTCAAAAGAGTTGCTTGCAGTCGTAGTTCAGGTTAGCCACTGAGTCAAAGCTGGCTTGCTGCAGTTAAACTCCACCACCCCCCTTGTTGATACTGATGCATATGTAGATAGTTCTGATGTAAGTCTTGCTGAGTACCTTTGTACTCACATTTGCTTAATTTATGTTTTGCAGAGAGATATTTCAGTCTCGCTAGTAGTTCTGCGTGGACTTCAATGTTAGCTTGATACCTCAGCTATGATCTTGGGCCCTCGGTAGGATCTGGTAGATAGTCAGGCTTCTTAGTTTTTTTCCATTTGTAGATGTCTGTACTTAGACATGTTAAGCTTCCGCATGTGCTTGATTTGTATGCTATGATTGTTGGGTCATGAGACCCATGTTTGTAATATCTCACTCCTCGGAGCCTAAGGAATAAATACTTGAGTTGTAGAGTTATGTTGTGATGCCATGTTGTAGTTACACATATGGAGCATATTGTGTGTATGATTGAAATGCTTGGTATGTGTGGGATCCGACAATCTAGTTGTTTATCCTTCACAGCCTCTCTTATGGGGAAATGTAGTCTAGTGCTTCCATGAGCCATAGTAGTCCGCTACAGCCCGGTTCACCGGAGTCCTGCTAGCCCAGCACTACTGCTCAGGACACTTGACTGGCCGGCATGTGTTTCACTTTGTTCCTGTGTCTGTCCCTTCGGGGAAATGTCACGTGGTGACATCCGGAGTCCTGCCTAGCCTGCTACAGCCCAGGTTCCCTGAGTCCTATTAGCCCAGTTCTATAGCCCGGATTCACACGCTGCTGACCGACATGCTCGATGTGATTCATGTATGCATGTCCCCATAGGTTAGTGCCGCTTTGGGTTCACGACTAGCCATGTCGGCCCGGGTTCTCTGTCATATGGATGCTAGTGACACTATCATATACGTGAGCCAAAAGGCGCAAACGGTTCCGGGCCATGGTAAGGCGACACCCGTGGGAATACCGTGCGTGAGGCCGCAAAGTGATATGAGGTGTTACCGGCTAGATCGATGTGACCTGGAATCGGGGTCCTGACAGTTGAGAGATGAGCGGCTGATGTATTTTACATCTAGCACTTTGTGGTTATGTCTGTTACGTCATGTATTGGAGATGCTATTAGAATTCCACTCAGGTTAACGTTGTTTGTTGTCTCTCTTGTCCGGCTTCAGCCTCGGCATCGTACAACTCACCGGAGCTGCTCCAACGAGGAAACCCTCCATCACAGCGGAGCAGTACCTCGGGCTCCATCTCCAGATGCCTAAGATCTTCTTCCCCTCCTCCGACAGCCAAGTCAGCCGGAGCATCCTCACCGGCCAACCCAATCACGCTGAGATCGACATTGCTTCGCCAAAGAGGTTGTACACTTGTTGCATCTCTTTTTTACTCTACATGTTATATATATTGTCCACTGAGCACTCGTAGTAACGGGAAATACGATTATTTTATCCTACTATATGACAAGCAGTGAGGTACCAGGCAACTTAGCTATCTGTGATGGACTCTCTTGAACGCCATCATTATTTATCTCTGCGCGTTAGAGCTGTGCATTTGTCGATGGGCATGGGAGTTGAGCTAGTATGGCAGTGCCCTGGGTCCAATGTAATAGAAGTAGCACAAAAACATTTTTTTAGTGTAGGATTTTCCTTGCTCAAGCCTACCTACTAGAATCGCCAGTGCTTGAAAGGAAAAGTGAATGAAAAACATCGGAATTGGAAAGTTTCCTATGGTACTACTTTTCATGAATTTGGTGCAAAGGAATGGAGCAAAGGAAAACTGTAGGATTTGTTCCTTTAGTGTCTCCTTGAAAGAAAAACCGTAGGAATTCTAATTTCCACTTCTCCTCCTTTTCATATTCCTATTCATCAAGCACAAGACTAAGAGATAGTAGCATAATAGCATTATAACCATACATTTTCTTGTGGTTTGACTTAATCTCACCATGCTTTTTTGCATCTTGTGATCTTCCAATTGTTGTGAATCAAACACCCAGATTGGCAGAAATCCTGTGTTTATAAATTATCTGTTTTGCACATGCATTCCTATCCTATTCCTGTCTATTTCCTATCCATGCATTGTTAGAATCCTCAAATTCAAACAAGCCCTTACTCAATTACTTCTGTTACAGATATGTGTCAAAGAAAACCTTGTGTGGTTTATCCTGCTCCTGCGGCGCTGTGTTCCACCCCAGCTCAGCTGCTCCAACGACGGAAGGGTTCACCACAGCAGGGATCCGCTCTCCAGACTGTCTTTCGCCGCCTCAGATCTTCTTCCCCGCCGTCGGCAGCCACGACAACTGCATTACCATCATCAACTGAGCAGATGACCTTGAGGACTACACGGGCCCGTAAGAGAGGTCGCACTCTTCCGTGTTTGCTTACGTTATGCGTCGCTTAATATGATGACATGCTACATTATCGTCGTGTTCACCTATTAGACTCTGAGTCAGGTCCAAACTGATGCTGAAACTTGAGTTTTTAAATGGTTGTGGGGTACATATTGGGGCAGCAATCAGTACTATCTCTCCACTATTTGGTTAATCTCCGGTGTCTACTATGAGTTTCATGTTGGGTGCAAACAAACATTAAAGGAGCCATTATCTGTATTTTTTAACTAAAGCTATTATCTGCCTACTATCATTGGTTTTGGGTCTATCCACAGTTTGCTACCATCACTCTGGATTTGTGCATGCACTCCTTACATAATCTCACTATGTTTTATTCCTATGCATGCCGGTTATTGTACACAATGGAACTGATCATGTAGAGCAAAAGAGACGAGCCTTGCGTGGAAATCAAATTTCATGTAGACGTCGTTCCATGGTGGGCGCAAAGGCAGCCCCCCTCCACCCATTTCAGATCGTAATCAAGAGGAAGATAACTGTTATGAGGGGGATTCAGAAGGAGAAGACCACTCCTATTTACCCCATGAGGTCTTCGCTCTAACTTGGCATGCTGATGTAGGTAATATCATGCATATGGTGCCTTGCATTGCTTACTGTATACATTAAAGATGTCATCTGCTTAGTTTAGACATGCTTTGTGTCAATGCCATCTGTTTAGTTTCTTTATCATATATGTGAATCATGCAATGCCATCTTGTCTAGCTAGGCATCATATATGTGAATTTTGCAATGCCACCCTGGTTAGCCAGTCATCTTATATGTGAATTATATCATGCCATCATTTTTTTATTACGTGTTAAATTTGTCAACAATTTTAGTACATTCAATTACTCTTCGTGTGCATCAGCCATTTGGCACGGTCATGGAAAAATCTGGAGTGGAAACAAGGTCTTCAGAGCAGACAATGCTATCTGACGAAGCGCATGTCTTGCTGGTTACCGATAGCTCCTCAGAGGAGGATTCAGAGACAGATGACCAGTCATATTCCCCCCCCCTCGAGGTGCATGCCCTAACTTGGCAGGGTTATGTTGCTCATATCGTGCGTATGGTATCTTGCATTGCTATGTCATTTGCTTAGTTTAGACATGCTTTGTGTGAATGCCACCTGTTTAGTGTCTAATTACCATATATGTGAATTATGCAATTCCATCTTGTTGCAAGACATTATATATGTGAATTATGCAATGTTATCTTGTTGCAAGGCATTATGTATGTGAATTATGTAATGCCATGCTGTTTACGCAAGCGTCATATATGTGAATTATATCAAGCCGTCCTTTTTTTGTATTTCTCATTGCTTTTGTCGACAATGTTTGTATATTCAACTACTCTTCCTGTGCGTCAGCCATTTGAATTGGTGATGGAGAAATCTGGAGTGAAAACAAGGTCTTCAGAGCAGACAATGCTACCTGCTGAAGCAAATATCTTGCTGGTTACAGATAGCTCTTCAGAGGAGGATTCAGAGGCAGATGACCAGTCCTATTATCCCCCTGAGGTGTATGATCAAACTTGGCAAGGTTATATTACTCATATAATGCATATGTTGTATTGCAATGCTTAGTTTTTACATCATATACATAATATTGAATGCCATCTCCTTAGTTGACACATCATATATGCGATTGCCCTCTGCTCACTTCCTTAGTATATAAATCATATATTTGAATTATGTCATGCCATGATGTTTACATAGACAGCATGTATCTGAATTATGGCATGCCAACCCATTTTCTAAAGACATAATATAGTTATATCATCTCATCTTGTTTACATAGTCATCATATTTAAATTATTTCATTCTATCCGGGAATTATATCATGCCATCATGTTTCCATCGACGGCATGTTTGTGATTTATGGCATGCCAACCACTTTAGTAGACACATCGTATAGTTATATCATGTCATCCTATTTACATAGTCATCATATTTTGAAGTATGTCATTCTATCATGTTTAGTTAGCCATCATACATGTGAAATTGTGTCATGCTATCCTGTTTAATTAGCCATCATATATGTGAAATTATGTCCTGCTATTCTGTTTTCTTAGACAACATAAATGTGAATTATTTCATGCCCTGTTTTCTTCCCTACTATCCATTTCACCTGTCTATCTTACAATGTCTGTACATTCAATTACTTTTCTTGTTTATCAGCCATTTCAATTGGAGGGAGTGATGGCAGTATCTGTGGGAGTAAAAACACGGTCTTCAAAGAAGATCGTGCTACCTGTCGATGCAGATAAAACCACGGTTGTACTTGCCCAAGAACCAGCCCCACCACACATAACCCACACTCATGCAGATTGTACCCCTACCCAGTTGGACAGAGAACCAGCTACACCCCTTCTAACCCCAACCCCAGCAGATAGACACCCAGTTCCCGTTGACACAGCACCGTCTCCACCACAGAGCACCCAAACACGAGCAGTTAGTAAAGCAACTGCAGTGCCCAAATCACGAGGACCACCACTTCAAACCCAAAGTCAACGCTTAAAGCGGAAGAAGAATTGTTCTCAGGTCAGGTTCCGTAGCTATGGTTCATACTACTTTGCTCTTGCATCATTGTATTTACTGATACCAACTAATTTCAAATTTGAAGGATGCAATTGAAACTCCAATGGCGCAACAGGTATGTTTTAAACCTGTTTCTTCAATGTGTTTTGCTGTTGTAACTTGTTCTATGTTGATTTCAGTTTCAATTAAATAAACAGTTATGTTCTCATGCCATGCACATTATAAGTGTTGTTATTGTTGTGTAGTTTCCCACACTTATATTTTGTCTATGATGCTTTGTCTTAAATAGATATGATTCGAATTGTATCTATCTTGATTTGGCAACATAAACTAGAATGATATAGACCATACAGTAACCATACTACATAGAGATATGTTTGTTTCATGTTGTTATCCTGTCCACCTTACTACTGAACTAGTTTACCAAAATGAGTTTCATATACTACATTGTAAACCTGAGATGTGTTTGTTTGTTTCTCTTTTAGAATGCGGATAAAATATTGGAGAAGAGTACCCTATTATGCAATGGTAAAGGAAGTAATGCAGATAAGGTTCAAGATAGTGAGACATCCCTGTTGGTCTCCAAGAAAGCTGATAAAAACTATATTGAAGACACTGAGACAACCCCAAAGTCATGTCTTGATGTAGTGTTCGAGTTATTGGCTACCACTGCTGGCACCAGCTCTTCGAACTCATTGCCTGAATCAGTTCGGCTTCTTGAGTAGCAACTTCAAGTTGAAAGACATCAATCAGATGTTATGCGACAGGAAGCTGAAGGACTGAGGAAGTCCCTGCAGAATTCAGATGCATACTTTCTGGTGTAACAACAAGCGCTGGAGCACTTAAGCACCAAACAAGTGAAAGTTAATAAGATTGCTAGCATCTTGCCAGCATTATGGGTACGCAGGATATTGTTTCTTGAGCTCTTCTGAAGTGGTTTCAGTTCTGGACTTGTTTTGCTGCGGCATTTATATGTTGTTGTGTTCCCTATATTTGCACTGGTGGCAAACTTTGATGCCCAGTGGATGTAATATGTGTAATAGCCATGATAGCCTAGTGTAAGTTGCTTGCTTATTTATTTCCTTGTTGTCTTGTTTATTTGTTTGCTTGTAGTCAGTGCAAGTCTCTTTCTGCAGTTTGCTAGTGGCTGCAATAACCTATTTTTTAAAACTAGGCCACAATAACCATGGGCTAATATTTACTGTAGTGACACTGGGCCTCCTACGAGCAGTAGAAACAGTGGGCCTTCTACGGGCTGTATAAACAATGGGCCTTCTACGGGCCGTAGAAACAATGGGCCTTCTACGGGCTGTAGAAACAATGGGCCTTCTACGAGCCATATCATCAATGGGCCTTCTACGGGCCATATCATCAATGGGCCTTATACGGGCCATATGATCGATTGGCCAAACATGGGCCAAACAGACCGCATTCTGGCCGTAAACGGGCTAGAGTTAGAATCGCCCGTTCATGGGACGACCATAACGGGCAATCATTAATAGGCCATATT